>NC_137072.1:80677253-81277253 GCF_951640355.1 Cnephaeus nilssonii | reverse complement strand
GAGCAGCAAATGTTTCATCCTCGGCATGCGGCCACGTGTCATCAGAAATGGCTACGCGTGTCAGTGCTGACACGCGTGTCATAGGTTTTGCCATCACTGATCTAGGTTAAAGGTTTTGAAATAAGGTGACCACACTCAAGAGAGCACATACTAATCTTATTAACTATCCTGTGATCCAATTCTTGATTTGCTTTCTACCACCTCCATGTAATCTTTCTTATATTCCCTCATTTTCAAATGCATAAAACTGAAAAACTGGTTTTCTTTGTAGCATTTGAGATCTTACACCCAGGCATATGTTGTCAGTTGGGCTCAAATAAACTCTTATAAAAATTCTTCCCGGGTTTCAACGTTGATTATATAGACACATATTAATGATTAAATGAATAAATAAATGTAGAGGAATTTTCAGTGCAGCAGAATTCTAAGTAATTTATGTAGCTACTCTTCCCCCAAGGAGATATAGAGTATAACTCCTGACTCCATACTGGTGGGCAGCAAATAGTTGCTTCCTCATAGAGAAAACAGTAAGAAAAGGTGGGCAAGAAGAGTAACTTCACAGGGAAGAGACCTGACAAGCACTCCCTCAGCTCAGTATCATTAACATCAACAATGATACAATATTGATGGTATGTACTTTTGATCTGATGTGATGAAGACAGCACTTTACCTCTGTGTTCTTCCTCCCAAAAATGCAGAACCCCAATGCAATCATGAGATAAACATCAGGCAACTTCCAATTGTTTCTACAAAATAGCTAATTAGTATTTCTCACAAGTGCCATGGTCACCAAAAGCAAAGAAAGTCTGAGAAACCCAGCCAAGAGGAACCTCATGAGAAACCACTATTAAAGGTAATGTGTTATCCTGAATGAACACTGGGCCCAAAAAGGAAGGAATGGAGGAACAGAAGGAGAGAAAGCAAGAGAGCGAGAGCGAGAGAAGAGAGAGAGAGAGAGAGAGAGAGAGAGAGAGAGAGAGAGAGAAGCATAAATAGTAGGTAAAGACTAAAGAAATCTGAGTAAAGTATGGACATAAGTTAATAATAACATATGAACATTGATTCATTCATTGTAATAAATGTACCATACTGATGTAGGCTGGAAATAATAGGGGGAACTGAGTAGGGGAAGCTTATGGGAATACTCTATACTATCTTCACAAATTTTCCATAAACCTAAAACTATTTTTAAATTAAAAATGTATTTTTAAAAAATAATATTAAAAAATTTATTGCAGACTAATTGTATCTCCTTCCCCCCCCCCCCCCCACAAATTCATATGTTGAAGTCCATTACCACCCAATGTGACTGTATTTGGAAATGGAGTCTCTATGGAGGTAATTAAGGTTAAAGGTGACTATAAAGTGAGCCTCCCCATCTCTCTCTCTCTTCTCTCTACCTTTCTCCAGAGTAAAGGTTCTCTGAGAACACAGCAATAACGTGGCCATCCACAAGCCTGGAAGAGAGATCTCACCAAAAAAATGGATCTGCCAGTCCCTTGATCTGGGTCTCCAAGCCTCCAAAACAATGAAAAAGTAAATTTCTGTTGTTTAAGCCATGCAGCCTGTGATAGTTTGTTATGGCCGCCCTAGGAGAGTAATGCACAATCATTAACAGTGATAACAACTTGAGTACAATGAATTTGGAAAGAGATACCAAAGTAGATTTAGAGACCAAATTAAATGTAAATATACTCTGAGAATATTATGAATATGCTATTTGATGTACAACTGAAATAAAAACAGAATGTATCTACCTATTGTTGGAGAACTGATTTTGAACAACAAACAAACATAGTAGTTAGAGGGGGGGAAATAGTTCTTAAGCAGCAGTTGAAACTGTTAACTCACCCATGGTGTAATATTTGTTGTGTGACTTAGCATATCCATGGTGGTAGAGGGTTGCTTCATTCAAACAAAATACGTTATTTTAAAAAATATGATTGATGTTAGTAATAGAGTGAGCTAATCTTCATTAACCCTTACAATCTATTTAATTTGGGAATCAAATAATTACCCCACTTGTGATTTAATTATTTCTTCAAAGTAGAAAATATTTCCATGTGCCTATATTTTGGATAAGTTTCCTCTCACTCCTGATAGGTTAGTCTGGATTGATATAGTATTAAAATAGTGTTTAGTCTCAACATTACCACCATTATGCACTTCACTCACATTTGTCATTTATGGGAGGTTACACCCTAACCAGAACAATAGCCAGAATTGTAAATGTATACTACATTAACAAAGTCATAGTTTTGCTTGGGTACAAATTCAAATAATGATTTTGAAGGTGGAGTGCCTGTCCCTATTCTCATTGAAAACATTAAATATCTACCCTTCTTTCTTACTTAATTCAGTAATCATGGAAGTAATTTTAATTTTACTTTAGAAAATGAATTTCAGGAAGCATTTCCACCTACTCCAGAATCAACATTATTTGGAGGGTTTGTAAATCGGAGCTTTAATTACAGCTCTTCTCAAAGAGTAATGAAATTACATTAAAAGTTAATTTTGCTAGGAACAATAGAAAGCTATTAACTCATTGGACTCTGCTCACTGAAGGCATGATTCTTAATAGCCTTAGTTAAATATCAGAGCATTATTTCATTAACTATAATACCCAATAATTGAGGCTTAGAGCACTAAAATTTTTCATAAAAAAAAATGTACACTTTCAAGAAAGTAGAAGACAGTTCACCACTTCATGGCTTGGCCGATGCTTTCATGAACTAGAACATAGTTCTTTGGAGGTAGAACTACTGTACGCTCATCACTAGAAAAGCACTGACATTGAAGGCATAATCAATAAATACTTGTTTAATGAATGAATGTGACCATTAAGACTTCCACAAAAAGTATGAACATGAAAATTATCTTTTTTTATTTCAATTGACATATTTCCAAGGAAGACATGCAAGGGGTCAACAAGTACATGAAAAGGTGCCAACATTGCTAATTATTAGGAAAAGGAAAGCCTAAACCTCCATTAGGTAACTACAATGCAAACTAACCTCACACCTGTTAGAATGACTATTACCAAAAAAAGATTAATGTGTTGTCAAGAATGTGGAGAAAAGGAAACCCTGTGGGTAGAAATGTAAACTGATACAGACTCTATGGAAAACAGTGTGGAGGTTCATCAAAGAAATAAATAAAGGACTACCATATGATGCAGAAGTCTCACTACTGGGTATTTATACAAAAAAAAAAACAAAAAACAAAAAAAAACACAGACACTAAGTTAAAAACCTATATGCACTCCATGTTCTTTGTAGCATTTAAGAGCCAAGATATAGAAACAACCTAAGTATCCATCAGTGGATGACTGGATTAAAAAATATGGTATATTTATATTTTAAGATATCTATATATTAGAGACCCGGTGCACAAAATTCGTGCACGGGGGCGGGGGCGTTTCCCTCAGCCCAGCCTGCACCCTCTCCAATCTGGGACCCCTCTCACAATCTAGGACTGCTGGCTCCCAACTGCTCGCCTGCCTGCTTTCCTGATTGCCCCTAACCGCTTCTGCCTGCCAGCCTGATCACCCCCTAACCACTCCTCTGCCAGCCTGATTGATGCCTAACTGCTCCCCTGCCAGTCTGTTTGCCCCCGACTTCCCTCCTCTGCCAGCCTGGTCACCCCTAACTGCCCTCCCCTGCAGGGTTGATCGCCTCCAACTTCCCTCCCTTGCAGGCCTGGTCCCTCTCAACTGCCCTCCCTTGCAGGCTGGGTGCCTCCCAACTGTCCTCCCCTGCTGGCCATCTTGTGGTGGCCATCTTGTGTCCACATGGGGGCAGGATCTTTGACCACATGGGGGCAGCCATATTGTGTGTTGGAGTGATGGTCAATCTGCATATTACGCTTTTATTAGATAGGATAGAGGCCTGGTGCATGGTTGGGGGCCAGCTGGTTTACCCTGAAGGGTGTCACAGATAAGGGTGGGGGTTCCCTTGGGGTGTGGGGCGGCCTGAGCAAGGGGCCTGTGGTGGTTTGCAGGCCAGCCACACCCCCTGGCAACCCAAGCGGAGGCCCTGATATCTGGAATTTCTTTACCTTCTACAATTGAAACTTTGTAGCCTGGAGCAGAGCCAAGCCTCCTACTTGCTCCGTGGCTGGCAGCCCATTTCTGTTGGGTTTTATGTATCTTCTATAATTGAAACTTTGTAGCCTGGAGTGGAGGCTTAGGCCAGCAAGCAGGCGGAAAGCTTTGCTTCTTCCATTGCCGGGGCAAGCCGAGCCTCCCACTCTTTCCAGTTCTGTGGCTGCCGCCATTTCTCTTTGGATTTGTTTACCTTCTATAATTGAAACTTTGTAGCCTTGAGTAGAGGCTTAGGCCGGCAAGGGCAGGCGGAAAGCTTGGCTTCCTCCATTGCCTGGGAAACCCAATCCTCCCTCCTGTTCTCTGTGGCTGTAGTCATCTTGGTTGGGTTTATTTGCATACTCGCTCTGATTGGCTGGTGGGCATAGCTGGAGGGCGTGGCTGGTGGGCGTAGCTGAATGATGGTAAATTTGCATATTACTCTTTTATTAGGTAGGATATATAAAACCCTAATATGCAAATAGACCGAACATCAGAACAACCAAACAACCAGTCGCTATGACATGCGCTGACCACCAGGGGGCACGCACGGAATATGGTGGGCATCAGCCATGGTGGGATGGTGGAGCAGGTGAATGGGGGCACCAGACCAAGGCAGGGTGCTGGTCGCTGTCCTCAGGGCGAACCTCTGGTGGTTAACTGAAAATTCTTTGCTCGCTTGCACCTGCTGCTGGCGCCAGGCACTGGTCCCGATCACTTGGTGCTGTCAGCAGGTATTAGCGGTGGCTGCCAGCCCCGATCTCCCCTGAGGGCTTCTCCACCTCCCTCTGCTCCTGAGGGGCAATTGGGGCAGCAGCTGCCGCTCGCACCAGCTAACGGTGCCAGCCCTGCTCACACCTGCTGCTGGCGCTGGCCCTAATCACTCCGTGCCATCAGCAGGTGCGAGTGGAGCCAGCATCATCAGTACGTAGGAGCGGCGGCGGCGGCAGGAGCGAGGCTGCCAGCAGACAGGGGACTGGGTGCTGCAGTGGGAGGGGCCAGGCGGGGGAATGGAGAATGGGCTGAGACCCGCCCCAGTGCCCACTGCAGCCTTGTGGCCCACAGTTCTTTTAAGGTACACAAATTCATGCACTGGGACCCTAGTATTTTTATATTTAACTAGAGGCCCAGTGCACGGATTTGTGCACTGGTGGGGTCCCTCAGCTTGGCCTGCAGGGATTGGGCCGAAACTGAATCTCCGACATCCCCTGAGGGGTCCCAGATTGCGAGAGGGTGGTTTTCCAGTGATGCACCCTGGAATCGGGCTCCCTCCTCTCTGGTTCCTGGAGCATCACCTGAGAACCGCAGCTGCCAAGTTACCACAGCTCGGCAGCTCCTGCATTGAGCATCTGCCCTCTGGTGGTTATTGTGCATCAAAGCTACTGGTTGGAGGGTAGAATGGTCGGACGGTCGCTTAGGCTTTTATATATATAGATAATGACATAATATCTATCCTATATAATAAAAGGCCAGGGACCATAAGCGTAATGACTGGAACGACCGCTTGACCAGTCGCCATGAGGTGCATTGACCACCTCTTGGTCCCTCTCTCCGCTAGCCCACAAGCGGCAGTGGGCGGGGCGGCAAGCGACTTGCAGTGGCGGGCGGGGCGGTGGCCCAAGCAACAAGCGGCAGCAAGCGGTGGGGAGCTACACATGCACGATTTTGTGTGCTGGGCCTCTAGTATATATATAAAACCCTAATGTGCAAATAGATCAAATGGTGGAACAACCAAACAACCGAACAACCGGTCTCTATGACATGTGCTGTCCACCAGAGAGTGCATGTGGGGCATGGCAGGCATCGGCAGCAGGCAGCAGAGCTCAGAACATGGCGGGTGTCGGCTGCAGTGGGATGGTGAGGCAGGTGAGCGGGGGAGCCAGACCAAGGCAGGGCGTTGGTTGCTGTCATCTGGGCGAGCCTCTGGTGGTTACTGAAAATTCTTTGCTCCTGTGTGCTGCGGTCCCGCCCGGCACTCGCACCTGCTGCTGGGGCTGGAACCTCCGCTCACACCTGCTACCAGTGCCCGGCACCAGCCCCAATCACTCGGCACCATCAGCGGGTGCGCGTGGCGACTGCCAGCCCCAATCGCCCCTTAGGGCTTCTCCACCTCCCCTGCTCCTGAGGGGCAATCGGGGCAGTAGCCGCTGCTCACACCTGCTGACGGCACCGGCCCCACTCACACACGCTGCTGGCACTGGCCCCAATAGCTCCACGCCATCAGCGGGCGCGAGCGGGGCCGGTGCCATCAGCGTGTGGGAGCTGGGCTGCCAGCAGAGAGAGGAATAGGGGCTGCAGCAAGAGGGGCCAGGTGGGGCATGGAGGATGGGCCAAGACCCACCCCTGTGCCCACCGAAGCCTTGCAGCCCATAGTTCCTTTCAAGGTGCACCAATTTGTGCACTGGTCCCCTAGTTTAGCCATAATAATGAAGGAAATCCTACCATTTGTGACAAGAATATACTTTGAAGGTGTTATGCTAAGTAAAATAAGTCAGGCAGGCAGAGAAAAAACTCATAGCATATGATCTCATATGTCTAAAAATAATAGAACTCATATAAACAGAAGATTAGTGGTAGTGGGTGGGCAAAATGGGTGAAAGTGCTATAAAATGTTGTTGTTTTTTCATTTTTGTAGAACTTATGATCCTTGGAGAACCTACATAAAGTGCCTCTTGACAAAGTTTGAAAAAGATAAAATGTATTATGTAGATAATATAGATCCATATTGTTATGTGGCTTTTTAAGAATAGTAACCAAATTACAGGATGAACCAAAGCCGACTACCCTCAGATCAGTCTTTTTCAGTAGCCTTATTGCCGTCTTTGATAATCACTTAAACTGGAGCTTTTTTTTTTTTTTTTACTCTCAAAGTTATTTATTGTACAATGTCGTGTTTAGGCGAGGGGCACCAAAGGACGAATGGGTCCAGAGTGACATACCTAAATATGCCAAGCTTTCTTTCTCTCGTTCTTTTTAAATCAGGCATTTATAAACAAGAGCACCTACATGAATTACATCAAAAAAGTTTTCAAATAGTAGGGAAGTCAGCCTGTGGTCATTAGCAGCAGCAAAGGAGAAAGCAGGGACGGCCATGCAGAGGCTCCTGGCCTACACAAAGGTACAGCTGTGGTTCTTCTCCTTTGTTGGGGGGAAAAAAAAAAAGTCCTTGGTGACTCCTGACTTTCAGCAGGAACAAGCTTCCTCTGGAGCCCCTGAGCCTGGGGAACGTGGGCGAGCTCTGTGCCCTCGCGGCGGGGGTTGCTGGGAAAAGCCGAGAAGGGTGTCTCTGATCCCTTCTGACAGAGGGGCGTGTTCAGTTAGAACAACCCAGAAAACAAGACCAGGTAAGAGAAGGGTTTCTGGAAGAGCCCCCCATGCACACGCATGGTACAGAGGGTAACGGGCTTATTAACAGGTGACGTCTGTCACCAGCAAGTTCTGAACGTAAGGGGAGCCTGGGGTGTGAGTTCGCTGCTCCACAGATGTGTTACTGCTTTTGTGTTTTCCCTTCCTGGAGTCTCTTCCAGCAGAGAAAAATGAGTGATTCAGCTAAATACACAATTGCCTGACAATGGGTGTCACACACAGGGAGTCAACAGCCTGCAAGACAGATTCCTCTTCTCTCTCTGGAAAGACCTAGCTCAGCGGCACCAGGGGAGGCAGGTCTGAGCCTGCACAGGGAGCTGCACCGAGGGTGGAGGTGGCAGAAACCCCTGCTCGCCAGCCGGCCTCACCTAGGGAGCTGCACGTGAAGGGAGCCCGCCTCATCTGCCTCCCAGCCCATGGCTCCCTGGGCCTGGGTGGGACAGGGCCTTCCTAGGGCCTCATCCCCACAGCTCTCGGGGACAAGCTGCTGCTGCATGAAATACAAAAACCAAAGGTAGCCGCACATCACAGTGGGCAGTCTAGACATCCTACCATTTGAAGATTTCATGTTTTTGAATTGGTGAAGGATTATCATGTAGAAGTGAACATGCCCTACTCTTTGTTGCTCCAGAGGGTATTAGTTATTTTGGAAGCTGGTTTAAAATCAATATAAGGTATACTTAATAGCTGTAGCTGTGGCTTTCTAGAGTGAGCACCCACTGGGAAAAGAGACCCCCTGGTACTGGATGTAATTCAAGATATTTGACAAAGCTGTTTGACAGAGACTCGAATGAATATTCATGAAGATCATTCGTAGCCCTAAAAGCCCCCAAGACTATGTTTCTTTTCATATATTTACGATAACCATCTATTTTGCTACCCCAGAATCAGAAAAGCACTCTACTTGGCCTGAGATATTTTAGTTGGAGTACTGACTCCGCATGCTAACTTTGAACAATTGGGTTATTATATCCGGAAGTACTAATACATTCTTCAGGGAATAGTCAGTGAGGCTTATCCAAGATTTATAAATTCTCAAATATGATATAAGTCACTTATATATTAAACCACTTATTGAGCACCTATGGTATACACAACTTTCACCTGTTTCCCAAATATTAATTTAGTAGGTCCACTGTGAGCCCACAATAAACTAGTTTCAAGGAATGCAGAAGTGGACAGTGCAGTTCAGCCCTCATTGATCTAACAGATTGTCTGTTTTGTGCCCCTCATGATCTAGTCATTCTAGGTCACATGACTTGATCAGTTTACAGAGAACAAAGATTCATATCACACACTTGTCAAGGACCGCACACCATCTGGTGGCACAGCCAGATTAGACCCAGGTCCCTGTAGTATCAAACCCTTTGATGCAACATCTTTCTTCTAAAATATCCAAAGATATTCATGTACATTTTCACTATTTATTTTCATTGATGGGTACGGAGTAGTATCACATTTAATGTGTATATCAATGATGACTAATAGACATGAACATGTTTTCAGGTATTTATTAGCCATTTATAAAACACTTATTGTGAGCTGAATATTCAAGATTTTTATCTATTTCTCAATTGGATTTTCAAGAGTCTCAGGATTTTTAATCTTAGAAATATTAATAATATGGTACTTAAAAATCCCTACAATAGAAATTCTACAAGATCAGCAAAATTCTTTCTTCTTCTGTTTTCTTCAATAGTGTATGCCACGCTCCTAGACCAGTACTTCTGTTACTGAATTTTCAGTAAATAGTGAATTAATTAATATAAAAACCTTAATTATATTAAATTACATTTATTAAATTACACATAGTGGAGGTATATATCAAGCTAGGATTTAATTGTAGCAATCTATTTTTAAAACTTACTCCTTTAAATAGTTGGCTTCTGTTAAAAGTCAATTGATTATCCAGAATATGGAACTGGTTTGTGGTAAGTGCATTATTTAATTGTTTTTTATTCACATAGAAAACCTCTAGAGCTCCATTTTATTTCCCATCATGAAGCCTGGCTCTACATTTCTTTTCCTCTTTAGAAAACCTCTTTGTCTTCAACGTGTACATAATTGTCATAATCAATCACAGTATTAATCTCAACAGTATTCTCCCTCCAGCTCTAACTGCCTTTTCAGCACAAGAGGTAGAAAAGAAAACATTGCTTCTTTCAGTTCAACCATCAGAGGAAGCTAGAAATCCAATTTCCTGATTCCCAGGTCAGTTTTCTATCTGCTACAAACATAATGCCACTGAGTGAACTTTAACTACTATATCTACAGAAAGTTCTAACATTCACAGTCTCAAATCGACATGTGTACAGTCTTCTTCAAAATCAGAGAAGGCACAGACAAAAGGGAATAAAGGAAAAACAAAACAGTTATAAGGAATGTACTGGGTAGCAATTTGATTTATAAACTTTCAGTTTAGTTTACTTTGAACTATATATACCCTGTTTTTGTGGTATTGTCACTTGAAGGTGCTAGGGTGTTTGACTCAGACTAAAATAAACAGAGCAGAGGACTGCTGGTTAGGAATAAGAGAATAGGCATGGGGATATATAAAGGCAATGCCTGGGGGTAAAGGATTATAATTGTGTATTCCCACACACTGCTATATATAAAGATATTCAGACATCATATATAATAAAGACAACACCTTTTGAAGGACACCATTATAAATTAGAAATGAAGGCTTCCACTGGCAAACTTTTCCATCTGATAGTAACATTAGAAATACTAAATCATCTAACCTCATCAAAAATTACTGTATGATAAGGATGTTGCACTGAATTAAACTGAAATTATAGAGGACTCTAAACAGTATCCAAATATAACTGGCATTACTCACATAAAAATTACAAAATAAAATGACACACTAAGAATAGAGAGAGGCATTTTCATAAAAGGAATTTTTTTTAAGTTGATAGCTGGTGCCATCATTGCATTTTTTTGTTGACTATGGTGTGAACTAAAAGTAGGGGTATAGCAGAGAACTGTGGAGATTATTGGTAATAACAGGTTCTAAATTTCCTCTTTCATCACTACATCAACCACTCTAAAAAAATGGCCAATAATAAATACTAGGCTTCAATGCTTCTTTTGTAGCACCCTTTAAAATGATTATTTTTAAAATGTAGAAGCATGACAATGATAGGAGCAGTGCTCTAACTTTTATATTATATGTTACCTTGAAAAATAAAAGCATTCTTAAAAATAAGGTATATTAAAGCTCTATTCCTTATTTTTAAATTAACAAAATGTTATTTTTAAAACATGTTAACAATTACTTGAGTAAATCGTCTACAAGCCAATTCCCATTTTTTAAAACAGAATGTATGTAACCTGATCACAATTACAGTATTTCTTGTCTATAATAATAAAAGCATAATATGCTAATTAGACTGGGCAGCCAAACGACCTTCCGGACATCATTTCAGACCTCCTTCAGATGAAGCCATTGCAGTGGGGGCCGAGGCAGAGGTGGGTAGGTGTGATCAGGCAGGCAGGCAGAGTGGTTAGGGGCAATCAGGCAGGCAGGTAGGCAACCCGTCAGGAGCCAGCAGTCCCGGATTGCAAGAGGGTGCAGACCAGGCTGGGGGACCACCCCCCACCCGTACACGAATTTCGTGCACCAGGCCTCTAGTATTGATAATAAAAGATCATTTGGTTTCTGGGATATCAAATCAATGTGTAGAGAAAATGTTACTAAATTCAGTATTGATGTCTTTCAACATTCAAAGTAAAAATAAACCAGATAGAAGCACAGCTAAAATATAAAAATAGTCCCCTTATATAGTATACTTTTGATAATATGAATAACTGGTTTTTAGGTCATGAGAAAAAGAAAATTTTGAATGAGTTTATTCTCCCTCATAAGAAGTACCAACCACAAATCCAATTTTGACTTAACTCTTGACATTTTTTATTGTATAATTTGCCATGGCTTATTAATCTAAATTATAAATGTATAATGTGAAGCACAAATTAATCTAAATTTGCCAGGGTTCATATGCAAATACTCTCTTTTTGGAATTATAAATCATATATATATATATATATATATATATATATATATATATATATAGTTTTTATAACTAGTATTGCATTAAGTAAGCTTGAATTAAAAGAGTCAGTATAAGAAATATTCAAGCCCAGATTTACTATGCATTGGCAATAACGTTTCAACGATATCATGGAAAAGGTCATAATAATCAATTAAGTGCATTCCTGCCAGATTTAGAAGACAGAAATTAAGCTGAAGGTCTCTTCCAGGTGTTCAGTCTGATTATAAGCAATATCATAGCAACATGAGTGCTGGGAGAGTTTTAGTGGCTGTACTCTGCATCTACTGGCCAAAGAAAGCTTCATAGAGGTCAGAGATAGTTGTGAACAAGGTAGCAACTATTTCCTGGTCTCTGAATTGTTCTTGAAATTAGGTGGCTCCCTGATTCTGGCTCCTCCAGCTCCATGAATCATGCTCTAAGCAATTAATTTTCTATATAAAATTTTAATAGTTAAAATATCTAAGGGGTCATATTCTTCCTGCACTCTCTACTGACTGAGAGGAAAGAAAAATATGTTGGATATTGACATAAAAAAACATAAATACATGCATTCAAATATACAAATGTATATGTAAAGATATTACAGAAGATATAAATACATGGATATATACATGTTTTAGAAAAGGCATACATTTTTTTTTTCTTAATTAATATATAGGATAAAAGAAACCCCAATCAGAGGGAATTTTATGAAACTTTCAAAACATGATTATAAACTTTACTTGTATACATAAATAATGAAGGATGAACAACATTTAAAAAAATAAAGGTGATACAGATATTGTACTAGCTATTAAGACATATTTCTAGATGTTAGTAAGTGTATAGTAGTGGAGAAAAAAATCTATAAATAGATCTGAAAAACCCAGAATGAATGGCAGAGGAATGTTTTATTATATCTAATTGTTGGGGGAAAGCCCCAAAGTCTAAATCTAGGATCCATTCTGAAGGACAGACATGTAGCCTTATTCAAATTCATAAGAGTTTTAATAGGAGAAACTTACATACCTGGGCAAAGCAGCCGCTTGTTCCCAGTGGTTGCCAGTCAGGAAGAAATCCACACCCCTCCCAGGACAGGGTCTCTTTTTTTATAGAAGGTTAATAGTAAAACCATATGGAGTATAGTCACAGAGACTACCAGCAAGAACAATGCATTTCCAAGTTAACACATAATATCAGGCAGTTTTCCACACTCTGTATGTTCACTAACCTCCTTCCTGGAGCATGACATTTATCTTTGGGGGCGATTCTGGCTTTCTGGGTAGTCAGCTAAACCTGAGGCTACAGAGAGTTAAGAGTCCAACATTTCCCAGATGCCTTTACTGTTGGAGCCATATTTCATCTCTGAGTTTGGTTCCCTACACTAATCATACATTAAACAAATTACCAACATCAGTGAGGAAAATATATATTAAACAACAAATGATTTAGGATGAAAACAAATATTTAAACACACACACACACACACACACACACACACACACACACACACATTTTGCCTCACACCGTAATTCAAAACTAGTTCCAGATTGACTAACTAATTTTAGAAGTATCAAATCTTAAAATATTTATTGAAAGTCTACTTAAACATTATGTAAATGATTTAAGAATGTGTATGGGCTTTCTTAAACAAAAAAGCACTGGAACAAATCACAAAGAAAAATAATTATAAGTTTGTCAGCATGCAAACCTAAACCTTTTTATGCCAACATCTTATAGCAGATTGAAAAAAAAATGGAGAAATATTGGTAGTGAATCTGAGAGACAAATGATTCATTTAATTATATAGATAATACAAAGTGAAAAAGAAAACATGTTACTGGAAAAATGAGAAAAGAACCTCAAAAGACAATTTTCTTATGTTCAGTAATAAACTAAGAACTAAATCTAAGACAAAATATTATTCCTCACTGTTTTAAAAATAAACTTTCAGAAGATTCCATTATTAAATAGAGATGCAGATAAATAGTATGGTATAAGAAAGAATATTATAGTATTGTTTAAAATGATGAAATTAAAAATAATCTAAATGTGTGCACCAAGGAAACTTGGAATAAACTATTTACATCTATGAGAGAATGATAGGGGTTGTTAAAGTCTGATTTTCTTATACTTAAGAAAGAAAATGTTCAAAACATATCAGTAGATAATGAAAATAAGCATCTAATACTTTGAGCAGGAAATTAGTCATCCAAAATTATTTTCATTTAATAAATATCTAGCTAGCTATTTAGTTAAATATATGCTGGAAGTAAATGTGCCAGAATATCAATTAATTGCATCATTATGGGTGCTTTTTATTTACTTTACTAGAGGCCCAGTGCATGAAATTCATGCACGGGGGGGGGGGGTGTCCCTCAGCCCTGCCTGCACCCTCTCCAATCTGGGACCCCTCGAGGGATGTCCGACTGCCTGTAAACGAGCAGTCGGACATCCCTCTCACAATCCAGGACTGCTGGCTCCCAACCGCTCGCCTGCCTGCCTTCCTGATTGCCCCTAACCACTTCAGCCTGCCAGCCTAATCACCCCCTAACCACTCCCCTGCCAGCCTGATTGCCCCTAACTGCCCTCCCCTGCTGGCCTGGTCACCTCTAACTGCCCTCCCCTGTTGGCCTAGTCCCCCCCCAACTCCCCTCCCCTGCAGGCCTGGGTCCCCCCAAACTGCCCTCAGCTGCAGGCCTCCCAACTGTGCTCCCCTGCTGGCCATCTTGTGGCAGCCATCTTGTGTCCACATGGGGGCAGACATCTTGTGTGTTGTAGTGACAGTCAATTTGCATATTATTCTTTTATTAGATAGGATACTTTTCTGTATTTGCTGTAATAGCTTATAGCATAAAATGCATAATCCAACAAAAAAAAACACACAATTATTTAATCTGTAGGTTAGATATTCATTTTTTCCATGTTGGGAACAAATATCACACATACAAACAATAGCTTAAATGCTAAGTGGGGAGTGGTATTATAAGCAGAATTTGTAAAACATCATTACACAATTATATTTTTGGTTTAAAAGTACTTCAACAAGGCATCATACCTTGCTCAAATAACATGACTATTTTGCACAAGAATTATTAAAATGTTTAAAATATGACAGTATGCATACTGCAATTAAGACAAAAATATCATGCGGATGGTAAATTATAAGTTATACTTTTGATCAATATAAATTAGATACATTACTAATCAAAAGAGACTGCATCTACCCATGTTAGTTCTCTTTCCTGATTTATATTCCAAGTCCCACACAAAATGACATTTATATTTTCTGGTACCAAACTCTCAATTTTCTCTCCCATAAAATGAAGATTATAATGCAATCCCTGTATTTTTTCAAAAGGTTTAAACAGACTAAAATGCAAGGCAGAGGCAGCAAAAAGAAAACTGAGAATTTTACAATAACAAGACAATTGTCCAAGTAACATTATATACTCAGCTAATTTTTATAGTATAAATTAGTTTAATGCTGAGGATTTATTGGGTGCCTTTGAATACAAGTGACAAATTTAACCTACACTAAGTACAGAAGGAAATGTATTGGCTTGTGAAATGTAATTTTTCATAACAGTGCGAACCTCTCTTGATCCTGGGACATTACAATGCCAACAAAACCCCAGTCCTCTAATTTATCAGCTTACTTTATCTATGTTACCTTCATTTTCAGGGTGACTCTTACATTTAATTGTCCAGAAATTGTTAGTCTGTTTTGTTCCCTTATTCATCCCAAGTGCCTGTGTTAAGCACCTGGTAGGTATTGCATAAATATTTGTTGAACTGATAAATAAGTTAATGGATTAATGAAAGATAACCATAGTAACTCCAGCTTCGCATCCTCCCAGCTTAAATTCAGTGGGAAAAGTTGGTCCACCTATATTATTAGCCCCAGTCAAAATCTCATACATTTTCTTCACTCATCTTGGAACAAAATAATGTGATCTTTTGTCTAGGAATGGGCAAAGGCCAACCCCAAATTATAACTGAACTAATTCATTCAAGGATGGAGGAATAGGTAGTGTTCTAGATAAAAATTGAAATATTGTTACCAAAAGAATATGATATAGTCATTTGGAACTCAAAAGATGGCAGTCACTACTATATATCTGTGTTAATAAAAATATCCAAACATAAACTCAATCCTAATGTTTAAATTATGCCTATGAAGCACTAAGTACACCTCCCTCAATTCATAAAAGGAAGACTTAAGAAACATCCCATAAAAGCATTCAGGGTTAATGCTTTGCAAATGCTTTGGATTTGGTTTATTGGGCCAAGAGACTCCACATTTGCAGTGGGCTGCTCAAAGTGAAATCAATAAATGCTTTTCTTCATAGAGGGAAACACAGAGCAAGGAGGAAAAATCTTAAGCAAACTAAAAAAAAATGATGACCTGTTAAGACATATTGGTTACTTTTGTATTAAAAAGCAAAACAAAACAAAAAAAACCTACACAAATGGATGACCCCACTCACTGAAGGCTTTTCCATTATAATTTTACCTTCAGTATTCTTCAATGGATTGGTAAAAATGCTTTTTGAACTGGTTTCAAGGCACAAATCCATTGATTTGCTCAGAGGCTCTGCTATCAATACAGAGTCTCCAGGATGTCTGGCACACCAGTCACCTCCAGGCAATGTTTTAAATGAAAAGTAGGTAAACTGCCTTTATATTTATTATAGACTTCCATCCATTAAGAATTATACTAAATAATGAAATATGAAAATTGCCTATTGCCTCCTAATATTTTTATATAATATGTTGATGATGAGACTTATTATGATACTGAGTTTAAACCATTGCCTTATATCTTTTTTTAAATTGCTTTGTAAGCATTTTTGTGGGTAGACTCCTAAAACTTATCCTGAGGATAGCTCACATAAACCACTTCACCATTCTGTATATATGGAAACTGAAATGTGAATGTGAATGTTTCAACTCGGATACCTAGAGCTGTTTAGTAACTTGAAATACCTTCATTGCATTCATTCAATGAGCATCTATTGAGAGTTTAGTCTCCTGAAGGCAGTATGCATAGTGATTTACACTCATATGGCATAAGAACTGTAGAATCAAACCCTTAGCTTACCATATACTGACTATGTGACCTTGGTATGGTTTCTAAAACTTCCTGTTTCCATCTCTTCCACTATAGGAAATATGAGAGTATGTTTATAAGGCTTTGTAAATAAGTTAATACATGTTAATAACTTAGGAAAAACTTTCTAACATAAGAAATGCTCTATAAATATTGGCTAGTATTATATGTAAGATGTTATAACAACCCAACATGACAGATTGGTAGATGAACACCCAAGAAATCTAGACTATGATGTATGATTCCTTTTCTGTGCAGTGTGCAATGTGAAGTGTTCCCGGACTGTAAAAACTGCCTTACATCCCATACCCATCCTCTCTTCTTGCTGGCTACATGTTAATGCCAATGTAAGCCTTGGGTGGTACTGGGTGAAAATGGGAGAAGCACCGACAGCCTGGGTTCCTGAATGTATAGAGAACGGCTGCATAGTTAACCCGTCCACTTGCCCAGGACTTTTCCGTGAATATGAAATGCATTTCTATTGAATAGAGCCATTACTTTGGGGGATGTTTTTTACTATATCCTATGCTCTTCTAATTAAAACAGGTGGCAAGAAATAAAAATATCCTAAGACACATTGTTTGGTTTAAGGAACTTTTAAACTTATGGAGAAGCAAAAAAATACACACAAATTAAAAGCTCAAGGTTGTGAAAAGTTTCTAAGGGAAAAATGTCTTGAATTACAGGAACTCTGGTTTTCAGAAAGACCAGAGATAGTGCTATTAGGAAATCTCTGAATGATGCAATTGTGCCTTTGAATTGTAGCTTCAAAGAAGAATGAAATCATGACAAACACATGTAGCTTCTGATGCACAGGGAACAGCATGAACAATGAAGCAAGGTGAGAAAATGCCAAATATTTTAGGAGAACAACAAAGACTAAATTTGCCTGGAGTGAAAGAACAAGTTACCAAGAATTGAAAGGTAGAGTAGTATCCGAGTTTTTTTAAAAAAATCTGTATTTCTATGTATAAATATTCAAGGTTGATTTGATATGGAACTGAAAACACCTGAAGCTAATTAATATAGCTACTAGTGGCCCGGTGCACAAAATTCATCCACATTAAAAGGGAATTAATTAGAGGAAATATTTTACTATTGCTATTTGCCCTTTCTCTATAATAGAAGTGTCAGAGATGAAAGAAAATTTGTAAAATGTATATGAAAATCTCCCTCCTGTCAGAGTCTGGGGTGCACCATGGGACCCAGAGTCAGGTCCCCGCCTACCCACACGCCTTGAAATTGTAGGAGATCAGATCCAGCTGGCCCCACCCCCATCAAGCCCCTCCGGGCGGGGGGCACAGCCTCAGGTCCCCCAGCCTGGTGCAGGGTGGGGGGCGCAGCCTCAGGTCCCCCGGCACAGCCTCAGGTGCCCAGGGCCAGCGCCCAGGCGGGGGGCGTGGCCTGAGATCCCCCATCAAGGCCCGCCAGGTGGGAGGCACACGGCCTGAGGTGCCCCGCCCCGGCCAGGTGCCATGTAGCCTCAGGTCGCTGCTTGTCGAACCCCTGCCGCCCCAGCAGGGTTGAGGAAACTGAGCGCTGCCATCTTGGTGCCATATGGGTGCCACCATATTTGAGGGCATAGCAGTCAATTAACATATCCCCTCCTTATTGGCTGTGGGCGCCGCCATCTTTGAGGGTGGGACAGTCAATTAGCATATTCCCTCTTTATTAGATAGGATTAAGGAAGATTTTATATCCCTTTATGATATGACTCAATCCTTTTTCTCTTTTGTACTTCATAATGCAGCAATATCAAACCACTTGAATATTCCCAACTTTTGCTATTTCATATCTCCATACCTTTGTATCCTCTGCTTCTCTCATGGCAGTACCACCTAGCTTAGATGTCATCTTCAAGAAAATTTACCTACCTTTCTCATGGATAATATTTTATTATTTAGGACTGCATTACATGTATAATCTGGCTCCTAATAGGTTCTTATAACTAGGGCTTTAATGAATAAACTTCTTCTATAGATGGCCCCACACTCTGTATCTATCTTTATTACAACACAATTAACTCATGGAATACTTTTTTTAAAATATATTTTTATTGATTTTTTACAGAGAGGAAGGGAGAGGGAGAGAGAGTTAGAAACATCAATGAGAGAGAAACATTGATCAGATGCCTCCTGCATACCCCCTACTGGGGATGTGCCCACAACCAAGGTACATGCCTTGACTGGAATCGAACCATGGACACTTGAGTCTGCAGGCCGACACTCTATCTACAGAGCCAAACCGGTTAGGGCTCATGGAATACTCTTATAATGTCTCATCAAGCTTTGTAAAATCAGCATTTAGCATATCATCTAGTACATGGTACAGTACACCCTTAAAAACGTTTATTGAACTAACTTGATGTGTGGTATGGATTAAAGCATTAAGAAAATAGAAGTAGAAAAACTCTTCAGAAATGTACCTAATTCTCATCCTTAAATATGCACCATAAGGTTTTTCAAGTTCATTGTTCATGCTATTAGATCAACAGAAAAAGCAACACATTACTAAATTAGTAGCTAATGCAATATAAATGAATATGGGATGCCACAGGCCATTTTTAAAAGCATGCTTTTTTTGGATTGATGCTTTTAAATAGTGGTGAGACTAAAGCTTATATTCTTTCAGCAAACTTAGTGACATCATAGAAAAATAGAAAGAGATACCAATAGTTCTATTGCATAGATAATCATACATAATCTAAGGTAGATATAATTTTAAATTATAACAATATTAATATCAATTGAAATATGACCTAAGATGTGGTGCTACTGTAATGTTTTGAAGATTTATCAGCCAGGCTTAAAAGAAATTCTGTGAGAATGGAACCTAATTTTATCAGCTGTCTCTGGCTACTAGGTTTTTAGCTATACATGTCAGCTTGATCATTCTAGTTTATTTAAAAAGTATGAATGTTAGTGTTTTTTATTGATTGGTTAAAATTAATAAAATCACTATAACTTAGTTGTCTAAATAATTAATTTTAAAGTTAGTATATTAGTACAGATAGAGACCACAAAATATGGATTTTATAAAATCCTTTGTTCTTAGGTGTTAATAAAACTTACATTTTTCTCTTGCCATTTTGCTTAACTTGTACTGATCATATCCTTAAAATAGAAATGACATGCTAATTTCAGAGACAACTCAATCTACATAATTACAGAATACCCAGTCCTTAAAATACTGAGACTTCATTAGGTGTGCTTATATAGCTCTAACAATTTATGATACTATTGATCCTGCAGATATTCTCTTAAATACCATGGTTGTGCATGATTACCTGGGAATGGCTCCTATGCTGGGATCAAAGAGAATCTATAGATTTTCTCAACTTTTGATGAGAGTAATACTGCTTCCACACAGAGTGTCACAGAAGAAGTTTCTCCTGTTTTTAAAGGTTATGCCACCTGTGTTGAAATATTAAGTATTTTCTCAAGTGTCAATAAATATCCTCTCTAATAAAATGGTAATATGCAAATTAACCATCACTCCGCTACATAAGCCACGCCCACCAGCCAAGCCATGCCCACCAGCCAATCAGGGCGAGTATGCAAATTAACCCCAATCCAAGATGGCTACAGCCACAGAGAGCAAGGTTTCCTAGGTAACAGAGCAAGCCAAGCTTTCCATAGCCGTTGCAGGCCTAAGCCTCCACTCAAGCTACAAAGTTTCAATTGTAGAAGGTAAACAAATTCAAACAAATGGCAGCAGAATGGAGGTTGAGAGAGCAGGCCAGGGGTGCCGGCGGTAACAGGGGAAGCAAAGCTTTCCGCACACCCTGGCCGGGCCCACCCGCTTTAGGCTACAAAGTTTCAATTGTAGAAGGTGAATTAACTGCCACAGAAATGGCTGCCAGAGCCCCAGGCTTGGCTCCGCTCCAGGCTACAAAGTTTCAATTGTAGAAGGTAAATAAATTCCAGATACCAGGGCCTCCCCTTGGGTTGCCAGGGGGCGTGGCCAGCCTGCAAACCACCACAGGCCCCTCGCTCAGGCCGCCCCATACTCCGAGGGAACCCCCACCCTTATCTGTGACACCCTTCAGGGCAAACCAGCTGGCCCCCACCCGTGCACCAGGCCTCTATCCTATCTAATAAAAGAGTAATATACAGATTGATCATCACTGCAACACACAATATAGCTGCCCCCATGTGGTCAAAGATCCTGCCCCATGTGGACACAAGATGGCCACCACAAGATGGCCAGAAGGAGAGGGCAGTTGGGAGGCACCCGGCCTGCAAGGGAGGGCAGTTGTGAGGGACCAGGCCTGCAAGGGAGGGCAGTTGGAGGTGATCAACCCTGCAGGAGAGGGCAGTTAGGGGTGACCAGGCTGGCAGAGGAGGGAAGTTGGGGGCAAACAGGCTGGCAGGGGAGCAGTTAAGCATCAACCAGGCTGGCAGCGGAGTGGTTAGGGGGTGATCAGGCTGGCAGGCAGAAGCAGTTAGGGGCAATCAGGAAGGCAGGCAGGCAGGCAAGCAGTTGGGAGCCAGCAGTCCTGGATTGCGAGAGGGATGTCCGACTGCCCGTTTAGGCCCGATCCCACAGGATCGGGCCTAAACGGGCAGTCGGACATCCCTCCAGGAGTCCCAGATTGGAGAGGGTACAGGCTGGGTTGAGGGACAACCCCCCGCCGTGCACGAATTTCGTGCACCGGGCTTCTAGTAACTAAGTAAAGGTGCTCACTTATTGCTTTAATTTTTTGGTTTAATTGTTTGTTTTATATCCTTTTAATTTGATTTACATAGTGAAAAAATAAAATAAAACAAAATAAGTGATGTTCATGTATAGATGCTATAGCTATTCTACATTGAGAGACAGTGAAGAGCATCAGCTCTGGAGCCAGTGGAACTGGTTGTAATCTCAGTTGTGTCATAGGACCTTGAACAAATTACTAATTCCCTAGCACTAGATTACACAGGCAAAATGAGAAAATTAACAGTTCTTGGTCCTAGGATTACCATAAGAATTACATGAGTGAATAATATATAAAACTCATGGAAGGCAATCACCATAAAAGTGTCTGTTCTTGGAATATACAATGGTTTGTTCTTAGTGTGAGACTATATTAGAATGAGTGAAAAGTTTGGGTTAGAGAATATTTTCAAGTAATATGTATCATATCTCTGATTACTGAAAAATACATGTAGTTACTTAAAGCAATGAGTCAAAACCACTTCAAATGTAATTTCATTTGTGTCTTTAACACTCCCTAGAAAATTGTATTTATTGTACTTAGTAAAATCCTATTGAAGCAGGAATTTTGGGGGGCATAGGCAGGCTTAGGGATTTTTTAGAATTGGAGTCCATGGAAAAGCACAGAGCTGCAGACTGGAAGAAGGTACATTTCCATAACACAAGGAAGCCAGGTGCAGTTACATCTCCATAAGACAAGGAAGCAGCAACAGGTATCCTATCTAACAAAAGAGTAATATGCAGATTGACCATCACTCCAACACACAAGATGGCTGCCCCCATGTGGTCAAAGATCCTGCCCCCATGTGGACACAAGATGGCCACCAAAAGATGGCCAGCAGGGGAGGGCAGTTGGGAGGGACCAGGCCTGCAAGGGAGGGCAGTTGGGGGCAATAAAGCCTGCAGGGGAGGGCAGTTAGGGGTGACCAAGCTGGCAGAGGAGGGAAGTTGGGGAAGACCAGGCCTGCAGGGAAGGGCAGTTGGGAGGGACCCAGGCCTGCAGGGGAGAGAAGTTGGGGGGACCAGGCCTGCAGGGGAAGGCAGTTAGGGGTGACCATGCTTGCAGGGGAGGGCAGTTAGGGGCAAACAGGCTGGCAGAAGAGCAGTTAGGCATCAATCAGGCTGGCAGGGGAGTGGTTAGGGGGTGATCAGGCTGGCAGACAGAAGCGGTTAGGGGCAATCAGGAAGGCAGGCAGGCGAGCAGTTGGGAGCCAGCAGTCCTGAATTGTGAGAGGGATCCCAGATTGGAGAGGGTGCAGGCTGGGCTGAGGGACAACCCCCACCCCATGCACGAATTTCGTGCACTGGGCCTCTAGTATTTACATAAGACAAGGGAACTGGAAGTAGCCAGGAAAGGTCACAATTACAAAATAAAGAGAAGGAAGCCCTTCATTCAGAAGGAGAGGAAGAAAGCCCAAAAGGAATAGGAAAACAATAAGGAAGGAGGGGGAGAACCTCACATATCCCATGTGAGGTTCCATCTTTGAGCTCAGGAGTTACTATAGTAACAAGTGTAAGGGAATAGCGACCAATCAGAGGGGATATCAAGGCATCAGGATCTGCAGCCTTTTATAAGCCATAGGGATAGGGAACCCAGTGGGACTCTTGCCCCTCCCCATGTGGGAGTCAGTTCTGTGGGACTCTTCCCCCTCCCCACGTGGAAGTCAGTTCAGGGACTCTTTTTCCCCTCCCTACTTGGGAGTCCATTCTGTGGGACTTTTCCCTCTCCCCACGTGGGAGTCTGTACTTGTTCTTCAATAAATCTCCACCTTTGCTATACCACTTTCTGTCCGTGGATTCATTCTTCAATTCCGGTGGACAAAGAATCTGGGTTCCAGTCCAAAAATTCGGTATCACTATTTATTGTACTTACTAGACATTGCTAAACTTTCATCTCTCTTCTCAAAGTTCCTATATTACTTATGCCTCAGCCTTAGCCTATTTACTAAGTTCTTAGCCAAGAACTCTTTCAATACTTTTCCAGGCCAAAAACAGAGCTATTAGGATCTACATTGCCTTTCCTTCTTTCCTCCTCTTCCAATGATAAAATATCACCAATTGCTTCTCTAACAATCATCAACGCTGAACTGGAACAAATCTCTTTAGAGGTCTATAAATACCTGAAGGTCAGTATATCCAAAACTAAATTTGATTATTAATCCTAGTAAGCCATTTTTCTCCTCTCTGTGAATAGGATCACCTTCTATTCAGATACCCAAACTTGACCCTGCAGTAATCCTTGAATCTTTCTACTTTCATGTCACAATAAAAAAGATCAAAAACCACATTATCTTTGTTTTCAATCCTTTCTTCCCCCCTCTCCTTAAAATTATACTAGTTTATCTAGCATCATCCATATTCTCATGTTTAAATAACTCCAATAGCCTTCTACTGAAACAGGAATTTTGAGGGGGGTGGTGAAAAAGACAGGTTTTAGGAAATTTTAGTAATTTTGGAAATTAAGGGGACCATGGAGGAAGCACAGAGCAGCAGAAGATACCGTATTTTCCGGCGTATAAGACGACTTTTTAACCCAGGAAAATCTTCTATACACCAAGTTGTCTTATACACTGGAAAATACGGTATATTTCCATAGAATAGGAAAGCTGGAAAGCTGCAACGGGTACATTTCCATACAATGAGGGAGCTGGGAACAGCAGAAGGAGAAGAAGAAAGCCCAAAGGGAATAGCAAAAGAATAAGAAAGGATGGGGGGCGGGGGGGGGGGGGGGGGGGGAAATAGTCTAAGGGAATAGTGACCAATCAGAGGGGATATCAAAGCACAAAAATCTACAGCCCGCATAAGCTGTAGTGAAAGGTAAGTCAGTGGGACCCTTCCCCCGCCCCACATGGGAGTCTGTACTTGTTCTTCAATAAATCTTCACCTTTGCTATACCACCTTCTGTCCGTGGATTCATTCTTCTACTCCAGTTTAAAGAATAAAGAATC
This sequence comes from Cnephaeus nilssonii, assembly GCF_951640355.1. NCBI lineage: Eukaryota > Metazoa > Chordata > Mammalia > Chiroptera > Vespertilionidae > Cnephaeus > Cnephaeus nilssonii. The sequence goes on along the minus strand of NC_137072.1, from coordinate 81,253,013 downwards.
CGGTTTCCAGTTCACAAATTCCGTATCACTATCAGGGTGTCCTACCCCTAAATAAGGTATTAAAACAAACTAACACGACAAACATACCTCTCTATGGGCAAGTGGTATGTTGGAGACAACACCTACTGGTTCATGAAACCAATGGTTAAATATCCATGGATTTTAAAAATAAATTGTCAAACCACTGGTAGCTTGAAACTGGCCATAGAGCAAGTATTTTTATTCTAGAAATGAACGAAACTTCAGTAGATTTATGAACACACAATAGGTCTCCACTGGAAAGCAGGACTAACACTTTTAAAACATAATTCTGATGTCATTTTTATGTTTAAAATTGATTAGTGGCCTTGTTTCTTTCCTGATCAACACTGGTGATTGCGGTGGAGCAAAAGGACTTATCAACCAGCATACGGAAATAGGAATTTTCAGGGACTAGAGGCAGGTTTAGGGAATTTTAGAATTGGAATCCATGGGAAAAAACCACAGGGCTACATACTGGGAGAAGTTACATTTCCATAACACAAGGCAGTGGCAACAGTTACATTTACATAAGGAAATGGAACTGGGAGTAGCCAAAGGTCTATATTTATAAAATAAAGAAGGAGAAAGAAAGCCCAGAAGTAATAGGAGGACAAGGGAGGAGGGCCTCAGGAGTTACTATAATAACCAATTCAAAAGGGAATATTGACCAATCAGAAGGGATATCAGGACACAGGGACTTGCAGCCTTTATAAACCCTGGAAACAGGAAGTTGGCGGGACTCTTCCCTCCTCCCCATGTGGGAGTCTGTGCTGTGAGATTCTTTCCCCTTCCCCACGTGGGAGTCTGTAATTGTTCTTCAATAAATCTCCACCTTTGCAATACCATCTTCAGTCGTGGATTCCCTCTTCGACTCCAACGGACAAAGAATCCAGGGAATACTGCGTGTTCCAGTCCAAAAATCACATATCAATACCTTTGCTGTTTTCTATTTGGCAAACCCTCTGTCCCTGTCAGCAGATGCATTGCCCTTGTGTCTGTCCAGCTCAATAGAATTACCAGCTTCAAAGTCTTAGAATGGTCTGTCACCTGCATCTCCCCTGTTATATATATCCCTCTATATATTCTAGCTACCTTTCATACCGCATAGTGGGGCCTAGACATCCTTTATAATCTGAGCTATTTTCCATCCTAGCCCCATCCTCTCCCTTCCTTCTTTCCAGCATGGCTGGGGCCCCAACTGCTCTAGGTGAGTTCAAAAATCTGGCTTCTTACCTAGTTTAGTTCAATCATTGGGGATGAAGGAGGCACTGGGTCACCACCTATTATCAGGAACTAGGGAATAAAAATGCACCTCATACCCTGAACAAATGTAGATTTTACTTTACTTTACACAGAGCCATAGCTAGAGTTTGAATATCTGGAGTGTTTGGATAATGCAAGGGAAAATAAAGTCACAAGACAAAAAGTTCTGGCAGTACAATGTGGCTTATTCTATTATCCTCACTATTACTACTAAAAATAAAAATTATCAAATTATGAAAAATTACTGGAGAAAAATTTTTAAAGGCCTACACAGTAAAACCTATAAAATGAAGAAAGCTTAAGGTCTTTCCATGTCCCATCACTGTGCTGAATAGAGATCCAATGATAGAAGTGAGAATCTTTGCCAATGGCCTACCATTGAGTCATCAGCAACTGTGTAACATACATGTCATCAGATGACCTGAAAATCACCTTCAGCACTTTACCATCAATATCAGAATCTCTGCATCAATGGCAAATGCTCTCTAACCCATTGTTGTCACACACACGTGTTGACATCAACAAAGAAAATGGCAAGTATGGTTTAAATCTTGCCAGTTTACTACTCCTGTGCACAAACTAATCTAAAACTCTCAGAGTTGATAGCCTAAGGTCAAATTACTTTTGACCACATGTTCATGTGTAGGCCATAATATGAAATGTGACCATTTGGGATGTCTTTTAAGTATCACCATTGAATAAACATCATATGCTATAACAAAGCATCAAAACATGGTCTATAACTGTTATTTCTAAATAAACAATACTATAGGCTCCATGAGGGCAGAAACTTTTTGTTTTTGTTTTGGTAACTGCTGTATCCTCACCACCAAGAACAGTGCTTGGCATGTTCCAGAGTCTCAGAGTTCATTGATTTAATAAATATTCAGAAGTATGAATGTGTTGTTAGAGGAGCACCGAGGAGAAAGTCGATAATTAAATTTCAAGAAGTGCCCGGCACTGCTCTATCCCCCATGATGCAAAGTAAATCACAAGTTCTGCCTCCAAGGCACTCTCTGACTAGATGAGGCCCTAAACTGCTGAGCCAGATCTTGGTTTTGTCTTCCCCTGAACATGCAATGTAGAGCTTGGGTGTCTTGTTTCTGATTGATGTTTTAACTGAAGAAAAAGCTCTAATTGTATCCAAAGTCCTTTGTTTGAAATAGGAAGAGATAGTCCAGGTGATCTGGAATATATTTAAAACGAAAAGAATTCATCCTGGCTATTAGAGGAGACTCAGGCATTGGGTCACGGTATCTCTAAGCCATAGACCAGGACTCTGGAGTCGATGAAGTTCAGCGTAGAGCTAATTACAGGAAGGCAGAAAGTGCAATCACTCTCACTTGATACATGATTCAGGCATGTTTGCTGCCCATGCAGACATAATTGGGGACTTACGGGCCATGTTGCCTCTCACATTTTTCTAGAACAGTGGTTGGAATAAGTTCAAGAGCCATATGAAGATAAAACATAATTACATAAAATCTCCTGGGAACCTCTTATAGCCTCTAGAGCAGGCCACTCTATAATCAAGCCAAAAGTCAAACCCATTTTCCTAACAATAACTCATTCTTGGAACCTGGGACTGTGACCTTCAGCTGGAGATGATGAGACTTTTGAACACTGGCTTCATGCTCTTTTAGTTCTCTGGCCATGGGATCCTGTTTCCCCAGGCCAAGTGAATGTAAAAGATAGAACATCAACTCATAGCTCTATTTTAAATGATTAAAGTGCTAAATGTCCCCTGATGTTGACTGTGCATATAATCCAGTTTAATAATAAATATCATTTATTGAGTCTGCCTTTCTATTTTTTATGTTATAGTGAGTCGAATTAGAGAGCAATCATCACTGAAGTAAAGCTACTAACAGTGGAGGCCAAGTACTAGAAGTCGATTTTCAGGTCAGCTGCCAAAATGTCTATCTCAAATGGCTAAAAAAACCATGCTAAACTTTCCAGTTCATCTCAGTCACTATGATTGATCATTTAACTTGCTTGAAATAATAAGGAAATTATGTCAACATTTTATAATTGCAAAAAAATGTAAAGCAGAAACATTGGTTGAAAAATGAAGGAAAAAGAACTTAAAATAAAGAAAAAATATAAATAATTAGTAAAGAATGGGAAAAATATAAAATAATTAATGAAAAGTGGAAAATGACCTTTATTTTTGCCAAAATCATCAATGTTAAAAAACAAGTCCTGTGAGCAGAAATAATTATTTTTCAATAAAATTGTCATTTTAGACATACTGTCAAGTTAACCAATATGCTATTTTTAAATTGATTACAGTTGACATTCAATATTACTTTATATTAATTTTAGGTGTGCAGCATAGTGGTTAAGACAAATATACTTTTTTTTTCTTGATTTCAAAGAGGAAGGAAAAGGAGAAAAGAGAAATATCAATGATGAGAGAGAATCATTGATCGGCTGCCTCCTGCATGCCCCTTACTGAGGATTGAGCCCACAACCTGGGCATGTGCCCTGACTGGGAATCAAACTGTGACCTCCTGGTTCATAGATCAATGTTCAACCACTTAGCCACACTTCCAGGCAAGACCAATATGCTTTTTAAAAAAATATATTTTATTGATTTTTTACAGAGAGAAAGGAAGAGGGATATGGAGCTAGAAACATCGATGAGAGAGAAACATCGATCAGCTGCCTTCTGCACACTCCCCACTGGGGATGTGCCCGCAACCAAGGTACATGACCATGACTGGAATCAAACCTGGGACCCTTCAGTCCGCAGGCCGACGCTCTATCCACTGAGCCAAACCGGTCAGGGCAAGATCAATATGCTTTTGACAAAATTATTTTTAGCCAAATTACCAGGTACCATTAAATGCAATTACAACATGTTAGGAAGTACAGCAAGAGCTGGAGAAGTGTAAGATGCCATGTAAGCACAAACCTGATCTTCCTGGGAGCTATCATGGGTCAAAGCAGGCATCCTACAGTAAGAAACACATAAGGTGGTAACTAGAAGGAAAATTGGAGTCAACAGGTAAAAATGAAGAAGAGGATACTATACCTACAAACCTCTAGACCTGGGATGGGGAACCTTTTTTGCCAAGGGCCATTTGGATATTTATAACATCATTTGCTTAATATAATTCACTTAATATAAATTTATGTTGCTATGAAAAAATTTCCTAGATTTATTGAATTTTGAGTCCTGCCCACGGTTGCTTTGTCAGGGCCAGACCAAATGATTTCACGGGCCTTATATGGCCCACAGGCCAGAGGTTCCCCACCCCTGCTCTAGACTAATAGGAACAAGCACACTTATCTTTTGAGCATAGAGGACAAGGAATTCACTTCAGCACATACCACAATACCTAAAATGTATAAGATACACTAAATTTTGTGACTTATTTTATCCTGCTTATCTGTATTTTGCATTATGAGTATGTATTAATTTTGCACTGAAAATAAACCATTAAAAGGAAATAATATTTCGTTTTTAAATAATTCTATGGGATCCATATTTACCAGATTTGTAGTATAGAAAACTGAGGTTGCTCATTTTCACCTCAGTCAGTTGATTCAGGCACTTTTGTTTTTAATTTTTTTTTTATTGTTTAAAGTATTACATATAGTAGTATATATATCTCCTTTTTTTTCCCCATTGACCTTCTCCCAGCCTTCCCTACCCCCTGTCGCATGCCCTCATCCCACCCCAACCCCCAGTGTCTTGTGTCCATTGGTTGTCCTTATATGCATGCATACAAGTCCTTTGGTTGATCTCTTTCGCCCCCTCCTCAACACTCCCCACTGTAATTTGACAGTCTGTTCGGTGCTTTACTGCCTCTGTATCTATCTTTTTGTTCATCAGGTTATAATGTTCTTTATTTTCCATAAATGAGTGATATCATGTGGTATTTTTCTTTCATTGCCTGGCTTATTTCACTTAACATAATGCTCTCCAGGTCCATCCATGCTGCTGCAAATGGTAAGAATTCCTTCTTTTTTATAGCAGCCTAGTATTCCATTGTGTAGATGTACCATAGTTTTCTAATCCACTCATCTGTAGATGGGCATTAACCTTTTGCACTCGGATGTCGAGTGTGACTCGACAAGGTTAGCATCGGTAGGAGGAATTGAGAAAAAAGCAAGTCTATTAGTTATTTTGATGGAGTCTTTTGGGTTTTTTATGTACAATATCATGTCATCTGCAAATAAGGACAGCTTTACTTCTTCTTTTCCAATTGGGATGCCTTTTATTTCTTCTTATTGTCTAATTGCAATGGTTAATACTTCCAGAACTATGTCGAACAGGAGTAGTGAGAGTGGGCATCCCTGTCTTGTTCCTGTTTTTAGGGGAAATGGTTTTAGTTTTTGCCCATTGAGTATGATGCTGGCTGTGGGTTTATCATACATGGCTTTTATTATGTTGAGGTATGATCCTTATATTCCCACCTCGCTGAGAGTTTTTATCAAGAAAGGGTGTTGGATTTTGTCAAATGCTTTTTCTACATCAATTTATATGACTGATTTTTCTCCCTCAATTTGTTTATGTGATGTATCATGTTTATTGATTTGCGGATATTGTACCATCCTTGCATCTCCAGGATAAATCCTGCTTGGTCATGGTGTATGATCTTTCTGATGTACTGCTGGAGTCGATTTGCTAGAATTTTGTTGAGGATTTTGGCATCTATGTTCATGAGGGATATTGGCCTGTAATTCTCTTTCATTGTGTTGTCTTTATCTGGTTTTGGTATTAGGGTGATGCTGGCTTCATAGAAGGAGCTTGGAAGTGTTCTTTCCTCTTGAATTTTTTGGAATAGTCTGAGGAGGATAGGTTTTAGTTCTTCCTTGAATGTTTGGTAAAACTCCCCTGTGAAGCCATCTGGCCCTGGGCTTTTGTTTGCCGGAAGCTTTTTGATGACTGCTTCAATTTCTTCCATAGTTACTGGCCTATTGAGATGTTTAGATTCTTCCTGATTGAGTTTTGGAAGGTTGTATTTTTCTAGGAATATGTCCATTTCCTCCAGGTTGTCCAGTTTGTTGGAATAGAGTTGTTCATAGTATTTTTTAACAATCCTTTGTATTTCTGTGGGGTCTGTTGTTATTTCTCCTCTTTTATTTCTGATTTTGTTTATTTGGGTCCTCTCCCTTTGCATCTTGGTGAGCCTGGCCAGAGGTTCATAATCTTGTTTATCCAGTCAAAGAACCAGCTCTTGGTTTTGTTGATCTTTTGAATTATTTCTTTGGTCTCTATGTCATTTATCTCCGCTCTGATCTTTATTATTTCCTTCCTTCTGCTTACACTGAGCTTTTCTTGTTGCTCTCTTTCTAACTCTTTGAGTTGTAGGGTTAGGTAATTTATTACCATTGTTTCTTGTTTTTTGCAGTAGGCTTGTAGGGCTAGGAACTTCCCTCTCAAGACTGCTTTCACTGTGTCCCATTGATTTTGGATTGTTGTGTTTTCATTGTCATTTGTTGCCATGATGTATTTTATTTATTCTTTGATCTCTCTGGTAACCCAGTCATTGTTTAATAGCATGCTATTTATTCTCCATGTGTTTGATTTTTTTGGATTGTTTTTATTGTAGTTGATTTCCAATTTTATGCCACTGTGATCTGAGAAGATGCTTGATATGATTTCTATCTTCTTGAATTTGAAGAGACTTTGCCTGTGACCCAATATATGGTCTATCTTTGAAAATGACCCATGTGCACTTGAGAAGAATGTATATTCTGTGGCTTTGGGGTGAAATGTTCTGAAGATGTCAATTAATTCCATATGGTCAAGTGAGTCATTTAGGATTGATGTTTCTTTGCTGATTTTTTGTTTAGAGGATTTATCCAATGGTGATAGAGGGGTATTAAAGTCTCCTACTATGAGTGTATTGCTGTCAATCTCTCCCTTGATATTCTCCAGGAGTTTTTTTTATGTACTTGGGTGCTCCTGTATTGGGTGCATATATGTTTACCAGAGTTATTTCTTCTTGTTGGATTGCTCCCTTTAGTATTATGAAGTGGCCTTCCTTATCTCTTTTTATGTCCTTCACTTTGAGATCTAATTTGTCAGATATAATTATTGCTACGCCAGCTTTTTTTCATTTCCATTCGCCTGAAAAACCTTTTTCCATCCCTTCACCCTCAGTCTGTGTGCATCTTTTTTTCTAAGGTGGGTTTCTTGTAGAAAGCAGATATATGGGTCATGTTTTCTTATCCAATCCATTACCCTATGTCTTTTGATTGGGGCATTTAATCCATTTACATTTAAAGTTATTATTAACTAGAAGCCCGGTGCACGAAATTTGTGCACAGCAGGGGGTTGCCCCTCAGCCCAGCCTGTACCCTCTCCAATCTGGGACTCCTGGAGGGATGTCCAACTGCCCGTTTAGGCCTGATCCTGGTGGGATCAGGCCTAAATGGGCAGTCGGACATCCCTCTCACAATCCAGGACTGCTGGCTCCCAACTGCTTGCCTGCCTGCCTTCCTGATGGCCCCTAACCGCTTCTGCCTGCCAGCCTGATCACCCCCTAACCACTCTGCAGCCAGCCTGGTTGATGCTTAACTGCTCCCCTGCCAGCCTGTTTGCCCCCAACTTCCCTCCTCTGCCAGCCTGGTCACCCCTAACTGCCCTCTCCTGCAGGGTTGATCACCTCCAACTGCCCTCCCTTGCAAGCCTGGTCCCTCTCAACTGCCCTCCCTTGCAGACCTGGTCCCTCACAACTGCCCTCCCTTGCAGGCCGGGTGCCTCCCAACTGCCCTCTCCGGCTGGCCCTCTCCTGCTGGCCATCTTGTGTCCACATGGGGGCAGGATCTTTGACCACATGGGGGCAGCTATATTGTGTGTTGCAGTGATGATCAATCTGTATATTATTCTTTTATTAGATAGGATAGAGGCCTGGTGCACGGGTGGGGTCCAGCTGGTTTGCCCTGAAGGGTGTCACGGATCAGGGTGGGGTTCCCTTGGGGCGTGGGGCAGCCTGAGCGAGGGGCCTGTGGTGGTTTGCAGGCCGGCCACGCCCCCTGGTGACCCAAGCGGAGGCCCGTGAAAATAAATCTGGAATTTATTTTCCTTCTACAATTGAAACTTTGTAGCCTGGAGTGGAGCCAAGCCTGGGGCTCCAGCAGCCATTTCTGTGGCAGTTAATTCACCTTCTACAATTGAAACTTTGTAGCCTTAAGCGGGTGGGCCCGGCCAGGGTGTGCAGAAAGCTTTGCTTCCCCTGTTGCCGCCGGCAACCCTGGCCTGCTCTCTCAAGCTCCATTCTGCCGCCATTTGTTTGAATTTGTTTACCTTCTACAATTGAAACTTTGTAGCTTGAGTGGAGGCTTAGGCCTGCAACTGCTATGGAAAGCTTGGCTTACTCTGTTACCTGGGAAACCTTGCTCTCTGTGGCTGTAGCCATCTTGGATTGGGGTTAATTTGCATAGCCGCCCTGATTGGCTGGTGGGCGTGGCTTGGCTGGTGGGCGTGGCTTATGTAGCAGAGTGATGGTTAATTTGCATATTACCATTTTATTAGACAGGATAGGTACTTGTTTGTCACCATTTTTATTCTTTACCTCTGTGTTCCTTCTTCGCTTCCTATTTCTTTTTTTACAGCAGACCCTTTAACATTTCTTGCATTGTTGGTTTGGTGGTAATAAACTTCCTTAGTCCTTTTTTTGTCTGTGTAGTTCATGATTTCACCTTCAATTTTGATTGATAGCCTTGCTGGGTACAGTATTCTTGGATTCAGACCCTTCCTTTGCATGACTTTGTATATTTCATTCCATTCCCTTCTGGCCTGATGTGTTTCTGTTGAGAAATCAGTCACTAGTCTGATGTGGGATCCTTTGTAGGTAACTTTCTGTCTCTCTCTGGCCACTTTTAAGATTCTTACTTTGTCGTTGGTGTTTGCCAATTTAATTATAATGTGCCTTGGTGTCGGTCTTTTGGGGTTCATTTTGTTTGGGACTCTATGAGCTTCTTGGGTTTGTGTGGGTTTATTCTTCCCTATATCAGGGAAGTTTTCTGTCATTATTTCTTCAAACAGGTTTTCTATTCCTTGATCAGTTTCCTCTCCTTCTGGCACCCCTATTTTGTGGATGTTGTTTTGTTTTGTGTTGTCCCAAAGTTCCCTTAGGCTCTCCTCCTGCATTTTAATTTTTTTTTCTAGAAGCTGCTCTACTTGGGTATTTTTTCCTACTTTGTCTTCTAGCTCACTGATGTGGTCCTCTCCTTCTAGTCTACTGTTGATGCTTTCAATTGAGTTCTTTATAGCAGCAATGTCATTTTTCATTTCTTCTTGGTTCTTCTTCATTTCCTCTTGGTTCTTACACATATTGTTGAATTTGTCTTCCATTCTTTTCATCCACCTTATGACCATTTCTCTGAATTCTTTCTCTGACAGGTTGCTTGCCTCCATTTCGTTTACTTCCTTTTCTGGTGATGCCTGCTTTTCTTTCATATGCAGGCTGTTTCTTTGTCTCCCCATGATCTCTCTTCTCCGGGTGTGGTTATGTAGTTCTCTCTCTCCTGAATGTCAGCAATGTGGGAAGGTTTTCATGTATCTTGAATATTTGTGTCACTCCCAGGTTCTGTTGACAAGGTTGGCATGATACAGACTGCAGGCTGGATGCCGCACTCCACACAAATGCTCTCCCGCAGGGAATTCCAGCTCCACGGCCTGTAGCCACGCTGTCTACCAAGATTTATATATCACACAGGCCATTTCTGCTCTGGGCTGCTGTGGCTGCAGGAGGTGTGCTCGCTCTGGCCCCTGCAGCCCCGGGCTCTGAGGCAACAAGAAAGACTGCAACAGCGCCACTGCAGAGAACAAACCCAGGTACTTTTTTTAAGTACAATATGTTTAACTCTAACCTATTGTTTTTATTGCCCAGCAGACCTTAAGCATTTTGAGAAGAAGTGTCTAGTTTACCATGATCTCATCAGCACCTAGCTCAATACCTGGGGTGCCCTGTACACATTTGACAAGTATCACTGGACTGAATAAGTGTATGCTCTTTCCAATACCTGTGTACTTAGTTTAGAATTCTCTGTTGATCTATAAATCTATATGTCCAATACCTCTTGAACATTTTTCTCCTGGATGTCTCATGGATACCTCGACACAAAATTTCAAAACATGTCCTGTTCCTATGCTCTTTATTTAGTAAGTGGCACCACCACAATTGAGGTCACTAACATTTTTTTCTTTTCACTAACTTAAAAATAATATTTTTTAATTGATTTCAGAGAGGAAGAGAGAGATAGAAACATCAATAATGAGAGAGAATCATTGATTGGCTGCCTCCTGCATGCCCCCTACTGGGGGCTAGTCTACAACCTGGGCATACGCCCTGACCAGGAATCGAACCATGACCTCCTGGTTCACAGGTTGGCACTCAACCACTGATCCATGCTGGCCAGCTAAATTTTTTTATTTATTTTTTATTGCTGATACTGTTACAGATGTCCCCTATTCCCCCCTTCCTTTGGCCCACTTCTATCCAGATCCACCCCCTCACCCCCTGGCCTTCAACACACTATAGTATAATGGGCTATGCATATATGTTATTTGTTAATCTCTTATCTTCTTTTATCAAGTTCTAACTTTTGATAGCTCTAGATTTCTCCTTCATTAATTACTAAGACCTATAGATTCTCCCTTTCTAAATTCCTTGAAATCATTTTACTTCTGCTATTTCTCCTGCCATTCTCCAAGCACTCATCTCTTATTAACTGGATTAGGAGAACATTCTTCTAATTCCATGAACTTCCATCTATTGTTATCACAGTGAGTCTCCTAGAATATAAACTTAATTAGTTTTACCCTTTTTATATCCTTTAATATCCTTGAATATCATTGGGATATGTTTTAGGATGAATTTTAGACTCTACTTTAAGGTAGTCCTTCTAATATGTATTTGGATTACGAATACCCAGCTTTATGAAGAATATATAACCCCCAAAAGAATGTATAAATACTCTCAAAATTTTGCTATAAAATGAGAGATGTACTATACATAATATGTAAGAGATTGTGAGTTATCTACTAAAAATAAAATATAGTGTTACTTTTCTCATGTTTCTAACAATACCGGTAGATTCATTCCCTACTGTAATTATTCATAATCCCCCATAAAAATGTTCATACTTTTTTCTTCATCCTTTTTGTTATTGTTGTTGTTATGTGCTGATTTTGACATTCCTAGACATGCAGCTCTTTGGGCAAGATTGCATGACACCTTGGCATTCCATGCAGCACTCTAAGTCTTATGTACTGGGGAAGGGTTAATAGCTCCTAGTATATTTTTTCCCACGAGTTCTGTCTCTTTTCTTTTACAAATTTCCAAAGTTTTCCTTCCTCATTAAGTATTTAAATTGCAGGGGTAAGTCAGCATTATTGCCTTGTTTGTTCTACATTTTACCTGCTCATATCTCTTAACTGCAAGTTCTCTGGGGCATAACCTATTATTTGTCTAGGATTGGTCCATCATGTCATTTCATGTCTGAAACAGTAAAGCATAATAACCACCTGGCAGCTGTAATGTAAAAAAGCAGCAGGAACAGAGCTACAAGGCAAATTATGATTCAAAATGACACATTCATCTTGGGCACACACATTTGCATTAAAGCGGTAGAAAGTCCAATTGCTTTGTCCTCCCTCATTTAAAATAGACAGCACATCTATTTATTTCTTTAAACCACGCTATTTAGTTTTTCTTTTTTTTTTCCCTAGTACATATTAAAATCCTCTATCTTCTATATGGTTAATTCACTGTTTGCTTAGATATATTTCATTTCTGTCATTATATTTTCTGACAATAATCTTAAGTTGGTTTCTATCAGCTCTCCTGTATTGGTTTTATGTGATGAGACTTAAATTTGGACAGAAACACAGTTAAGTTCATTTAACTTCTTCCTGCTTTCTTCCTATGGACACCACTTTTAGGTGTTTCTTTTTTAATGTAATTAAAATTTACTATTGAGCAATCTAATTTTCAATTTACCCAAAGGCTAAAATTTTTATCTAACTTTTTTTATATCATCATAGTTTATTCTTATGCTTTCTCTTGCACAATGTAAATTAAAACAGAGGGACAATTCCATTGGAACACCTACAATTACAAATAAATGCCCTGTACAATAGCTGGATGTACATTCATAGAATCAAAATAGTGTTTTTATACGAATAATTTTATAAGTAATTCTATAGAAGAAGAGCTTTCCATTGTGTCAACCACATACTGGCAGATTGCAAAAAAATGGCCACAAATCCCTCCCTCGCCCTATGCATGCATCTCCACTATGTGACTTCCGCTTCAAGAGGTGAGCTCTATCTCTTTCATGGGTTACATCTGCATTCGGCCATGTGACTCACTTTAACAAATAGTACATTAACAAATGGGTTTAGAAGAGGCTTGAAAATCATGTTTACTAGTACATAGTGGCTTGCTCCCTCTTGCTGCTGGGAACATGTCCATCACCATTTGAAGAAGCCCAGAACAGAATACACCACATGAAGAAGAAACAAGCCATACCAGTTTACCTTCCCTAGACTTGCCAACTGCCAATATGAAAGTTAAGAACCTCCTAGACTCCATAGATATGAACCATGATAACTCAGACCAGGGGAATCACCTAGAAGCTGACTGAGAGAATTGTGAACAACTGAAGTGGTGGTTGTTTTAGGTTTGCTCTTTGTAAAACAGACAGGTAGAAAAGACAATGGTGCAATATACATCTTCAAATTAACAGCTTACATCTTGTTTCTTGCCACCAAGAAGCAATTCTTTTTTTTTTGAAAATATATTTTATTGATTTTTTCACAGAGAGGAAGGGAGAGGGACAGAGAGCCAGAAACATCGATGAGAAAGAAACATCAATCAGCTGCCTCCTGCACACCACCCCTCCCCCCACCTGGGATAAGCCCGCAACCAAAGCACATGCCCTACACCGGAATCGAACCTGGGACCCTTGAGTCCGCAGGCCGACGCTCTATCCACTGAGCCAAACCGGTTAGGGCAAGAAGCAATTCTTTTAACTTCATGTATTCTTTCCTATGCTTTATTTTTTTTGTCTCAAGTACCAAAATAAATACCATCCAAAATCCCAAACCATCCAAGAAAGCCAAATGATGGATACAAAGGAAAAGTTCAGAAACTAGAAAAGAGAGTTGATATGTGCACATTTTAATTGCTATCATTTTCATTGATCCACTACTAAATCTGATAATACATTTATATTTCTAGGAACTCAGGATAATTTTAATTTTAAATGATATCCATTATATTAAAAAAGGAACTGGTATCTCAGAAAGTTTGTTATGATAGAATTTAAGAATATGAAAAGTTACATTCACACAGCCTTACAATTTAAAACTATTTTAGCTTTTGGTAGTTAAATATTAGACAATGCTGTATTCTATTTTAACTAATTTAAGGAAAACAGCCAAATCATTGTTCATTTGATTATATTTTTTTTGTGCCAGATAAATGTTTCATGACCTCTAAGTCTTAGATCTAGTCAATAAATAATATCAATTATTATAAGCCATATATATAATATGTACTTCTATTTTCTTATTATAATTTCTTACAGTCACAAGCACTAAAGGGGCCTTTAAAAAAATCAAGTTGTCCAAATTCCTATAATGAATCTCTGAAAGAATCAAAATGACATCCTCATATAGTTATTTTTTGCAATTCAAAGTGTCCAATGCTAAGTATTTTAGATGTAAAATGAACTACAATAGTCTTTAAGTTGCAAGACATTTCTTTATTTTTTTCCCCCTTGGATAATATTACTCACCTGTACCAATGGATTACATTACTTAAGCATGCTTTGTTTCAGTTCTGGGTAGAGAAAAATAAATATCCAGATCATAGTATTTTTACACTTCTACCCAAAAGGGTTTTGTTAGTTTTCTGTTTGTTTTTCCATTCTTCTGTGGTAGGCTATGGATAGTCTGCCTTTGGCCAGATAATATGGTAAAGATGATTTAAACTGTCCCCAGGCTAATGGTTTAAATAAATGTCTCGGAAGCCTGCTGTCATGGTCTCCTCTAACATCACAATTTCACAATTTCTTTACACTTAAGATCTCCACTGACCTCTGAACTGGGAGTGTGCCTGCAGGAGGAATCGGCAGGAAGCAGAGTTGCTCCCACACTTGAAGACTGATCTCTTCTACTACGTGCTTCTTTAGTGCTCAATCAAAATGAGAGACCTTCAACCAAATATAGCTTGTCATTCTAAAGCAGTGGTTCTCAACCTTTCTAATGCCGTGACTCTTTAACACAGTTCCTCATGTTGTGGTGATCCCCAACCAAAAAATTATTTTCGTTGCTACTTCATAACTGTAATTTTGCTACTGTTAATGAATCGTAATGTAAATATCTGTGTTTTCCGATGGTCTTAGGCGACCCTGCTAGCGGTTCTCAACATGATATTTACATTATGATTGAGGAACTGTATTAAAGGGTTGCGGCATTAGAAAGGTTGAGGACCACTGTAAAGGGTCTTCCAACTTGGACCCGTCATCCTCACCTAGCAAAATGTATCCTCATGTGCTACATTTTATGGCTACTTTTCCAATCATTTGAATTTTTTGCATTCTAGCACCCGTTTCCATGACAATACCCAAGGCAAACATAGCATGATTTGTCCCCACTATACTTTTAACTTTCTCAAAATAATTTACAAACCTTACATATATGCACTATTTTCTGTGTCTGTGGAAATTAACTGGGACTGTCATATAATATGTTATGTATATTGCTTTTAGAATCAAAACCCTCTGGTGCTTTAGAGCATTGTAATTTATAAAATTATCTTCTCCCAGTATCATATGACAAACAGGTCAGCACAATCCTTCTAAACTTAATAACATGAAAAGTAAAATAAGACATCAAGAAGACCTAAGACCTGTGAGAATCAGACTGGGAGTGGGAGTCTTTTGCTCTAAAGTTTGCTATCTGCTAGGCCTTGAATTGAATGTCTGTGTTGAATGAATAACTTAAAGATTATGACAGTTATATGGAAAATAAGCACATGTGAGAACAATAATTAATTATTTTTGTTTGTGTAACAGCAAGTGCCTGAGATACATTAAACTTTGTGCATGATCAAGACAGTAAAAAACTAAATCAGGAACGTGGAATAAAATACATATTGCAAGTCAGTTCTGCATTTAGCTCCTGTTTTTCCTGGCAGCCAAGACAGTAATAAAAATACAGTAAAAATACAATAAATATAGATTTCATTGTTGGGCAAATGGGAACATCCAGACACAGTAAGAGAGGCAACACATTCTTTGCCCCAAAGTCTGTGCAACACCCACACGGTGCTTCCCAATATAAGGTTATTGTAATTCATGGTGTTTTCAGATATGATTTTGTAAAAGATACAGAATTATTTTTCAAAAGACCATGTCTTTAATAAGCCTGGGGCATGAAACTAAATAACACAAAAAAAATGTTGTATAAGCAACAAAAATAGTACCATCCAGGTATTTTAATTTATTGTGCTCTAAATTAATACAAGGGTTTTGTGTAGAAAAACTGCTTTCTAAAGAGAAAGACACAGTTGACCTGTTTCTTTCAGATATTAGATATTTGTCCAGAGATTTGGCCAAGTGCTGAATTACATCTGATACAAAGCTCAGTTTTCTAGTTCTATAGAATTTTTCCTATGAAAGGGTTATAAGAGCCATGTCTCATATTTTTATAGTCTTTACATTTTGCAAAACACTTTCTTTTATATCATCTCATCTTATCTGAACAAATCCACTTTGAATTACTCATTTTTATTTTCCATTTTACAAATAAGGAAATTGAGGCCTTTCTAGGAAAGTAGATTGCTCAAGAGCAGTTTATTTGTTTAATTGACATTATATTATTCTCTGCCTCTTTTATTATTATTTTATTTCGTTCTAGGCACTATGTTTGCAGTAGGGATACACTGATAATCGATGATAAGATAGATGGGGTCTTTTAAGTCGGTTCCCCCACAAAAATCTCTCTCCTCAATCAGGTTATCTGAATTCCATCTGCAAGGCCCAGCACAAGCTTCATCTCTAGGTCATGAACAAACTTCTATAGAGAGATCTGAGATATAGCACCAAGGGACATTTACCAAAAGTTTTTCTCTAATTCTTATCCAAACCTATAAAGGATGTCTCTTTTCTATTGCTAGAGACCAATGCCATTTCCACCTCATTTCTTTACATCACTGTGCATGTAAACAGCAAAATCTCTGGAGGTAGATTCTTATGCAGAAGTCCAAAGTCAGCCACTTCTACCAACTTTCCAAAGCATGAGACTATTACTTTACATACCCCAAAATTAATATCTTCAACTGTAAAAAGTGGATGTGAATCCTATCTATGTCAAAGGATTTTCATGAGCATCAGATCTAATACATTTAAACACTTAAAATATTAAGCACACAATACACACTCATGAAAACTAAATACTTCGTATTATACATATTAGTCTCTACCAGCACCACAGCTGCACATGTGAATCTCAGTTCTCATTAGAACTTAATTTTCTCCAACTCGGCTTAATTACCTACTCCAAATCTACTCTGCTCTGATGGCTAGTCACTTAACCTCGGTTCTCACCCCCAACCTAGTTGTGCTAGAAGCCGGCAGCCATCTGTAGTGGCAAGTTCTTGGTTCAGGAGGCTGGGATATGAGGCCCTCTGTCATCTGACGCCTCTATGAAGTGCTCTTACCTCCCGTGACAGGGAAACCATGACGGCAGCAGCCCCAGACTCTACTGAGATGTCCCCTCCACCATCCCACTCTCCGGCTTTTTGCTCTCTCTTTCAGCCCCCACATATTTCCGTGTGTTCTTCCTTCTATTTACCACTGCCCAGAGTAATTTCTTCCTGGACAAGACAAATATCCTTTTCCTCTCATCACACACGTTAAATCGTTTTTCCTTCTGGGGTTTAATTCTTTTAGAAAAAAAAAAAAAAAGAAGAAAAGCTCCCAAACTGTTATTTTTCCCTCCTCCCCCATCCATCTCCTAAATAAATGAAAAGGGAAAACATACCATAATGACCAAAAATATTATTTGATCTCATGAGACTGGCCCCTCAAAGTCTGAGCCTTGCTGGCCACGGGCACCAGGGCTGTGGAGAGGTGTCCTTCCTGCCTGTTCTGCGGTGACCCCAACCCTCTGCCATGGCACTCCCCCGCCTCAGGCAGGAACACTGGGCCCCTCTTACCTCTGAGAAGGATGGTTCCACGGCAAGATCCTGTGCAGGACGTTCAGGCCTGCGGTCCTCCAGGGCGGGAAGCTGCTCTCCACAGAGACCTGGGCCCAGCCGGCTCACCGCAGTCTCCGGAGCTACAGTCAAGGTCTCGGTCCCCGTACGGCCTTGCTCTTCTGCGCGGCTACATCCCGGGTCCAGGCGCTCCCTTCAGAGGCCTTTTATAGGGCACCTTCCACTGCGGCCTCCCCAGGTGCCTCTGCTGAGACTTTTTAAGGGGAAGCCAGCCCCTTCCTCTTCAGCCCCTTGCTTAGCCCATCACAGTAGGAGAGTAAACGTGTGACCGCTGCTTACATTGGCCTTCACCAGGACTCTGACGCCTGGCCGCTTAGCTCTCTCCAGTTCAACCCAGCTCATGGCAACCTCCCCTAATCAGAGCAGGTCTGGACCTCTGTCTATTGCTGTATTCCCTAGAACTGCGTTCTTTCTATCTCATGTAAGTTCCTACATCTGTGTCTGTTGCTGCGGCCTCTTCTTTACTCCCTGTATCTAAATCTGACTCAGGTCCCAGGATGCTCTGCGCTGCTCCTCTGCAGACAACAGGGACCTCACCAGCGCTGCCATAGTCACAGTATGTGATGGAATAAGGATTTCTCTCCCAGCCCCACCAGGTCTCATCTGGAAAATATGCTTTAGATACCATAAAATCCCTTTTATGTTTTAGAAACTTAGAAACCAAGTTATATGGACCTATTATCTGCAGATAATAGGTTTTTTTTTCCCCTAAGGCATTTCTCATGTACTTTGTTGTACTAAATATGAAGAACAATTGCACTCTTAGCCCAGATTATAAAGCTTGACCAAAAGACAGACCAAGTATATGGAATTACTGAAATATCAACAGATGTTTTATTTTTTAAAGTTTATTTTTATTGATTTCAGAGAGGAAGGGAGAGAGAGAGAAAGATAGAAATATCAATGATGAGAGAGAATCATTGATAGGCTGCCTTCTGCACTCTCCACACTGGGGATTGAGCCAACAACCCTGGCATGTGCCCTGACCAGGAGTTGAACCGTGACCTCCTGGTTCAGAGGTCAAGGCTCAACCACTGAGCCAAGCCAACAGATGTTTTAAACAATCTTATCAGCTCTGTCATTGAGATGAGGCGAGTATGGCAGTCATCCTTAAGTGCAATTCCACCTTAAAAATGTACTTGCAACCAACAATAATTTAATAAATTTGTTTAAAAAAATAACTTGCTAAGCAAGATGTTATTTTAATGCATATACTTTCAAATTACTCTAGAGTTTAATGTAATGTGTCACATTACCTTTTTGTAGTCAACCCCACACTGGCCGTCCGCTGCAGGGAGAAAATGGGCTTTCTATAATTCCTATAATCACTGATCTCCGGATCGTTTCTCCTTCTCACTTTTATGCCTCCTGCAATAGGCACAGTAGGGGCTTCCTGTAATTATTGAAATTTAAGTAAAACCACATTTACCCCCTTTTGCTTCTCAAATCCTTTCAATACTTTTATCACCAACTTCTTGCAATAAATTCTTCTCTGTTTGAATATGTATCGTAGTTTGTGGTTTTGTCTGGACCATGACAGATGCGCTGAGGCAGTATGTGGGTGATAACTACCGTCATGTCATCTATATACCAAGAGGTTAAGAATAATATTTGCTAGTGTAAAATTAAATGGATTTTATCTTATTTGCTTACAAGGTAATTCTCCCAACACAATTCCATTTGAATCTTACAATGCTTGAAGAATAGGGTAATAAGTAATATTTACAAATATGTAAATGTATATGTATGCACCTCAAGATATTAATTGATCTGCTTAGGATCATTAAGCTAATTCATTTATGGAATAACTATGGTATCAAGCAAGGTCCTTAGATGTAAGCAAATGAAACTGACCCTGGATATTTTAAGTATTAAAATAGTGTATTAAAAGAATACTGGGTAACTCATAAGATTACTAGAAGGCTCTGGAACCAGGCTTGCAAGATGGGTAGGAGCAAACAGTCACCCCCTTTAAAGTCTATACCCCATTTTTGTTCTGTCACATCTGGAACTTCTCTTTTCCTGGATGGCAAATTGACTAAGCCCTCAGATACCAAAGCCGTGCTACCTGGACTTGAATTTCAACTTTGCCACTTAATATCTGCCTGATTTCAGGCAAATGGCTTGTTTTTCTGTTTCCTATTACTTCATCGGTGGAATAGGGATAAAATAGTGCCTACTTGAGGTAATTTTTATGAAGAATGAATGATTGTAATCAATACAAAATGTCTCCAGAACAGTGCTGGGGCCACAGGGAGAGCCAGTAAATATGAAACTGAACAAATGAAAGTCTTGCCAGGCGGGAGATAACAACCACTCTGTCTCTCTGCATTGGTTTCTACACTTCCCACCCCAGACGCTGGAGGCTGCCCTGGCACCACAGCACATCTGCAGTTGGGAGCCTGTGGCGTTCCCCTCCACCACAGGACCAGGTTGAATGCTCCATTTCCCCTGCCCCCATTGCTAAGCCCTGATTGCTGGTAACGAGTCACATATATATGCTTCAGATGTCATAAAGCTTAAAAGATCTTGCTTAGGCTCTATAATTGCAGATAGGCCCTTCCCAAACAAGGCCCATAGAGTAGAAAATACTCCAAACATAAGAAGGGAGTTTTTATGCTGAGCAGACCAAAAAAAAAAAAGAGAGAGGGAGGAGGTGGGAGGGAGGGAACAACTGTCCTCTAATGTCTTCTATAGCTACTTGGTACCAAAGACTAGGTTTTATCTGAGGATGAAAAAATAAGCAGTACCTTATTGCTACATCTTATCAGCAAGCATTTTGAGGGTGGGAATGGTAGATTACTCATCTTATACTAGTATATCACCAAAACATGTAATTCTAGAACCAGCCTATACTTAGGGATTCATATCCAAGTTCTGTTATTCTGTACCTGGATAAACTTTGAACAGATTAAACTTCATTTTTCTTTTTCCTTATCTCTTAGTATCTACCTTTACTCAGTTACCCCATATTTTTGGACTCTAATAAAAAAAAAAAAAAAGAGCTTATGGATATAGTGAGTCAAAATACAGAACTCTATTTTTCTGTCAGGCAATAACCAGTAAATTCAGTGCAATGGGTATAACTGCTGGGTCATATATTATTATTTCCTGGAAGACTGTTTCTTTACTTCAAAGTTTTCAGCCCAGATGAGTTTTATTACACATAAATAGTGTTGAACACCATTCTCTAATTTTATTCTCTTTTTTATCCCTTCTCTCAATATATGAAATGGATAAGGAGTATCTTGCATTCATAGCACATGGACATAAAACAGGACTCTATAAAGATGAGTATGATTTACATACAAACACAGTGGGCCTTAAACATACACAGAGGTGCTAACAGGCACCCCCTTTAAAGTCTATACCCCATTTTTGTTATGTCACATCTGAAACTACTCTTTTAAAAATTGACATCTTAGCCCTGGCCTGGTAGTTCAGTTGGTTAGAGGGTCATACCGACATGCCAAGGTTGTGAGCTTGATCCCCAGTCAGAGTTCATACAAGAATCAACCAATGGATGCATAGACAAGTGGAACAATAAATGGACATTTCTTTCTCTCTCTCTCTCTCTCTCTCTCAAAATCAATGAAAAAATAAATAAATAAATTATAAATTGCCATATCAATAAGTTTAGAGCCTATAAAAATTATTTTCTCTAAATTACATTTTTATTAATCATATAAAGATAATACCAATAATATAACTTTTAATTTTACTATTTATTAGACTTGATTGTGAATAATTTTCCAAAAATATGTAACCCATATTATAAAAATGATTTTTTCCACTAAAAAAAAAATGGTTAAAAAAAAATAGCCTTGCCTTCGGAAAGAATTCCTAAATAATTTTGCTGTGTGACTTTTTGAAACCGGTCCATTTGATCACGCCATATCATGTCATTGTATTACTCATAATATATAAAATGAATCTCATCACCTTAACACACATTTAATCTGCAACTGATTCAAGGTCAGATTGATTGTATCTGTCTAATCAGTTCTGTTAGTCCTCGTTTCTTGTTATCTAGCAATGCATACTTACGAACAAGAGAAAAATCTCATATATGGCCAGAGAGAACAGAAAGTGGAGTAGATGAAATAAATGATACAGTTCTACCATTAAGTAGGCAGCTATTTAACCCTAGAACCTTCACGCCTCCTGGCTGAATTTCTCCGAGAGACAACATCTTGAAAACTAATTCCATTTCCTTAGAACTCTCTAAAAGCTTCAATTAAATTGTGTACATACACAGAAGCTGAACCAAAGGTCACCTACCCAAGCAAACAGGGAAAACACATAATTGTAAAACATTCAATAAATGTGTTTTAAACAACTGCAGAATATGCCAGGTTAACTTCCAAATTACATAGTGGAGTAAGGACCTAGCCTAGAAAACTGGCACAAATTTGTTTTGTTCTCCTTCAACCTCCCTGTTTCTAATAGAGCCTATAATGTTTCTTAATCATTAAGAAAATCCCATTATTATTTAATGTGCTTCTTTAAATTCCAATGAATCATGTTCATTAGCTTCACCTAGAAAGAACATTAATGAATATAATTTTAACTGGCTTTGGACTTCTGAAACAAACAAAGAAATACATTAAATGAATATTTAAGTACCCAGTGTTTCATATTGTGCTTGGGTCACTGAAATATGAACCATGTTATAGACAAACAAAAACCCATTTCAACAAATTCAAGAGGAAAAATATAAATGACTAGGTAGAAAAAAACAACAATCTCTTTTCACAGCATTTGTTTCTACAATATTTGTAACATCAGAGAGCTGGCACTTTCTCCAAGTTTATTTGCAATATTTCTGTAGCCAAGCCTATTTTGTCACTTTATTTGTTGATGAAGTATTTGTTTTTACAAGGCCATGACAATAAAGACAAATAAAATATAACTATAATGCATCACTTTATAGGCCTACTAATTTATCATCTCACATATGACAACAGAAATAGAGCTTATATGTTAGTAAGTTAATCAATTTTTCATGGTACATAAATATGGGCAGTTTTATAAGCAAATATTGCACAGTTATTGTCCAATTACTAGAAAAAAAATGTGAGATAAAGTGATTTGGGAGGGGGGATAAGTAAAACTTTAAAAATAAAATCAAAGCTTAAATATGTGAAAATGAAAGATCACATTTGAAATTGATATTTTCAATTTAGAATATATTCCCTGAAGGTTTTGTTGATAGCCTGTGGACCCCTGTATGTTGAGTAAAAGATCACACAACATAATAATAAACTTGTATAAACTATTTTTCCAGAGAAGCCAGAAAAGAATGTAGACTTGAACCAGGAATGAAAATGAACAATACAAAAGAAATTCAGCAACAATGGGAATGACAAACCAGTGGGGGGACAGATCACTTTCTTCAATAATGTGTGCTAGAGGCAAGAAGAATGAGGGCAATGTGCCACGAGGGGTAAGGACAGAAAGAGATAGCAGGAGGAGGATGGAAACAGAGGTTTGCAATCTGTTTTTTCCTCTCCCCAGCACAGACCTCTGAAAATCTCACTGGGCCATTTCACCAGCCCAATCAGCAATAGCAGCCCAGATATAAGCACAGAAGTCTTTGGGAGAATTGTCAGGTAAGCACAAGCCCTGCTCCCAACCGACACGAGAAGTTGTAGGCACAGGAGAGCATTGACCACAAAACCGTGAGAATTCACTTCCCTTCAAAACCCCAGAAGGTCTGGATAATGATCTAGAGACAATGGCTTCCACGAAGTTGCTCTCTCTAAGGATTTATAATGATACCTAAGACAATTATTGGCATGTTGTGGCTATGGAGTCATCCATCCTAACACTCAGTGCTTACTTCCCCATAAATTCCACGAGACCAACACAGACTGATGACTGGCTTTAGCCTTTTCCAATATACAATCCCAACAGTGTGGCTGATAGTCCTCCCTAGAACGGCATAAAGGCACAGGTCAAAGTACATGGACACCTGAGGTATACAACTACCTTAAATATAAAATAACTTACAGGAAAGCATATTCAAAATATAGTTACTGAAATGAACACAATTTAAAATAATAATTATATGTAGTTTATTCTTAGGAAATAAGAAAAGATGAGCAATATTAAATCATAAATAGTAATGAATCAAAAAAGAAGAAAATTATATGAAACAAATGAAACACTATACTGGATAAGTAGTAAGGTGGAGTCAGCTGAAGGACAAATTTTAGTGAGTTAGAAGGTCAGATGCATGAGCTCTCCCAAAGGTAGCAGAAATGGATAAAGAGATATAGAGGATATACAGAGAAAGAGACTTGCAATATCAGATAATAGAAGTCCCAGAAAATAAAAAGCATAAAAAACAGACTGATGAAAGGTGAAAAATCCCAACTTCAAGTGATCTGTACATTGACAGAGCAAATAGTTAAGGTAAAAACAAAGATAAGAGATTCTAGAAGCCTACAGGGAGAGAGATCACCTACAAAAGTAAAAGGATCTTGTTCAATCTCTTTAGTTCTATGAGGTAGGTAGTATAATTACCCATTTTATAAATGAAGAAACTGAGACAGAGATGTTGAGAAACCTACCTAAGGACACACACAGCTAGTAAGGAATTGCACTGAGACTGTTTGGCTCCAGAGTACATGTTTCTAACCACATTATGCCAACTCTCCATTGATTCTAGGCCCCCACCCAATGCTTTTGTTGTTGTTGTTATTGTTCAGTGTTTTTATAGTAAACTAGAGGCCTGTTGCACAAAGATTTGTGCAATAGACCTTCCTTCCCCTGGCTGCTGGCACCAGTTTTCCTCCAGCACCCAGGACCCAGGCCATTGCTCTGGCCACCGCCCTCTGGCTGGAACCCTGCTCCTATAGCTCCCTCCACCCCCTGCCTTCGCCCTCATAGCAGGCGTCCTGTCCCGCCCAGCTGCCCCGCGCCTGCATGTGTGCTGCCCAGAGGCCCAGAGTGGCTGGGGGGCGGGGTCACTGCCATCTTTGTTGGGGTAATTTGCATAGTCACTCCTGATTGGCTGGTGGGTGTCACAAAGTGATGGTCAATTTGCATGTTTGTCTTTTATTAGTGTAGGTATCCTACATAATAAAGAGGTACTATGCAAATTGACCGTCATTCCAACACACAAGATGGCCGCCCCCATGTGGTCAAGGATGGCCTCCCCAAGATGGCTGGCAGGGGAGGGCAGTTGGGGGTGATCAGGCCTGCAGGGGAGGGCAGTTAGGGATGAAGAGGCCAGCAGAGGAGGGCAGTTGGGGGTGACCAGGCCTGCAGGGGAGGGCAGTTGGGAGAGACTCAGGCCAGCAGGGGAGGACAGTTAGGGGTGACCAGGCCTGCAGGGGAGGGCAGTTAGTGGCAACCAGGCCAGCAGGGGAGGGCAGTTAGGGGTGACCAGGCCGCAGGGGAGGGCAGTTAGGGGCAATCAGGATGGCAGGGGAGCAGTTAGGCGTCAATCAGGCTGGCAGGGGAGTGGTTAGGGGGTGATAAAGCTGGCAGACAGAAGTGGTTAGGGGCAATCAGGCAGGCAGGCAGGCGAACGTTTGGGAGCCAGCAGTTCTGGATTGTAAGAGGGATGTCTGACTGCCCGTTTAGGCCTGGTGGGATGGGGCCTAAACATGCAGTTGGACATCCCTCGAGGGGTCCAAGATTGGAGAGGGTGAGGACTGGGCTGAGGGACCCCCCCCCGTGCATGAATTTTGTGCACCAGGCCTCCAGTTTTATAATAAAAGTCAAGAAATTTTTAAACAGTACAAGGATCAAAGAAAGTCAGATATCAATGGATACAAGAAAGTATAATATTCCTAAAATATTAAAGGAAAAGAATAGTGAGCCAATCATATGATATGCACATGGACAGCATAATAATAAAAATCACAGACAAGGCCTTAAAAATGCCACACAGAGAACTGAATTAGAAATACTTTTGGAATAAAGACTCAACTAATAAGGAAACTCAGAAAACTTAAATATTTGAGCTGGTTTTTGAACCATAATCCATTTGTTTATAAAGTCCTGTTCTTTTCATGCCACCATACTGATTGTAAATTGACAGTAATATTATTTACTAGAGGCCCGGTGCATGGATTCGTGCACTGGTGTGGGGGCCCTCAGCCTAGCTTGCAGGAATCGGGCTGAAACTGGCTCTCCGACATCTCCCAAAGGGTTCTGGATTGTTGCAAGAGGGTGCAGGCCAGGCTGAGGGAAGAACCATGGTGCATGATCAGGCCTGGGAGGGACCAAGGGAGGACTCCAGGGTGTGTCTGGCCCATCTCACCCAGTTCCAATCGGCCAGACTCCAGCAGCAAGCTAACCTACTGGTCGGAGCATCTGCCCCCTAGCGGTCAGTGTGCATCATAGTGACTGGTCAAACAGTTGGACACTTAGCATAGGTTTTTATTACATACTAGAGGCCCGGTGCATGAAATTCGTGCATGGGGGGGGTGTCCCTCAGCCCAGCCTGCACCTTCTCCAATATGGGACCCCTCGAGGGATGTCCAACTGCCCGTTTAGGCCCGATCCTACCGGGATTGGGCCTAAACAGACATCCCTCTTACAATCCAGGACTGCTGGCTCCCAACTGCTCGCCTGCCTGCCTTCCTGATTGCCCCTAACCACTTCTGCCTACCAGCCTGATCACCCCCTAACCACTCCCCTGCCAGCCTGATTGATGCCTAACTGCTCCCCTGCCAGCCTGATTGCCTCTAACTGCCCTCCCCTGCAGGCCTGGTCACCCCTAACTTCCCTCCCCTGCAGGCCTGGTCACCCCCAACCGCCCTCCCTTGCAGGCCTGGTCACCCAAACTGCCCTCTCCTGATGGCCTGATCACTCACAACTGCCCTCCCTTGCAGGCCTGGTCCCTCCCAACTGCCCTCCCCTGCTGGCCATCTTGTGGTGGCCATCTTGTGTCCACATGGGGGCAGCCATCTTGTGTGTTGGAGTGACGGTCAATTTGCATATTACTCTTTTGTTTGATAAGATTAGATAGGATAGAGGCCTGATGCACGGGTGGGGACTGGCTGGTTTTCCCTGAAGGGTGTCCCAGATCAGGATGGGGGTTCTCTTGGGGCATGGGGAAGCCTGGGTGAGAGGCCTGTGGTGGTTTGCTGGCCGGCCACGCCCCCTGGTGACCCAAGTGGAGGCCCTGGTATCTGGGATTTATTTATCTTCTATAATTGAAACTTTGTAGCCTTGATAGGAGGCAGGGCAGGCCAGGGCAGGCAGAAAGCTTGGCTTCCTTCATTGTTGAGGAAACCCAAGCCTCCTGCTTGCTCCGTGGCAATAGCCATCTTAGTTGGGTTAATTTGCATACTCGCTCCTGATTGGCTTGTGGGCGTGGCTTGTGGGCGTAGGGGTATGGTCAATTTGCATATTACTCTTTTATTAGATAGGACTAGAGGCCCAATGCACAAAATATGTGCAAGGGCTTGGCCCTCGCAGCCGCGGTGGCTTGCCTCAGCCCTCGCAGCCTTGGCTTCATCCAGAATGTATCTGGATATCTGGAAGGACGTCCAGTCTAATTAGCATATTACATTTTTATTGTTATAGAGGATACTTAATGTCTTAGTATTTAAAGCATGGTATAAAAGCAAAAACCAAGACAGTGGTTTTATGTTCCTAATAGGAGTTATATATAATTATTTAAAATTCAATATATGTAAATTACATAATTTCTTTACATAATAATCAGAACACCTTTCACTATATTTATATGATTACTAGAGGCCAGTACATGAAAATGCATGCACTGGAGCGGGGGGGGGGGGGGGGGTCACTCAGCCCGGCCTGCCCCCTCTCACAGTCCAGGAGCCCTCAGGGGAGCAAGGCAACCCAGCGATCAGGGAAAGGCGATGCCCCATCATACCTCTGCTGCTGTCACTTCTAGCAGTGCAAGCCTTGAGTGGCCCTGGCTACCTGAGCCTCGGGTGGCTCTAGGTGGCTGGGAAGCTGCCTTCTGAGACTTGCCTGCACCTCTGGCCAGCCCTGGATGGCTGGGAAGCTGACATCTGAGGCTTGTCTGTGCCTCGGGCGTTGGCTGGGCAGCTGCCATTTGAGGCTTGCCTGCACCTCAGGCCAGCCCTGGGCAGCTGGAGGACTGAGGGGACTGGGGGACTCTGGCCTTTCCGCATGCCTGCTGCCCCAACAGGGCTTAATGGACTGGGTGCCGCCATATTTGAAGGTGTGGCAGTCAATTAGCATATACCCTCCTTATTGGCTGTGGGCGCCGCCATCTTTGAGGGTAGGACAGTCAATTAGCATATTCCCTCCTTATTGGTTGTGGGTGTTATCTTTGCTTCTACAGCAGTAGTCTTCTCTTTTCCCTCCATATAGACTTTCCTTCCTTCTATGTATTTCCTCATGGTCAGCTAGAGTAATCATTTGAATACTTTATCAGAGGACAGCATTCTCCCACTCAGTCTTCTCTGGTGGTTTCCCCTACATTGAAATGAGCACTTCCCATGTGCACAGCACTGTCCTAAGTGCTGCCATGCACTCACACATTGGTTCCTGAAACAATATCTATGCTTTTGTTAATGAATTAAAGCATAAAGATATGAAGCTTCTTACCCAAAGTCACCTAATCAGCAGGTGGGAGTCAATTTGGAATTCATGGTCTTTCCCTCTGCTTCAGTTCTATCCAACCCCTGATTGATGAATGCATGGTCCTCCAATATACTTTGTGTGCTGCCTTCTTAATAGTAGACTGCCATACCTAGAGGATCAACAGCATGTGTGTATGTGTGTGTGTGTGTGTGTGTGTGTGTGTGTGTGTGTTTAATTTGGATGCTTCAAATTTATGTACATATTGTCTAGCCTCTCCTGGGGCTAGTTATGGTCATGTGCCTCTTACACCATTATGGCCAAAATGGTGTAAGAAGAATTGTTCTGAGGAAGATAAAGGAGAAAGTTCCTCACCAGATGTCTGGAGGGTGCCTTTAACCCTTCCTTTCATTTTCATCTCTTTATCCTTCCTGATTGTGGAGATGCAAACATGATGGCAGGTGCTTGAGCAGACATCTCAGCACTGACAGAAGAAACCTACACTTAAGGATAAAAAAAGAAAGTTAGAAAGGGCCTGGGTACCTGATCATGACAAGTCTTGGATGTCCTACGTCCAGACTTTTGTTACTTAATGGAAAAATAAACTCTATCTTGCTTATGCACTGTCATTTGTGGGTTGTCACATGTGGCCAAACTAATCCTAACTCAAAAACAGTCAAGCAGATATAACAATTGAAGCCATTTACATTAGATATAAGATATATATATATATATATATATATATATATATATATATATATATATATCCTATCTAATAATAGACAAATATGCAAATTGACCATACCTCCGACACACCCACAAGCCACGCCCACCATCCAATCAGAGCGAACATGCAAATTAACCCAAACCAAGATGGCTACAGCCACAGAGAGCAAGGTTTCCTAGGTAACAGAGGAAGCCAAGCTTTCTGCCAGCCGTTGCAGGCCTAAGCCTCCACTCAAGCTACAAAGTTTCAATTATAGAAGGTAAACAAATTCAAACAAATGGCGGCAGAATGGAGCTTGAGAGAGCAGGCCAGGGTTGCCGCCGGCAATAGGGGAAGCAAAGCTTTCCACACACCCTGGCCGGGCCCACCCGCTTAAGGCAACAAAGTTTCAATTATAACCCCAACATAAATGGCTGCAGGCCTCGGAGGGAGCCCCAGGCTTGGCTCCGCTCCAGGCTACAAAGTTTCAATTGTAGAAGGAAAATAAATTCCAGGTACCAGGGCCTCCGCTTGCATTGCCAGGGGGCATGACCGGCCTGCAAACCACCACAGGCCCCTCGCTCAGGCCGCCCCATGCCCCAAGGGAACCCCCACCCTGATCTGGGACACCCTTCAGGGCAAACCAGCTGGCCCCAACCCCTGTACCAGGCCTCTATCCTATCTAATAAAAGAGTACTATGCAGATTGATCATCACTGCAACACACAATATAGCTGCCCCCATGTGGTCAAAGATCCTGCCCCCATGTGAACACAAGATGGCCACCACAAGATGGCCAGCAGGAGAGGGCAGTTGGGAGGCACCCAGCCTGCAAGGGAGGGCAGTTGAGAAGGACCAGGCCTGCAAGGGAGGGTAGTTGGAAGTGATCAACCCTGCAGGAGAGGGCAGTTAGGGGTAACCAGGCTGGCAGAGGAGGGAAGTTGGGGGCAAACAGGCTGGCAGCAGAGTGGTTAGGGGGTGATCAGGCTGGCAGGCAGAAGCGGTTAGGGGCAATCAGGAAGGCAGGCAGGCAAGCAGTTGGGAGACAGCAGTCCTGGATTGTGAGAGGGATGTCCGACTGCCCGTTTAGGCCCGATCCCAGGGATCGGGCCTAAACGGGCAGTCGGACATATCTTGAGGGGTCCCAGATTGGAGAGGGTACAGGCTGGGCTGAGGGACAACCCCCTCTGTGCACGAATTTCGTGCACCGGGCCTC
This sequence comes from Cnephaeus nilssonii, assembly GCF_951640355.1. NCBI lineage: Eukaryota > Metazoa > Chordata > Mammalia > Chiroptera > Vespertilionidae > Cnephaeus > Cnephaeus nilssonii. The sequence goes on along the minus strand of NC_137072.1, from coordinate 81,223,019 downwards.
TAGTGTGTGTATATATATATATATATATATATATATATATATATATATATCTATCTATCTCCAGGCTATACAAAGATGCAGAGATACTTTCAAATATAGGTAATGAATGAATATTTGGAATGGAGACAGAGATCATTATCACATCTATATATATAAAAGCCCAGCAACTGGAACAGCAAATGACCAGAACGACTGGTGGCTATGATGCCTACGGTGGCAGCCAACCAACCTGATCCAGGCCCCATTCAGCCCTCAACAACCTTATCCAGGCCCCATTCAGCTCCACCCCCCACCAGCCAAACCTCTTGGGCCCCTATCAGGATGGGCTGACTGGACCCCACCCGTGCGTGAATTCATGCACTGGGCCTCTAGTTTCTTAAACCAATTAGATGAATGGATGGATGAGATTATGATGTTTGGTTATAGTGAGATTCAGGATGTTTATAACATCTTTCCAACTTCTGAGATTGGTATCAAAGCTAATAATAATAAATAATATATATATTAAGAACTTATCATGTGCTGGGTACTGTTACACATGTCATAGGGATGTATTTATTTTATAGTCACAGCAACTGTATGAGGTAGTAGTATTTTTATCTTCATTTGTGAGATAAGAAATTGAGGCTCAGAGGTGAATAGCTAACCAAAGATCTAAACATCTGTAAGCATTGGAAGCTGGAGTTGAACCCCAATCAGCTGGCAGTGGGTACATACATATTTGATGCCTGTCAGAGACTACAGAACTCTTTTTTATCATTATTGCTTGTTTAGTGTTGGCTTTTCTTTCATTTGCAATATTTTCCAGGCAAAGGAAACAAACCTTATGCAGCAGTAACTTAAGAGTTAGTGAAATGCCTGACACTCAGGAGACACTGAATAGATGTTTTTGAATGAATAATGGAATTAACTGAATCCCAATTCTCAATTTCTTAAATATAGCTAAAGAAATAGGTTCTAAAGCCTTTTCTATTCCTAACATTAAACCCTTAAACTTTCAACATTTACATTATTTTTTTAGGCTGCAGTAAATCCATTCCTTACCACCAGAGAAATGAACTAACAAGTAACTCACATAGTACCCTTGCCTGACACAATCAAAATATTATCCTAAAATTTGTATTTAAGAATGCAAATCTGTAACCTTAAGCATTAAAGTCTGATTTAAATAAAAACATGTTCCTTGATTGCAAGATAATGTAAAGAGAAAATTTACATACATTAGGTTTTGGTTTTGTGAATTTGAATGACACATTGGCTTTCTTCCTCTTCTGAATCCATTTTTGTTTTTTTGTTTTTTTGTTTGTTTGTTTGTTTGTTTGCTTGCTTTGTATTGCTTTGCTTCATACAAAGGTGAGTTCATTTACTCCAGCCAAGATCTGAAAGATGCTGGGTTTTTTTGCTCATTGTTGCCTATTTGCTCAGCTTTATACCCACTTCCATGCATACATCCACAGAGACACACAGCTAGATTTTTGGAGATGCCAGTAAATTGCATAGTCCCTGCCTGGTAAATAAGAGGCCTCATACCTACGACTCACTACTTCCTTCTCTGCCTTTTTTGCAGAGTTGCTTATGGGAAAACAAAGATGACCAGTTTGTGTTGTCAAAAGTCAAATGCTTTCAAGCAGTTGCCCTGGCTCAATTCCTACCTCCCAGCAGATGTATGAATATTTTCTCAGCCCTCCATTACAAATCAGAACCTGCATACTGCCAAACAGAGCCAGACCCAAATTCCAGACCCAAATTCCAGAAACTGCAAAATGAGGGGATTCATGGAATTGAATAAAACCAAACTAAGGTTCCCAGTTTAATCCTTAACCAGTTTAACCTGAGCTATTCCAGGTAGAAACATCACTAACAAGTGCCAGGGACACGCTGGCAGAAGTAAAATAAAAGGGCATCCCACAACCCATTCAGAAAACTCTAATAACATCCTCATGACTTCTATTTGCCAAAACACAAGCATGATGAACAAATGTGATTCATTATACACATTGAGACAAGCAAAATTTCTAAATATGAGACTAAACAAAAAGTAGAAGAATGGGTTGCATGGCAAGATTTTTTTTTTTTCATAATAACTTGTTTAAAGTTGTGAGTACCCTATGATTACCAGATGAAAGACATTTGATTTCATTCAAGACTGGATGTTTATTTTCTTTCCTATTTTTTTTCCTTTTTCTGATTTATACCTTGAATATACACTGCCAAACCTCCACTAGTATTATCACTCACACACTTCAGATTCCCCTGAGGGACCCCTTTCTAAAGTTTTCTGAGCGGATCCATACCTAACATGTAGTAGCAACAATGCCTTTTAACACCAGCTCTTTCGCACTACTATTGTTTAGATGAAGTCCTAACCACAATTACATATGTTTCACCAACCTCTGAAAGATTGAAGCCAAGAAGTATCGAGGAATGAGTCTAGGCCTCCTCTGGCAAAAGAAACAACAATGGAAGGGATCTCTTATTAAGCACTTACAATGTGCCAGCTTCATTCTAAGCATTGTACTAAATAATCAATCCTCTGACAATCCCAGTAACAACAATATCATTGTTATTGTGATAGGTTGTTTTTTTTCAAACGAGGAAACTGAGTCCCAGAAAGTTTAAGCTAACTGCCTAAGGTCATAGCAAGTGATGGTGGATCAGGATTTGCATCCAGGAAGTCTCACTCCAAAGCCTGGTTTTTAACTACTATACCCTGTGGCCTCTCATTAATAATGATAGCTAACATTAATTAAGCACTTTCTAGATCTTTCCCCAATGCCTTATAGAAGTGGGTCATGGATAGCATTCTTTTTTCAAGGTCTCATCAGACTGGGAAAGAATCCTCCTGGTTATTCAGGTCATGTTAAAGTGGTGGAACCTGGTAGAATTGTCAGTCAATTCTTCAACATTGGATTTGAAGAATGAAAAGGCATATGTATAAAAGGTGTGTCCTTGGTTCACATTCTTCAAACCTTCCGTTAACCATGCCCTTTATAAAGCTAAGAAAAATAGTACAAGATTAGAATTTAATTCACGGTGATTTACTAATTTGTTAGTTGTTTTATACCCTTTGGCAATCTCTACTTGCATGCCCAATTTAATAGTTAAATACTAGAGGCCCAGTGCACGAAATTCATGCATGGGGGGGGGGCATTCCCTCAGCCCGGCCTGCACCCTCTTGCAATTCAGGACCCCTCTCACAATCTGGGACTAATAGCTCCTAACCACTTACCTGCCTGCCTGCCTGATCACCCCTAACCCCTCTGCCTGCCTGCCTGATTGCCCCTAACTGATCGTCTGCCTGCCTGATCACCCCTAACTGCTTGCCTGCCTGCCCGATCGCCCCTAACCACCTCTGTCTCAGCCCTGGCCATGGCTTCATCCAGAAGGATATCCAGAATGACGTCTGGAAGGTCATTCAGCTGTCTGGTCTAATTAGCATATTATGCTTTTATTATTATAGACTAGTGGCCTGGTGCATGAAATTCATGCATGGGGGTGGGGAGGGGTGTCCCTCAGCCCGGCCTGCATCCTCTCCAATCTGGGATCAATCGGGAGATGTCCGAGTGCCAGTTTAGGCCCAATCCCACAGTCAGGTCATCCCTCTCGCAATCTGGGACCACTGGCTCCTAACCACTCGCCTGCCTGATTGCCCCTAACCACTCTGCCTGCCGGCCTGCTTACCCCCAACTGTCCCCCCTGCTGGCCTTCTCGCCCCCAACTGCCCCCCGCCAGCCTGATCACCCCCAACTGCCCTCCCCTCCTGGCCTGATCACCCCTAACCGCCTCTGCCTCGGCCCTGCCACCATGGCTTTGTCTGGAAGAACGTCCAGAAGGTCTCCCAGTCTAATTAGCATATTATTCTTTTATTAGTATAGGTAACAGGTTACTACTTTAGGCCATGTGAAGGAAAAGCTAATCTGAATGCAATGTGGTTCATGTTCACCACTTTTTATACTGAGATTATTCAATAATGATTTAAATCACTGAGTTCAGAACTCTGATTCAAATTATAATTGGGATGAGGAAATGGTCAAGGAATCTCAACAAATAGGGAAAAAAGAGGTAAGTATATAACTAGAGATGTAGCAGGATCAAGTATTGCTTTTAAGGAAAGAAAATGGTTTTCACTGCTTTTAGTATAGTAAACACTTTGTAGAAACTTGCTGACTCCACATTAAGTTGAGAGTCTCAGGTCTATCTGAGCATGACTGAGAGGCAAGACACAGGAGATGAAATTTCTCTGCCTGAGGAAGTAACAGCAACAGCAATGTGGATGTTTAGAGTTTTGTAGTTCAGTGCAGTAGCAAAGGGTATCAGGTAAAGGAAGAGGCCCAAGGAGATGGTGATAAACTGAGGTCTATAGGAAACAATATAGTCAGCAAGAAATTCCCTTTGGCATGGAAGAAATGATAAATTTTTAGGACAGTGGTTTCTATTTAAATTTGAAATTTTTTCTCCTTTGGGCTTTAATTACCCTTTGCTACCCTTTGGTAAATGTCCATAATATGCAATAACCTCATGCGAGTGGTGATTTAGGAAAAACGAGGGAAGGATTAGCTGGCTGGGTCTAGCTTGATAACAGCTGCAGGACTTTAGAGTGATGATGAGAGTGAACTTAAAATGGTAAAGGCAGTTGCAGTGTCATCTTAGATGATTGTAGACCCCCTGAAAGGGATGTGATATAGGAGCGACCTCAGAAAGGTAGACTGATCTATCTATGGAACGACCCCCACTCCAAGAAAAGACAGAGGGAGGGGAAATGAGGGGGGAAATGAGACTATGAGAGAGAATATTCTTTAGAGAATTTTGATGATTTTAACAAAGGTGCCAAAAAGGAAGATGCCCACCCTCTCAGCTCTCCCCTCCCCTACAAAATAACTATAGAAAGAACTGAAATTTACACTTGCATTTAGCAGTGCAGATGGTTCCCACAGTAGTCATTGCACCAAAACAGAGACCAAGATCCCAAATGAGAAATGTGATTATCACATTATCATCTTTTCTCTAATACAAACAATGACCTCAATCCAGTGGTTTTATTCAAAATAGAGTGTGGAAAAAAAATAATGCATTAGGCCTGTAATTTGTTTAGTTTTGTCTGCCAATAACAAATAGTAATATCATGTACATGAATGAAAGGAAACAAACATTAAATAGAGTTGACACTTTTAAAGTCTAGCTGTGTGTCAGCTTTCATTTAGTGATCAGGAAGCCCGTGAGCACATGCATAAATGGAATAATAAGAATACATTTTTATCATATCTATATGAGAAGATGGATAGTAACTGAACCTATTGTGGTATCATTTCACAGTATATGTAAATCAAATCATCATGCTATACACCTTACACTGACACTGTGACATATCAATTATTTCTCAATAAAACTAGAAAAAAATACATATTTGAGCTGATGGTAGGAACTTTTAGGTATATTACAAAAAAATAGTCATGCACAACAGTTTTTATCTAGGAGATAAAAGGAAGGGAGAAGTACACAGTGTTATACAGAGGTGGGGCAGAAGTAGCTTTACAGTTGTTCATATGGAAAATAGGACAATCACTAATAAATAATGATACAAGAATAAACTCTTTGTTTCACATACTCACAACTGTTAACCTACTTTTGCCCCATGTTGTATTTACAGGGTCATGAAAACTGGGAGATATACCCCTAGCCAGTTTGTCTCAGTGGATAGAGTGTTTGCCTGAGGACTGAAGGGTGCTGGGTTCAATTCCAGTCAGGGACATATACCTTGGTTGCAGGCTCAATCCCTGGCCCTGGTTGGGGCAAATGTGGGAGGCAGCCAATCAATGTGTCTATCTCGCTGTCTCTCCCCCTCCCTTCCACTCTCTCTGTCTCTCCCCCTCCTTTCTATTCTCTCTAAAAATCAATGGAAAAATATTCTTGATTAAGGATTAACAAAGACAAACAAACAAAAAACTAGGAGCTATAGATAAAAACCTAGCTTTATGTATGTGTTAGACCAAAATAATAACTAGAATAGGCCATAACAAATAGACTTCCTGAACTCTATATTCTCTATATTTGAATTAGAATTGCATGGCTTAGACATCACCTTCCCCCCCCCCCCCACCCCCACCCCCACCCCAGATTGATGGTGTGTGTCTTAGCCTGTCTGTGCTGCTGTAACAAAAATAGCACAGACTTGGTGGCTTAAACAACATTCATTTCTCACAGTTCTGGACACTGGGATGTCCAAGATCATGGTACCGACAGATTGTGTCTGGTGAAGTACAGCTTCCTGGTTCATAGACTGCTGTCTGCTGCTGTGTCCTCACCTTGGCAGAAAGAGCAAGTGAGCTCTCTGGGGTTTGTTAAAAGGGCACTAAACCCATTTAGGAGGGCTCCACCCTCATAATGTAATCACCTCCCAAAATCTGTTTCAAATCATAATCATGTTGGGGGGCGGGGGTGTCAGGATTTCACCATATATAGTTTGGGAGTATACAAACATGCAGTCCATACAGATGGTGACGTATAAATTGACATGAAGTTACCATTTTCTAATGAAGGAAAATGTAGTTGAGTCAAAGGCTGACCTACCAGGGATTGCAGGACTGCCCATAGCATGGAGGTCAAACTGATTATTGAGTGTCATGTAACCAGGGACCAGGCCCTTCCTAACTCAGAAAAAACATGCCACTCAGTGGCTATAATTTTTCTTCATATTTCATGTTATTTAAAAATGATAACTTATATCCTGTCCATGTCCTGGCTCTTCCTTTGCTCTTGTGAGTGAGTGTTACAGAAGACTTCAGTTTCTGAAACTCTAAGAGAGTGCTGAGTACAGAAAAACACATGCACACTCTCTTTTCCAGGCTTCAAATATCATATACCAGCAGTTTTGTATTCATCAACCCTGGAAGGAATTAGTGTATCTTCTCAGTATATAAGACCTATGTTGATCACCTCTCTACACATGGTAATTTAAAAAATTTGTTCATGATAATTTAAATTTTATTTTACAAATCAATAACCACATATGCTAAAGCTACAGACTGTATTTCTGCCTCTGTTATGTTTAGGACTGGTTATGTACAACCACTTTGAAGAAAGATTTGGCGGCTTTTTATAAAGTTAAACATACACTTTCCCTATGACACAGCAATTCTATTTTTAGGGACTTTCCCAAAAGAAATGAATATATAATATGCCCAAATATTTTTAAATGATTATAGTAGATATATCAAAATTTTTGAACCAATGTACACAATCCAATGTCCATGTGGTACAATCATACAACAGAGTATTGCTCAACAATAAAACAACAACATAAATAAACCTCACAGACCATTATGCATATTCAAAGAAGCTATATCTAAATGATTACAAACTGTATGGATCCTGGTGCCCGTAATTATTGAAATGAGAACTCAACTGGAACAAGCATGCTTAAAAGAGGGAATTATGATCTATGCTTGAGGTATAGCCTTCTCCCCTATTCTTCCATTCGACATGAACAAATAAACATTACTTTCAATATTTCTAGCAGCCATTTTAAAGAATATGATGGGAACCAGTAACAATGTGAAATCTATGATTACGATGATAGAACAGAAAACTAGAAAAAGCTTTGGTGGTTGGACACAGTCTTAACTATTAACTCAACCACCTCTGGAGACTGGCCTACGCTGTACTACTTCACATAGGAACGTAGACACTTTCTTATCTTTACAGCAGTCCAAGATTATACTGCTGTAGGCAGCCAAAGCATACTCAACAAAATGATTCCATTCTCCATTGGGATTCCTGTGAAGTTATTTCACTAGAAAGATTATGGCATACATACAGGTTTTGCTATTTTATCCTGCCCTATATAATATTCCCTTGACTTCAAAAAACTTTTTATGCCCAAAACTTTTAGATTATATCCTACCCCAATCAATTACTAGACAAGAATGGTGGGAAATTTAACCTCTGTGACTTGAATTTAACCTCTGTGACAAAACCGGGTTGTCTTGAAGTTTTCCTCATCTATGTAAATGGAAGTATATTTTTATACTTCCACTTGCACCTGCCAAAACGTTTGGTAACATCTTTGACTCTTCCTCTTACATCCCACAAACAATCCATCAGGAAATCCTTTCAGTTCTACCTTAAAAATATTTCCATATTATTTTTATGCAAGCTATTCTTAGGAGCTGTACACTGAAGTATTTAGGAATAATATGTCATGATTTTTCTATGAGTTGGGGAAAAAAGTTGAATGTGTGTCTATGCATACATACATATTTACACATATTCTAAATAGTTACAGGGACATAAAGCAAGTATAGCAAAATAATAACAATTGGTAAATTTTGGTGAAAGGTATATGGTTGTTTACTTTACCATAATTTCAATATTCTATAGGTTTAAAATATTAGAATATAAAGTATAAGAGAAATGTTATATAAAAATATACAATATTTTCTAGAATCTAACTATTTCTCACCACTTCCAACAAGCCTACTTGCTGTTCTTAATAATTGTTTCCTTCTTCCTGGGCTACTGAAACGACCTTATAACTCTTCTCCCTGCTTCTGCTCATGAGCCTCTATAATAAATTAGTTGTAGCCATATTAATTATCTTCAAAACTATATTACTTTGCTTTTATGCTTAAAAAATCTTCCAATCGCTTCTTATCTCATTCAAACTAAAAACCAAGATTCTGACCTTAGCTCAAAAGGCTCTAGAACTCTACCAAAAGCTGTTTTCCTATTCTGTAGTGTAGTTGTTGCTGTCAAGTGGCAGCCCAGACATGGACTGCATTTCCCAAGTGCCCTGGCATTTAAAGGAACCATTGTGATTATATAATACTCAATGAAATGAGGGAGGGGGTAAAGTGAGGTTTGCCATCTCTATGCCTACCCCATAAAATCTCCTGTCATGCTCAAGGTAACATTGGCAACCACACTTTGAATATAGTAGAGCCCCCATTAGGCTGGGTCTCTGAATGACTTCAAGGAGCATTGTACCCACCCTGGCTGGGTGCAGCAGCATCCAGTACACTGAAAGGCTGTGGGTTCAATTCCAGGTCAGGGCACATACCTAGGTTTCAGGTTCGATCCCTGGTCGGGGGGCATACAGCAGGCAACAGATTGATGTTTCTCTTTCATTTTAATGTCTCTCTCATCTCTCTCTCATCTCTCTCTCATCTCTCTCTCTCTCTCTCTCTCTCTCTCTCTCTCTCTCAGTCCCCTCCCACCCATCTGCGCAAGCAGCTCCACCTGAGTTGTTGTGATGCAGCCTCCTACTGAGTGGTCATGACTCCTGACTAATTAGCACATTCCCTGTTTATGTATATAGATATGTAATACCATTTTATCCTTCTCACATTCCTTAGAGATACGTGTTATTTAGTAAATTCTTCAGGATCCAACAGATGTTAAGTGGCTGTGCCAGGATTTATGACCTGATGTGTCTGACTTTGAAGCCCTTTTGCTAAATACTTGAGAGTGATTTTCTGGTATGGTGAGATATGATGAGCCTAAGGATTAAGGTAACAGATATCTGTATGGAAAGGAGATAATTGATTAGATTATATGGTAAATTTGTGCTACCACTGGCAAATTTTGAAGAATAATTAGATATGGGAATAAGATACATTAATGTCAAAGATGACCTTGTTTTTAACCAGAATAATTATAATATCATTGGCAGAGATTACAAGAGAATAAGGATTAAGATGATGGAGGTGAGGTGGACAATGATTTAAAACATGTTTCTCAAAACATTCATTTCTGATGAAGTGAAGTGTAAATTACATTACAGCAGTTGGAGAAAAAAGGCAAAATTGAAGAAATGGAAGAGAATAGCTTGGGATACGTTAATAGGTTACATAAAGATGAAAGAGATATAAAACATAAAATTGCTCAGATAATGTACTTGTGCCTGTGTGAAGAGAAAAACCATAAATCCATTCACTGAAAGATAGTTTATAAGATGTACTACCTGACAAGTAGTATGAATAGAGTAAATGATCTATATGATATTTGTGGTTGATAATAATATTATTTGGGAAAAAATAGTAGTATCTATATCCAATATTTTCTTCTAAAGACATCCTAGGAATAAAGATTTACATTTTCCTCTCCTCCAACAAGCTCTGAATTCTAGCCTTAATTTTCTGGTAAAACAGCTCTTTAGTGATTAGACTTAAATGTTTTATATGTATAAAGCTAACTCATTGCTCAGGTAGAGTGTTAGGTCATATCCCCTCAGCCATAGGTAGCAATATTGTACAACAAATGCTATTTCCACACACTGATACCAATGTGCCCTTCTTAGTCAAACACGACATACATTCTGGCTCTTGATCTTGCTTGCCCAGGTCCATCTGTCATGATGGCAGTGTGCCCATTCACAAGACATAGCTGGACGAAGGTACATAGAAAGGTTAGAAAGAGAGTTTGTTAAAATGCAAATGGACATCCTAAGATAAGAAAATGTGCCTGATCCTTGAAGACACCGCATCTGAACTGTGAACACTGAAAACATTTCACACCATTTAGTCGGTACAAACAATAGCCATCAAAAAGCTTAAAGATCCAGTTTGTTCCCCAATATGTTAATCACAAGTCTCTTTCATTAAAACTGCAAAAAATTAACTGATGACTCTTCAGCACATCACTTTAGACATTTAAGAGCAGTAAGTCCTTGTAAAAGGAAATTTTTCATAATAAAAGAAAAGTTAATCTATAAAAGTAGTAGTGCCAAAGAAGAAAACCAGAAAACTCAAAATTAGTCTTTTTTAAAATTAAATATTTATTGCTAAAATTATTACATATGTCCCCTCCCCACACTCACTAACCCCCGCACCAGCCCTTTACCACTCTATTGTCTATATCCATGGGTTATGCATTCATGCATACAAATTCTTTGGTTGATCACTTTCCACCTACCCATCCTCCCCTGCCTTACAGTCTTTTTGACAGTGGCTAAATGATAGTGTTCAAACACTTGGCCATTCTGCATTCTTCAGCTTGTTCATATTGCTCTTTAGAATCATATTATTTCTTCACCCTGTTTCTCTATCATATGAGAACATAGGAATTCCACACTATAGAGATGTCACATAAATTCTAATGAAAATATAAACTTCACTTGAGTAATGTTTCACTGGAGACTCTAGTTGTCTGAGAGATGACCCATCCCCCTTTCTTTAAAAAAAAATGATGTTCTTTATATTTGGATAGAATAATTACATAGATAGCCAGTTATCAGAAATAAGTCATTATTGCTGGTCATCAGAATTAGATTTTATTGACTGAATAGCCATGAATTTCTGCCAAACTATAAGTTTTACTTATTTAACTGCTTTTATTTAAATATGTTAGTTTACATGTGATTATAAAATTTACCTAAATTTCTTAGTGTACCAAACACATTTTTCACCTTCAGACCTATAGAAAATTCTCATACTCTTACTAGCTAGCTTCTTTTCATCCTTCAGAGAACTGTTTCTGATCTAAATAGACTTCTTTTATTGTCGTTTCATCTCACTGAATTTCTTCATAGCTAATTATGTGAACAACTATTTGTTTACTAACTTGTTAATTATATCTCCTCCAATATATTTTAACTTCCATATCTAGGGCTGAAGTCTGTTTTGATACACTAGTTTATGTGCAGCATCTAACTCAATGTCTTATGCTCAATATTTTGAATGGATATATATATAAATAAAGATCTTATATTAAGAAAGTATAATGAGGCTCCTTTCTTTCAATGTTTAAAATTGCTACATCATGATTCCTATTATAGATAACAGAGTCCATTCTACTTGTTTTAACCAGAAGAGCTCTTATTAAAGATTACTAGAGGCCCGGTGCATGAAATTCGTGTATGGGAGGGGGGAGTGTGTCCCTCAGCCCAGCCTGCTGAGGGATGTCCATTTAGGCAGTTGGACATCCCTCTCACAATCCAGGACTGCTGGCTCCCAACTACTCACCTGCCTGCCAGCCTGATCACCCCCTAACCACTCCCCTGCCAGCCTGATCAACACCTAACTGCTCCCCTGCCGACCTGATTGCCCCTAACTGCCCTCCCCTGCCAGCCTGGTCACTCGTAACTGCTCTCTCCTGCCAGCCTGGTTGCCCCTAACTGTCCTCACCTGCAGGCCTGGTCACCCCCAACTGCCCTCACCCGCTGGCATGGTCCGCCCCAACTGCCCTCCCCTGCAGGTCTGGTCACCCCCAACTGCCTTCCCCTGCAGGCCTGGTCACCCCCAACTGCCCTCCCCTGCAGGCCTGGTCCCCCCAACTGCCCTCCCTTATAGGCCTGTGTCCTCCCCAATTGTCCTCCCCTGCAGGCCTAGTCGCCCCCAACTGTTCTCCCCTGTAGGCCTGGTTGCCCCCGACTGTCCTCCTCTGCCTCCCAGTCACCCCTAACTGCCCACCCCTGCATGCCTGTTCGCCCCCAACTGCCCTACCCTGCAGGCCTGGTCCTTCCCAACTGCCCTCCCCTGATGACCTGATCACCCACAACTGCCCTCCCCTGCTGGCCATCTTGTGGCAGCTATCTTGTGTCCACATGGGGACGGCCATCTTTGACCTCATGGGGGTGGCCATCTTGTGTGTTGGAGTGATGGTCAATTTGCATATTACCTCTTTATTATATAGGATTAGTAATTTAAGTCTAGGGAACTAAACTTGATGATCAACAACCAAAATGATCCAGCCATCATATATTCCCAATGCTACCACCAGAAACAGCACTGCTCTTTGACAATTATGAAAAGCAAAGATTCATACATTCATATATCAGATGTTGTAGGAATAAACCTCACAGACTATGTTCATGAAAGGGAACAACTAGTCTTTGTTCCCAGTGTTGATATTTTGCCTTCCTACTCTTATTTATGTGTGTCTATTTATTGGGGAAATGTCTCATTGGAATCCTGATGCACTGAAATCTAAGAAATGCAATCTTTGGCTTTTTAGCCTCTGGTCTAAAGGAAGGTATATGCTACTATGAAGATAAGCGGAGTTGAATGAAATAATCTACAATACTTTCCAGAATCTCTGTGACTGAAGAGAATATAATGCAATCAAAGAATGGAAAGAAAGCCAATGCAGCTGACACACTAGAGTGAGTGTGCTCTCTATACACATCTTCTCACAAGATTCTCACCACAATCATCTACATCAGGTAATCAACTATTTGAACCTATCTATTTGACTATAAAACTGTGTACCCCAAAACTCACCTGTATTTCTTTTACTATGATTGCCAAATATTAAATAGCAGAGACATTTAGCAACTACTTTCGTGTTACCACAGGGTTGGCAAAAGTAGGTTTACAGTTGTGAGTACACAAGTTTATTCTTATATTATATGTTTTTCCATATGAACAACTGTAAAGATACTTTTTTCCACCCCCTGTGTATAATATAGAGAGGTAAATGGATATCTCAGGACCTTAATAACCTTAAAAAATTCTCATAATATTAGAACTCATTTTCTAGTCTCCTAGCTGCCCTTAATTTTAGAAACTAAAGTTTAAAATCTCCATTATGCCCATTTGTAATGCCCTAAGTAGTCCCACATGATTCTAGAAAATTAGCTGTCAATGTTAGTTTGTCTTGTGGGAAGCAGTCCAAAAGTATTCTGTTGGTCTACTTAAATTTGGTCATGCATAATTTACTGGAAAATCACTAGTGTCCTAATCAATATCTCTATCTACCTACTCACTAATCCAGTTCAAGAACTATGTGATTTACATGCAACAGATTCAGGCCTAGCCTTTGGTAAATTGAAATCAGTCTCTGTTTACCAACTATCTTTTCCAAACTCAGACTGTGTTCTCATTATATTTAAACCAAAAAATGACTTCAGAGTTGTTGTTTTCACATCCTCTCTCTCAATGTGAGGAAATCAAAGGTAATAAAGAGTAAATGACTAACCAAAGGTCATTATATTAATGACAAGGTCAAAGGTAACATTCTATATCTAAAATATGCTGTTCCACAGCCCATAAAACTGCCCATGGACCGTCTGTGAGTCAGGGTCAGTTCTATAACATAGATCAACAGTTTAAAAGAGAAAATAGCCGAAACCGGTTTGGCTCAGTGGATAGAGCGTCAGCCTGCAGACTGAAAGGTCCCAGGTTCGATTCCGGTCAAGGGCATGTACCTTGGTTGTGGGCACATCCCCAGTAGGGGTTGTGCAAGAGGCAGCTGATCGATGATTCTCTATCATCGATGTTTCTAACTCTCTATCTCTCTCTCTTCCTCTCTGTAAAAAATCAATAAAATATATTAAAAAAATAAAAATAAAAAAAATAAAAGAGAAAATAAAATAAAAAATAAACCTTGCCAGTGTGTGATGGGATAAGTATGGTTATACCCATTCATTTAGTTCCAGCTAAAGAAATACACATTTTCCTTAAATCAGCTTTGAAAAAATCACTGAGTCTAGTCTGGCACAGATACTAACCAGTTCTTTTCTTGAGCAAGTAACTTCATGTCTCTGAGCCTTAAAAAGAAATTATTTATAAAACAATGAATTGAAAGCCTTTGAATTTCTTTTCAGCTTAAGAAATTCATTAAGCAGTAGTATTTCTACTATACCTATTAAAGATGACCTCAGGCTGCCAATGGCAAATTCACAGTATTTTACGTATGACAACCATCTGTCCTAGTTTGACCAAGACTGTGTTAGTTTACTCCTGTTGTTCTCATGTAGTTAAACACTTTCACTACAAAAATTATTCTGGTTTTAAATATAAACTGTAAAAATAAACTTATACATGTAGAAGAGGTTAATATTGGGTCAAGCTTATATATTTATAAGGCAAGTAGAGTAGTGATAATGATAACAATTTTTACACTTACAACAGCAAAGGAAGTGCTTAGACATTTTTTCTAAGTTATGCCATTCCAAAATGCTGTGTTGTTGCTATGAGGATGATCTCTTGGGTCAGACTGCTGGAATCAAACTTACCCATACATCCCAGAAACAGAACATATTTATGGAATAAACATTATCATATCAGAACATTACCACATTCAAGAAGCTCTTCTTGTGCCCTCTCTAATCACATGTCCCCTACAATGGCAACCACTATCTTGACTTCTACCACTACAGTATAGCTTTACTTGGTTTTGAATATTATGTAAATTGATTCTTACTGTATACATTCATTTGTGCCTGACTTCTTTTGTCTAACATTATGTTTGGAAGATTCATCAGCCTTGTTTCACTTTCTGGACATCATCTCAGAAATGCATAATCCTTTATGTCCACAAATACAAACAATTCTTATTGTTTGCACTATTTTTGTTTTACAAAGTTACAGGAAAAACAGAAACCATGAATACTGAATCATTTACCTCTAAGAGAAATTCAGAATTAGGTTCCTGTGAGCCTCAGATCACATTGTTATTAATCAATACATAACCTTGTATTATTTGTCTTTCAGTTTAAAGACACCTTATTTAATATATATTTTATTTATTAATATTAAACTTAGCAGCAGCATTATAACTCATACCTGAATGAATACATATCCAACACATGTATTTTCTCTTAGGACATGCAATAGCTTTCTTCCACTTAGAAATAATAGGCAGCATTTCAACACTACACCTAGGAATTATTTCAAACAATGAAATCACCAAAAAAAGGCACAAAAATATGCAAAGCATGGCACTCAAAGACCATGTACAGAACAGCTTTTTACATTATGAGAGCTGAAACCAAAAGGCAACTGAGAACAACTGTTTGACCTCATTTGGTAGTATAACATTAGGCAGCTCAATTTTTATTGTTGATGGGCACATGTGCATATCCTTGAATGCCATGAAAGAACCATGAGTATTAAATTTTAGTTGCTAGGAAAATCTACAAATACAGAATCCACAAATGAGGACTGACTATGTCTTTTTTTAAAAAATCTCTACTCTTTCATCATGTGAGGTTATAGCAAGAAGACGGCCGTCTATGAACTTGGAAGTGAGCTCCTACCAGGCATTGATTCTGCCAGTGCCTGGGTTTTGTACTTCCCAGCTTGCAGAATTGTGGAAATAAATTGTTGTTTAATCTACCCATCCCATGGTATTTTTGTTATAGCAGCCCAAACAAACAAAGACAGTTAGCATTCAGGTTTCCCACAGGTACCTCTAACTCAATGTATCTCCTCCAAACTCATGTCTTCCTTGGCATGCAATCTTATTACCCAAGACAGCAATTTGGGAGTTTCTCGATCTCTCCCTTTTCCTAAACAAGTTAATTTTATCTGTAACCTAGTGCTATTGATATATGTGAGTTTTCTTTTTCTAGTCTTCCTTTTCTTCATCTAAACTTTTACCACTAGCTCGACTTCCATCATTTCTCACCTAAATTCTTTCCAAGGTCTCTTAATTGCTTCCTCGTTTCCCAGGAATTGCTATTTATTTTCTTCTTACTGTTCCTGAAGGTAAAGATGTTCAGATAGCTTAAGAACTAGTGGTAGCACACAGATGTCATACTTAAGACTCCTAGACTCTCTTGCTTGAAAATAAAATTCACTAGCATCTCTCTTGTGTGTCTGACTCAATGTCACCCCCAAATATCCCCCCACATTCTTTTAGATTCTAACATAATTAAAGTATGGAAGTTATTATTTTACTTTTCAATTTTTCCTTTGAAAATACAAGAGAATATACTGGCAGCTGACCTTTTTATTCCAGGGCTAGTTTTTCACTAACCTTTCTTACATTATAGCATGTGTCATAGAGTATGTTAAGTCCTTTTAAAAAACAAAAACAAAAAAACCCACAACCTGTTTATCTTTATCATTACTGTATGATTTTCTTAAAGGCAAAACGGCTTTCCAATTTTATTTATGTGGCCTAGTTGATTATCATCAATCCTACCTAATAAAAGAGTAATATGCAAATTGACCCTAACTCTGCTACACCCACAAGCCACGCCCACCAGCCCATCAGAGCGAGTATGCAAATTAACCCAACCAACATGGCTACAGCCACGGAGAAAGTAGGAGGAAGGCTTTGGTTTCCCTGGTAACAAAGGAAGCCAAGCTTTCCACCTGCCATTGCAGGCCTAAGCCTCCACTCCAGGCTACAAAGTTTCAATTATAGAAGGTGAATTAACCCCAACAGAAATGGCTGCCGGCCATGGATTGAGCAGGAGGATTGGCTCCGCTCCAGGATACAAAGTTTCAATTGTAGAAGGTAAATAAATTCCAGATACCAGGGCCTCCGCTTGGGTCACCAGGGGGCATGGCCAGCCTGCAAACCACCACAGGCTCCTTGCTCAGGCTGCCCCACACCCCAAGGGAACCCCCACCCTGATCCAGGACACTGTTCAGGGCAAACCAGCTGGCCCCCACCCCTGCACCAGGCCTCTATCCTATCTAATAAAAGAGTAATATGAAGATTGACCATCTCTCCAACACACAATATAGCTGCGCCCATGTGGTCAAAGATCTTTCCCCCATGTGGACACAAGATGGCCACCACAAGATGGCCAGTAGGGGAGGGCAGTTGGGAGGCACCAGGCCTGCAAAGGAGGGCAGTTGGAGGTGATCAACCCTGCAGGAGAGGGCAGTTAGGGGTGACCAGGCCATCAGAGGAGGGAAGTTGGGGGCAAACAGGCTGGCAGGGGAGCAGTTAGACATCAATCAGGCTGGCATGGGAGTGGTTAGGGGGTGATCAGGCTGGCAGGCAGAAGTGGTTAGGGGCAATTAGGAAGGCAGGCATGCGAGCAGTTGGGAGCCAGCAGTCCCGGATTGTGAGATCCCCGTGGGATCGGGCCTAAACGAGCAGTCGGACATCCCTCGAGGGGTCCCAGATTGGAGAGGGTGCAGGCTGGGCTGAGGGACACCCCCTGCCCCCGTGCACAAATTTCGTGCACCAGGCCTCTAGTAAGTATATAAAATAATAAATTGACAATGAAGAAAATTTCCAATTTTGTGGGTACCATTTTTTGTCTTAATTACTCCCACACACCAAAATATAAACCAAAAGCAAAGGCCAACTTCCAAGGACATCTTTTACATAGATTTTTCCTTTGTACAAAACTCCTAGAATTTTCATGTTCATATAATTGTACTTGCCCAGTCTAATTACATTTTAAACCAGAGAGGTAAAACTTAACAGTTTTAGGGAGAGAAGTCTTTTGTACTAAGTATTTCAGAGACACTTTATACAAAGGAATAAACCTTTTTTCTTTTAGAAATTTGTTTTAATCCATTAAGCCTAAATTTCTATTTACCTGCTTTTCCATTGTTCCAAGTTGTTTCAATCCCTTAGTGTCTGTTTTTAAATTAAAACTCTATAATGGACCACTAGGTTTAAATTCTTTCCAGTTAGCATTTTCTTAACTCTGGAAGTTGATTTAAATTGGTAGAAATCAGCAATGCTCTCAGACAAGGTAAATGATTAGGGACAATAGCTAGTTGTTCTCTCATGTAACATAAAATAATACAAGTAAAACTGTGGAGGGAGAAACTTATGTAAAATAACAGAAAGAAGTATTACTAAAAGTTACATGATAAATATATTTTATAAGCAATTAATGCTATAGCCTGGAGTCAAAATTCTGGAGATATTTGGGACATTGGGAGATTGAGCATTCATCATGAGAATTAATTCCCTGGAAACTTCAATCTCCTCAAAGGTCTTGGGAGATTTCTATTGCCTCCATTTTCTCACCTCTCCCCAAGAGAATTTTAAACTCTTTCCATTTAAATGCTAGAGGCCTGATGCATAATATTCATGCAAGGGGCTTGGACCCCACAGCAGCTGCCTCTGCCTCTGCCCCCACCCGCTGAGGCTTCATCCAGAAGGACTCCGGAAGGACATCTGGTCTAATTAGCATATTACACCTTTATTATTATAGAAGTTAATCTGGCATGGTCACCACCATGATTTCTTCCCACTCTCATATAACATGAAGTCTCTGCTACATTCCTTTAGGAACTCTCCTTTCTTAGTTGTCCATGACACCAAATTCTGCCCTTTCTGGTTCTCTTTTTTAATTACTTGATTCCTGGTATGCACATAGTTATCACTTAAACTGCTTTCTTTTCCTTGCCATGCCCATAAATATTTGTATTCACTAATGTACCATCCTCAATCGCTCTTCATTCTTCATTATAAATTTTATCACTGTGAAATCTCATCTACTTTTGCATATTCAACTACCACAGATATGCTTGAGGCTCTTTCACAAAACACATAGCTATATTTAAACTATCTATAAATTCTCTGCTGAATGACTCACAGACATCTCCAATTCAACATATCCAAAAATTAGTTTTCCGTTTTTATTTGGGGAGGCATTAGAGTGTGGTGATTGATTAAAAGCTTGGTTCTGGAGCAACACCCCATCCATGCTGTTCTCCCAGCACTAGTTTGTTATCACCTTGAGCAATTTTTAAACTTGCTAGGCCTCAGTTACCATAGCTGCAAAGTACAGAAAGAATAGTACTAACTTCATAAAGTCATCATGATGTTTCAATAGCTTAATCCATATAAATTGATTAGAACAGTACATGTTAAACAACTCATGAAAGAGAGCCATTTTTATTGTTTATATTGTTAATTTCCTTTTTCAGTGAAAACCATCAATATCTTCCCATATGCCCAAGCTGAGACCTTGAACTAATTCTACCAAATTCCTCACTATCCAGATATCCAGTTGCTTACTAAATACTTCCACTTCCAACCATGTCTTGTGGATGTTGTCTTTTCCCCATCCTATTGTTAATGCCATAATTCCATCACTTCCTTCTAGCACATTTTTTTAAACTGTATAATCATGTCCTCTATATCCAGTCTCTCTTCTTCCATGAGTGTGTTATTTCTCAAATACAAGCTAATTCTGTTATTTTTCAAAACTTGTTCTACTGATTACTATAAAACAAATTCTAAACTTCATAACATGGTATATAGGTCATAATCTGATCTTTTCCTAGCCATTAGCCCCTGTTTCTATCAGTCCTGTTCACTTGAACCATGCCCTTGTAAGTCCTCCATGCCTAACCACTGTCTAAAGTGCCTTGCCTGCCTCACAAGTCAAATTTATTCTGTAGGCCCCATTCCAAAAATAGCTCCTTTCTATATAGCACCCTGACTCTCTGGACCACCCGCCCACTCTCACTCAGAAAAGTTACTTGCTTATCTGTATTTTTCACCCTATTAGAATGTTTTTCACATTATAGCATCATTATTATTTATTTTTTACTTATTTTGCTCTAAGACTTTGGTCTTCCTAAAAGACATAAAGAATGACTTCAGTATAATTTAGTAACTAGTAGGTCATTTGGCATTATATTGTTACATCTGTAATTAGTTGATGGTTTGGATTAATCAAAACAAATAGTCCCAAATTTAAACAACAGCTCAAACACAATATAAGTTTGTTTCTTTCTCAAAAAGAATTTTCATGCCACTAGTCAGGCTCTGCTCCACACATTGATTTAGGGACTCATATTGTCTGGAGTCTTTAACTCATGGCTATAAAACTGGTCATGGAAAAAGCACCCAACTGATAAAAAGGGAAGGACATGAAAAACTTTAAGAAAGTATCTTGTTTTTTTTAAATCACAAATCACTTATGCTCACACCACATTAGCTAGAATTTAGCCACATGACTACACCCAATGCAAAGGAGGCTGAGAAGCGCAATTTTCTGTTGAGGGCAATAATTCTGGTGTGTAGGTGCTAGAATTTATTGCCACAGAGACATGGTAGACATAGACACACACAAAAAGAGAATTACTTGAATGGCAAACTAGTCCTTCAAATCAGAATCTCCATGGAGCTTTTCTTAGAATACACATGCATAAGCCACTATCTGAAACCTTCTACACCTAAATATCCAGCTACAGAGTTAAGAAATCTGCATTTTGTAATTATTTCTAGTTATACAGTTGATTTTACTGTACAGACAGGGTAATCATTGTACAGGTACTAACTAACTAGTTTATCGAATAGCCATTAGAACATACAGAAATGGAAATAGTCATTATGGCACAGACTAAATCAGAAGGTTTAAAAAAATAGGTTAATTTCTAAATAGAACACATTAGTTGATCTATCTTATTAAAAACTCAATAAAATAAATGTTAGATTCAACACTACATTGTTTTGTATATTTTCTTAAATGTCATATTGTAACAAATACATACTACACATAATGAACTGAGTACAGACTCTTTAAGAGGACTTTTATTTTCTTCTCCAACAGCACCTCCAGCAATAATTAGTACTTTTGGGATCAATAAATATCAAAGGATCAACTTCTATCATTTTCCCTTTGCTTTGCAATAGGTTTGATTACACATAAATTAGTGAATGGCTTGAGAAAAAGGATAAGAGGCTTTACTTAACTAGTAATAATAGCCCCTTTGGTTACATTATCCATATGCAAATAAGCCTTCATATTTGTTTCAGCTTTAATCTGTGTTCCTCAATCACTTAAGGGCCACCTAATTAGTTTATAACCTGTAATCATTTTAGCCTTTCATTACCCAATGTGAAAATATTTATTCACAAGTGGTAATGATTAGCGAAGTCATACAGAATACTCCACTTGCCTATTCTCTGTGCGCTAAGTTGTCTGGCCTTTGGTCAGTTAACAGGAATACATTTAAAATTTGCACACAAAAATGAAATTTTTAAAATAACTAATTAAGCATAAGATAAGTTGTTATGTACAATCCAAATAATATTGTTTACTATACTGAAAACTATGAATCAGTAACAGGTTTATTTGCAATACCAAAAATGAGCTATTCAAATTTGCAAAATGATTATTTTATTTTTTGTTATGAGCTATGTCAAAGACTTCTACAGCATCTCTTTTTTTTAATATCTTTTTATTGATTTCAGAGAGGAAGGGAGAGGGAGAGAGAGAAACATCAATGATGAGAGAGAATCATTGATCGGCTGCCTCCTGCACAGCCCCCACTGGGGATTGAGCTATAACCGGGGCATGTGCCCTTGACTGGAATCAAACTAGGGACCCTTCAGTCTGCAGGCCGACACTCTATCCACTGAGCCAAACCAGCTAGGGCTCAACAGCATTTCTTGACATGGGAACATTTTACTCAGATCTATACTGCTGTTTGGATTGGTCCCAAAGTTACACACAGATGGGGTAGATCAGGTCCTTTGTGAAAACACTGTTAAGATATCCTTGTTTCATAGAGATGTGATATTGATTTGTCATTGAAGTTTGAAGACTTACATGGTAATGGATTTCTACTTTTTAGTCTAGATGATACTAAAACTGTGATTATAGAGACACTTTTTGTAAAAGGCTAGATGTTAGCAATAATGAAAAGGCTAAAGGAAATTGTAAAAAGATTACTGTAATAGAAGAGAGTCACATTTATAGTACATCTACGTACCAGGCTTTAGAACAGTGTTTGTTTTGTTTTGTTATTGTTTTTTTAAAACAGTTGCAGTTATGATGAAATGAGCCAAAAATAATATCTAAGGAGACTAAATAACACTCTGTTGAAACTTGAGGATGTAGAAGGACTTTGGTTAGTTTCCTCATTTAAAGATCCAGTCTTCAGCTTTGCATTTCCAGAAATTTTGGACCAAAGAACTGAGCAAGTTCACAGAATTTACTCTTGAAAAACAAGGCACAAATGGTAAATGAATAATAGAATCAAACTATTTTTTTCAATAGCTATAGGTGCATGAGTACAAGGCAATTAAAGGGATTAAAAATATTTTCCAGAATATCATATGGGAAGTATATATATATTATTCTTCATATATTATTGGTACAACTACTTATAAAAACTGTCACTGCATATGAAAATTGATCATAATATACTCAACCAGCCAGCAAGTCCACCTTTAGCTATTTACCCAACAATAATGTATGGATATGATCAACAACAACAACAAAATGTCAAAAATGCTCACAGCAGCACTATATGTAAGAGTCAAAAACTGAAAGCAATCCAAATTCCCATCAACAACAGAACTGATAAATTACAGTATATTCATACAATAGAATATTAAACAAAACAGAAATCATATGAGCAAACAAGTTACTATATAAAACACCATGAATAAATACATGAACATATGGTGAACAAAAAACTGAGACATAAGGGAGGACATTTTGTATGATTCCATTATGCAAGTTTAACCAAAGGCAAAATTCACACATGGTATTAAGAGTAAGGATACAGATTCCTTTGAGAACATGAGGGGGCTTCGGGAGGCTGATAATATTTAACTTCTTGATTGAGATTCTGAATATACATACATACAGTGAAACATACAGTGAAATGTTTTAACTTGTTGAAAAATTATTGACCTATATATTCATGATTTGTATACATCAATAAAATGCTTTAAAAAATGTTAATAACTTTGGGAGTATGTGGATGTAGGAAGGAAAACAGATAAAACAAAATTGACCATGAGTTGATAATTATTGATGAGGGTGATGCAGACATGACAGTTCATCACACCACGTTCCATTCTTTTGTATGTTTTAATATTCATAATTTTTAATGAATATCTAAAAATTAAATAAGAAAAAACATAGTAATCTTTGCGAACTGAGTTAGGCATTTATCTAAGCTATATACAACATCAGGAGTACAATTCATTAAAAATGATAAATTAGACTTTATAAAATTAAAAACTTCTGTCCTTTGATAGATTCTGTTAAGAGAATAAAAAGACAAGATACCACTAGGAGAATTTATTTGTTAACCATGTATTTAATATAAGACGTTTGTCCAGAATGCACAAATAATTCTCAAAATTGAATAATAATAATATTATAGACAAAACAACTTAAGAAATGGGCAAATTATTTGAACAGATTTTTCAACAAAGATGACAGAGGGGTGACAAATAAGCTCATCAAAAGATGTCCAACACCATTACACATTAGGGAAATGCAAATTAAAACCATGAGATGCCACTACACATCTATAGAAATATAAAATTAAAAATATTGAACCTACTAATGTTAGTGAGGATGTGGACCACTGGAACACTCCTACATTGCTGAGAATGTCAAATGTTACTACTGCTGGAAAACACTTTTGAAGTATGTTAAAGCATTATATATACCTACCTTTTAACTCAGTGTTTTCAATTTTAGGCATTGAACGAAAAGGGAAAAAAGGAAAAGCATGTCAGTATGCAAAGACTTGTGCATAAACATTCACAAAGTCTTTATTTGTAAGAGGAAATAACATAAAAATCAGTCAACAGGCAGATAAATAGAAACACAGTGGTAAATCTGTAAAATGGAATATTAGTCCACTGCAAAGAAATTAATAAAGTACCTACACATGCAACATAGATAATCTCAAAATAATTATATGCTTTTTAAAAATCATCTTTATAATTCCATTCATGTAAAATTATAGGAATGGACTCTAATGATGTTAATTAGCCTGGATGCTGAACTACACCCAGCTGCAACATGGAACGGAAGTTCTAAACACTGGCCTTGCTTTTGGCTCTGCTGGAACCCCAGCTTCCCCTCTTTCATGACTGGTTTCAGGGGCTTGGAAACTTACAACATGAGGAATGTAGCTCCATGCAAATAAAGCCTTTTCCTACATCTCATTCTCCCATGGGGGCTTCTCAAAATTCTTATTTCAGCAGTACCCCCATGAACCTCACTCTCACGAGCGATGGGGAAATTTGATTCTCTGGTAAGACTATCACTTTGTTATAATCATTTGCATTTTTTATGACATTTCTGAAAATACATTACAAAAACACTTGAAGAGGATGAACTACTAAACTCTATGTGTGGCAAATTATATATATTCTTATTCTTTACAGCAAATCAAAAGCATGTTTTGAAAACAAGTATTTGGAGATTTAGAAGACTCACAGATGTGAATCACCATACTCCATTTATTTCACTCATATGTTAGGTAAGAGGTAAAAAGATCAGCTACATGATCACATTTCCAGAACCTCCCTACCAGCTATAGCTGCTGTGTGGCTTTGGGCAATTCACAGCCAAGTTTCCACCTATTAAAATATGAGACAAGAACTAGATGTTCTCTAAGTTATATTAAAACTTAAACATCCTCTCCTGACTATATTACTTTTCCTATTTAAATAATATAAAATTAGCACAACTTTGGTAATTAATTTTATCCCACAAAATTAGCACTCTGTAGGATGATAAATTAATCTATGCCAACCACATTCACAGTGCCTACTATTGTAGAAACATAGTGAGTTGGCTTTTTCAGGTTAGTTGTTACAGGATTAATACTGGGCTGGGCAATTTTGAGTTTTGTTCTATATTTTCAGTGCACAGGCTCAAAATTATCAATTCAGCCAAAAGAAAACAAATCCCTGGATTAGATGAACTCTATAAAATTTAAACTCTGTAATGATTCTCTTTTCTGCAGCAACAAATTCTCTTATGACAGCAGTGCTGGAGGCATACAAACAACCTTGAATAAAATAAACCCCCTCCTATAATCACTACCTCATTTCCCTCCTCATTGGTCCTAGTATCACTTCTCTGTGTTTATATTATGTGGCCACTCAGCAGTATTTGGCTATCCTTTCTCTGCTGTAATTTATTTTTCTTCCACAAGCCCAGGATACCTCATTCCTAGCCCTCCTCTTCTCCTGCCTACTCCTCAGTCTCCTGTGCTGGCTTCACTCCAAGACCTCACCCTGTTCCTGGGTATGACCCAGACCCATCCTTTTCTCCATATCTTTGTTGACAATCTCATTTACCTCATGGTTTTAAATACAACGGTACTGGTATATCTTTGACCTCCAAGCAAACACATTCAGG
This sequence comes from Cnephaeus nilssonii, assembly GCF_951640355.1. Classification (NCBI taxonomy): domain Eukaryota; kingdom Metazoa; phylum Chordata; class Mammalia; order Chiroptera; family Vespertilionidae; genus Cnephaeus; species Cnephaeus nilssonii. The sequence goes on along the minus strand of NC_137072.1, from coordinate 81,197,245 downwards.
CTTAAGGTCTTACACTTGAAACTGCAGCCTTCTATACCTGGCTGTCTATGTGATATATCTGTCTGGGTTTCTAACAGAACTGTCTTTACCCTACTCCAGCCCCACTGATGGACTTAACCTCTCATCATCTTTGCACTTCTCACCAAGCCATCATCTTTCATCTAGATAATTGCAAGAACCTTCTAATCTCTCGGCTTCCACTCTTTTCCCCTCCAATCCATTCTTAAAGGAGCAACCAGAAGGACTTTTTCAAAATATAAAGCAGATTGTATTATCCCTTAGATTAAAACCAAACAAGACCTTCCCTTTACACTTAGATAGAGTACATGAACATACAGTAGACCACAGTATCTATCCCCTGCCAACTTCTGCCCACATCTACTATTGCTCTACCCCTTCCTCAGTGCACTAATTTACTGACATTCTTTCTGCTCTTCAACTATATCAATATCATTCAAATCTTAGGGCCTTACCCTGGGATATTTAAATAAATGACTCCTCAGAATGATGTAATCAGTTTAAATATTATCTCCTCCAGGAGGCCTTATCTGTTCATTTATTTTAGCACATCCTCCTGTTTTATACTCAACATATCATATCCATTATTTTGTATTTATCTATTTGCTTACTGTCTGCCTTCCCCACTAAATATAAATTTTAGGCAGAACCTTGTCTATCCTCCTCCATTGTTTACTCCTAATGCTTAAAACAGTGTTTCCCTCATAGGAGACTTTTCACACATGTGGAAGGAAGGAAGTGCAAATATCTGTAGATGTGGCTATTCCCAATAGGCATGAACCAGCATCAGATAGTTGAGCAGAGCTCAGATACTCTTTTCAGGAAATTAATGAAATGGCAACTTGGCTTAGGCTAAAAGTAGATATATGTAATTTGATAATTAACAGAACTTAATAATTTTTAGTACCTGTGAACACCTTAGGACTTATGAAGTCTGTGTCTTTAGAACATGTGTATATTTTCAGACAGTAGGTCTCCCCACACCAAAGCAACTCTAACAGGGAAACAGCCACTAAAAACAATAGGCATGAGGGAAAAGCAGTCTGGAGGTCAAAAAACTGCCGGCCTGTTAAAGTAGGCACATGCTGTGACTTCTTAGCCAGGTAAGTCTGTGGCTCTGATTTAATTTGAACAGGAAGAACTGAATAAGACAAGCTGGCCCTCCCATTTCTACCCAGATTGCTCTAAGCTCAGTTTTGGAGAGCTTCAGGCACAGGCCTGACAGTTCCCGTTATTTCAGAGGTCATTTATGTGGATACAGCACAAATCCTGGGATTTGCACTAAGGCTATATTTCCTAGGCCAATAGTGAGTTCTTCTATTGTTTTTGAAATATCTAGAATTGACACTAATCATTTATGCCAGGCATATACTTAAGGATTATTGGTATTCGAGGACACTATTTCCTTAGGAAACCCCCTTCCCTGCTGTGTAACTCCTAGCCACACTTTGCAAAGGAAAACACTGGCAGAGAAAGGTTAGTCTTTAGCGGCCTGCATCTTCCAGGTACTTGCTTAAGTGACAGTCATCAGACAGAAGCTGCATCCCCGAGGGTTCCGGGACATTTGCCTACTGGCATTCTCAACCCTGCGGATGGCTCACCGTTAGACCACCATTTCCTTAAGGGTAACAGGGCATGGACATCCATCTTTTGTTTTCACTGAGAAATTCTCTTCCTCTCCTTATTCTTTTCCTCCCCAGTAAAATGAACCTGCTAATGACACAGTTCTTTAACAAGTCTACCCTCATTTATCAGTACATGTGATCTCATTTGGTTTCTTTAATTATTCTCCACTTTGCTAATTGTGATTATCCAGAGTACCACAATTTATCATATTTCTCTACCTCTTAAAAGACTCATTTACAGTTCTTGTTCTTTCATGGATTCTTATTAGCATTTTTAATTGCATCTGCTTTAGAGGAACTTTCATGCTTCCCTGTTCTTCTCAAAGCATAGCAGTATTTATCTTTAATGTCCCTAATCATTTTTACTAATTTATGCTATTCTCTGTTGCCTTTGTAAGTGTATTTCCTTAATCTAGGCCTTTCTACAAAAGAAATTTAAGTCTGTCATTGATTTTCTGTTAAGACAGTAATGGCATGAATGTCACCTTGTAGGAAAGTTAAAGCAGATAACTTCAATGTTCATTTAGTAACTAATAAAATGCACTGGACTCAATTCAATGAGTTAGATTAAAAACAGGCCCCAAATAAATAAGTAAATAACAACTAAGTTCTGCAAAAGAAACATTTATCTTACAGAACTCAGCATGCAATGTTTCTAATTTATCTTTCTTGACTTTTACCCATATCTATATTCCAGAAACAGATCATTTTCACTAATGATATTTAGAATGCTATTTTAATGGTGAGAAAAACCATAGATGAGTTCCTAGTTTAAATATATACCATCACATAGATATAACATAATATATAGAATAATACTGGAATATTCAATATGCCTTACGAAGTCAGCAAAATTTCTTCTAACTAGGAAATCATGGAAGACGTTGGAGAAGAGGAGACATTTGAGTTGGACCTTTAATAAGATTTGGAATATTTGGCATTGAGAGGAATATGACTGCCTGTATAATAAGAAAACTAATCTTATAGGGAAAACACCAGTTGAAGACTATTCTAATAGACTAAACTAAGCATGAACTAAGGTGCTAGGAGGGGAAATGGAAGCAAGCTTGATTTAATACTAAATTTAGGAGATAGAATAAAAATATTGGTAACTAATTAAACAAGAATAAGGCATAAGCCAAAGCAAGTCCAAGATTCTGCAACCAAATAACTAACAATAAAAACAATAGTATCAAACACTTACAAACAAGTTGCTAAAATTTAAGTGCCCCAAATGTATTGATTTATTTAATTCTAAAGACCATTCCTATGTAGCTAAGAAACTAGTGTACCATTAATAGAAATTAGAAAATGTGATGGGGGAATAGATTTGGAGTGAAGTATAAGGAGCTCTGTTTTAATTTTGTGGTTTTAGATATAGTTTTACTCAAAATAGGGTAAGCTGTGCTCCAGCAAGTTGTCCATCATATCTTAGAAATCAAACACAATGGAGGCTTATTTTTTCATGTGAATTAAATGTCCCACACAGATGTCTGGGGACTCTGCCTATATAATCCCAGGCTGATGAAGGTTCTGCCCTCTTTTAGCTAGTATTTGAAACCCAGAGCCTCTTAAGTTTCCACAGAAGCAAAAATAGGAATGGAGTAGGCACATACATTTTACTGCTTTAGCCCAGACAGAACTGACATCATTTCCACTCACAGTTCTTTGAACAGAACTAACCACATGGTTTTAACATAATTGCAAGGGGAGTTAGGATATGTAGGGGAACACATGTACTACTTGGTCAGCATCAAATTCACTACTTGATGAGCCACAGACACCATCTGTTCCTTTAAAAGACATGGTAGGGTAATAAAAATGGGGTCCAGGATGAAGTATGGGGTCCAAACTAATTTTTCCAACTATGCTAAGTTATTTATAGGTCTCAAATCTCACCATTTTCTTCATTGAACTCGGTCTTTCACCATTTGCTGAAAATTCCTTCTCATCCTTGTCTCTATAGTTAATTCCTACTCATCCTTCAAAATATAATTCAATATAATAAAAATGGTGCTGTGGTAAAATTGGTTATCTATATCAAAGGGAAAACACTCATCTCAAATAAAAATGGATTCTTGGTAAAAATAACAGTAAATATCAATTCAAAATATATGAAACACTAAAAGAAAACAAGTTAATATTTTGAGTACAGGTATAGGAGAAAAACACAAAAAAAGATCTAACTACATTTATTTCCAGATAAAAAAAATATTAAAAGATAATTATGAATAGAAAAAACACTTCAGAAAAAGTAAATATTAAAACTATTTAATAACCCTAAAATAAAAATTACAAATTACAAGCCAACTCATTAAATAAGTATAAATAACCACAAGACATCTTTAAAAATATAAAAAAAGGCTTACTATTAAAGAAATTTTAAAATGCTCATGGCAATGAAGTTTATTTTTACATCTCTAAAATCGTATTCAGAATTCTAGAGAATGTTTCTGAAATATATTTATTAAGTTCATTAATTCATTTCACAAATATTTGCATACCTACTCTGCACACTGTTGAATATACATCAAATAAAATAATAATAAAGAAAAAGAGTGTGCCTTCATGAAACTACACTCTAGTTGATGTCTCAGTTTGGATTCCCTCAGTAGCAGATGCTGAATAAAGTACTTGAGTGAAAATAATTTATTTAGAAGTAGATGATTTATTTAGAAGTAGATGGAAGGTATGATATTAGGCAATTAAATTAGAGATAAGATGGCTGCCAATCAAAGATGAATTGTTATGTCAATTATTATGATGGGCAACTCTCACTTAGTCTTGTACAGAAATTCTGGGAGAGAATACAAAAGACAACCTGGAGAATTATCCACAAGAGGAGTGAGAGAGCTGCCATATTTTCAAGACTAACATAAGATGGTTGAGAGCTGCTTTGAGGATGTTAATTTCTTTACACACTCAGTCTGCCACATGTAGAACAGCCTTCTATATATCCAAAGGGAAGACATAGAGCCCAGAGATGCAGATATTGGCACTTGGTCTACTAAGTGTAGCTAGGACATTGAGAGATATACTGTATTAAAAAAGACAATAAAGAATAAGCATTAGCCCAGCTGGTGTGGCTCAGTGGTTGAGCATTAACCTATGAACCAGGAGGTCATGGTTCTATTCCCAGTCAGGGCACATGCCCGGGTTGCAGGCTTGACCCCCAATCCTCAATGTGGGGCATGCATGAGACAGTTGATCAATGATTCTCATCATTGAGGTTTCTGTCTCTCTATCCCTTCCCCTCCTCTCTGAAATCAATAAAGATACTTTAAATAATAAAAAAGAATTGTATATCATTATATAAAAATAAGTGACAGATACAGTAAATGTTACAAATGCTATTGGTATAAAGAAAAGAAGTAGAGTAAGGTAAGAAGAATTGGTATATCCAGGCAGAGGAAAAGCCTATTTCCACTATTAAATGGAGTGAACAGGGTAGATCCCATTGGGAGGATGGGACAAGACTTGAAGAGAAATAAACCAAATAGATATCTTTGTAGAATTGTTATAGGCAGAAAAGACATTTAATCAAGGAACCACTGGATTTTGCCTGGGAAGTTTAAGGAACAACAATGAGGCTAATGTAATTGCAATATTGGCAACAGAGGGGAGGATAGGTAATGGTTAGGGAAGGATAGTGTGTGAATGTGTAGGACCTAAGAGGACTTGTAAGGCTGTTTACTGTAATGGAAATGGGGATCCACAGCAGGGTTTTGAATAGAGGGAGACATAAAATGTTTCCTCTTACAAAATGATTGCTCAGAACTTTCCTCTCTGATCATGAGAAAGTAACTAGTGTCAGACTTACCCTCCTGGAATAAACAAATAAAACACTAGACCAAATAGATGAGGTAACTGTTTTCATACATTAAAGAACAGGCAGCACAAGACCATGAATCTTGAAAAAAGGAAATTTATAAGTGCACATAAAAACACTTAGGAATGAATTTAATGAATGTCAAGTACAACCTCTACGCTAAAAACTACAAAGCATTGTTAAGAGAAATTAAAGGAGACCTAAATAAGGGAAAATATATACCATGCTCATGGATTGTGAAGCTCAATATTGTTGAGGTGTCACTTTTCTCCAATGAATCTATCCAATTCAATATAGTCCTAATCAGAAGCCTGATAAAAATTTTGGGAGCAAGCCGAAACCGGTTTGGCTCAGTGGGTAGAGCGTCAGCCTGCGGACTGAAAGGTCCCAGGTTCAATTCTGGTCAAGGGTATGTACCTTGATTTCAGGCACATCCCCAGTAGGGGGTATGCCAGAGGTGGCTGATCGATGTTTCTCTCTCACCGATGTTTCTAACTCTCTATCCCTCTTCCTTCCTCTCTGTAAAAAATCAATAAAATATATATTTTTAAAAAATTTGGGGGAGCACTTCAAAAGCAAATTTAAAGTTTATATATAAATGCAAAGCTATAGCATAAACAAAAAGACTTTAAAAATTGTTTCCAACTTTATTGAGATATAATTGACATATAACATTGTGTAAGTTTAAGGTATATAGCATAGTGATTTGATGTATCCATATATTGTAAAAATGATCATAATAACATTAGTTAACACATCCAACATGGTTACAATTTGTGTGTGCTGAGAACTTTTAAGACCTACTTTTAGTGACTTTCAAATATACAATACAGTAATGCTAACTATAATTATTATACTGTACATTATATTCCTAGAACTTATTCATGTTGTAAATGGAAAAACTTTATATATCTATAATAATAAAAGCATAATATGCTAATTAGGCCAGACGTCCTTCCGGACGACCTTTCGGACAAAGCTGGGGCTGCAAGGGCCAAGCCCCTTGCACGAATTCCATGCATCAGGCCTCTAATATATAGAGAGCTTTCACTTCCTGATTTTAAGAATTTTTAAAACGGTATTACAATCACACAGAGAAGTATTGGTGTAAGGAGAGGAAAAAAATTAAATAAACCCAAATAGTTCCGAAATAGAATCTCCAGAAACTTGATTTCCATCAACGATGCAACACAAATCAGTGGGGAAAGAGAATTCAACAGATGATACTGGAACTACAGGATAAACATATGAAATAAGACTAAAAAGATACCTTACACAATATACAAAAGTTAATTTGAAATAGATCACAGACTGACCCATAAAACCTAAAAATATAAACTTTTGGTGGAATCTACGAGAAGGTATTTATTACATTGGAGTAGACAAAAATTTCCTTGAGAGACTATTTAAAGCTATGACCATTTAAAAGAAATAATTTTGGTTTCATCAAAAGTAAATACTCAAATTTCTGTTTAAATATGAAGTATCACTACTTTGGAAAACTAATCACCTACCCTATGTCCTAATAATTTCACTTTTAAGTAATTCACTCAAGATAAATGAAGACATCCTACCTAATAAAAGGGTAATATGCAAATTGACCGCACCTTTGCTATGCCTAAGCCACGCCCACCAGCCACGCCCACCAGCCAATCAGAGCAAGTATGCAAATAAACCCAACCAAGATGGCTACAGCCACAGAGAGCAAGGTTTCCCAGGCAACGGAGGAAGCCAAGCTTTCCACCTGCCCCTGCTAGGCCTAAGCCTCCACTCAAGCTACAAAGTTTCAATTATGGAAGGTGAATTAACCCCAACAGAAATGGCTGCCGGCCATGGAGCAAGCAGGAGGCTTGGCTCCACTCAAGGCTACAAAGTTTCAATTGTAGAAGGTAAATAAATTCCAGATACCAGGGCCTCCTCTTGGGTCGCCAGGGGGCATGGCTGGCCTGCAAACCACCACAGGCCCCTTGCTCAGGTTGCCCCATGCCCCAAGGGAACCCCCATCCTGATCTGGGACACCCTTCAGGGCAAACTAGCTGGCCCCCACCCCTGCACCAGGCCTCTATCCTATCTAATAAAAGAGTAATATGCAGATTGACCATCACTCCAACACACAATATGGATGTCCCCATGTGGTCAAAGATCCTGCCCCCATGTGGACACAAAATGGCCACCACAAGATGGCCAGCAGGGGAGGGCAGTTGGGAGGCACCAGGCCTGCAAGGGAGGGCAGTTGAGAGGGACCCAGGCCTGCAAGGGAGGGAAGTTGGAGGCGATCAACCCTGCAGGGGAGGGCAGTTAGGGGTGACCGGGCCGGCAGAGGAGGGAAGTTGGGGGCAAGCAGGCTGGCAGGGGAGCAGTTAGGCATCAATCAGGCTGGCATGGGAGTGGTTAGGGGGTGATCAGACTGGCAGGCAGAAGCGGTTAGTGGCAATCAGGAAGGCAGGCATGCGAGCAGTTGGGAGCCAGCAGTCCTGGATTGTGAGAGGGATGTCCGACTGCCCTTAGGCCTAAACGGGCAGTCGGACATCCCTCGAGGGGTCCCAGATTGGAGAGGGTACAGGCTGGGCTGAGGGATACCCCCGCTTTCAGTGCACGAATTTCGTGCAACAGGCCTCTAGTCTGTACATAAAAAGAGTTATACAAGAATGTTTTTAGCTGCTTTATCCATAATCACAAACTAGGAACTACAGAAACGTCCAACAAGTAAATGGACAATATAGGTGGTACATGAATACATTATAATACTACTGAGCAGTTTACAAATTAACATCTAATTTAATCAACAACATGGGACAATCTTTAAAATGTTATTTTAAACACAAAAAAATAATGAACTATATTGTGATTGAACAATAAATGTGACAAGAAGGAATAAACTATCATTATCCTATCTAATATAAGAGTAATATGCAAATTGACCATCACTCCAACACACAAGATGGCTGTCCCCATATGGACACAAGATGGCTGCCACAAGATGGCCAGCAGGGGAGGGCAGTTGGGAGGGATAAAGCCAGCAGGGAAGGGCAGTTGTGGGTGATCAGGCCAGCAGGGGAGGGCAGTTGGGAGGGACCAGGCCTGCAAGGGAGGGCAATTGTGGGTGATAAAGCCAGCAGGGGAGGGCAGTTGGGAGGGACCAGGCCTGCAAGTGGGGACAGTTGGGGGCGATCAAGCCTGTAGGGGAGGGCAGTTAGGGGTGACCAGGCCAGCAGAGGAGGGAAGTTGGGGCGACCAGGCCTGCAAGGAAGGGCAGTTGCGGGGGACCCAGGTCTGCAGGGGAGAGCAGTTGCAGGGGACCAGGCCTGCAGAAGAGGGCAGTTAGGGGCAATCAGGCTGGCAGGGGAGCAGTTAGGCATCAATCAGGCTGGCAGGGGAGTGGTTAGGGGGTGATCAGGCTGGCAGGCAGAGGTGGTTAGGGGCAATCAGGAAGGAAGGCAGGCAAGCAGTTGGGAGCCAGCAGTCCTGGATTGTGAGAGGGATGTCCGACTGCCCATTTAGGCCTGATCCTAGGAGGGGTCCCAGATTAGAGAGGGTGCAGGATGGGCTGAGGGACACCCCTCCCCCGCCCCCGCACGAATTTTGTGCACAGGGCCTCTAGTAATTGAATAACATGTAAAATAAGAAGAAATGTCTGTGGCCTAAATTTCCTTTCATTGCAAATCTACACAAGAAAGGCAGAAGATGGCTCTCGAGTACTTTATAATGTCCTTTCAGATAAGATTATTCATATTACAATGTTTCTCATTCTGCATTTATGATGCCATAGAAAGCACTGAAATGTCTAAGAGAAACATAGAGTTATATGTAGTTTAGTTGCTTTCTCTCAGTATGACAATATTTCTGGGCTTCTTCTGTGTCTAAAACCAACTTTGTCTTCTGAATATAATTTAGGAGATGACCAAAGGGACATCTTTGTTGATCTGCAGTTCCTGATGCACACACGGAGGGTAGCAGAGAGAAAAGTAGGAAGGGGCAAGATGAGGAGTCCTGAGAAGAATCAGGACTAAGTGTTGAGTTTGGACTTTGGCATTTACTTGTTGAGGTATATATGCTCCCATTAACTCATCTCACCACAATTCATGTTTGGGTTGGTGTTTTCTTGTTTTCTTTGGTTGGGAGTGGGGCAGTGTGTGTGTGTGTGTGTGTGTGTGTGTGTGTGTGTGTGTGTGTATGTGTGTGTGTGTGGTGGAATGTAAAGGAAAATATCTGCTCATGAGCCTGTGATTCTTTCAAAGTTCTTATCACAAAATTGAATTCCAGATGAACAATGTGGCATTTTTATAAAAAGAAATGGCTGTTGAAGTTGTAAACAAAAGTCTCTAGTAAAGTCATATTTATAGTGCTCAGACCTATATTCCTGCTAAAACAGGCAAATTTGTTACAAATTAAAACTTCCTTTGCAGCCACTGTCTTCCACTTGAACCAAAGACTTGAATTAGGAGGAGCCATAGTTGATATAAATTATCCTAAACTCCTGGGACAAATCCTAATAAAAGGGATCATTGGACCCTTCCTTGTCCTGAATATATTCTTCTCTAGAATCAAGAATTCTCCTTCTATTCTTCCCAGTTTAAATAACTATAAATAGGGGTTGGAAGGTAAATGGATACTATTTCATTCTGTGGCTCTGCCTTCTGAGGTAAAAAGCCTCCAACTGAGGACCTCAGTTATTTATACTAATATATAAAAAGCCAGGAGCCGTCATGACCAAAATAACCGGATGGACAACTGAACAACAGGGTGCGTGGGGCAACAAAGCCCGCAGGGGGGTTAGTGAGGGATGACCAAACGACTGAACAGCAAGCTGCATGAGACAACCAGGTCGGCAGGGTGGTTACTGAGAGACGACCAAACAACTGAATAGCAAGCTGTGTGAGACAACCAGGTCGGCAGGGGGGTTAGTGAGGGACGACCAAACGACTGAACAGCAGGCTGCGCGGGGCAACCAGGCTGGCAGGGGGGTTAGTGAGGGATGACCAGGCCAGTGGGGGGAGCAGTTGGGGATGACCAGGCCAGCAGGGGGGGCAGTAAGGGGAGACCAGGCCAGCAGGGGGGGCAGTAAGGGGCAACCAGGCTGGTGGGGGGGGGCAGTTAGGGGCATCCAGTCCAGCAGGGGGGGCAGATGGGGGTGACAAGCCTGGCAGGGGGGCAGTTAGGGGTGATCAGGCAGGCAGGCAGGTGAGCAGTTAGAAGCTAGCAGTCCCGGATTGTGAGAGGGATGTCTGACTGCCGGTTTAGGCCCGATCCCTGTAAACTGGCAGTAGGACATCCTTCGAGGGGTCCCGGATTGGAGAGGGTGCAGGCTGGGCTGAGGCCCCTCCCCCCCGCCCTGTGCACAAATTTCACGTACTGGGCCTTTACTATATATATATATATTTCAGAGAGGAAGGGAGGGGGAGAGATAGAAACATCATGATGAGAAAGAATCTTTGATCAGCTGCTGCCTGCATGCCCCCTACTAGGGATTGAGCCCATAACCTGGGCATGTGCCCTGACTGGGAATGAAACCATGACCTCCACACCAGTCTAGCAAGATGGCAATTACTTTTAATTACAGAAAGTTTGGTCTGTCCACCATGCCCATTATCTCCCAATTAAAAACCTTTATTATGGTGAGCCTCCAGAGGAAGAGCACAGAATCCTAAAAATTTAGGCAACTGGGACTTGGCTCTCCAAATTGTAAATTCTTAAAGGAAAAAAAGAAAACTCACATGGGAAGAAATCAGAATGCAATGCTGCAGCTGCCTATAAAACCTGGGAAAGTATGTTAAGTGGGTGTCCTAACAAGAAGTTAGGTAGAAACACAAACTGTGCATACAACAGGATGTGCTTTTGATTTCCATGTAGTTTCAGCTATTGCTATTTTTAGGCCCACGGATACATACACAGGTGTTGCATCGAGGAGCAGCTGAACCAGAAGGGGTCCAGGCTCACTGGAGTTTATCAGTAAGGATCAGAGCTCCATGAACAGGATATGGAATTTCCAAGGGTTTATGACTGTCATTGCTGGAGCTTTCAGAGGCAAGCTGTTCATCTTCTGATGCTTCTCTTTCCGTTGTCCTAGGTTCCTTATATTTTGGGAATGCAAGGCCACTGTCATTGGTGAACAACATTCAAGGTGATTTATTGTTTTGCTGCTGATATTTAGACTTTGGCTGCTGTGTATTGTTGTCAAAAGCACAGATTTCTATCTGGCCTGGTGTATTCTGATGCTCAAAATGATCTGAACCAGAAAGACAGGGGAAAGTGGGTAGCGATGTGTCGTGGGCTGTAAAAGACAATTTTAACTCCATGGTAAGGGGCTGCAAAAGTTCATCAAGATCATCCTCTTTTCTTGAAACACAACTTAATCTGAAAACTTTATTTCTCTCATAATAAAACATTCTAAGGACTTTTAATAATCAGAAAGGCTATGTATAATCTCTTAGCAGTCTCAAAGCCTCCATCCCCAGCAAAAATTAAATTTCTTCCTCTCCTCTCCTCCTGCCTGTCCCTTCCCTGATAAAAGTGTGATACAAGTGTTCATCATCTCCATTCTTTCTCTCTATCACTGCCTCTTTCACCATCTAACATACACCCATACACAATTCTGCTAAAATATCTTGTAATATTTTCTCTTGAATATTGGTAGTAGAATAGTAGTAGCCTCAACAACATTGTTCTTTATGAAGTACATCTGGGAATACATATATATTATATATTAAATTATAATATCTATATATTGTGTATATAGATATACAAACATATCTGAATATTCTCTTTTCACTGCAAAAAATACAGATTTTCCCCAGTCTTTGCATGTGCAACACCAAACTCCCAATGGCATTGTTCTGGTTTTCCTCAAAAGGGGGCGGTAAATACAATGCCATCATCCTTCCTGTTCACTGCTCAATATTGTGCTAGGCTAAGACATATTACACAAGGGTGGGGATGGGTAATGGTGCCTGATCTTGGCCAGTGTGGATCCCATTACAGGGGATTAGGTTGACACTAATGGGGTTGATTCTGCAGCCTGTTCATCCTCTGTCTGCCAATAGTCAGAGTGAGCAGCCAGAGAACAGAATATCTGAGTGTTCCTGCCAAGACAACTGCAATAACTGAGGCTTGCTGCTATCAGTGCCTCTTCAGAATGGAGGCAGAAGGTAACTCGAACAAGAGAATGGCAACAGCAGGGTTTTCAGATACACCTGGTGCCAATGGGCAGAGAATGTCATGTGTCTTGTTCTGTGGTAAATGCCTCTTGTTTTGGGAAAGGTTAATGCTCACCCAAATATACCCCTCAGGCTATAAAGGTTGACTTAAGGGAAAGCCCAGAATTATCACATGTTTAATAAATAATATTTCTGCTAAGCTCATGGAGACTTTTCCCTGTATTTGGTGTGCTACAGATAAAATTGCATTGAGGTTTGTTTGTTTTGTTTTGTTTTTCCTGGCACAAAATCTAGCAAAGATACAGAATTTGTGCCCCAAATGAAAAGACTTTGTGTGCTTCCACATGAGCGTCCTTTGGTTCTATTTGCTGCAGCCAGAGCTGGTACCCACTACAGATACCAAGGGCCAATTCTCAGAAGCAAGAAGGAAGTACAATAATGTACAAATGCAGCTTCTAAATGGTTAGTCTCCCAAACTCTCAGGATGTAACAGAACTATTTGACAGCCCATACTCTTTGATTTATTTTCTAAGAGAGAAAAAAAAAGTGGCTTGTCTCAAAGCCAGAAAACCAAGATGCTAGTGTCTTGATTGGATAATTGGCATTTTAGGTTCAGGTCCTTCCTTACATGTCATTGTATTGTCCCACCTGCCCAGCCTTGATAAGTAAATAAAACTGCCACCCTGTCATATTAGTGTTTCTTCAAATAAGAACAAAATGTTAATAGTATTAAAAAGTAACATTTTAATGTTTTTAAAATGTCTATTATATACCAATTACTTTATGAAGTACTTAAATGTCATTATTTTTGGATGTAAGTATTTACATATCATTTCAGTATTTTACTGGAAATTTCTGAGCCCCCACTCAACTTTTGGATCAGTAATCATGACCATGACAAAACACCTTTATCCTTATGATATACAGTGTATTATTCAAAAACTTTTAATGAGACAACCACATCATATAGAAATTCATGCTGTATATATATATGGCCCCCCAATGCACGAATTTGTGCACATTGAAAGGTAATTAATTAGAAGAAATATTTTAATATCGCTATTTGCCCTTTCTCTATAATAGAAGTGTCAACCAAATTCATGATCAACAATGACAGATCTAAACACACGCATGCGATTGGCGCCAGAGAGAGCTTTATATGTATCACGCATGTATGAGTCAACTTAGCCTTTAATACATATTAAATAAATTTGCTTAATTAGACTTGCTTTCTGATGTAGCTAAACTTTTTCCAGCACAGTGAAGCACCCCAACTTCTCTTTCAGGTAATTGTCAGCAACACAGCAGTAAATATCAACATGAAGCAGATTATTATTGTAAATCATGCAGGGAGAACAAAGGGTAAAATATTTAACTGTAGCAGTGTTTGACTATGTTCTGCACAGTGAGAAAACCTGAAGTCATTTTCAAGGTCCACCATTTCTTACTTCTTTTCAGTCAGGTCAAGTTTCTAAGCTTTCTAAATCTCCGTTTTCCAGCTAATGAACAGAAAATAGGATTCCACTGAGTCTTCTATCTACCTACTCCAGGACTTCTGTGAGGATCAAATGAGATAAGGCATGGGAAAATGCTTCACAGACATTTGTTTAAAGTGTAAAATGTTTCCACCTGGCTATAAAGCAAGTCGTGTTCCTGGGCTGAAGAAACTCCAAGAAGGCTAGTCGCTAGGGAGAGGAAACCAGGTGTTGCTATGTGTCCCACTTGGGGGAAGCTGAGTGTTGCTTTGTGGGTGCCAGGTCCATGGTAAATTTATTGTTAAATGGCCTGTTGCTAGGGAGAGGAAGCTGGGCGTTGCTATATAACATCATTACCTGGTGCCCACAGCCACCATTTCTGGGCCAGGCTAGTCTGTTGGCCACATTTTGCGCCATGGGGTCTTGGCAGTGTAGGCCGCTATTTGGTGGGCTGTCGCTCTGGGGTGGTGGCGGGGCCTTTGTCCCACTTGGGGGAACTGAGTGTTACTTTGTGGGCACCAGGTCCACAGTGCCATTTCTCTGTAAATGGCCAGTGCATGTAATGGCAGCCCCTGCGTTGAGAGTCTGCCCCCTGGTGGTCAATGCACATCATAGCGACCAGTCAGACAGTTGGATGGTCGGACACTTAGCATATTAGCCTTTTATATATACACTAGAGGCCCAGTGCACAATTCGTGCACAGGTGGGGTCCAGCCAGCCCGCTCTGATGGGGGTCCATCAGGCCGAGCCGGCTGGTGGCGGGGGGGGGCGGTGATTGGGACCCAGATAAGATTGGTTGGCTGCTGCAGTGCATGTCATAGCCACTGGTCATTCTGGTCATTCCGCCGTTCCAATTGTTGGGTTTTTATATATATAGATCTGTGTGTGTGTGTGTGTGTGTGTGTGTGTGTGTGTGTGCGCGTGTGCGCACGTGCACGCGCTCATTCAATTGGGAGAAATACATTTGTAGTTCTTGTATTTGAGGGGAGAAGAGATTAACACAGTCAACAAAAGGTTAATACTGTGCCTACACCTGTTCTTGCATACAGTTTTAATTCTTTAAAAAATTCACATACACCTAAATACCTTTTATTAGTGCAGCAATTTCTATTCCTCAAAATATTTTTAGTTAGATAGTTTCCTATTTCTGTCAAAAAAACACATCATATAAGTAGGGCAAAATTACTATTTTACTATTTAAAGAGAAGAAGAAACAGTCAAATAAAAATCAAACATACTTGTATGAGTTTGGGAATAGCCCATACGACTGACTCCTTTTTTAATGCTGTAATCTCTTCATCATGTTTTCTTCTGCACTGCAGTCTTACTATATCATATGCCACTCATTACTCTATCTGGTCTGCAATAAAGAACCTCACTAAACAATTCCAGAACATATGAATGTGTGGCTAGAATGAGATCACTGTAAAGAAAGAGGTTGTTTGTTTGTTTGTTTTTACTAAAAAGTTGAAATGTGTGCCTTTGGGATCAACATTAAAAGACCACTTAACTTTTTCCTCCCATAGTTTTAAAGACTCCATTAGCAACTAAGATACAGCCGTGTCATTGCCTTAGACATTTTAACTGGCCAGTGCCAATGATTCGGTCCTACTTTGTTAGAATCCAGTTAGATAGAGACCACACAAGTTATAACATCTGATATGAATAATCGTTACGCAGGTATTAAAGAACTGGAAGGAAAAAACAGACACTGAAGTACCATGAACTAGCAACTGCAGAAGCAGATGCTACTCCAGCACTGGGAGAAGTTAAGGGCAAGGCTGAAATAATTGAAGCAGAATCTTGGAGAAGGGGCCCCGTGGCACTGGGACTCTGAGAAGGGGGCACTGCTTGGATATTATTGGAGCCTCAGGACCTCAGGGGAAGGTCCCTAAGGAGATGGGGTTCAGAATTGGGAGAGATATTGCTAATGAAGCTGGTTCTCTGATTGCTGCAAACACTAACGTGGAATGTGCTGCTTCAACTGTGGCAAACTGCTGCCTTAGTGAGGAAGCTGCATAGAGATGCTAACAGGAATAGAAAATGTCTTCTGCCTCCAACCCTCTAGTCTCCCTGTGGCACCCCCGCCCCCATTGGAAGAACCTGGCAATTTTACTCTTAGGGATTCATTCTAAGCTGCAAAGAGAAAACATGTTTTGTGGTATCTCAGTCCTAGCATCACAGAGTGTGAATGGGTGGGTTTGAAACAGAGGGACCAGAGCTTATTAACTGTCACACATGAAGAGAAGGCAAAGAAATTGTGAAGATATTCTGCTAGGTTATTTCACCAGTATTTATTCTCCCAATTTCCCAGAGGGAGGCTCAATTCTGCAGCTGCATATCTAAGGGCACAAAATACTTACTAATGAATTTCTGTGGTTTTCAACCCTGGTTAAAGATTATTAACCCCTGAAGTACTTTTTTTTTTTTTTAATGTGAGGGCTCACTCTCAACAAATAGAAGTGTGACCTAGGCATTATTGTGTTGTTGTTTTTTTAACTTACAAAGTAATTTTCATGTTCAACCAAAGTTAAGAATCATTGCTAAAACTAGATCAAATGAAGAAATATAAATTGTCAACAGTAATGCAACCTCAAAAATAAATAATACATAATTCAACCTCAATTATAAAGAATTCAAAATGTACAAGATATTTTTTACCCAACAAGTTGACAGTATTTCTTTTTAATGTAATCTCTTTTATTTGATAAGGATTTAAAATATATATATATATATATACTATCATTTATTGAACTAAAAGTTAAGACAATACTTATGAAAGAAATTTATCTGTTATTTTACAAAAACAAAACAAAACAAAACAAAAATACTTAAACTGTTATAATACTTGAACCAGAGATTTTACTCTTAGGGATTCATTCCAAGAATGTTCATTGTTATTTACCAAATTTTAGTGAAAGACTACCATGTGCTTGATGGAGTTAAAAGAACTGGGAACATAGCAGGAAAAACAAAGATAATGTCACTAGCAATATAGAGTTTGTATTCTAGAGGGCAAAGGTAGAAAAATTCAGTTCTATTCAGATAATATAGCACTTTAATGAAAACCATTTCAAACAGTGGGTTCAGAACAAAGTTATATTAGATAGGATAGTCAGGGATAGTCTCTGAGGAGCTGATATTTGTAAAGTCAATCCAAGCAAATTTGTTACAGTTGAAGAACAGGAAGAAGTTTAATGTGGCCAAATTCAACAGAGGGCAAAAGAAGTAGGAAAGAAAGAGTTATTTAGGAACTAGCTCAAGTAGAGCCTCAAAGGCCACCATAAGGAGTTTGAACTTTATTCTAAATCCAATGAGAAATAATTTGGAGAGTTTAAGAGGAAAGTGGCATAATCTAATTTTAGTTTTAAAATGTCACTCTGAATGCTGTGATGGGGAAGAAGGGGGTGGCAAGTGTCAAAATAGGGGAACTAGCAAGAACAATTCAGAGCTATCCAAGTGAGAGATGAGGGTGGTTCAAACTAAAGTAGTTGTTGCAGAAGTGGAAAAAGCGGACATATAGAACGTATATTGGAGCTAATGGATTAGATAATGAATGAGTAAAATATAGTTATAGTTATCAATTATGGTTTAAATAATTAGATGGTGTTGCTGTTTACTGAGATGGGATACTAAAGTGGGGGGAAAAAGCTTTAGAAGAAAAATTAAGAAATTGTACTACAGAATTTATATTTTGGAGCATACCCCAATATGATCACCCATAAAATAGTCTGGCAGTGGGGAGAGCAGAGGGAAAAGCATTACTTTGGAGTCCTTAGAAAACAAGGATAATCAAAGATACTAAAAATATCTTTACAAAGACATTCACTGTAACATTTTTTGTAACGGAAACCTTTGAAAATAATACACATAAACTAATTACTAAAATTCTGCGTCACACCAAAAATATATATTGTTTGCCGATCCGACAAAAAAAATAGGTGTAATTTTGATTCATTCACATCAGAAGGCTGTTGTAGTGTTGGCTATTGCATTTTTAAATTTGAGAATCCAAAGCAAAAGAGGTCAGTGACTATTTAGTCAGGGATTGTATGTCTTAAAAATTCTTGTGGCTGTAATTCTAAGCTGTAAGATTTCTAAAATAAATAAATAAAAAACATGCCTCCTGCATATAAGGAGCTATCAAAAAATAATAATGAATTAATAACTAGCTAGTAATGAAAATAATAAGTACAGAAATAAATTAAACATGGCACATTGAAATAAATTCAGGATTTAAAAGACGAGTTCTTTTTCTGATAGCATTTCATTCCCCCTTCTCGCCAACCTGCCTAAATCAATCTTGTTGTAAGAGAAGACGAGGGGACAATAAGAAAGAGAGAAGGAAAGAGATAAAGTAGGAGAGAAAGTTTCTTACTTATTTGATATATTTTGAGATAGCAAAGAAACAAGAAAAACAGGGCAAAACTATCTTCTTTATACATTATTCTCTCTTTTTCTAACACATGATTTCAAAAACACAACTAACAATAACTTCATTAATTAATCTCAGGGCTCATGAACTTTACTTTAGATATATTTCCTCTAGCTTGCAAACAATATTTATGAATAATGAAGGCCGCATGTTCAAGCAATCTACCATCGACCTGCAGCGATAGTTGGAGACTCACCTGAATGAGGCCTTTGCTGACACCAAGTCCTCCGCCGTGCTTGTGGAGCCCGGCATGAGCCTGCCTAGTGCTGGCCTCAGTGCCCAGGAGCAGTCCAGTGGCCCTGGTGAGGGCCTCTGAAGCTGGGCCCCTGGAGCCAGCTCAGCCTGGGTCTATAGTATAGACTCTATACTCTCACGCCCACCCTTCCCCTTGGGTGGCCTGGCTCCCACTCCTTGGTAGCTCCATTCCCTAGCCCCTTACAGTATGCTTTTTACTTCTGTGGATTTCACAAAAACTTCAAAGTGGCCTCACGTTGCAAACAGAACTATTTAATTCCTTAAATTAGCCCTGCCTCTCTATCACATATCAGATATATGAGTTTTCCTAGAGACACTTTTTTATATTCTTCTATATATTGAAGCAAAAGGAATGAAAATTCTGTATAAAGTGATTCAGAAAGAGAATGTGACAGTCTCTTCATTATATCAAAAATATTGAGAGATTATCTTTCATGTATGTGCAGAAACTATCTATATAATATAAGCCTAAGTGACCGTTATGGCGGAATGATGAGAACAACCGGTCGCTATGATGCACACTGACCACCGGTGGGCAGACGCTCAATGCAGGAGCTCCTCCCTGGTGGTCAGTGCACTCCACAGGGGGAGAGCCGCTCAGCCAGAAGCTGGGCTCACGGCTGGTGAGCACAGCGGTGGTGGCAGGAGCCTTTCCCGCCTCTGCGGTAGCACTAAGGAGCAGCGAGCCGAACAGTAAGGAGCAGCTAGCAGGCGGGTGGTAAGGAGTGAGGGGTCCCAGACTGCAAGAGGGCACAGGCCGAGGTGAGGGACCTCCCACCCCCGCCAGTGCATGAAATATACAATAAATCCATGAGCAGTAGCTCAGTCCCACAATTCTGTAATAGTTACTAATTCTCATCAATTATTACATAGATCCTTTAAAATTCTGGATTCATCCCAGGTTTATGAAAATACTGTCACAGTTCTCTTAATGTAGTAGTGTAAAACGGTGTTCGACACACAAAAACCTCATAGAGTGTGGAAGAATCTGCTCATGATATTTTAGAGCTACTTTCATCAACTAACGAATGGAATAAAACAAAATGACTGGGAAAAGAAAGAACTGAAAAACAATTGCTCCTTAACTCAGCTCAAGCTCTTGAAATTGAAAAAAACAGAGAACAATTTAAGTAAAACTTCCAATAGAAATGAAATATCCATTTTATTCATTCACTTGTTGAGTGAATTCTATAGTGACTACGGAGCTTATTTTCTGTGCACAATGTTATGAAAAACACAAAGAAGTCTTACTTCATTTTACTCTTAAGAAGTTGAAAATCTGGCTGAAGAATCTAAACATCTATATATAAATAAAAACCTAAGCAACGGTCCAACCGTTCAACTGTTCCACCAGTAGCTGTGATGCACAATGACCACCAGGAGGCAGATGCTCAATGCACAGGCATGGAAACATGGGACAGACTGATGAATCTCAGAGGGAAGGAGGAAGGGGAGGGTGGCAAGAGATTAACCAAATATCTTATATGCATACTAGAGGTCCAATGGACGGATTTGTGCACTGGTGGAGTCCCTTGGCCTAGCCTGTGGGGATCAGGCCGAAACTGGCCTGGTGCATGGATTCATGCAGCAGTGGGGTCCCTTGGCCTGGCCTGCGGGGATCGGGCTGAAACCGGCAGTCTGACATCCCCCGAGGTGCCCCAGATTGCAAGAGGGCTCAGGCCAGGCCAAGGGACCCCACCAGTGCACGAATCCATTCACTAGACCTCTAGTTGGAACATAAATGGATCAACTAGAAACAAAACAAATAACTGATACCATAAAAAAAGACACATAAGTGTATAAACTATAAAGAAAAAGGTGATTATTGCAGATTGAAATTTAAAATAAAAATTATTTTTGGCAGAGGTAAATATAAGATTTATTCATTCATATAACCTACCTCTTTAAGTATACTTTGATATGTTGTAGGGTTTTTTTGTTTGTTTGTTTTGTTTTTGCTAATCCTAGATAATACCAAGATGAATAGAAGACTATCATCATTGATGTTTCCATCTCTCTCTCCCTTTCCCTTCCTCTCTGAAATCAATAAAAATATTTTTTTAAATAAATAAGTAAAAATAAAGAATTAATAGGAGTTTTATTTTAACCATAACAGTGAAGGAGGGAAGAGAATGAATTTAAGAGATATTAAGAAGATAGACTCAACATGGCCTGGTTACTGACTGTATGTGGAGATATTAGGAAGAAGGCTAGAGATGCTTCTAAGACGGTAGTCTGGGTGACTTTTTAGAGATTAGTGCCATTAAACAGAATAAAAAAAATATAAGAAGAGGGGCAGATTTGGAATGTAGAAATGTATAATTTTAGATATAAGATCATTTATCATTGAGACAGAGCAGTCAAAAAGATTATTGGAGTCCTGGCCAGTGTTACTCAGTGGTTAGAACTTCAGCCCATCCACTGAGGATTGAGGGTTTGATTCCCAGTCAAGGGCACGTACCTGTGTTGCAGATTCACTCCCTGCCCCCTGGTCGGGGTGCATGTGGGAGGTAACATATTGATGTGTCTCTCTCATGTCAATATTTATCTCTCTCCCCTTCCCTCCTTCCCTCCCACTCTCTCTGAAAAGCAATGGGGAAAATATCCTCTGGTGAGGATTAAAAAATATATAAAAATAAATAAATAAAGATGATTGGAAATGTGAGTATGGAACTCAGAAAAAAAATGTTTAGTTTAGGCACTATAATTTGGGAATCATCAGCTTTAGACAGCCAGGTGAACTCAGAGGAGAAAAGGATGGAGGATGAAACTCTTCAGTACTCTATTATTAAGGAACATAGAACAAGGAAAAGTCAGAAAGAGTCTTACAAACAGTTGCAAATGAGGAGTAAAGAGAATAAGAAATAATATAGGCTTGGAAACAAGGAAGGAAGGGATTTCAAGAAGAAAGGAATAAACTATGTTAAATATGGCAAAGAGATTAAAATAGACTGGAGAGTGTGAACTAGATTGAACAATGATGTCATTGTTGACTTAACAAGAGCATTTTTAGAAGTAGAATATGGTTGGGGGGAAAAGCCCATAAAATAAAAATAATAACTGGAAAAATGAAATGAGCCAAGAAAACTAAAATAACAAGTAGGCAAATATGTATGGAACAGGCATTTCCCAATCTTTCTCCCTCTTGTTCCATCAAGACTTCCTCCACCAGTAACTTGCAGACACTTTAAAAGGAAGAGAACATCCAGGCTGGGAAACCCCTAATTTAAAAAAAAAAAAAAAAAAAAAAAGCTCTTATTGTTCTAGAGATTCATTACTGCTATTATTGGCTTTTTTTTTTTTTTTTTTTTTTTTACCTTCTATTTCCCACAGACAAGATTCCTTGTTTTAATTCCTTTATGGAACTGGTAAAATCAGGAAGACTTACCTATTGTTTCACTTTAAAGGTATATACCGTATTTCCACTGAGCTATTAGTCCATGGTATTTATCTATTTATCCATGGGGAATGTTTTTACAGAACACTGGGAGATCTTTAGCCCCAGAGTAGAGCCATATTAAGATAGGCAGAGCCATTACCCACAACTACACTGGGATATATATTCAGGGTATGCATGATACTCAGAGCAAACAAATCTCAGCCACCACCTCCCTACTTTCCCCTCCACTTCTTACACCTCTAAAAAACCCAGCATATTTATCTTCATCTTTTTTTCTTTTTCAGGACATCTTTTGCTTTTGTGGTTCTCATTCAAACAGTCCTGTCTCATTTGAGGATGGGGGGCTAGTATCTAATCAAGTAATTAGAGTATAAAATAAACAGAAATATAGATTAACATCCTGGGAATAGTTTTGTTCTTTACAGGCAAGGACAACATTTCTTATTGAAGCAAAGGGATTTCTAGTATTTTAACATAATTCAGAACAATTAAAAGTATCTTTATGGAAAGTGAATTTCATAAAAGAAATTATTTTTATGATCCCAAAGTTATTTTTAAAGTACAATTAGAGAGGGTTTTATTCTGTCAGTGAACACATTGGATCAATTTGGATCATTATTGTGAGTAGTGTAAATAAAGAAGAACATTAAAGAATTCTTATAAAGTTTTTTTTCCCAAGAAAAGCAAACCTGAAAATATCAATATGTTAGAAACTATGGATAGGGCATGCAGGATCAAGTGTAGTAATTTGTAATGAGTAAAATAATATTGTTAGCTTATTCCAGAAAAAATAAAATAAGATGGCCCTGATCTATAAAAATATATTCGAACATGTTCTGAGCCTCTGGCAAAAATGAGAAAGAAAACCCAAAGTAAACATAAAATAACAAGAGAGAGATATCGGAGAAGCACAATACAGATATTTGACCTGCTCAGGAATGAAAAAGAAAACTAAATCCCAATAGTTCTAAATCATACTAAACACTAGAAGTCTGTCTGGTTCAATAAGAAATGTAGATCTTGCTTAATAAAGAAAAAGCATAGTTCAAATTTGTGACAGATATACTAGTATATCTATCTATAGATAGAAAGAGATAGAGATAGAGATAACAGATAGAGATAGAAATAGAGATTATAGAGATAGTGATAGAGATATAGAGATAGTGATAGAGATATAGAGATAGAGATAGATATATTGCCAGCTTTGCTCATTAAACTAAGGCTAAAAAAAATAATTTAAAAAATGCCAGTGTTGAGGAGTTACTTCTAGAAGGGTTAATTAAGGGTCTCCTAAAATATGCCTTGTGAATATGGCTGCAAAATATTCAAAAAATACTAGGAAACTTTATTCCACTAACATAAAAAAGATTATACATCATAACCAAGTAGGATTTATGCCAGGAATGCAAGGTTTGCTAAACATACAAAATGAATCATTATAAAACACTATTTGACTAAACCAATATATATCAATGGATACAGAAAAAAAAATCATTTGAAAAAAATCCAACATTCTTTCCCAATAAAAACACTGAACCAACTAAGATTGATTGATAAAAGAGTATTAAGGAAAAACTCACAGCTAGCATCATAGTTCATACTGCAAATTTTCTAACTACAATAAGGAAAGAGAAGGGTTTCTGTTCTCACAACTTTTATTAAACACTAGTGGCTCTGTGCACAGATTCATGCACATTGAAAGGAAACTAATTAGAAGAAATATTTTAATATTGCTATTCGCCCTTTCTCCATAATAGAAGTGTCAGACATGAAATAAAATTAGTAAAGTGTATATGAAAATAATATATAAATTCATTAATAAATAAACAATAACAACATGATATAAAAACAACAAAAACATGATATAAAAACATTGATAAAAATAATGACTGATAAATTGATTAAACTTATTCTAATATCTCCCTGTATACCACATTAAGAGTAAAAACACTTTCAGAGTGCTTGACTAATTTCCCTTGTGAAGTATTTACAATTTTAACTTTAACATCACACACTCTTCAAACTGACTATGTTTGAAAACAGGTTCAGGTAGGAATATTTCTATTCTGTCTAGACTTAGTCTTTGTGATTTAATAGTCATGGCAAATACTGGCATCACGGGAAACTGTCTTCAAATTAATTTAAATGGGAGGCCAGTGTCAGATGGGGACAAATCAATTCTTGGAATCAGAACAACCTCTCCTTCCACAGATCCTGTGAATACTTCAGCTTCAATTACATTAGGTCACAATCTTTTGATAATAAATCTAGTACCATTACAAAGACCCCATTTACTATTAAGATTTCTCAGTAGCATGATGATTTCACCTACTTTCAATTTTAATTTATGACACGGCATTCCCAAAGGAATAATACTATTAAGAAATTCAATGGGAAAGTTTTCCTTTTCGGCATCATTCATTGAATCGATGGAATCATCACTCAACTAGGTGTGAAAATCTCCATTGAGTATATGCAAAATTTCTTCATTTAATTTATGAGCATGCTCATTTTTAGGACAAAGAATCACATGTTTAGATATATTTTTAATATTATCTATAGATATACTATTTCCAAAGGTAGCTTCCATAATAGATCCATTACAAATCATTTCACAGGGGATTTCAATAATATCCATTCCAAGAGCTTTATATGTATCATGCATGCGTGAGTCAATGTTTATTTTTAAATTGCCATTGTGCGTCATATGTACCGGCCGATGAGTCAGTCGGACGGTTGGACGTACATATGGTTGCTAACTTAGCCTTTTATATATATATAGGTTGTATTAGAGGTTCTAGCCAGGGCAGTTGAGAAAGAAAACTAAATAAAAGACATCTACATTTGGAAACAAAGAACTAACATTATCTCTATTCAGAGATGGCATGATCTTGTATTTAGAAAATCCTAAAGAATCTGCACAAAAATTGTTAGAACTAATAAACAAGTATGACAGTGTTCCAAGGTGCTAGAACAATTGTATTTTCTTACACTAGCAATTAACAATCTGAAAATAAAATTAAGAAACTAATTCAATTTGCAGTAACATCAAAGGAGTTAAAAATTGGGAATAAATTCAATAAAAGAAATGTAGAACTTAATCACCAAAAACTACAACACACCATTGAAAGATAATAAAAACCTAAATAAATAGAAAAATATTCTATGTATATAGATCAGAAGACCAAATATTGTTAAGTTAGTGTTATGGTTTTAATTGTGTCTGCCTAAAATTTCTATGTTGAAGTCTTGACCCTCAGCACCTCAGAATATGACACTATTTGGAAATGGGTATGTTGCAGATATAATCAGTTAAATTAAGATGAGGTTATATTGGAATAGGATGGGGTCCTAATCCAATAAATGTGGTGTCCTTATATTTTTAAAAATCTATATAAAGGGAAAGAGATACACATAGAGAAAGACATTGTGAAGACACAGGGAGAATGTCATCTACAAGGAACCTCATTGATATGAAATGTCTAGAATAGGAAATACATAGAGACAGAAATGTAGATTAGCAGTTGTCAGGAACAGGAAGAGGGGTGAATGGAGAATGACTGCTAATATATAAGGGTGGTTTTTTTTCAGGGTGATAAAAGTATTCTGGAATTAAATGATGATGGTTGTATAATTTTGTCAATATTCTACATTTGTATACTTAAATCATACAAATGAATTGTACACTTTAAAATCTATACTAATAAAAGGGTAATATGCAAATTGGTCAGGACGCCCTCACAGTAACGACCGATCAGCAGACTGCATGGGGCGACAAGACCGGCAGGGGGTGGTTAGTAAGGGACGATCAAACGACTGAACAGCAGGCTGCATGGAGCGACCAGGCTGGCATGGGGGGCAGTGAGAGGTGACCAGGCATGGTGAGGGGCAACCAAACGACCAAACAGCAGGCTACATGGGGTGACCAGGCCAGCAGAGAAGGGCAGTGAGAGGTGACCAGGCATGCAGAGGGGGCAGTTGGTAGCAACCAGGCTGGCAGGGGCGGGGCAGTGAGGGGCAACCAGGCTGGAAGAGGAGGGGAGTGAGGGGTGACCAGGCCAGCGGGGGGGGGGGGGGCATGAGGGACAACCAGGCCAGCGGGGGGTAGTTGGGGGCAACTAGGCCGGCAGGGGAGGCAGTTGGGGGTGACCAGGCCAGCAGGGAGGGCAGTAAGGGGTGACCAGGCCAGTGGGGAGGGGAAGTTAGGGGCAACCAGGCGACAGGGGGGGAAGTTAAGGGTGATCAGGCAGGCAGGCTGGTGAGCAGTTAGGAGCCAGCAGTCTCAGATTGTGAGAGGGATGTCTGACTGCTGGTTTAGGTCCGGACATCCCTGAGGGATCCCAGATTGGAGAGGGTGCAGGCTGGGCTGAGGGGACATCCCCCCCACTATGCACAAATTTTGTGCACTGGGCCTCTAGTTAATAAATAATAAAAAATAAATAATTAAAAAATTATTACGACATTGAGCACTACCCCAAACCCATGTAATCAGAATTTCAAAAGGTTTGCCAATTGTTAACTTTTTGGCAGCTCATAAATAATTTTTTTTAAAGTACCAGTAGCTCATTTCCTCATATTCAAATGTATAGAATGTCTTACTACATAATTACTTTGAGATACCTCCTTCCTAAATCAAAGTTATTTTTTATCTTAAGGGAAAATAATTATAAATGCTCAAAAATATTTATTTACTCATCATCCCACTATCACAACACAATTATTTTTATTTTAACATCCACTTCGATCCTTATCTTTTTCCATATATGTGCAATTATGGTATCTACACTAATAAAAGAGTAAGATGCAAATTGACCGTACCTTCGCAACATCCACCAGCCAATCAGGAGTGAGTATGCAAATTAACCCAGCAAAGATGGTGGGTTAATTTGCATACGCAGGCGCAAGTGGCCGGGGGCAGGGCGGGGCAGGATGCTGGTGTCATCGCCATGGTGACAACGCAGGCATTCCGCATTGCCCCAGCCGCTCTGGGCCTCTGGGCAGCATGGGAAGGTGGAAAGGCAGCTCTGGCCGGAGCGAAGGCGGTACCGGTAGCCAGGGGAAGGAAGGTCCATTCTTGCACGAATCTTCGTGCATCGGGCCTCTAGTGTGTGTGTGTGTGTGTGTGTGTGTGTGTGTGTGTGTGTGTGTGTATTACTATGCAATTATAATGTGCTGAAATTAATAAATAAATTTGCTACTACTAATCAAGTTAATATTTCTGTATTAAGCTAATGCTAAAATTAGAATCTCAGTACACCCAGATTTTCTTTCAGTTCTAAAATTTTTCCTTAAAATTATCTTCCAGAAGGGAGACTTTTGAGCCAAGTGCTTCACTATTTGTATGGCACAGGACTTTCCTTTCTAGAAAGAGTGGTACTAATATATATGACATTGGTGTTTATGTACAAATGTTGCTACCCTTCACAAGTATGTTATATTATCATGACAAAATTTTTGTAGTTTAATGGTAACAGTGTTTACAGGTCAAAGCTCTCTTATTTGTTTTGTTGTTGTTTATTCATGAGTGACACTAGGCCCTCCTACAGGATTGCTCACCTAGTGCCAAATGATAATATACAACCATAATAGTAGGTTAATTAAACTAGCAGTACTCCAGAATAATTTTTAATACCATCTGTTTTGAGAATCATCACAAACCTTCCAACCTACACACTACATTCACTAAATCTTCAGTAATGGGCCATGTTAAATTTATCTGATAGTCACCCTGTGGCATTCACAGAGTAGTTGTGAGTAAAATTAGGAAAACTGTAAGAATTGACTTCTCCCTAAAGGATCCTTTCCCATTTAGTGGCCCTCTTTTCTCACACTCTATTTTTCATTTTCATTATTTATTACATTTCATTACAAACCCATACATTTTTATTACAACAAGTAAAACAATGCAAAAATATATACATTTTATAAATTTTAAAAAACACATTTCTCTCCTTCTCCACCATCATGCCAGTCAAATCCCAACTGCATGGTGACCATTGTTAATAGCCTCGTGTGTATCCTTTAATTCTTTCCTTGATGTTCATACAAACATATACAAAAATATTTAGCATCTTTTTTTCAAAGACTGCTAAGACTCCCATAATCATTGCATAAGCTCCCTACTTTATAAAGTCCTTATTCTTTTCATTTACATGAATGACTAACTACTTAAGGCATTAATCTTATTTATTGTTAATAGGCCAAAAAGCTGTAAATTAGACATTAAATTCTAACAGCAGAATTGCAAGCATTGATCAGTGGGTAAAAAAGAATTGTGGATAGTTGGAGTCAGGGAAGGAGCAGAATATGGCCTTCCAGAACCGCAAAAATGTATTTGACTTCTTATTCTTTCTTACACATAAGGCAGTCTTTGAACAATTCTTGTTCATTAAGTGTGAGTGATCTGGAAGGTTTCAGTTTACTGAAAGATTTTGGCATAACCTCACACTCACACACATACATAAATATGTACCAGGTTGCTCTTTTATCCATTTATGGAATACACTAGTCCCTGCATGTTAATGAAGAGCTATACATGTTCATCAATGAAAAGTGTCTTTGTTGTTTATTCCCTGACTTTTAATATGAGGACAAACCAAGTGGAAATAACATGTAATGTATTAAACAATAAAGATCATTATGAAATAATAGAAAATAATGAGGAAAAATGAAGTAACACAACAGCAATGTTTAGGCAACTCCTCTCACCTCACCTGCCCCAGGTAATATGTGGGAGGAAGGAATGCAGGGGATATCTAAGCTTTGCTTTATCTGCAGCTTCAGCGTTCACACCTGCTTATTATACCGTTAAACACTGTGCTATACAGCTTAGGTGAATCAATTACTTGGGATTAGAGAAAAAAATAAACCCTCACAACACTATATACAAAACATCAGCAATTTTCTTTGTAATAAAATCAAAATTCCAAAATACTGTGGTTCTGGAAAGAGTACTGGAGATAATTTGAGTACTGAAATGAAATCTCATACAATGTCATTGTTTAAAGTCAAACAAGAAGGATAATGTTAGAAAAGAGATGACGACTAGTAACATTTCATACATTCCTCTAGGAATGTTTTTTACTTACATTTCTCTAGAGAAGGCACTGAAACCATTTCATGAAATAATCAACTAATTTATTGTACCACCATAAAATCAATATAAATATTTCATATTATAGGGAGCTGAGTTCAATTTGCTCATATACGTTTACATTCTAAGTACCACACAACACTGGAAGACTGATTTAATTACCTGTATTTTGCCTCTAAAAATGTTGCTGGTTATTGTGATCTTGCATTTATTTTTCTCGTCTTTCTTGCTTAATACAAACCTACTTTGGTTCAAGTAAACTAGTCAAAATCATAGTCAAAGAGGGACGCCAATGATGTAGACAAGAGAAATATTATAGACTAAAACCCAGGTGTAAGGGATGAAATAAGACCCATGACATTAACAGTGTTCATGATATTAGCAGCCAAAGGTTTTGGAAACAGGTTGGGATACAGAGCATAAGGCAGAATAAAGTAATAGTTAATATTGGTGACCGGGTTTATTATAAAAGAAGCAGAGGATGGATTTTAATGTCTGGCAGCAAACAGCCCTGGTGGACCTTCAAGGTTAGCATGGCTATAAAACTGGATTTCTATGTTAAATTAGGGCACTATTTGTGAATGCCCACTATTAAGCTTACTTGACCTAATAATTTATAGTCATTAGCATATTAAAAATTGATTTATTATGTAAGCTTTGAAAATGGAGCACAAAATAGGTGGTAGAGGTAAAGGTTAGGGCCAGAATATAAATCATACTTTAAGTGAGATATCTAAAATGTGGTGCCTGGGAAATCCTGGGGCAGCATGAGGCAATTGGGATCTCAAAGGACAAAATGTCAGCATGATTACAATCATCTTTTCCTGCACAAAAAATTAGATTTCATTCAACGTGTTCATAATAATAAATTTTCCTGAATAATTTTAGAACTGAAATAGGCTTAATAAAAATATGATTAGATCACAAAAAGAAAGAACTTGGAAAAATAATATTTTAAAAGAACATTGACAAATTTTTAAATACAAGTTTTTAAAAGATCAAGTTTCAGAATTACAGATATCCTCAAAATTTCAATAGAAAATATTGCAAAGATTTTAATGTTATTACAAATTGTTCTTCAAACAAAACAAACCAGAAATATGCACAATATCTAGTATAAATTCTAACTGAAATTAGGGAGGTTATGACTTAAGGAAGTATATACTTTAACTAGAATTTACCTGTCTGTCCACAGTCTTCATGCAAAAAAAATATGTTAGCATTATGTTTCACAGGAAAAAATTTTTTAAAATCTATTATTTCCTGATGAAATAGATGTAATTATCTAAATTTTAATTTACTCTTATCCATGGGAGGTAAATGAACACCCAGAGGCCAATGAAGAATTATAAGAATTAGAAATGTTTAAGCTTTGACACAGTTATCAGATTTTAGACATTAATGAATGGATCACATTATAAAAAAATAGGACTTGTATAATCTCTTAAGCAAAATAAATACTAATTATACAGAGCAATTATTTAACCTGAAATATTTCCAATTTTGATGAGCTAAAAAAGTTAGTATGAATGTGTAGAACAGCAAGTTGATGTTTCTTTCTCTCAAATCAATGGATTAAAAAAAATATTATTGAAAAATATTCAGTTGTATAACTTTTAATAAAAAATAACAAACTAAGTTAGCAAGAATTGCAGTTTATTACATTTTTTTAAAAATGTATTTATCATACCAAAGAAATGATCCTTTTACTCTTACGGTCTGATTATAATGAAATTACCTAAAGTTCTTAAAAGTAGTGGTGGTTTTTTTTTTGTTTTTTTTTAATTTCATTTTTTTTTAATGGTGAGTTTTTTAATGAGGGTATCAATATGCTCCCTGACACTGCCTTAGGCTATTTGCTTAAGGCTAGGCCTGGTACAGAAGGTCACAAGGGCAGAAAGCCTGGGTGCCTAGCAACAGGCAAACTAAACACAAGTATTGTAGGGTGGAACCTGGTCCCTTGGGTGATCTTTCCTACCCTAGCATACTGCTGGCCATGGGGTTTAGACCCCTGACCTTTCATATAGCGGGTTCTGAATTTCTGACACTCCCCTGACCTTTCCTTCCCTGGCATGTTGCCAGTCATGTGGCGGCGGGGGCGGGAGGAAGGCCAGAGAATAGCTTTATATGACTTCTATATAGGCCCTTGCATGACCACTTTCTTAAGCATTAAGCCCTAGAGAAAACATCTAGGCCTCAGTTGTGTTTGAGCTCCAGGTTCAGAAAAGCAGCAAAACCAGAAGGGGGATGCCATGGCTGACATCAGGACCTGCTACAGTAACTAATGACCCACACTGCTTCTCACCTACCAGTAGAGACCACGATGCTGAAAGACACACACCTGGAAAGCTGATGAATATTCTATTGAGATCTTCCCAGAAACCTCCCCTAAAATCCCTGCCTTTGGAAACGAGACAAGAGCTCTTCAGATGAAAGACTTTTTTCTCTCTCTCTCTTTCTCTCTTGAGCATGTCTGTGCCTTTCCCTTCTTCTACCTCTGTTACTTCGTAAATAAACTTTTGTTTGTATTTGAAAAAGAAAAAACAAGAAAACGCCTCTTCACAGGATTTAATTTAATACTTGTTTTATTATTACAAACAGAAAAACTTAATGGAACAATTGGTGCTAAGTCAGTCATGATATAGCCCTTGTTCCCATTACTACAATGAAGAAGCCAAATGTCATAAAAAAGGTCACTGAGAGAACATGTGGGAGAAGCAATCAGACCCAGGCATTCTTATTGTAGTTTGCTGTAATACTTTGGTCTCGTCACTTAATATTTGACTCAAATTGTTTTCATATATGCAGTAAGTGAATCGGATAAGAAAATTTATTGGGATTCTTCCAGCTAAATTGATAAAGTACTAATTGATGAAAAAGTATTGTAATAGGCTACTATTTGATTTAATAGTTTATTATACATCGATGACTTAATAAATCAACCAAGACAGGTGGTAATAAATACAATGTAATGTAAAACTTAGGCTTAAACTTTGATAGTTGCTTGGTACTAGTATATGTTTTAACTACATATTAAGTTGTCAGCTCTGGTTAGTACTATTTGACTGTGAGATTCTTTAAAATATTTAAGATAGAGGTTAAAAATCAGCAGCCTGTAAGTTAAACCTCTTCAACAGTTGACATTTAGTGCCCACTGGGTTTAAAAGAAAAAATATATACACTTTCAAATAGGAAACAGAATTTCAAAAATATGAATTTGTAACTTCTTGGGGGAAAATGGAAGATTCGGAAACACTAGTCCACTCATTAGTACAGAGAAACAATTATGTGGTGGTGAGTAGCTGAGGCCCTTATAGAGAGCAGGAGTTCACACCTCAGCCCCCACCCAGTCTCACTTTCTCGTTTACTCTGTAGGCTTTTGGTTTGTAAATCTTACCTTTCTGTTTCAGTGATTCATCAAGAAATTAACCGGAGTTAAGAGAATAAAATACCATAAGACTTGGTCCTAGAGCATTTATTTAAGGGGAGCTATGTCCTTCAGTAATTCCAGCAGAAGATTTGAAATCAGAACCTTGACTCTTACCTTTCTCTATGAGCCAACAAGAAACATATCATGCTAGTAATATGTCATCAACATTTCTTCCCCCAAATATGTGCAGACAAAAGGGCATTATCCCATTTTTTAAATTTGTTGGATAGAATATACAGTGGCTGAGCTGTATATAGTGTTGAATTGTAGCAGTAAAAAATTAGCTGTGCGAACAGGAACCAAGAGACAGACTGTGCACTATATTTCCTGCTCATATGTTGTCTCAGCTGTTTTGCACTTTATAGTTTCAGCTGAAGAATGTCCATTTATCACGTAATGCTAATCAGTTATCATTCTACTCTCCATTTTGTACAAAACATTGCTGGGAAGTCTGTTCTGGATTTGATGGATAGCCAGAATGGGACAGCACATAACCAAAAAAGGCATAAATACTCACAGATGTCTGGTCATACAGATGAGGTAAAAATCAAAGAAAATTAGAGCTGGATAAGACAGACGTGATCATAGAGCACATCAGGGGAACGTAAACTTGCTTTTTCTTCACCTTTCTCATCCAAATGGGGTTTCTTCTCATTAAAATAAATATTCAAACCAGAAGGTCTTTCATTTGTTTCCTTTAACTAGTAGAGTTTCCCCCCCCCCAAAAAAAAAATGTAAACCCCACATCATGAAGACAAAAAGCAGAAATCCTGTTTATTACCAAAGACATCCAAAAAGCTGTCCAAAACCAAGTTAGAGCATATGGTGCAAATCCCCCTCTTATATCCTTCAGCATTCCTTACCTCACCCCCTCATCCCTCATCTCTTCTGAGAAATCTGTTTATATTTCCTTATTCAAGAACCACTGAATAAGTCATTTTTGCTGTACCAAAAAATAATTATGTAGCTGAAAATAAAGCAGTACTTTCACTGTTTCAGATTCCATTAGTGATTTTGTATTTTTGTCAAGTGATACTTGATTGTAATAAATGTCTCTCATATGCTATTTTTTATTGTTGAATATTATTCTTTTCATATATTGTCATCTGCTTATCAGCCTTTTGTTTGTTCAGTCTATTGGTATCCTTTTCACATTGCCAACCACCCATTACTCTCATAGCACCTATTAACCATCTTAACTAGACTCAGCCTGAGCATATTTCTATAGTTTTAATATTTTTATCTATAAAATAATAAATTATTACTATTTTTCTCTTATAACACTTTAGTGAAAATTTATAATAAATGGATAGTAAGTGGTTGTTTTCTTCTTGGGAATTGTCCTTTTACATTGTGATACTTCAAAGTGCAAAGTAATATATTTTATTTGCATACTCTATCATATGATTAATTTTCAATTCACCCATAAATATAAACTTAGCCTTCTCAAAGTTGTATTAATTTTGAAATTTCTTGGTAGATTTATACCATAATAATATTTTACTGCATAAAAGATAACTTTAAAGTATTGGACATTTGTATAACAAATATCAAAATGTCAAGATTTCAAATAAAATGGTAATGGCAATCCAAAATAGAGAGTTGGAGATTAGGATTTGAACTCGCAACACTAGATTTTGAAAAGGCAGTCTGGCCACTGCAGCAGACGTGTGAAGACCAAGGGAAGCGTTATGTCAGAGAAGACAAAGTAATCATACACTTCAAATATTTGTTTTCTGAAATAATTTCTCCGCATAGATTCTGAGATATAAATTTATTTATATATTTTTTGAGTTAGAATTGCTAGCAGGACATTGACTTTAATTTATATATGACTATGCTTTTTTTCCAAGAAAAAAAAAAGCAAAATGCCATCACATTATTAAGCAGAAAAAAAAGTATTATTTTTAAAATCTAGCAGCCCCTTCCTCACATATGAGACCACTAATTCTATTTTCATTCTTGAACAGAATTATACAATTCTTTTCAATACTTTTAAGTGATTTAACAACTAAAGACCATCTCTTCTTCAAATTCAAATATCTCCCAAAAGATTATAAAATGTTGATGGCATATTCTACCTTGTGGATAGCAAATGATAAACGTAGGAGATAAAAAGAATCATATAAACATCTAAAATAAGCAAAAACTTTTGAATTTGACTCATCTTTTCAAATTTTTAAAATTTATCATCTGATAATTTATATAGAAATCTAAGACAGAGCCCACTTAGTTCATTTATTCATTTTTAAATTTTATTCAATACACAATTACTGAGTAACTCCTAAGGCATTCCAACTAACATGTGAGAACATGTTATTAGAACATCAGGCTTTTAGACTCAAGCAAATCAACTTTAGCTTGATTTAAGGGCACAGGGAATATGCCTTATTGCTTGTCAGTCAACAAAGAGTAGGTTTGGAGCAACCAATAACATAAAGTTAAGATCAATGTTAATTCACTGGTCCTGGACATACCACCAATAAAGGCTACCAATGAGCAGAGCACTATTTATCACAATATTGAAGAAAAAACAGATAACCTCA
This sequence comes from Cnephaeus nilssonii, assembly GCF_951640355.1. Lineage (NCBI taxonomy): Eukaryota > Metazoa > Chordata > Mammalia > Chiroptera > Vespertilionidae > Cnephaeus > Cnephaeus nilssonii. Next base: position 81,161,985 of record NC_137072.1, on the reverse strand, counting down.
ATGTTCCATAATAATGCCTTTTACTACTTTGAAACATCTTAAATGTATTAATTCATGACCAATTTATTTTGCAAAGGTTTATGGAGCATCTATGATGCATCATGTTTCTGTGCTGGCTGTGGTGAATAAGCATAAAGAGCCAACAAACCAGAGAGGAAGACAGACAAGAAAACAGGCAATCTATCTATATAATAGCCTAAGTGACCATCACAACTGAACGGACGACTGAACAGGCTGCATGGGGCAACCAGGCTGGCAGGGGGGCTAATGAGAGGCAACCAAACAACCGAGCAGCAGGCTGCATGGGGTGACCAGGCTGGCAGGGAGGCCAGTGAGGAGCTACCAAACAATCGAACAGCAGGCTGTGTGGGCAACCAGGCCGGCAGGGGTAGGCAGTTGGGGGTGATCAGGCTGGCAGGCAGAGGCAGTGTGGGGTGATCAGGCCGGCAGGGGGGCAGTTAGGGGTGATCAGGCATGCAGGCAGGTGAGCTGTTAGGAGCCAGCGGTCCAGGATTGTGAGAAGGATGTCCTGGATTGGAGAGGGTGCAGGCTGGGCTGAGGGGACCCTCCACACCCATGCATGAATTTTGTGCACTGGGCCTCTAGTTTCAATATAAGATAATTAATCAAGGAAGAGATCCAAGGGAAGTTGGAGAGGAGGGGTCATCCCTAGGGGTTTTAGATTTTATCCTGAAGACAATAGGAAGACACTGAGGGTACATAAGCTGTGAAGTAACTTGATAAGTTTTTTTTGTTGTTGGTTTTTTTTGGGCACCAGGACCAATGATCACCAGCCACCCAGGTACTAAAAAATTAGGCTTTTGAAATCTCTTGATGTCAATTCAGCATGTAGAGCAATCAAGCTGCCCTACATGTGCCACTCACAACAAGAGCCTTTTTTGATATGTTTTGTATTTTAATAAGATCACTCTGAAAATTTGAAAAAATGGAAAAATATACTAAAAAAATAAGACTGGAAACAGGAAGACAAGAGAAGAATTCTTTCAGGAAATAAAATGGAAAAGAAAAGTGTCTTGAATTAAAACCATTATTCTAATGATAGAGAGGAGAAAATTGATGCAAAGTACATCAAAAGAGATAGAAAAGAGATGATATATTGATTGATTTGATGTTGAGGTTGGTGTAGAGAATATTAAAGTTGACATTGAGAAATCTGCATGGTAATTCAAATTTACTATCGTAAGATTCATTCATTAACATGAACTCATTATTTCTATACCTGAAATTATCCTACTAATTTGATATATATATTATTCCACTCCCAAAATTCAATTCTTCAGTCATGCATTTATTTAGTTATCAATTTTCAAGTATTTATTGAGAATATCCTTAGTATTTCACACTTATTGGGATACCTAAGACATAACCAGTAGAAACAGACAGGTGAATAGAAGTGAAATTGGATATAAATGTGATAAGAGGGATCCAGCATGTACAATGAACTAAAGGAAGGTAGAAAATTAGAACTGAAATGCAAAGGATATATGATGCAAGAAAGAGTTGCTAGAGAGGCCATGCTGAGTCTTATAATCACTACTAGAGGCCTAGTGCACGAAATCATGCATGGGTACGTTCCCTAGGCCAGGCCGGCAATCAGGGCATCCCTTCCCCGGCAGCCGGCTGTTGGCCGGGGCCTTCCTTTTTTCCACGCCTCTCCCCAGTGGTCAGTGCACATCATAGCGAGCGATCAGGCCCCTGGTTGAATTCCCAGGGGACAATTTGCATATTAGGCTGTTATATATAGAGATATTCATCACCACTAACCCAAGAAAAACTGGCAACTTCAAAGAATCTTAAACAGAGGAGGAAAGGTAGTACCATTAATATATTTGTGTTTTCTAAAGGTTATTCTGATTGCATTGTGAAGAAATGGAGGTTGTTAAGAAGATTAATAAGAGAGTGCTTATAGAAGACATATTTACTGGTAATTAGCAACAGGATAGTGAAGTGAAGAATATGGAGCAAAATCAGTAAAAATATTTAGAAGATAAAAGCAATAAAGCTTATGGGTGAAATAAAAAAGAGGGGAGGAGAAAGAGAATATCAATATTTCTGGCTTATAATAGTATATGAATAGAACTACCATTCACTGAAATAGGTAACATTGAAAGGAGGGAGTTTTATTTGGAGAAAGATGGGGAAAGAGCATACTTTTGAGATTCCAGTGAGATCTAAAAGAAGAAAGATCTCATAGACAGTTGGATACAGTGTGTTCCAAATAGATTGGTATGTTTGACCTGAAAGAGATGAGTGCTTCTATTTTCTCAGTGATGTGGAAGATAAGGTCAGAGATGGAGCAGGAAATAAAGAGAATTGAAGTCTGTGAAGAATTTTTTTAAGTTTTATATAGTTGAATGAATGAATGAATGAATTGGCCAGAGAAATATAGTAAGGCTGACAATCAATGCAGAGGTAAGTGTCATGCATTTATAGTAAAACTTATACTCACTGGATTTGCTCTTTCAGTGCTGGGATACAGACAAGATATAACTGGGTTCATCCATGGTTGGGGAGTTGCTAAACAACTATAGTAAAAGAGAGAACGAGAGCGAGCGAGAGGAAGAGTGAGAGAAAGAGAGAGAGAGAGAGAGAGAGAGAGAGAGAGAGAGAGAGAGAGAGAGAGAGAGAGAGAGGATTTAGTATATTTGTAAAAGTACAACTGAAATTATTATGCATGAAATTTAATTTTGATAAGCGGAAAAATAAAGGAGAAAGAAACATAAATATTGGTGAAAATAAAGTTATAAGTGTTTTCTAATGATGCTGAGGAAGCATTAAAATGGGAATTGTAGAATAAGCAAAGTGGAAGAGAGAAGACTGAGATTTAATTTAGAGATTTTGGATAGAACAGTTATGGGTGACTGGAAGAAAGGAGCTAAAGGATTTTAAGAAACTGTATAAAACAGAGTATTGGAAGGTGAGACATTGATATGACTCTGAAATTATTCCAAATGAGGGCAAGATTTTTAAAAGGTGCTTACTCTTTTGCTAAATAAAGGAGAACAATCAAGTCAGATATCAAGAACCAAGAGAGAAACAGGTTGGCAGAAGCTTAATTTTCAAAAGTGTGAGAATGGGTAGGAAGGTGTTGTGGGCTGAATTGCCCTCCATGCCAAAATTTATATGTAAAAATTCCAACCCTCATTATTTCAGAATATGGCTGTCTTTGGAGATTAAAGTTAAAATAGGTCATTAGGATGGGCCTAATCTAATTGACTCAAGTCCCTCTGAGAAGAAGCTATTAGGTCACAGACCCCCACAGAGGGAAAATGATGTGAAGATCTACTGAGAAGACCGCCATCTATACATGAAGAATAGAGGCCTCAGAAGAAACAACTCTGCCAACATCCTGATCTGGAACTTCTAGCCTCCAGAATTATGAGAAGATACAGTTCTGTTTAAGTCACTCATACTGTGGTACTTTGTTATGGCAACAAACTAATACTAGGGAATTAGAGGAAGAATGGCCTGAAGCAGCAAAAGAGAATTACCAACCTCTCTTCTGGACGCTGAGGTTCATGAAATATGGCAAAAACCAATATCCATTTAAACATTATATAGGGAGAATTAGTCCTCAGGGTTTCAATTATGTAAAGGAGGCAGAATAGTACTCAGTAAAATGTTTGAGGATATAGAGCAGTGGTTCCCACAGGGGGGCAATTTGATTTTTAAGGGGGCAATTTGAGAACAGTGACTTTTTTTGCATTTCTTATGGTTCTACATGCCTCTTATACAGTATATAAATATACACTGAGTGGCCAGATTATTATGATCTCTGAATGCATAATAATCTGGCCACTCAGTGTATATCCTATATAATAAAAGTCTAATATGCAAATTGTGCCCTCTACCAGGAGTTCGACCAGTAGGCAGGCCGGCCAACCACCTATTTCCCCTTCCCCAGGGCCAGGCTGGCCGGACCCCACCCATGCACAAATTCATGCATAGAGCCTCTAATATAAATATATATACACTGAGTGGCCAGATTATTATGCATTCAGAGATCATAATAATCTGGCCACTCAGTATATATTGTAACATATTTATGCATTTCAGTTCTCTATTGTATTTTGAAACTGTATTTGCTCTTTTTATATCACTTTATATTATTATTATTTTTTAACAATTTCTTAGTGATTTCTTCCTCAGTACTTCAACTGTCCTTTCTTTCCTTTATTTTTCTCTTTCAAGGATGCCTTGTTCTTTGAAAGCTTGTTTAGACCTTAATGGCCTTTTAGGCTTCCTCCATGTGAATAGGAGTTCAGTTTTTGAATAATAAGAATTATATGTCACGGGTGGGGGGTGGTAATCAGGATTTTAGAGATGCTTAGGTGAGGCATGGCCAAAAAAAGGTAGAGAACCAGTGATCTAGAGGGTAATATGGCTAAATTGATCTCGATTCTGAGGAAGAAAGCAATCAAAGGAAATCAAATCCTCCTAGCATCTTAGGTCAAGATATAAGACAGTGGACATTAAGACTTCCAATAGGCACTCCTAAATACAATCTAAATAGTTTAATTAAGTGCACAATTTAGATCAATCCAGTTTTAGATAAGCAACTTAGATAGCAGTTGGTCTGGCATAGAACAGAGAAACCATTTCATAAAGTAGGCTGAATTGACTTCCCAAGAGGGAAGCAAGATGAAGAAACATTTGAGACTCTCTCTGAAAGCATAGGAAACCACTAATGATAGGAGCAATTGGGGAACTTATTTTTCATAATGAGTCAACTTAGTTAGATGATAATATATTTGATAAACAAAAGCTAGGAAGATCAGGGAAGAATTCTACTGATAACACTTACTTTATAGTTTCAAAAGGATTGAGTGATTGTACATAGACAAACAGTTGTGCCCTGTGTGAAGGTTAAGGAAAGGTGGGAAGAAGATATAGGAAAGACCAAATCCACTAAAAAGAAACCAGATGAAACAATTTGTCAAAGCCTATTATAGAAGTCTATTTCCTGTACAAAAATGCCAGAATCAGGAAGAGGATAATGGGCAGGTGTTTTGTTTGTTAAATACAACAGATGCTTTGGAGCAACCTACTACTCTTTGGCTCTTGAAGAAATGGACAAAGCAGAATATAGAAGAGTGTGTACAGGGAATAAATATTTAAACCCAAAACAAAGAAAAAGGAAAAAAAATTAAATCTACCAGCAATATGGTATTTTTCTTGTCAAAGACAGAAAAGAAATATTTGCAATTCAAAAGTAGATTGGATATTTTTAAACTTAAACTTTTGGGAGGATTAGGGTAAATCATTAAAAAAATGGAAGCTTTGAGAAAGAGAAGTTTTGCTTTAGAAGTAAAGGAAGTAGAAAGTGTTGTTGTTGTTGTTGTTTTTAATGCCGCAAAAATAACTAATAAAATATATTATGGCTTGGAAAATTAAAATCCTGAAGGGAATGTGGAGCAGCAATAATCTAATTTTTTTTCATCCTTTGAGTTGCTGACCATATTGTAAATTTAGAAATGTCAATAACAGCCCTTTAATCTGTTAAGAATGTCCCTCTAGTTAACTCAGTGAGGATACCAGAAAAAACAACCTTCTTGGAAGGTAGCAGAAATAGGCAAGAGCAAATCATGTGTGGAATCTGGGCAATTAATGTCACTCAAGGTGTTGAATGCTACAAAGGTGAAATACACTACTCACAAGTGAAGATAAAAACTCTGATATCAGATCTCACAATAAATCCAGTGCTGGAGTGTGAAGCAGTTGCAGAACTGTTTGATTTCTTGTTTACCCAGAGGGATTTGGGAACAGTGAAAAACAGGAATTAGAATATTTCCCCTTAGGAGAGAAAGAAAGCTCCCTTTCTTTCATTAAGTTACTAATGTTAGCATATAATTAAGACTTCTCTATTGCCAAAAGGGGTTATCAGTATGGATAAATTCAGGGTTTAACATCTTTGAAATTATATTTCTCCAATCTGGAAGGAAATTTCATTTTGTGTTATAATTTCTCACTGGAAATGTAATAATGAGGTGTGATTCATGTTGTTAATGGCCTTCTTTTACATGTCATAATTGGATTCATTTCTGGGCTCTCAAATCTGGTGGAGCAAGATGGACAGCAAGCTCTTGCTTTTTTTCAAAAGTTTAAATATTTAATCAAACAAGAATTAAAATTTCTGCCTAATCTACACTATGTCTTTGAATTTATTTTAATTAATGTCATATTAAGATATATTTCAAAGACACCTGAGAACAATGGAAATACCCATTTTAGTATTCCCAAGTGTGTTTGTGTGTGTGTGTGTGTGTGTGTGTGTGTGTGTGCGCGCGCACTTTTATCAATCAGAAGCCTCAGGTGGAACCAGGACTCCCTTTAAAGACTACCAGCCTCAAATATAAATAAGTAGATAGACAGACAGACAGACAGATAGATAACTATTGGCTTTTCTCCACTGTGCCGTGCCAGCACGGCCAAGGGTGAACGTGAGTGGGGGCGGTGAAGGATTTAGAAAAGACAGACAAGAGAAGAAAGCTGGGTCTGGGTGGGACGCTGCCCTCTCTGATGGAGAGAGACAGTGCCACAGCCTCTAAGCTGTCTCTTTATTTTATAGCCAGACCCCACAAGGCAAAGTAAGGGCGTGGTTACAAAGTTCTCGTGGGTTTCGAATCTACTCAATTACATGCACCTGAACTCTATCGAGCCCACATCACTCAGACACCTGGGGCCACGTGTTTGGACCATAGGTTCAAGCTTACAACTATAGCCTCTGGCTATAATTGTGCTGGAAGGGATCTGCCCTCCAAGCTGGGACTTGCACGTGGCAATGAGAGGACTGTGCCCTCTCATTAATCCGAGGCTTGAACCTGTCCAAACACTGTAGCCGCTCTCCACACTCCACCATAAAAAAAGTACCAAATTCTGGATAACCTTTATGAGTAATCCTAATGAGCTAAGCAAGTACAGAATGTCAGGGAATAGTGGGGAAGAATTCTTTTGTCCTCTCATAGCCTAGCAGAAAAGCCTGGCATAGTAAACCGAAACATAGTTATGATTCCAAGTTTTACAACTCACCAACTTTTCAGCCTTAGACAGGTTACTTTAGTCTCCCTCTGCTTAGATTTTTCATCTTCAAAGCAGGATCAATAAGTGTCTGCCACAAATAATTATCATGAGAATTAAATGAAGGTACCAAGTGTGTGATAAGGTCTCAAACAATTTTAAATACCATTAAAATTATTTTCTCATGTCAGATTAAACACACCTTGTGTCAAGCAATGCCAAATTCTTTTTCATCTGTTCTACCCTCATATTCTCCACCGAAGAAAAGTACGTACAGCAAAATGAGGGAGAGCACTGGCTCTGAAACCAGACAACCTAGATTCATACCCCAATTCATACTATGAGTTGGGGGCTGATGTCATTATTGGACCTCAGTTTTCTTCTGGCTACTTACCTAGCAGAGTTGTTATGAGGATTAATGAGTGGCTATATATGAGGTGCTTAGAAGATTGCATACTTACATGTTTTAGATTGCATAACATACACTATTTAAGCATTACTTTCCTCAGTATGATTGATAAGAACCTGCATCTGGTGGCTCTCATTTTACCACTGTGCCTTAAAGACCAAGGTTTCTGCTCCACCTTTCCTCTCGGACTTTGTGCACACTATGGTGGCTGTGGGGAAAATGTTCCTAAGTCCCTGACTCAGTCTCTCTCAGGCCTCTTTTGCACTCTGGGATTTCAATAGCAGTAGGAATATGGAAAAGTAGGAGATCCCACTTTGACCTCCAGGCATATGCCAAGGTTCTGACTCAGCCTTTTCCATAGTGACCTGCCTTAGAGGATTAGGAAGTTACACAGCTATTGAATAGTCGAGTCCAAATAAGTAAATAAATTCATTAAACAGCTCCTGTAGGAACTTCGTGGGGTTGAGGGAGAAGTATTTGGTAGGATTCATGGTTCAGGCATTTGTGAGGTTCCCAGGAATAACAGTACAGCACTAAAATCTCATCCTTAACTTTAGCTAACACAGAATCTCTGATGTTGAGCACATTTTTTAAAATTTGTAAAATTACGAAATCCCATAGAGGAAACATTGTATAAAATGGCACATAAAGTTAAAACCGCTAATAAAACAAACTTCCAGCCTTCATTATCTATAAAAAAAAATAGAATAGAAGGACCCTACATAACAAGATTTTAGCTAGTTTTCTTGAAGGAAAGGATACCACTTTCTCATCATAAAACTTTCTCTCCTTTTCTTTTTAAAAATGAAATGATAATGTTCAGTATTAATATATTCCTAAGTAACATAGTCCAGTCAGACCATTGAAACATACTCTGGATTTCAGTTCTTGGTGTAAACATAATATGCTCTCGGAACAAATTTCCCCAAATGATGCTATCCTTCTCTGCACATATTTTACACTTGAATCAGTAAAATCCATGCAATAGTCAAAGAACATAGTAAACACCTTCCATACTAACAAACCCCGTGGACTTCTGAATAGTTAGCAACGTGTAAAACCAAAGGTCAGTTCACCTCTCCGAGCACTGCTCCCTTGAAGTTTCTTGTCTGGAGGACACTACTTTCACGTTAAACCTCCCTATGTACCAAATAGACTCAAGAGGTTGAAAGGGCACAATCCTTTGTGTTCACCTGTGTAAACTGCTTTTACTAATTGGTCTCAAATATCCAACAGTTCTCAAAAGGTCTTCTTCCAAAAGACCACTGAGAAATATTTTGCACATGGAAGTGGAAACAAGGGGACGCTTTCTGGAGGGAAAATCGATCACAAGTAAAAAAATTAGCATTATATATTTCCTTGACTCTGTAATTCAAATTACAGGTGTTTTAACTAAATTAATACTCAGAGAAACGTGTGAAGAGATATATGGTCATCTGTAGCAGTTTTGTTAGTTTCACTACTGTTGTTAGCTGACAAAGTAAAAATAGACTCAATACCTATTAATAAAAATTTGGTTCATTAAATTATCATGCCTTTATACACCAAGATGCTACATACTAGTTAAAAAGAAGTTACAATACTTATATAATCATTCAAGATAGATTAATTGAAAAGAGAAATAGAGAACATATATAGTATGATTTCATTTCCATTTTTGCATATAGGAAAAATTATTGAAGGGTAGACATTAAACTGTTAATCGATGCTAACACTCGGAAATAGAACAATTTGAAGACTTCCACTTTTTTTACATTTTTATTGTTTAACATCTTTTAATTACGTGATTATATATTCCAACAGAGAAGAGAATGGGTCTCTGGAGATGAGCTTCTTCAGTCTTTTCATAGTCACTGCCATTCCGACACGGATTATGTAAAATTAACTGGTCAAAATTTAAAGCAATTTCATAATCTCAGAAAGATGGAGGAATGTATGTGGAACAAGTCAATGTGCAAAAGGTCAGGAAAACTGAATATTGGCTAGTCCTTGGTGAAGAAGAAAGGAGAGACGTGCGGTGGTAAGAGAAGCTTTGAGAATAATGTGTTGACACCCAATTTTTTACTGGTAGCTAAGCTTATTACTTAAATGTTGGGGTGTCTTACAACATGTTAAGGAACCTCTGCAAGCCAGAATTAAGAGGATGGGCTCTTCACATCAAAAGTATAAGCTGATGTAGCTCTCACCTATTTATCTCACACTAGTTTAAAATTGTATAAATTAATATCTTGTTTTTGTACCTATTAATAGAATAACAATCCAATTCCTTGCATTTTTTTTTTCTGAAATCCAGAATTAGCACATAGCATTTCTGCAGGCAGTTTCAACAGTAAAATGACATCAAGCAAGGTAATTGCGGCTTGGAAAAGCCAAAAGATACAGTTAAGAAAAGAATCGCACATGCGAAAAAGCAAATCAGGGAGAGAAAAATACTCTCCCATCCAACAACCAGCTTCTCACAGTTCACTTATGTTCCCCTTCCGTGTGGTTATCCTACCATCTAAAGTTCTATGTCTGAAACTCAACCTTAAATTAAACTATACACAGGCCACTAAATGCATGTCCTAATTTACCATGACTTCCATAGTTTAGGAATTTTCCTTTTTAACAAATGGCTTTTATTTGTACTATGAAAAATTGAGTTCTCATTATTAATCACTTCAGGTGTGTGTGTGTGTGTGTGTGTGTGTGTGTGTGTGTGTGTGTGTGTGTGTGTTTAATTTATTGCATAGAGTAGCACCAGGCATTAAAGAAAATTGTTCTGTTGGTCATTAAAAGCCACTGGCTTTAGACTAAATGGTTAATACATTTGCCTGTATGGCAAATAAACTTTGACTAGCATTAATTGATCTTTTCAAGATCTACGCATGAACTAGTCCTTAAATCTGCTTTCCCATTGCAAACCATACAGATATGCAAACGGTTTCGTATTTGGAAAAAGGGAGTGCATTACCGGGCAATATTGAGCTGCCTATGATGTAGCCAAAAAATACAAATAGTTCCACTTACTGAGACCTCTCCAGAGGATTTTAAAGACCACAATTTGCTGCCTTCTAATTCTGGATTTCTGGCATAAAAATAAGACATCTCTGGACTGGGGGAGGTTTATAATCTATCCATAAGTCTATTGCCAGAAAATAAAGAATATTTAATTTCATTTAACATTGAGAGTGGCATTGCTTTATGAGAAATTCAGTCCTACTGAAATTACATGGCAATATTTTGTTGAGTTTAAATCCTGTAGGAAGAGCTCATTCCACTGTGCATTCGTCTAATTGAATATTTTCCACTGACAGTCAAACCAAGATTGTATTATTTGGCCAACAGCCAGATGTAAACTTTTGAAGTATTGGAAGTGTCGTGTCAGAGCACTCCAAGACTGCAGTAAATTTATGAAGCCAAGTTTGCAAGACTAACATGGGTTCAGGAAATCTATTGTTGAACCTTAATGATCTGCCGTAACTTATACTCTATCCTCAAGATATGAGCTACAGGACTCTAGACAAAACTGTTTGCTATATCAGGTGATTGTCATTAGAGGTGCATTTCAATAATTAAAGGAAAGTATGAATTTTTCTCTCAGATGCACATTCCTGAACCACAAAACCACACTCATTAGACACACACACACATCATATATCGGTACCCATATGCACGTGATTGATGGAGCATTACATGGGATGATGTCAAAATATGTTTATACAGTGTGTGTGTGATTCATTATATGTTTTAAAATATACATTACATGCTCATATACATATATGCCTATATATGCATAGGGAATTTTGAAAAGACAAACTAGAAGTCATTACATAGAAAATACTCTGGGAAATATGACTAGGCAATAGGGTATTTATGAGAGAAATATTTATTTTTACCATATGCTTCTCTGTACTGTTAATTTTAAGTAGTATTTATAATTTCATAATTTTAAAAGCTAGTCATAAATACTTATATACAGATTAAAGAAAATATGTTATGAATCTTTATTTCTTACAGATGGGAAAACGTAGGTGTATAGTTATGAGTATGAGAAACAGTTTATTTCTATATTATTATTTATTAATTATTATTTTCCATATGAACAACTGTAAGCCTACATTTGCCCCACCCTGTATAAATATGCAATTGATTTTTATAAATATAACTCAACAAAAAATAATTCCTAAGAACAATTTCTGTCATATTTACAGATCTAAATCCACAGAACAAAAAATTCAGGGTCTGCTTTTCTCATGTTGTATATATTCCCTCAGTACAAATTTAACTTTTATATAAAACTTTTAACTTTTTTGTTGTTATTGTTAATCCTCAATTTTCACCTAAGGATATTTTTTCCATTGATTTTTAAAGAGTGGAAAGGAGGAAGGTGGGGAGAGAGGGAGAGAGAGAGAGAGAGAGAAAGAGAAACATCAAATGAAGAGAGATATATTGATTGGTTGCCTCCCACACACACCCAGAATGGCTGGGGATTGAACCTGCAACACAGGTAGGTGCCCTTGACCTGGAATTGAACCATGACCTTTTGGTGGGTGGACTGACACTCTAACCATTGAACAACACTGGTCAGAGCTAAAACTTTTAACTTTTCATAGGATATTTAACCTGGTGGCACAGGTTCACACAAATAAATATTTTGTCATATTTATGACAACCTTATCCTGCTCTCAGCTCATTTAGCAATATTATGCAACAGTGGAGTAGATACTCTTGGTCAACCATGAAAACTTCATCTCCTTGCAGAAGACTCACAAATGAATTAATGAAAACCAGTAGAGTTCTCAAGATAAAACTATTTTAATAATCTGAGGATAATTACCATAAGAAGGTGGCACAACAAGGGGGTAAATATGGTCAGAGTTGGGCTACAGCTGCAAACTCAAGGTCTTTCAAATATTTTAATAAAATAGCCTCAAGGGTAAAGTGTACAGAGTCAAGGGGGTTTGCCTCAATTTCACGGAATATACTCTGTGCTTTAAGGGATCATTGCGGGACATTAAAATGATTTCCCTTCAGATAATCTGTGAAGAGAGAACCCAAAGTACAGTAACAAAATACTGAAGAAGAGTAATATTCCATAAAGACAAGAAATCAGGCTCTATTATGATTCTTTGCAGCAAGATTATATTCCCCTGAAACTCAACCTAGAGACTAACTCCTTTGTCAGAGTCCAGAATCTCTGTGTCCGTCCAGTGGTTAACTCTGTGATTACAGGATTATTTCCAACTAGCAAGAAGCTACATTGATGCACTTTTTCTTTTCCAGAAGATTCCCTTATAACCCTTTTCTCTCCCCCCATCACAGTTTCCCCTACTATTAACAATGTGCATTAGTGTGGTACTTTTGTTACCATTGATGAACCAGCATTGATCCATTATTATTCGCTAAGTCCACAGTTTATATTAGGATTCACTGTGTTGTGCCTCCATGGGTTATGACAAATGCATGATGTCATTTATCCACCATTGCAGTATCAGACAGAAAATTTCACTGCCTTAAAAATCTACCCATCCATTCCCTCTTTCTCCCTTCCTTTCCCAAACCTCTGGCAGTCACTCATCTTTTAACTGCCCCTATAGCTTTGCCTTTTTCAGAATGTCAGATAGTTGGATCATATAGCATGTAGCCTTTTCAAGTTGGCTTCTTTTCCTATGCTCGTATGCATTTGAGCGCCTGTGTCTTTTCACAACTTGATAATTCAGTTATTTTTATCACCGAATAATATCCTATTATGTGGCTGTCCCACAGTTTGTTTATCCCTTCAGCTGTAGAAGGACATCATGGCTGTTTACAGATAAATGCACTTTTAAGTAAAATTGCCTTTCTGCCAGTCCTTTTTTTTGAGTTTAACTGCTGTTTCAGGTGGGTGACTGAGGGCTGCATGCCTCTTCTTCCTGCCTTTTGTTGGAAAATTGAGTTACGGGTGAGGTAGCTTTAGTTTCTCACGTGCAGTATTGGCCGTGTTTTCCTCATCCTTCCTGCTTTCTGGTACCGCCTGAGTAAAAAGACCTCCGCTGGATACACTTGGACCTCTGCCTGCTCCACAGACCACTTCCCTGCATCCTCACACGTTTCAATCTATGCTGGAGAATGGGGTAAACCTGCTCTTACAATATTCATGGAAAGAAATATGAGAACTCCTAATATTACCTTTGACTTTCTGGATTTAAAAGCATTCGTCTATGCTCACTGAAAGCATAAAGATAAGTCTTAACCTTGGATATTTTAAAACAAGACTGTAGAGTTTGGACAAAAAAAAATTATAGAAAAGGAAGTAAAAAAGAAGTAGCATAAACGTCAAGCCTTTCATTTAGATTTTAAATCAAAGGAGTTTGGGGCTTACAACCCTTGAGAGAAATTGGCCTGATGATAATATTTATTTGTCACTTAATAAATACCTATGAAATGATAATATATTTTAGCATAAGCCAAGTTCTACAGTAGATGAGATTCTATAGACAATTTTTAGTTCTGTTCTTAATGATTACCATGCAAATTAATCTATTAAGGTATTCTCTAATTGTTTTTAATAATTAGTATGTTACATATTAATAGTAATGTCTTGGTCACTATGGACACATTATCCTACATAATAAAAAGGTAATATGCAAATTGCATCACTTTGCTACGCCCACAATTGGGCCGGCTGGAGGCGCGGGAGGCGGGACTCAGGGTGGCCGATTGGCTGGCGGTAGGAGCGGGGGGGGGGGGGGGGGGGGCGAGGACTCGCGAGTCCCCGCCCCCCACTCCTCCCGCTGGCCTAAACTGCCGGCTCTGCGGAAGGACCCATGGGGCCAGCGGAAGACGCTGGTGGCGGAACAGAAGATGCTGGTGGTGGAACTCGGGGTGGCTGATTGCGTGGCTGCCGGCACCAGTTTTCCACCAGCAGCAGTTTTCCTCTGGCCACCCGCCAATCGGAGGGATTGGAGTTCCTCTCGGGGGTGGCCGATCGCGCTGGCTGGAGGTGCTCTGATCAGCGGGTGGCTAGAGGAAAACTGCTGCTGGCGGAAAACTGGTGCCGGCAGCCAGGTGAAGGAAAAGTCTATTGCATGAAACTTCGTGCAACGGGCTTCTAGTTATAACATAAGTCTTTGTACATATCCTCTACTTAAAATTTGTCACAGGTTGATGTGAGAGAGTTCAATCAATAAATATCGATGGCTTAGTTATCCTTTAGTTCCTGCATTTAAACTATGCTAAACAAGTAATAGTGGCCTATATTTGGAAATCAAAAATTTCCAAATACCAAGAAATCAGAAAAAAAAAAATCTGTTCATATCTTATTTTCTTATTACATGACATCACTCAATAATAGGCAAATACAAGAAAATTTACAAACTTTGGAAAAGGGATATGGTAGGCAGAATATGCACCACCACTACCCCTCCAACGCCCCTGCCTCAAAGTGTCACCAAGTTCTCATTTCTTGAACCTGTGAATCTATTACCTTACAGGGCAGAGGGGCGTGACAGACGTGATGAAGTTAGGGATCTTGAAAAGGGGAGAGTATCCTGGATTGTCCACGTGGGCCCAATGTAATCACGGGAGTCCTTATAAGAGGGAGTCAAGGCAGTCAGCTGTAAAAAAGACACATGAGGATGAAATCAGAGATCAGAGTCGGGCAGCCATGAGACAGGGAATATAGATGACTCCTAGGAGCAGGGAAAGGCAAGGAATACATTCCCCTCTAAAGCCTCCGGGAAAGCGCAGCTCTGCTGTCACTTTCCTTTTAGCCCTGTAAGACCCATTTCTGACTCTGACAGCCAGAACTGTAAGATAATAAACATATGTGATGTTAAGCCACTAAGTTTATGACAATTTGTTAGAGCAACAGTAAGAAACTAATACAAGGAGTAACGGCACCTGTCACTGATGTGCTTCCTTGCTCTCAGAGCCATCTTAGGCCTTACTCTATGTCCAGCTCCTTTTCCCCCAGTTCTGGGGAAATGTAGCCAACTCAAGGGAGGGTGTGTAGCTGGAGGGTGGGAGGAAGGGAGGATCCAAAGAACCGCCCTGTCCGATCCAGGAGAGCTCCCTCTGGGCTGTGTCCCTCTAGGGTGCCAGCTCCTGCTGGGTATTCTTTCTGTCTACTTAAAACTAGAAGTGATTATTCACATATTCCAGAAATATTAATACTTTGAGAGCAGATACTTTAAGATATTTGTACATTTTTAAAAATCCTCACAGAGGATATGTTTTATTGATTTTTAGAGAGGAGAGGGATAGGGAGAGAGAGAGAAACATTGATGTGAGAGAGAAAATCGATTGGTTGCCACCTCTAGGGGCCCTGATGGGGGGCCAAACCTGCAACCTAGAGATGTACCCAAACCAGAACCTTTTGGTGTATGGGACTATGCTCCAACCTACTGAGCCACCCAGCCAGGGCTATACATTTTTTTAATACTAGTTGACCAGCTACCGACTGTATATTGAAACCAAAGCAAATTGTGAAAACCTGCATGCTTGGTGACTTTGTTCAAAATGTCCCCTCAAATTTATCCCAGGCTTCTGCAATCTGCTACCGCACCAGATCTTTCATTATTCCAAATTCAGATTCTTGTGCTACCTAAGGTTGGATTTTTTAGAACTTGTTACTATTTTTCAGCTTGTTTTAATTTGAAATGTCCAACAACTGTCCTTCCTAGTTGGATCTGAGCTTCCATAATCTAGCACATCCCATCTCCTTTCCTCTTTAATGCCACCTTTTAACGGTCTGATGTATACCTCGAATTTGACTTGGCAACACTTTCAGGCTTCCAGTCCACTGAATATTATCTCCACCTTTCATCTTGGATGCTCCATCTAGGCACTTGGCCTTAAAAGCTATAACTCATGAAATTATTAAAAAGACATACAGTTTTCAAGCTGTTAATGTAAGTCTAGAGCAAAACACCCACTAATCTCATAAAATTATGATAAATTGATGAAAATGTACCCTTAAGTATTTCTTGATATTTTTACAAATAACTATTAAATAGGTATCTCTACAGACATTTTAGTAAAAAATAAGAACAACAAAAATAAAAGGCAGTAAGTCTGCAGATGTCAATGAATTGTCCAGGCCCTACATTTTGGGCAGCTTACTTGCCTGGTTTCTTTAAAATAACTTTTAAAAAATCTTAAAGATATCAATAATTTTGAGTAAATTTTACAGAACTCTTTAGAAATGAAATATTTTTTCCAATAATTTAAATGAAACATTTTCTACCAGATTTTTCTACTATAGGAAAGAATGTATTTTAAAAAATAGTTAATTATTTTATTTTTCTACTCACAAATGACTATTAGCCTTCCCAGTTATAAATTAAAATTCTATATTTTTAGCCCTGGCCAGTGTTTCGCAGTGGTTAAAGAGTGGTCCTGCTCACCATAGGATTGTGGATTCAATTCTATGTCAAGGGCACATACCTGGGTTGCAGGTTCCATCCCGGAGGCCCTGGTTGGGGCACATGTGGAAGGCAACCAGTCAATGTGTCTCTCTCACATCGATGTCTCTCTCTCTCTCTTTCTCTCTCTCTCTCTCTTCCCCCACCCCACTCCATCATCCCTTCCACTCTAAAAATAAATGGAAAAAAATATCCTTGAGTGATGTCTATATCTTTTTAAAAAATATATATTTTTATTGATTTCAGAGAAGAACGGAAAGGGAGAGATAGAAACACCAATGATGAGAGAGAATCATTAATTGCCTGCCTCCAGCACACCCCCACTGGGGATCAAGCCCACAATCCCAGCATGTGCCCTGACCGGGAATCAAACCATGACCTCCTGGTTCATAGGTCAATGGTCCACCATGTAACCACATTGGCTGGTCGAAGAATATATTACAGACTAAATGCATCATCAACAACCTCCACTTCCTTTCAAAGTGATCTGAGATTTCACGTAATAAAATCTCAAAAATTATTTTTTCCTTCATAAACCTATATGACTATATAATTGCAAAAAATAAAAAGTATCATTAAGCTGTATTCAATCTGAGTCCAATTTGAAGAAAAAAAAAGCTGAACAAAAAGTATTACGCCATTAACATAGTGCTTTAGGAAAAGCAGTAGGATGTCCAAGTATGATTGAGATTGGTCCCTAAATCACAAAATTACGTCAACTCCTGGAGTTATGGTTACTTTCAGCAGAAAGGTGAAAGTTGCCTGCTCAGTCAGATTACTTTCAGCAATATGCCATCGCTTGTTGGCCATATGTTTCCAGTTGTAAGATGTCCCGTTAGAGTTATGGATGCAGTTCTGCAGTGGAAAAATGATAGATTTCTCTCCCTTGAAGACATTAACTTTATCCCACTTTGTTCTAACACTGTGTGCAGACAATGAGAATGATATAGGAGTCCCCTGTTTTCTCAATGAGCATAATTCAAGAAGAGCCTACTGCTACATTCTCACATGGCTTCTGTCTGACCTTATGAATTCCAACTTACCCTCAGCCTTGTCTTCTACCGGTGTTGTCTCACAACACTCTCCTACTCATTACTTATTTATGCAATAATAGTGAATTACTCATTCAAGAATAAAGCATCATTTATTATTATTGCATGCCAGAGAAAAATATTCACCAGTTCAACTAGTCATACTAGACGTAGTGCACAAGCTAATATTAGGTATAAACTTAAACAGATGTCCTAAATCACAATTTGTGATCATTTTCATATAGAACATTTCACACTGATAATGAACTTTCAAAACATATAGTTGTTTTGATACCATAATTTGCATTTACATATTAATTCATGAGAGCATCCTGTCTTTCCATTCGAAATGCTGGAATGAATTTTTAATTCAAATGGACCTAACCCTTTAGCTTACATTCTAGGTCTTCCTAATTATTCATTTTCAAGCAGACATGCACTTAAGGATTTCTTGACCTCAGGCAATGCCAGCTCCCTTATCTTTCTATTTTACCTTAACATTTTCTTTCACTCTGCTGCACATTTTGCTTCTTTAGTGCATGTAAATTACACTGGGAATTTTTGTTGATTTTTTTTTTTTTTTTGCTATACCCTAATATAAAGATTTATCTCACATCCCCATCTTTAGAGAGGTACTTAATTGACAAAAATTGTATATCTAAATTGTACAACTTGATGTTTTGATATGTATATACTATATTTCCTTTTCTTAAATAAGGTATTTGTATTTGTCAGTATTTGTTTTATCCATTTAAAATCATAAACAGCTGAAGAGCACAACCATATATCAATTTTCCCCTTAGAGTCCACGTTTTAGCAGGTACTTAGTAAATGGAGCATTATTATGGTAAAAAGCAGCCTTTGGAAAGAATGCTGAGTCATCGTGAAGTTTGATTTATTCAACAATTACTGAACATCTGCTATGTGTCAGGTACTGTTAGAAGCATGGCACACATGGCAGAGATTATGCCCTGCCCTCATAGAGCTTGCATTCTTACATTCTAGTTGTAGAAGACTGACAATGAACAATGACTCACATAGAATTGCCACACACACAAGTTCAGATAGTAATACATCTTTGAAAAACATAAAACAAGATGTTGCGATAGACAGTGAATGGGGGTGGGAGACTACATTAATCTGAGGATGGAAGGAGGAATCTCTGAGAAGATGACATCTAATCTGATACCTGAATGATAAGAAGATGCCAGCTGCACAAAAATCTTGCAAATGAACATCCAGATATCAGGAAAGAACCTAAGGCAGAAGTAGTAGTACTTTTTAAAACAGCAACTGAATACAAAATCAATATATAAAAATCTGCTGTGTTTTTATACCTAATAACAATCAGAAAACAATCCCATTTGCAATTGCATTAAAAGAATAAAACCCTGCCCTGGCTGGTTTTGCTCAGTGGGTAGAGTGTGGGCCCAGGGACTGAAGGGTCGTGGGTTCTATTCCAGTCAAGGGCATGTATATTGGTTGCAGGCTCCATCCCTGACCCCCATTGGGGCAGGGGCGGGAGGCAACTAATTGATATGTATCTCTCACATTGACGTTTCTCTCTTTCTGTCTCTCCTCCTCCCTTTCACTCTCTCTAAAAAATCCATGGAAAATATCCTCAGATGAGGATTAACAATGACAACAAAAAGAATAAACTGCTGCTCTGGCCGGTGTTGCCCAGTGGCTAGAGCATCAGCCGACGCACCAAAGGGTCACTAGTTCAATTCATAGTCAAGGGCACGTACCTGGGTTGCAGGTTTGATCCCCAACTCTGGTCAGAGTGTGTGGGGAGGCAACCAATCAATATGTTTCTCTCACATCTCTCTCTCTCTATCTATCTATCTATCTCTATCTCTATCTCTCCACCGTCTTTTCCTTCCTCCCTCTCACTCTTTGTAAAAATCAATAGAAAAATATCCTCAGGTGAGGATTATAAAAAAATAAATACAATAAAATGCCTAGGAAATAATTTAACAAAGAAGGTAAAATATCTGTAAATTAGAAACTATAAGACATTAATAAAAATACTAAAGAAGACACAAATAAGTGCAAAGTTCTAATGGATTGAAAGAATTAATATTGCTAAAATGTCCATATTACCCAAAGCAATTTACAAATTCAATGCAACTATCAAAATTCCAATGATATTTTTCACAGAAATAGAAAAAACAATCCTAAAATTTGTATGAACCACAAAAGACTCCAAATAAACAAAGAAATCTTGAGAAAAACAAACAGGAGGTATTATGCTTTCTTATTCCAAACTGTATTACAAAAGTACAGACACATATATCAATAGAATAGAGAGCTCAGAAATAAACCCATAGAGATATGGTCAAATAATTTATGACAAAGAAGCCAAGAATATACAGTAGGGAAAAGACAGTCTGTTTAATTAGTGTTACTGGGAAAATTGGACAGTCACTTGCAAAAGAATAAAAGTGGACCACTATCTTATACCATACTCAAAATTAATTTAAAATGGATTAAAGACGTGATTTAAGACTAAAATCATAGAACTCTTAGAAGAAAAACATAGGCAGTAAGCTCCTTTATATCCTCCTTGGTGATGATTTTTTGGATTTAACACCAAAGCAAATGCAACAAAAGTGAAAATCAACAAATGGGACTACATCAAACTAAAAACTTTTGCACAGGAGCCCTGACAGGTTTGGATCAGTGGATAGAGCATCAGGCCCTGGACTGAAAGGTCCCAGGTTTGATTCTAGTTGAGGGCATGTACCTTGGTTGCAGGCTTGATCCCCAGTAGGGGGCGTGCAGGAGGCAGTTGATTAATGTTTCTCTCTCTTTGATGTTTCTCTCTCTCTCCCTTCCTCTCTGTAAAAAATCAATAAAAATATATTTTAAAAAATAAATAAATAAAAACTTATGCTCAGGAAAGAAAATCATCAGCAAAATGAAAATGCAGCCTCCTGAATGGGAGAAATATTTACAAGTTGTATATTAGATAAGGGGTCAATACCCAATATATATATATATATATATATATATATATATATATATATATATATATAAAGAACTCACTTAATTCAGTAGCAAATAAAAATTTCCAATTAAAATATGGGCAGAGGCTCTGAATATATTCAGATGGACGACAGGTACATGAAAAGGTGCTCAACATCACTAATCCTCAGGAAAATGCAAATCAAACTCACTCCTATTAGAATACCTATTATAAAAAGGATAAGAAATTAGTGGCAAGGATATGGAGAAAAGGAAACCCTTGTGCACTCTTGGTGGGAAGGGAAATGGTGCAGCCACTACAACAGACAGTATAAGGATCCTCAAAAAATTAAAAATAGGACTATCATATGTTCTAGAAATTCCACTTCTGGGTATTAAATCCAAAGAAGATGAAAACACTCACTTAAGAAGATATATGCAACATTCATCATCAGTGGATGAATAAATAAAAATCTTCCTATATAATAAAAGCCTAATATGCTAAGTGTCCGGTTGTCCAATCGGCCATTCAATCAAGCAAAGCATAATATGCTAATAATATGCTAAGGCTGCTCAATCTCTCGCTATGATGTGCACTGACCACCAGGGGGCAGAGAGTTGACTGGTTGACCAGTCGCTATGACATGCACTGACCACCAGGGGGCAGATGCTCCAACTGGTAGGTTAGCGGCTGATCTGGACTGAGCGAGATGGGCTGGACACACTGTGGAGCCCTCCCTCGGTCCCTTCCCGGCTGGCCCACCTCCCTCATGTCTCTATCTGTCCCCAGTCGTGCACCAGTGGGGTCCCTCAGCCTGGCCTGCACCCTCTCACAATCTGGGACCCCTCAGGGGATGTCGGAGAGCTGGTTTGCTGCAGGCCAGGCCGAGGGACCCCACTGGTGCACAAATTCATGCACCAGGCGTCTAGTTTTATATATAAAGTGTCAAAGGATACAAACTTCTAGTTATAAGATAAATAGTGATGTATTATACAGCATGACTATAATATATATAATATGAGAATATTATTCAGCTATAAAAAAGAAGAAAATCTTGTCATTTGAAACAACAGGAAGAAAACTTAAAGGCATTATGCTAAGTGAAATAAGTCAACAGAGAGAGAAAAACAAATACCATATGATCTCACTTATATGAAAACAAACAAACAACTAGTTCATGGACTCATAAATACAGACAACAAACCAGATTCATAATTGCCAGGATGGGGGAGAAATAATCAAAAGGTGTCAAAGGATACAAACTTCTGCTTATAAGATAAATAGTGATGTATTATACAGCATGACTATAATTAATAATTCTGTATTGCATATTTGAAAGGTGCTAAGAAAATAGACCTAAAAGTTCTCATCACAAGGAAATAAATGTAACTATGTATACTGAGGGATGTTATATGGACTTATTGAGGAGATCATCTATATATATAAAAGCCCAGCTACTGAATGGCAGAACGACCAGAATGACCAGTCAACCAGTCATTATGACATGCACTAACCACCAGGGGCAGATGCTCAATGCAGGAGCTGCCCCCTGGTGGTCAGTGCACTCCCACAGTGGGAGCGCTGCTTGGCTGACCAGGATGAGTGGTGCTCCCACAGCGGGAGCAGCTGCTCAGAGAGCGGGTCCACAGTTGCTCCACTGACCGAGATGAGTGGCGTGCCCACAACGGGCTGATCCCCACAGGCCACGCCCCCACCAGTGCACGAATCCATGCACTGGGCCTTTAGTTTTACAATAAATACAAATATCTAATCATTATGTAGTATACCTGAAACTAATATAGTGGTGTATGTCAATTAATACCACAATCAATCAACTGCAGTATCTAAGGCAGGGAAAGAAAAATACAACATTAAGATTGGAGGAGTGGGTAGATAAAGTCCATAGTAAAAGTATTAGTCTAGTCTAAATGTTATAAGAAGCCTTTAATAAAGTGAGGTGAGATGATTTGATTGACTTTTTTAAAAGGTCCCTTTGGAGAATGAAAGATGTGCTGGCAAGATTGAAACAAGAAGTTCAGTGAAGAGGTGATTATAACAAACTAAAATTTCAGGTACAGTAAGGATTGAAAAAGAGTGGGAGAATGTAAAATACATTTCACTGTAACACTTTTCCAAAGTCTTTAAATCCTCAGCACTTGACCAAATTACTCTCTACCTTGGAATAGTTTCATTTGTTAACCTACTGCTAAATCTTCTAAATCACAAATGAAATATTTTCCCTTGGTTTATATATTTATCACTGTTGTTGTTATTGCTGTTTTTTTGTTGTTGTTGTTTAGTTAAGTAAACAGTAGAATATGCATGTCATATTGATTATATTTTAAAACTCCAATCTCATACTTTCCTCTGATGCAGATATTTTTCATTTGTGCAGTATATGGAATCAGTTAATGACAGCAAATCATGGGCAAAGTATGACTGAAAAGAGAATGTCCTACTCAGTCTCAGCCTTCAAGTAGGAAATGTCTACCATACTTATTCACATTTTAGAGTCATGTTCAAGACCCAATTTTGTCTATTTTTATCTAAACATTTATATATTTTATAGACAAACTATCAGAATCCTTATTCTCTCTGTTAAGCTAATGTAGTTACAATTAAACTAGAGGCCCAGTGCATGAAATTCGTGCACTGGGGGGGGGGTGTCCCTAGGCCCAACCTGCTCCCTCTCCAATCTGGGACCCCTCAGGGGATGTCTGACTGCCAGTTTAGGCCTGATCCCACAGGGCCTAAAAAAAGCCCAGCTACCGGGATTGGGCCTAAACCAGCAGTTGGACATCCCTCTCACAATCTGGGACTGCTGCCTCCTAACTGCTCACCTGCCTGCCTGATAGCCCCTAACTGCTTTTATCAGCCAGTCTGATCACTCTCTAACTGCTCCCCTGCTGGCCTGATTAACATCTAACTGCTCCCCTGCTGGCCCAATCACCCCCAACTGCCCTCCCCTGTCAGCCTGATCTTGCCCCCAACTGCCCTTCCCTGCTGACCTGATAGCCCCTAACTGCCTCTGCCTTCCTGATCACCCCTAACTGCTCTCCCCTGCAGGCCTGATCTCACCCCCAACTGCCCTCCTCTGGCCACCAATTTGGTTCTGATTGGTCGGTTTCTATGCCAGTCAGCGTCAAAAGCTCTGCCTCCTAGGCATCCATTGGCTTCTCACAGTTGACCCAGATTTGGTTCTGATTGGTCGGTTTCTATGCCAGTCAGCATTAAAAGCTCTGCCTCCTAGGCAGCCATTGGCTCCTTGCAATTCACCCAGATTTGGTTCTGATTGGTCAGTTTCTATGCCAGTCAGCATCTCTGGGCCTGATCATAGAGGCGGGGCTGATTAGCGGCCACCCCAGGCTGCTGGTGAGTGGCTAAACTGCTGACCTCTGGGAGAGAGAGAGAGGCTTGGCTGCTGGCGAGGGAGAGAGAAGCAGGGTCTGATCACTATGCTTCTCTCTCCAAGCCTTGCCAGCAGCCACTGCTGTTGCTGATCAGCCCCTCCTCTCTCTCTCTCTTTGAGAGGTCAGCAGTTCAGCCTGCTCGCCTGCTGCAAGCGCAGCCTAGCAAACGGTGGAGCCTCCCGGTCATTGCGGATGTGATGGACCCAGGGTTTTTATATATTAGGATGATGTTTTTATACAGAAAATATTTTCTTATAAATTGTGTTCTTAGAAAGAAATAGATCTGCAAGCAAAACAGGGGAAAACTGGTTTTGTTTGGTATTAGATCTAGAACTCAAGCTGAAGATAATCATATTGGTTTTATATAATGACATCATTATGCCTTCAAAACTCAAGATTATTCATTTATGACTTTGAGGGAAAGGAAAGTGATTGTTCATATATAAATGCCACTTATAAACCTGAATTTTTTTCTCAACAATTTAACTTTCTTCTGAGGTTAGTTTATTTTCTTAAGGCAGTTTGATTAATCAAGGATTAGATCTTGAAACTGATGTGAAGTTTCCAACTTTTGTTCAAATCTTCCAATTTCATCTGACACGATGGGGAAATGAGGCAAGCTTTGTATAAGGCATAACGCCAAGACCCTCCCTGACATTTACAGTGATGACTAAAGCAGAATCAATTTCACATCCCTGCTAGAAGAATGGAACTGAGTAGAGTGGTATATTTGGGAACGAGGGCCAGACGGAGAGGAAGGGACTTTGTAGTGGAGGAACATGTAACTGGATTTAGTTACAAAGCTCTAATGAGGGCCAGGAGTCCAGGTGGAGGTCCGCTCTCAGGAGCAGCAATAAGTTATATCACAAGATTGCCATTGCCTTCTCTGTGCTGCTGTAATAAAGAATTTGCTGCAGCTAAAATTCAAACGAGATTGAAGTTACTTGGCCTCTTCTGAGACCCATCATCACTCTCTTTTACCTGACAGATACTCGGAACCCAAATTCTTCCATCCAGCCCACCTAGAGCGTTGACAGATGAGGAGTGGAGACATTCCCCATTCTTAAGTTCAACAGTTTCACGCAGATCTGGAGGAAGCTGCGCAGAACTGCTTTCCAATGAGGCAAGCACCTCAAGTTCAGAGCTGTCAGCCCTGAATTTCAATATACAAACACAACCAAGGGGGTTGTTCATTCACCCTGTTTGGTATTTTATGTTAACTCTTTTGAAAGAAACTGATAAGAAGGAAGACAACTTACAGGACCAGGTTAGTTTCATCAATTTGCTTTATTTAGAAGGAATGAAGGACTAGGCTGGTGACTTGATTCTGTTTTTAATTCATTCCTGAGATAAGGGTAAGAGAAACAAATGCTTCAACTATTTTTTTTTTCTTTTTCTCTAATTGATGTTGGTGGGAAAGGAGCCTTATGAGGTCCTACTGCAAATTAGTTGCTGAAACAGTGGTGACTAAAGTCGGTCCTGTTTTATAATAATAATAAATAAGTTCATAAAATTATAAAACCAATGCTCACTCATGGTGAGATAAGGTACAAAGGTGTATACAACTTTAAGGAAACATTTTCTTCCTTCCCTACTCCCTTCACATGACCTCTACTCACATATCTAATGGTAGCTATTAGTAGCACTTCCTAGTGAGTTCTTCCAGAAATTCACGATGCATGTTTGACATTTTAGAGTCATTCTTTTTTTCTGGAAATAATTAAATTAAAAACAGTACTTTAAACTTGCTTTTTTTCATTAATAACACTTAGAAACATAAATGCTCCTATGTTTCTATTAAACTAAACGGCCAAATAAGAAGCTACATTTATTTGTGGCTCTATCAGGAAGCAATGTTAGAAATTCACAAATGTAACTGAAATAAAGATCTTTTCAATATTTAAGACTGTATGATTTTTTTTTAAGTTAGTAAATCAGCTGAAGGGACAAGAAAAGAGTTTTGAACGTTTGGCCCAGAAAATACCAAAGAAGAAAATATAAAACTAACCCCTTGCCCACCATATGGCAAATGTGGAGATAAGTATCAATATGGAATTTTTTTAAAAATACTATTTTTACTGGGGTTGAAAAATAGTTAGCTAGAGATGTTGGCGAAATGAAGTAAGGAAAAGCTAATGACTCTACTGGTGAGATCCGCTAAGCCCATAAGTTCCTCCCCAGAAATTGAAGTGATTTGACAGAAGCATAACTCAGCATCCTGCAGCTGGAACACAGTCCCCGGAGCAAAATTTACACGCAGGATTTCTGGCTCACCATCAAGAAAACTTTTATCCAAATAAATAAAAAAAAAATTTATAGTGCTGGAAGGGACAATAAAATTCCCCCAAAGAAATGGAGACATTCCATAACTTCCAAAGGCATGTATGTGCCTTCTCTGCTTTCCAAAATCACCAGTGTTGCTAATTCTCCAATATCTTTGCGTGATGATGCAGTCCATAACCTCACGCCCTTATGCTTAGAATCAGATGGCTTTCTGGAAGTCTAATTGCAAATTATTGCAGCCATAATTCAGTCGATTCCTCCTCTGTTGTTAATGAAAGAGAACTGAACACAACCTCGCAGTTCATTTAGTCTAAGAAGATTATTTGCATGTGTCAGTCTGCAACATTCCCTGGAGAAATGTTTTTCCCAGTTTACCATAATGCAGCTTACAGTTTGAGCAATAGCTTTATACAAAAGCGTCAGCATTATTTGCATGTGCTGTATGCCCCTGGGCGAAAACGCAGTTTGGAGCCCTGCTCTAGTATCCCTGACATGGCAGGAAGCAAGAGAGAGCAGATAAAATGAGAGATCTCATCCCTGCCTGAGATCTGTTTACTCTGTGCAAAGGAAGAGGTAAAAGTCATTTTGAAATGTTTGCTGCTGCCACAGAAGAAATAAGTCTGAGATAAAATAAAAACAGCTGAAGAGCTTTCATTCTGAATGGAATCTGAATCTGTTGGTCCCAAACAAAAATTCTACACAAGGTCCTTCAAGAGTAACCAAACAAACTCCAGGAGGAAAAAGGCACAGTGGGATAAATATGTGCTCTGCTAAAGGAAATACATTGAAAAACAGAGTTGTAAGTGGAATAGAGCCGAGGAGCAAACATAAAATATTCATGGGTTGATTTCAGGGAATTCAAAGAAATAAACTTTTATGTGAAGTTGTAAATGAGCCATATGAAAGACCAGGGAAATGGAGAAAATGATCAAAGACCAAGAAAAAAAAAATGGTACGTAGGATATTAACCTTGCAGAAACAGCCTGTTTGATTTAAAGAACACACGAAAGCGATCCAGTAAGTAAAGGCAGAAAATGAAATGGGGAATACAAAGGGCAATGAGATAGAGGATAAAAGGTTTTTCAGATAAATAAAGCGACGATAAACTTATGAGAGCCACTGTTGTCTCTTGAGAAACCAAAAAGGAACTGGGTAATGGAAAAGGGAGAGAGGATGGGATGTGTTAACCCCCTTTACTCCATCAGAAAACATGTTGAAAGTAGACTCATTTCTTCCAGAGGAAATGAGACACTGAGAAAAAAAAATAATGAAAATTGAGAGTAGCTAAAAAAAAAAAATGTTTAAAAAATCACAAGCCACCTAAAACTAGAAATCTGAAAGGAATACTAGTGAGAGAATAAATATTTGCATGCACCGGTTAGAAGAGGAAAAGAAAATATGCACTTAAAGTATATTTTTATATGGGCTAACATTTTTTTCTTGCCATTAAACATAGTAATATATATTTAGATACAGTATGAGATGGTTTGTTAGTCAAAGAAAATAAAGTTTCCTTCTATTTGAAAGAAATGGAAATGAAGAAAAGATTGATGAAACATGTTATAGATACATTATTTTTTGAAGTTTCCTCATGATATCATTTGACTTCCTAGTTAGTACGCTCTAATTTTAACAATCTGGAAAAAGAATTATCAATATAAACCTTGCAGAGATGTCATGCAGACATGCGTAGCAAATATCTTTGTTAACTGCTTGCTAAATATTATTTCTATCACACTAAATTGTTTAGAAAAAAATCTCTATAAAATATCTGAATACTCTTCATTCCTTAATGTTCCACTTTAAATTCATTACAAATAAAAATAAAGGTAGTCAATACTGTATGTCAGTACGGTGAACTATATAAAAATATAGTGGCTTTTATTTATTGTGCTTCATTTCAGTCAAATCCATGCAGAGGACCAGAAAGCAATTATGTAGTTAAAGCTAAATTGCCAGTTAAAAGTCAGAATATGTTCTTTATATGCACGCTCTCTAGTCCACATCTCCACACCTCGTAATTTTCTGTATCTGATAACATCACATTTTCCTCTTCGTTTTAGAGGAATTAATTGTCTACATTGAATCCAGTGCTATGCACAAGCCTTATTTGATCCACACCATTGAACCCAGACATGTAAGGTTGTCTTCATCACTCTTTTTCAGCAGAAGCAAGAAAGAGATAAAAGGTTAGAAGTTTTCAAATCCTCACCACTTTTTCATATTAAAAAATAATTTATTACCTCATTGTTATATCCTATAAGTCCAAGAAGAATGTATTACATTGCATTCTGATACTTTAAATGAGAAACATCCATAGCATTCTCTTCATGACAGCATGAGAATACTGCAGACATATACCAAGTTAGCCGAAAACGGGAAAAGAACTCTAACCTATTCTCTAGAGAGTCACTTCAAGTATCTGCAAACCATTATCTGAAGGATGGGCTCTTTTTTAAATGATAAATTTTACATGCGATACAGAAAATGCTTTTGATTGCAGAATAATTGTAATAGAATCACAGGTATCAGGACATCAGTCCTTTCATCTCTCAGCCATGAATAATCTCACTAATGCTTGGAAGTGTCGCACTCAAAGAGAGGACCTCTGTTGACCATTCAATCTTAAATTATTTCCCATCGGTAAGTGCTCTATTAAGGTAATACGATTTATACAATCTACACTGCGGCACAGTGTTGATTCTAAATTGATTCAACTGTATAATGCATACATTACCATCAAAGCAAATATCCCCGAATGGATAGACTGATATAATGCAATGCTCTGTTGATATAATTAACAATATAAACAATTTACCCTGCCATGCCTTGCCATGCAGCTAGTAGATTCTGAAGGTATAAACTGATCATCTTCTGTAATGAAGAATGAGCATCTGACTTCCACCAAATATAGCATTGGTTACTGTGCCCAAATGACACAGAGTGCGGATTCTTTAGTCATCTTTGTTTATCAATGAGCTTACTCTCAGGAATATAAATTGTTGAGAAAGTTGTCTTTCTTGCAGTGGATGGTGTTGTTCAGATTTCTGATTTTACTTTTCTTTTTAATCAACAAGTTTCACTCGAGCTTGTAAATCACCTATTTCTAGCTTCTATCAGTTTAATAAGATGTGATGTAAGGCTGGCCTTGGCAAATTACACAAGAGGAATTATTTAGAAGAATACCAAGCAATTAGGAGCGGAATATTTTATAGTTTATGAAAAAAAGTTGCCACCCCCGCTCTGAGGAATCCAGGCACCTGGCTCTAAGGACACTCAGAGAGCCCTGAGGAGAGGCCAATATGGAGAGGAACGGAGTCCTCCGCCCACAGCCAATGCAGACTTGCTGGCCATGAGGGAGCCGCTTTGAAAGTCTCCAACTCCCCCTTAGGTCTTCAGAGGACGCAGCCTCAGCCGGTATTAGCCTGTCTCTCATGAAAGACACTGGGCCAGAACCATGGAGGCAAGCCACTGCCTAATAACAACCCACAGAAATGATAAAAGATCATGACTGACCCACAGAAACCAAGTGATTATTGTTGTTTTAATAATTCCTAGAAGTAGGCAGAATATAAGCATATAAAAATCTTCATCATCACATTGTACCTGCTGATTTCTAAGCTTTGCAGTTCTCATAAGATTTGAGGCATCACATTTCAATAAATGTGTAATAATCATTTTTTTTTAAATGACTCAATACTTAGGGAAACAAATAAAAAAACACACAGGGGTTTCTGGGGAAAAAAAAGTAGATATTTTTTGTTAAAGCAAAAGTGACCATCATCCGTTCGTCCGTCCGGTACATATGACACACTGGCAATTTTAAAAAAAAAATAAACGTTGACTCACGCATGCACAATGCATATAAAGCTTTCACTGGTGCCAATGTAGAGAGAGTAGGAATATTCCTACCTGAACCCATTTTCGGACATGATCAGTTATATGTTGCTTTCTCTTGAGTTCGAAGAGCATGTGGCATTAAAGTTAAAGATGTAAATACTTCATCACAAGGGAAATTAGTCAAGCACTCTGAAAGTGTTTTTATTCTTAATGTGGTATACAGGGAGATATTAGAATAAGTTTAATCAATTCATCAGTCATTGTTTTTATGAATGTTGTTTTTACATCATGTTTTTGCTGTTTTTATATCATGTCTTTGTTGTTATATCATGTTGTTATTGTTTATTAATCAATTTATATATTATTTTCATATACATTTTACCAATTTCATGTCTGACACTTCTATTATACAGGAAGGGCGAAGAGCAATATTAAAATATTTCTTCTAATTAATTTCCTCTCAATGTGCAGGAATCTGTGCACTGGGCCAGTAGTATTTAATATGGTAATGTGGAATATACAATCATGTCTCTTACAATGTCATTGAAAATTAAGCACATCAGAAATAATGCTATTAGCTGTGGGGGAGACAATAGATATTGTCTTACTTTGCATCAAATTTTATCCTCTTTCGCTAGTATCTAGAATACCCTACTAATTTTATATCACTACTATCTTTGGACGGATGTACCCACAAATAAGCAAAACAAAAGTGTGTTTACCCCAGTAATGTTTTAAAGCCCCAAGCATCTTTACAGTATGAAGCAAATCCAGGGTCCAAAATATTGCAAGAATCTCTCCCACTGATGGGCTCCTTGTGGTATGAGTCATGTTACCAAACATTCTATAAAGAGGCCAAATAATTATGGGTTGAACAGAAGCATATATTTTAATTCATCAGATGAATTTTAAGAAACATTTCTGTGCTATTTCAAAAATTAAAACTGTTGTTGAATGGGAACACCCTGTATTGCCTTTGACATTTCAAAGGCTGAGTTCCACATTCTGCATACTATGCTCAGCATATAAAATCCATGAGTAGAAAAGACCAGATTAGCTCTTTAATACCAGAGGAGCAGTTACGAGGGAAACCATGGTTAGATAAGTAGATAAGGATAAGATAAAGGTAGAGACACATCTAGGCAGTTCAAAAAGTACATATTGAATACATAAATAGCATACACAATTTCTTCTAAGCTAAATCCATAGAAAGTGCCTGGTGATACTATTTTTTTCTTCCCAGAGATTTGTGGTTAAAAGTATTCATTTAACATAAGTCTAACTTCCAAATGCAAACATGGAGAGTGACATTGTTTCCAGATGTAGTTTTAGTAGATCATGTCCTGAGTAATTAAGCACAGTCAGATCTGAAAAGACCAGTAATTGAAGCGGCATAGAATACAATTTATTGCCAAACAATTCCAGACACTAGGAGGAAAGTAGAATTAAAGTACTTCAAACATCAGACCCATGTTCTTGGAAGCTGCTTTTATGCCTTGAAGTAACAACATTCAGTTTGTTTTAATACACTGACACACACACATACGTATACCATAAATAAATAATAAAGTTAGTTGACTTGAAAAGATAGGGGAAGTTCATGGAAATATATCCCCTCCTGGGTATCCACTGTTTTAGTGTTACTTTGTTTTGTTTTGTTGTACATGTATATACAATATTATTTAGTGTCGTAATTGCACATATAATGAAAACTCTTCAGATGCCCACTTTACCCTGCCCTGCTTGGTCCAAAGGACAGACAGTTTGACTCCAAACTTGAACATCAGCTCTTAGCTCTCAGCTCTGATGTGCTCAAAATAGTTTATGCCCATGTATAAACTGAACCATCAGAAATAGTTCCTCAATCAATTAAAATGTCAGAAGATTAAGTTCACAGTGAGGCAATGGCTAAATTTCCAAGCCCAGAGACTACATCATTGTCAGAGTCTCCAGATTATTTAGGTGAGTTGATTTACTAATATGGCAGCTAACAAGATCTGTGTTCTTGGAGGTTGCTTTGTAAATTGAATTAATTGTGTTCCACACACTGTAAATAATATCTACTTAGAAACAAATATATTTTTTAAAGTTTATTTTAAATATTAAAACAAAACATACAGAAGTCTCCAAATATATTTCTTTGTTAGCGGGTAGATGTAAAAGCCAGGCAAGATCTGGTTTAATACATTCTCACTGGGAGGACCAAAATGATGAAAATAGATTTTTCTATTCTTTATAACTTTAATGTCTCATCTTAAAATGAGAACAACCTGCAAATAAAAGTAATCACAAGAAAGATATCTTTAAAACACAACTGACCACAATAGAAAAAAAATCATCAGAAATATATTTTTCTTCTACTTTATTATGCTCTTAATCATTCCTATGATTTTTAGAATTAAATATTAGTATCTATGAGCTTCTGGGAAATCTAGTTTATCAATTCAATGTATCATTGCTACTTATATAAATCTAGGGAAATCTGAGAATTTCTGTCCCATTATGGAAATCCAAGCATGCCTAACAGGTGTAGAGGAAAATGAAATCTTTATCATTTGTTTGAGCCCCTAGATCCAGGCATACCCAAATCAAATCCCTAGCTTATCTCATTATAGTAAACAATAAATTTCAATTTTTTTGCTCAGTAGTTTTTGTTTGATTCTTCTTATAACTGAAGGGATTTTGACTTATGCTATTATTAGAATACTAGAGCCTGGTGCATGAATTCATACACAGGTGGGGTCCGGCCAGCCCACCCCGATGGGGGCCCATCAGGCAGGGCCGGGGGTGGGCAGGCACAGGTGGTTGGCCGGCCGGCCCCACCCCCAATCAGAGTGTTGGGGGTGAGGCTGGTTGGGCGGGGGGCGGGGGGGGGGGAGGGGGAGAGGAAGGCGATCAGGGCCCAGATCAGGCTGGTTGGCTGCCGCAATGCGCGTCATAGCCACCAGTCGCTCTGGTCATTTGGTCATTCCACCATTCCAATTGCTGGGCTTTTATATATATAGATTAAAGGCCTGGTGCATGAAATTTGGGCATGGGGGGGAGTCCCCTCAGCCCAGCCTGCACCCTCTCCACTCCGGGACCCCGAGACCCCTCAGGATTGGGCCTAAACCGGCAGTCAGACTTCCCTCTCACAATCCGGAACACTAGCTCCTAACTGCTCACCTGCCTGCCTGCCTGATCACCCCTAACTGCCCCCCCCCCTGCTGGCCTGGTCACCCCCAACTGTCCCCTGTGCCGGCCTGGTCACCCCCAACTGTCCCCCTGCCAGCCTGGTTGCCCCTCACTTCCCCCCTCTGCCAGCCTGGTCGTACTTCATTGCCCCCCCCTGCCGGCCTGGTCGCCCAATACAGCCTGCTGTTCAGTCATTTGGTTGTCCCTCACTAACCCCCCTGCCAGCCTGGTTGCCCCAAATAGCCCTCTCTTCATTGATTTGGTCATCCCTCACTAACCCCCCTGCCGGCCTGGTCACCCCATGCAGCCTGTTCGGTCATCCGTTCAGTTGTTTCGGTTACGACGGTTGCTTAGGCTTTTATATATATAGATATGTGTTTAAGTGAACCGTCCAAAATTCATTTGTATTCATGGCTCTGCTCTTTGGTCAATCTATTGTGAGCTTCTTTTGTGTGTTTTTGGGATAGCATACATCACAAGATAGAAGGAATCCAGGAATGTACTCTTTCCATAATAGTTATTGATTTCTATGAGCCAAGGGAACTCCATCAACATGATCTCTGGTCTCAAAGAGTTTACGTTACAGAAAGGAAGATAGACGAAATAAAATTTTTTAAAAAGTAAGCAAAAAAAAGTTAATTTTGTAAGTTTTATGAAGTAAACAAGCAAGGTGTGTGTGTGTGTGCTTAACAAAAGGAAGACCAGTAAAGATCTCTCTGATGTATTAATATTCAAGTGGGGTCCTAAGAATGAGACAGAAGTCACCACTTGAAGAGAGAGGAGAAAGAATATTGTAAGAAGAAGGAACAATGTATGCCAATAGACTAAGGCAAAATCAAGAGTAGCTCATTGCAGGAACAGAGAGAAGTCTAGCATGATTGGACATGATCAGCAAGAGAGTGAATAATAGCAAGGGATGATTTTTGGAAAGAGTACAAAATTCACAAATCAAGCAGGATTTTGTAGAGCATCCATCATTCTTATTTAGGAATAACTTATTCTTACTATAGTACAAAACTCTTCAAGAATTTTAAGCATGGAAAACATGATTACTTTTATGTTGAATAAAATCACTCAAAATTGTGCAGGTGAATTTTAGTAAGTGTAAAGATAAATGAAGCAAGTCATAAAACTGTTTCATAATGGGGGGGATGATAATTTTCTAGAGTAAGGAAATAGCAGGTCTCTACAGGAAATATCTTGAAGATGAAAGTAATGGGACTTGTTCATGGACAGGGATATTAGAAGAGAGGAAACAATAAGGACCTAAGCTTCTAATTAATATAATTTTTGGGATTCAGGTACTCAAACAGAAAATACTCGGTGAGCGAAAGATTCAGGGGACAGGAGGTGTGTATGAGAGAAATGCAATGTTAGACATGTTAACTTTTGAAGTGTCTATAATTATGAATTGCTTACTATGAACCACATAAGCTCAATGTTTATATTACAGTGAAGAAAACAAAAACAAGTATACAAAAAATTAACTGAATTTTATAAATTTTATGAAGAAAATAAAAATGTATGAGGTTGGGAAATAGAGAGATATCACCTGAAGATATAAATTTGAGGGTCAGTTTAAGAGATTTGGCCTGAAGCTATAAATCTGAGCATATTCATCATCAAGATTATGTTTGAATTTGTGGCACTGGATGGGGTTACATTGGAAGAATGTGAACATGGAGCAGAAAATAAGCATAGAATGAAATAGAGAGATACCAATGGAAAAACTGCATATCACACCCCCACTAAGTCTATGCAATCAAGTACTTTTCCTGCCTATATTTCTGTTTTGATAATCCTGGAAATATCAAACAGTGAACTCTTTTGATAGAAACTTAGTCTTATTCCATAACATTTTTATAGACAATCTTTAATCTTTGCCCAATTAAAAGATATTTTAAGTATATTATTATCTGTGTATTTGACATGTCAGGTCCATATGAGTCAGAAAGGAGTCAGAACTAAGAGTTCCCAGTCCAGGTGTGCGGTATCAAAGACCAAAACATGAACTCTGACAACTCACTGTAATGTATTCATTGCCTAGATCCTATCTGCTTTTGAGCACCTTGTCATGCCTCCATTAAAGAGAACCAGATAATAGAATCTAATGAGCAGAATTAAGGTTCACTAAGCTCTTTATGAGATACAATTGGTTATTTTGTATATCCTATATAATAAAATGCTAATATGCAAATTGTCCCTTCGGGAGTTTGACGAGGAGACTGGGAGTTTGATCATTTGCTATGACATGCACTGACCACCAGGGGGCAGCGCAGAACATGGCGGGCGACCAGTGGCAGTGGTGGGGTGCTGAGGGAGCGAGGGGAGGAGGAGGCAAGGAGGCTGGGAGGTGGGGAACCTAATTGGCCCTGATCACCGGCCAGGCCTAGGGATCCTACCCATGCACAAATTTCGTGCACCAGGCCTCTAGTTTACTTATAAATTACTAGGCCCAGTGCACGAATTCGTGCATCTTGAAAGGAACTCTGGGCCGCAAGTCTGCGGTGGGCACAGGGGCAGGTCTCGGCCCATCCTCTGTGCCCCCACCCAGCCCCTCCCGCCACAGATCCCAGTCCCTTGTCTAATGGCAGCCCCACTCCCGCTGCTGCCGCTCCCACACTCTGACAGCGCTGGCCCTGGTCACACCCACTGATGGTGTGGAGCGATTGGGGCCGGTGCTAGCAGAGGGTCCGAGTGGGGCCAGCGCCACCAGTGGGTGCGAGTGGTGGGTGCTGCCCCAATCACCCCTCAGGAGCAAGAGGAGGTGGAGAAGCCCTCAGGGGCGATCAGGGCCAGCAGCCGACGCTGGCACCCACTGAGGGCACCGAATGATCAGGACCAGTGCTGGGAGCCAGCAGCAGGTGTGAGCAGCGGCTCCAGCACCAGGTGCGGGTGCGAGCGGGGCAGACACCAGCAGCAGGTGTAAGCACTGGGAGCAACCGTGGCATGCGGGAGCAAAGAATTTTCAGTAACCACCAGAGGCTCGCCCCAATGACAGCAATCGGTGCCCCCCTTGGTCTGGCGCCCTTGCTCACCTGTTCCACCATCCCACCACGCCCAGCGGCCACCATGTTCCATGCATGTCCCGTGATGGTCATTGCACGTCATAGCAACTGGTTGTTCGGTTGTTTGGTTGTTCCACCGTTTGGTTTATTTGCATATTAGCCTTTCATTATATAGGATTCTGATTTCTATATTTATAAATTGACAGGTCAATGGATTGGTTTCTGAACGTATAGTAATAATTAGGGTATATTTTTAAATATACATTATTACTAAACCACCAAATATATGTATTGACAGTATTGATACACACTTTCACTTCTAGCTGAGAACACTGAGGCACAGAAACTTTGCAGAAAGATTTGAGCATGAGGTCACATGTGGTAAGAATTATATTTAATTTTACAGTGTGTTACTGTTTAAAATGTATTTTATTCTAATGCCAAGTTTTAACATGAGCTATTTTATATATAAAACACATATAATATGTAAGCTATTTAGGAGATATTAATATGACTAAGGCTTATAGCATGCATTTTTTAAGAGATACAATTTTTTCTTCCTTGATATGTCTATATTTAGAAAGCCATTACCAAAACATCTTCAGTGTAAATAAATAAATATTAATAAATGTGGGCTAAAATACTCTAATTTGTAGAATTATGCTATAAAAACAGGATAGTGACTTTTAAATTGGATCACACATATTATAATTAATTTGTTGATTCTCATTATTGATAAATCTATAAATATGAAGCCAAATTAAATTATGTTTTCAGAGAATTCAAAGGAAGTTTTTAGGTTCATATGATGTTGGATAAGGCTTTATAATAAGCTAGTTCCCATTTTCAAAAGTACAACAAAAGATATTCAGCATAATATTTTAAAAAATTATCCATCTTCCACTAAAAATGAAACTAGCAAATGGTAGGTAGTGCTGGCTATTGTTAAGTATACCCTTCAAAAATTGATTTATAATTTTTACTCTTATAAAAAGACTAATAGAGAGCTATGATTCACTTAGGAAAGTATTGGATATCAGCACTAATTTACTTTCATTATAGTCTATATTCTCAGAAAGTCAACTGAGATATTCCAATTAAGACTCTGGCAATGACTATTTCACACCAACATGTCTATGTCTTGTTTTTTGATGAGTAAAATTCATAATGGTTTAATTCCTATTACACATCATCTAAAAACATCATTATAGTTTAGATCTGTGTAAAACATGACAACTGAGGACACTAAGATATAACATCAATTCATTTTTAAAAATATTTTTTATTGATTTCAGAGAGAAAGGGAGAGGGAGAGAGAGATAGAAATATCAATGATGAGAGAGAATCACTGATCAGCTGCCACCCACATAGCCCCAACAGGGATCAAGCCTGCAACCAAGGCATGTGTCCTGACCAGGAATCTCCTGGTTCATAGATCAATGTTCAACCACTGAGCCATGCCGGCCAGACAAAACATCTATTCTTGATGCTGATTCTGATAAACTTGAGGTATAAAGTTACTTTGACATGCATCCTAAGTATAAGACAATATCAAAATAAGTTTCTATGGCAAATTAGATGTTGCCATGAACACCAATATAAAATCCATAATGCTTTAAAACATTATAACAGCATACTGTATATTGCTTTTTTGTTTTATACTTCTTAAACACTGGGCTCATTTTCTGAGTCAATGTTCTTTACTCCTTTATATGCCTTTGGCAGATATTTTTTCTTCATGCTACTTACAAAGTAATTGCTGAATTTCCTTGTCTTTGAGATTCTTAGTGATTTTGTTGTTGTTGTGTGTTTGTTGTTTCCGTCAGTCTTTTTTTATTAAGAAAAAAAATGTTGAATCTGGGTATATTTGAGCTTATATAATGAAATATCTTAATGTCTTGGTTATAAATAGATACCTAAAATAATATAGAATACATTTAATCTATGAACACATCAATATGGTACATAGTTAGGCATTTATTCTATTTAGCATATAAGGACATACTTCTATACATTTTGCCAAATTCATCTTTCTCATCACACTCATTGACAATGTTTACTTATAATCTCTTATGCAAAATCTATTTTCTCACTTTATTCTCATCAAACTAAGCATTAATTATTTATGCAACATTAGTAATTCTAAATCTTATTTATGCTGTTCCATAGCAGTATTACCCCTGAGAACTTTGACTAATAGTGTTGTGTTCACAGGGAAATGCTGAATGCTGCAACATGAGAGAGGTGTATGGCGAATATCACTTCAAAGATGAGACCTAGAGACTTACCCAGAGTGGATGCTCAATAATATATTGCTATTATTTGTTACTACACCACATTTTATGTTTTATAATACTGTAACATTTATTATCTATCTTTCCCCCAAAAAAAATCCTTGTTATTTCATATGTTTTTGAAATTTTTCTGAAACACAGAGAACTATATATTCTGTCTAGATTCCCCGCCCCCCATTAATCCTCCTTGAGGGTCAATATTACAGGCAAGGACATATCTCTATCACCTAAATACATGATCAGTTACAAGGTAGTTGAAAAATCAAGCAAATGAACTTAATTGAGGATACCAACACATAGAAAAACAGGAGCTTTGTTCAAGATCACACTATTAAAAAATGAGAAAGCCCGAAGGTGATTCCGGAAGTTCAGACACCCAACTTCCAAGATAAATCATTTATCTGTGGGCTGGGGACTGAGGAGGGTGCTTAACATCTAAAAAAAAAAAAAAAAAAAGTATTTCTCATGTCAAAATCTAAGCAAAACAAAAACTGTGTTGTCAACCTACAAAATCTAAAGTAGAATTATTTTTAACAGTGTGTTGTCTCCTGGTGAATTAAGGGTACCTTATCAAGAACACAACTATGGTTTGGGGATTTATTTTCAGCTGATCGATCCACCCCCAGGTTGGTTGACCAGGGATCTGTCTCTAATTGTAAAGCATCTCAGCAGTCTAACTCTCCAGTAGGCTAAATCGCTGTGGCTGTATTTACATTATGGTCTGTGCTGCCTCCTCTTATTGCCCATTCTGGGATTGTTAAATTGATTAGAAAGTTGAGACACTAAAGAATTGCTCTTTCCATCACTTTGAAGACACTGGTGTCACTAGGACATTAGAGAATATACAAACTTAAAATGTGTTTACTTTCTCTTCATTTTCATTGTGACTTCTCATTTAGAGAAAATAACGTTATTCACTTTTTTTTTTGGTCAAATTATACCTTTAACTATTATTTATTAAAATATAAATTGGTGTTTTTAAGGGTCAAATATATAATTCAATCTAATATATTTACCCAGTGCCTGCTGAGTCACTTTATATGTATCATATAGCAATAATTACGATAAGAGCGTTGAATCTGAAATTAGACTGCCTGGGTTTAAATATTGAGTCTTCTACTTATCTAGTGTGAATGTCAGCATATTACTAACACATGTTTTATGTTTCTTCAATTTTAAAATGAAAATAATAATAATTCTTACTTTGTATGAATATTTTATATGTTAAATGTGTTAAAACTTATAAAGCAATTAAAACATGCCTGGATAAAAGTATTTATTAAATATATTAAATATATAATATATATTTATTATATAAATATATATTTCTAGAGATATTAACCCCATTTTATAGATATAGTAATTGATAACTTGACCATGAGTTAATCCAGTCCTTTATCAAATCTATATTGAAACTTTACATTCTGGATACCATGGTTAATGAAAGGATTTTACAGACTAGTGGAGCAGTTAAGATATGTGTTTAAAAAAACAAACAAACAACAAACTAATTTTATGAAGAATATGAGAAAGAAGCACAGAAAAAGAGGTAGTCTGAACAGCAATTCAGAAAACAATGCATTAAATGTTATAATTCATGACCTTTCTATTTTCACACAATTGCCAGAATATTTGCCTATCTATATTTATCACAGTCTAAGTGGTTATTAAACAATGCAGAAATGTTTAAAAAAATGGGCCTCCTGTAAAAAGGCCATTTTTGTAAACTATCTCTGAACATGAGGGCAGGATCAATGATGAGGGAAAATAATATGGTGACATCAAGTTGTACTCCTATAGTTGTATTTTTCTATTTATTTTGTTTTCTGAAGAGAAAATAATGAATTTGAGATCTGCTGGGGGTGGAGGGAGACAAGAAAGCTAAATGATTAGTGGCTGAATATGCATTTATTTAAAACCAGTGGTTCTAAAGCTTTACTCCCTGGGTTCAAGACCTAGTTTTTCCATTCACATGCTGATTGGCTTTGAGCAAATTAATTTACTCTTCTGTGTAGTTGTTTTCCCAATTGTAAAGATGATGATACTGATAATTAGGTTCTTTTTCTTTGTTTGCAGAATGGTAGAGTGCCAGATATAAAAGAGGTATTCAATAAATGACAAACAGCATAGCTTAGTTACTAAGAGCTTAGCTTCTGAAAAATGATTGGATCCAGCAATTGCACAATATGAAAAGTTCACAAATATTACTTA
The DNA here is from genome assembly GCF_951640355.1 of Cnephaeus nilssonii. NCBI lineage: Eukaryota > Metazoa > Chordata > Mammalia > Chiroptera > Vespertilionidae > Cnephaeus > Cnephaeus nilssonii. The sequence goes on along the minus strand of NC_137072.1, from coordinate 81,120,933 downwards.
AAACCCTACAACTAGCGACCAAAATATTTTTTAAACCTACACATTACAAAGATTATTTTAAGGGTAGAGTGGAGAATTTTTATTTAATTTATGTTGAAAGAATCATTCAGCTCCAGTTCATTAAACTACAAAAATGATTCCATATTTAGTAGCTTAAACAGTAATAGACAAGTTTCTGGAAGACCATGTAGGATTGGAAATGTTGCTGAGACCATTTTCTGGACACTATAATCTACCACAGTCTACCTCTGTTCATAACAATTCATACCCCTCTCAAATGCAAAATACAATCACTCTTTCCCAAGGGTCTCCCAAAGTCTTATCCCATTATGGCATTAGTTTTAAGATGGAGGTTTAGGATCTCATCATCTAAATCAGGTCCAGTTATAGGTGAAGCACCTCAAGTGCATTTGTGTAGTATAACTTCTAGATAATAATTCCTATTGGTATGAAGAGCTGTTAGCTAAACAGTCAAGTTATCTGCCTGCCCCGCCTCCAACCCCAACACACCATGGTTAGACATGATGTAGATTTTTCTGTTAAAAAGGGAGGAAAATCTTAAAAAACAAAGGAATCACAGAAATTTTAAATTCCAGCTCGGTGCACATTACCATATTTGATTCTCCACAGATGTTGGCTTTGTTTTCTAGGGTTTTGGTATCATTCTCTAAGTTATTCTCCATTTGCCACAAAAAGAAAAATTGTTGGTTTTTGCAGATGAATTTTTTTGTTTGGTTGGTTTATTTTAGCTTATTTCCTACCTCAGAAGTTTGAGAAGCCAAAGGCTTCTTTTTCATTGGACACTACCTATGTCTTTTAGTCTAAACTGGCAGTGTTTCCACCAATATTATTCTCTTAAAGAGTCTATGGATTTCTTATAAATCTTATTGTAGTTTACTCCATTAGATAAAATCCATACTCATTGATCTCCTTGAAATAAGACTTTCTGTATTGTGATTTTTCTATAAAGATGTTTTAGGGCAGTGTCCTTAGTCTTAGAAGCCTCATTTTTCAACAGAGAGAATCTCTGAGATACTAAAAGGGGTTTCTGCCTGATTACTACTACTTTAAATACTTCTGAACTCTTAACAAAGGGTTATTTAGTTACATCCTTGTCTTTATCTATAGATCATGTTTTTATGACAATATATTGACACACTCTTTCTTAAATTTCTTAAACCTAGTATTGTTTTCATCTGGAGAGGCTGGGGAAAAGGAACAAGTTTATTTTCAAACCACCAAATACTTGTTCATTTGTATTTACTAGCTGCTTCTTAGCTCATATTTTTCCTCTTGAATTTTACAATAGGCAGTAAGGAAAGAAAAGAGGAGGAGGAGGAGGAGGAGGTGGAGGAGGAGCCAAGAAGAACCTTCATCACTCTGCCAGAATTTCCTTAGTTAGGTCATCAGTTCATTAGTTATATTTTCTGTTTCCACATCACTGCAGGCAACTGTTGAGAAACTTTCTACCACTACACAAGTTTACCTTGGCCTCCAGCTTCCAATAACATCTGAACTTACTTTCCTTTAAGCTATCAACAGCCAACTCAAATGCCATCAGGCTTTTTGCCTTTGTTCTACCAGTTTTTGCCTGCCCCACAACCCTAAATCTACATGACTAAGTGTGAGGTTTCATTAGATCAACACTTCTGAGGGGGGGAAAAAAGTATACATATATAACTCACAACATAATTATTAATTACTTATAAATTATAACTTATAAGTTATTGTAAATTATACATATACTTTTTATAATTATAATATATATTTATTTCTGGTTAGCTCTGGGGTCCTCTATTGACCATAAGTATTTATTTTTCTGCATTTTTATGCTCTGCCATCTGGGGCCCTGCTGTCTTCCCTTGGAGATGTTGCTAGCCAATTCCTAGGGATACTAAATAACTCAGCCTTGACTGTGCTTTTCAAATGCAAATTAAGCAACCCAAAGCCTACACTCCCAAACGGAGCCACCATTCCTCTTATCTAATCACCCTAGGGCCAGGTAACAGACAACTAAGGATGACATCTCTGCAGCAGAGCCCAAGGAAATATTCAAATTAGCCAATCTTAAACCTGCCTACCCTGCCCACTGCTTCCTGAGGAGCCACAATCAAGTCTCTTGCCCACACTTTCTCTGTTCCTTCCACCTCCTGCAGACCCTACTGCCTCACTGTGTGGCCCTCCGTGGCACGGACTGCCTGCCTCTTGGGAACTGTGTGTATAATAGTCTTTTCAGTGGCAATCCTCTCCTGATCTTTCAGCCTTGCCATACCTAAATAGCCATAAAACCTATATTTTAGAAGTTCCTTAACAAACCATACCAGGGTGGTAGCTTAAAACCACACACAAATTCGCTTGGTAGTTTGGTAGGGCCCATTAATTTAGCTTATAAATTACTAGAAGCAGCACAGGAAGAGTCTGTGGTGCCAGAACAGTGAGGGAGGCATTTCTGAGAAGTAATATCACCAACGTGGGTCACAGTTTGATGAAAAAGCTAACCTAAAAGATAAGCTATATTAATCTCCCTCTCCTGGTATCTCTACAAAATAAGTCAAGTAAGTGCTTGATATTCTTTGTCAAAATAATAATATTCTTAAACATCTGATATCTAGACTATCGTTAAATTTTGAGTTAGAGCAAATTATTATGGTTCATGAGACACTACACTCCCCTTGCAACCGCCACATCTACTTAATGTTTCAATTCTGGGTGTTTTAATCCAACACTTTCCCCCGTACTAATATATTAGATCATTTGTATACACTGGGAAAACTGTCCCTTTGTCACCTATATCCATATTAAGAGCTAGAAATAACTTTTATATATAGGTGTCCCCAAACAATGTATATACACTTTCAGTAATAATAAAGTCAGTGTTTATTAACATACAGTTCATTTTCAAAATTTAAAAGAATCTACAGAAATGAATAATTTTTTGTCAAGACCTGTTTTCAAACTGATGACCAGTTTGAAGCAATAGAACTGCAAATATCAAGAATGGTTGAGCTTTGACCCATGAACCAGGAGGTCATGGTATATGATTCCAGTTAGGGCATATGCCCAGGTTGTGTACAGGATTCTCAGTGGGGGGGATTGCAGGAGGCAGCCAATTGATGATTCTCTCTCATCATTGATGTTCTGTCTCTCCCTCTCCTTTCCTCTCTGAAATAATAAAATAAAAATAAAATAATCATTTTGTTCAGTATTTGTGCGCCCTCAATTTGTCAACTGTTGCCAGTTTTGTACCATAAACTTTAATCTTTAATGTATTCAGAAGGCTAAAAAGTGCCAATTCCAATGTAACCCTGATATTTGGGGCTAGTGATCTGAATCCAAGCCAGCAAGCTCAGTGTACATTCCTGATAACCTATAATTAAGTCCCTCTCTCCTTCCCAGATACTGGTATTGCAGAACCTGTTATTGTGAACAGTGCACTGCCCTGGAGGGAGGGTTATTAACGCTGGTGCCAGGCCAGACCATCAGATATGGCCTGGAGACCCCCAACACCTAGGGGCTTTCTTGCAAGGCCCCCCAAAAAAGACCGAAAGCATAATCCATGTTTGTGGGACAAAGACCACAGGGAGGGAGATATAAAGGAAAGCCCCATGGGTGTTCCGGCACTCAGATTTGGAAGGCTGTTCCCTGAGTCCGCCAGCGTATTAAACAGTGTCCCTCCTTTTTTTCTCAGAAGCGTCCTTGGTTTCCTTTGGTCTTCTGCAACAGCATCACCATATACAAGTCTAGTGGATAAATTGTCTTTGTTCAAAACTTAGTCTGACTTCACCCATTATTTCAAGTCTGTTAAACCTGAAAAGAAGTGAAAATTAGGTGAGTTATCAGCTGCTAAAGTGTTTATACAAAGTGTGTATATATTTTGGGGGACCATTGAATAGTTATAAAGGCAGTGTTTGTATTTCCATGTCCAGTAGCATTTTAGAATGAATTTCCTTTCATCAAAGCTTAGTCTGGCTGAAAAGAAGAAACATCAATTGGGCTATTAGCTGTTAAAGTGTGTACACATGTTTCTGGGACACCCTATATTTTTTCACTTAATCCTCTTAACTACCAAATTATTTTTGTGCTTCATTTTTTTCATCTTCCCTCTGGATTCACAAATGCTTATTATCCAACTTTGTCCAAAAATGTGATTCCATATAACAGAATCTTCCTGATAATTAAAGTTTCACCTCAAATGCTTTCCATTCATTTATTCAACAGGTGACAGTAACCATGTAAACAATGTTTTTCCTTATAATTTGGTACCTAGGATTATACAGATTATCATAGTTGGTTTTATTTTAACTCTGAATTCACATTTATCTATTAAAAATTTTGAGATTTACAGAGGTCTGATTTCAAAAGTAGTCATTTGATGCTGTTATATTTTAATTGGATTTAAGTTAACTTTTCCTGAAAAACTTGTGGGAATTTTATTTCAGCTCTTGAAATAATCAAACATCTTCTGGAGTGTGGCAATTGTAAGGTTCGAGGTGCAGGAAACAGGAGTTAGAGACCAAGACATATTAAAGGGGAGGTTTATTCCACAGTAACGAGCGAGATTCATTACGGAGGAAGTAGAGAAACGAGGATTAGAGGAGTGGGAGGAGAAGAAGAAGGGACCCAACCAGACTGCCTCCTGCAGACTGGAAGAGACAGTAACACGTGCTTGGGAAGAAACAGAAAGGGGTTGGGCCCAGGGCGGAAGGAGAAGGGGTGGGCCCCAGGGCACTCGGCACGCGCTGATTGGTAGTTCAATATCTCGGGGATGTGTCGGTGGCAGACTCAGGTAAGGACATAACTCCGCCCACCAGTTGGGGGGAGGGAGGACCTATCAGCAATAGCAATCAATTAACCATTTCTGAAATTACTATTGTGATAAAATTTTAACTAGTTTTTGTCTCTTTCTATCATCAGTGGTTGCTAGTATGATGATCACAATAACCTGTAGATTCTAAGATTTTTATTTACTCATATTTTCAAGAAGTATCTGGGATAAAGCAGTGTTCTGATTAGGCAAAACATACATACTTTTTTCTTGAAGAATTCTACATTTGTAAATTGTTTACTTTTAATGATGAATGCTAGAAAGATTCATTCAATTCGTAAGTTTAGCTTGTAAATTAGAAGTGAAATAAAATGGAAAAGAAGACTTTTTGATATTATTCCTCTACTCAAGCCTGAAAAAATAGCAATGAAAAACATAAATGTTGAGTTCTTATTTTGGGTAAATAAAAACACCTAAAAAGGCTTGAAATCATTATAAGAACTCTGATTTAAAGCTATCTACATACAATTTCTTTAAAATTATAAAATCGGTTGTTGATTTCTTTCTGGGATTTCCTAGTGGTATTTGGAGGGTTGAATTGCTGTTATTTTAAAGTATATACAGAAGGGGTAAAAATCGTTTTTTAAACAATAGAAATCATTTATTTAATTTGCAGGAGAAGAATAACACAGGCAGAAAACAAAATACTGACCTTTACCTATGAAGAGTAAACTGACGCAGAATGAATGGTATACTACCAGTCACATTCAAGAATTTAGCACAATGTGAGCTCCATATAAGATAATGAGTGCAAATCATGATAGCTGAGCAAGAATGTTAACATACCATGTCAATAGAAGAACCTTTGTTCCTTTTATGTGGGATCAATTTGTTTTGGGAAATTCATAGCAGAGAAATTGATAAATCAGCTTGTATTCAGGCACTGCTCTGAGCCAAATAGTTATACTTTTATTTCAGATGTGGTCCAATGTAGCTAATATATTTTAAAAGAAAAAAATCTCACTTATGGATACTGAGGGAATAATAGTTTCCTAATTATTTAAAATATTCTAGAATAACATTACTCTATTTCGAAACACAAAATAAACATGGTTAATGATTAAAAAATTAATTTTCTCATTTTTTTTTCTTGAAAATCTTCCTTTTCCTGGGCTTTCTTGAAACTACACTTCCCTCGTATTGGATCTATGACAGCAAAGGCCTGTTCTCATGCTGTTGCCTTGTGTTTCTACAAGGAATCTCTAAGTGCACTTATTTTCAAATATTCAAATGGAGGATATTCTTGTTTTATGTTGACATGAATGAGGAGAGCATTCACAGAAGTACAGATAAGCCATGTATAATCAAATACTGCATTTGAAGCAACCTACAGAGAAAATCCAACAATGCTAAATTTAGCAAAAGAGTCACAAAATCCAACTACCTTACTAAATCTCTTGATTATACCAAACCACTCTTCAGACCCAAAATTAACACCAATCTGAAACTTAAATCACTTTATATTATAGAACCATAGCATACACACTGTTCAGACTAAAGGAGGAACTATTTCCTTAATGATTTATAAGGAGTCTACAAAAACACCCCCAAAATCATGGATATAAAACTAAAGATATTCAGCTCAAATGTAATCATGTTACTAACCTACAGCTGCAAGAACTGGAAAGAAACCAAAATCTTACACAAGAGACTGGATGGCATTAAAAGCAAGTGCAATGGAAGATATTCTACTGGAATAAAACCAATTCACTCCAATAGATAATCTACGGAAATAATCATTGAGAAAAATGTCCCTACCAGAACTAGCAACAAACACCAACTTATGTAAGCCAACTATTCCAGATGTCCACCCACGGGCACAGAGCCGCAAAATCAGATGGTATGACCTGAGTGCCAATGAAAAAACCTTAAAAAGCACCATGAACAGAAAAAAAGGGCAGTTGATCTTAATGCCACACAACAGATGGCAATAGAATGTAGAAACAATTATTTTTTACACCTTGTGCCAAGGTTGGAGAAAAAAAAGGAGTCAATAAACATTCCCATTTGTGGGAAGAGAATATATTGTAGTGTCAAACCTAGAATATTCTGCAGCCCTTTTCAAAATAGAGTAAAATACTTGAGAAGTAAATCTTTATTTTAAACCAATCATGTATTTTAATTAAGCAGATTTATATACATTGAGGTCACATTTCTTTGCCTACAATCAAGGCATATATGTACAGGGTTTGATGCCACTCAGAAAACCATCTCTTAAATGTAACAAGTAACACAATGAGAGGAAAAGTGTATGGAATTTACTCTGGCCATAGGACAGATGGAATTTTTGATTCAACATTTTACTTCTTTACTTCATAATTTTTATAATATATTTAGCACCCATGGCATGCAGATCTCAGTACCAAAGTTTCTGTGTTGTGTTTTTTATTGTTCACTGCAGGTGGGCAAAGCCATACCACAGGCGCAGATGGTGCAAGACTACAGAGGGCCACTTTCACACCATCTTTGCGTCATTTGGTAATATGGATTGACAGGAACATACAATTTATTCTTAATGACCCAGATATGATGTGTCCTTGGAATTATTTAATAGTGCCCACTAATACTTTGGCACACAGGGTACTACCTTCTCTCATCTGTTGGTATCTATTCAAAGAAAGAAAAGTAATGGTGATATTTCTCAAAGCAAAATATCAATAGACAAATATAGGTACACTAGAGGCCTGATGCACGAAATTCGTGCAGGAGTAGGCCTTCACAGCTGTAGCGACTGCCTCAATCCCTTCCTCGCAGCCGCGGCAGCTGCCTGGATCCGGTGGCTACAGCCCCGGCTTGGTCCGGAAGGTCGTCCAGTCTAATTAGCATATTATGCTTTTATTATTATAGATAACGGCTAGACAAACACATAATGCATACCAAAACAAAAGAGCACAGCCTTCTGATTTGTCTGTTACTTTGATTATGTGCCATTGTTTTCCAGTGTGTTTCCTAATTAGTGTGTAATAATAGCAGACACAGTACAGGAAATGCTTCCTAAGTGCCACAGACATCATCTTTATGCTCATAACTATTTCTTTCTAGAAGAGGAAACTGATCCTTATTAAGATTACATAAAATGACCAAAGCAAGATAACCAATAAATCACATGCAAGATATCTAAAATTATCCATATATCCTATTAACCTAAGGAAAACTCAGAAACCTTCTATGTACCCAACTCTGAAATAATGACTGAGACCGGTTGTGTTTATATTATCAGTGGCAGCATGTTGTTAAAAATCGTTAGGACATCCAGTGGGGATCATTAAAATTCTCCCCAAATATTTTACCAGGTATCAATATTAATGATCTGTTAGGATATATATGGTTTGGAAATTGAGTTTTGTCCTTGAAGACTTAAATAGGCCAGATGGTTGATTCAAATGGACTGAATTTCTAAACTGAAAAACAACCCATATTCTTATTATCAAAAGTATCTCTTGGGCAAAATAAACTAATAGTGATGCCCCAGAAATGAGAGACTATAGGAACACTGTCTGTGTACACAAATAGCTTATGAGAAATTTAATGTTGTAATATTTTGCTCTATAAATGTCATTGCTTATTTCATATTTTAACATCTTAAGTAGCTTTGCAAATTGAAGTGCCTTATATTTACAGGCAGGAAATATTAATATGTAAATGGCCTGATATCTTATAATAAGGAGTGGTGAATATATGTGTTAAGCCTAAATAATACTACTCAAGGTATTTTTATCATTATTCTTAACTAATAATGCACAAATAATATAATATATTTATATGCAACACATATTACATATCCCATAGGTATTAATCTCATTTTACAAATATGTTAGTTAATAACTTGGCCATAAATTAATCCATGTATCCATAAAATTTTTTAATATTTACATTCTGAATACCATTGTTCCTGGAAGCCCATCCAGAAAGATAATTATGCCTTAAATGAAGACACCGCAAATAATTTAAGGATCTGGATATTTTATGAAAACTTCATTTGATTATCATTTGAGGTTTATACTATGCTTTCACTGTATACCCATATTTGGTATAATGCCTTGAACATCATAAGTTCTCAATCTGTCTAATAACTTATGTAAACATTTAATTGGTCATCTACTATGGTGCAATGCTAAGGATTAATATCAAGTTATGATTTACGAACAAAAAGGCGATATGCCAGCGCCATATATTCTCTAAAATATAATTTGTTCAAAGATTTCAGTGTCAATAATTTGGTTATGGCATTCACCAGAATATATTGGAAAATACTGAATAAAAAATTCTGAATGCTAAGGAAGAAGAGAATATAATAAATTGGTCTCATCCCAGTAGGTGCTATTTTATTAAGTATCATAACTTGTAAATAATTCAGTTCAGAATAGGCAATATAAGGTTAGAAGACTATAATCTCCCTGTTGATAGCTCTCACCAGTAATTGAAGCCTGCTTCATTCTGTACCATCTGTAGACTCCATGTGGTCCTAGAACATAGAAAGCAGAATTGGACCCTTAAGCATGGATTAATCAATGCTCCTCCATGGTTTGTCATAATTTACTGCAGGCACAAATGTTATGGCGGAAAACTGGTATTAAAATTTCTTTTTCAAATAAAACACAAAGCCAACATTATAAAGAGCAGTACTTTAAAAGCATGCCTGCAATTTCCAGCACATCTAATCTCTAAATTCTTGGAATATTTTTTCTGATATGTCGATTTTGTGTTTTCATAAAGTAACATTCCCTATTCCTCCTGTGTTTCCCCCAGCTTAGATGCCAGTCAATGCAATCAAGTTGGTTCGTTTCATTCCTTTTGTTCTAATTGCTGGTATCAAAGTCAGCTTTATAACAAAGGAAAAGAGAAAAGGTGACTGACTGGGAAGTTTGGTTTTTAACCCCCTTTGTGAAAGCTCTCATCTATACTTTCATTGTTTCTTATAAGAATAATCAATTCTCTGCTAAAACCCAGTACTTGTAACTCCTCATGCACACCCAGAATGGAACAGCTCATAACTACAGAATTTTACTTGGGATTCCGTGAGAAACAACTGCTCCCACTTGAGCTATTCAGAGATGACTACAATTATTAGTCAGCTTATTGGACTCCACAAGTTGCAACAATAAAAGAACATTCCACAACAGCTTGGAAAGTGAAAATATCATGGAGATCAGTTTGCTCCCTCTGCGTTTGAGTCCCTTGGGAAATTTTGGTCAAACACCCATTCCTAGCTAAAACATTCCTCCCACAGAACAATCACCTGGATAATTGCATTTCCACTCTGAAACATGCCAAAGGAAAACAACAAAAAGTAACACACAGTAATTCAGTCATTGAAAGAAACATTTCTGATTTTCAGTTTCATATTTACCATCATACTTATAAAGACCTTGGATCTTGAGTTAAACTGCATTGAAGCATGTTTTTCCTTTATTGTTGGAGGCGGGGAGGCGGGGGGCGGTGATGCTGGTGTTGCCAAGACATTGAATATGATAAATTACAGTAGGTAGACTAAAAGGAAAAAAGGAAACTTTTTTTACCATTTAAGTGTTGGGTGGATCATCATGAAGGGGGGAATTTCTCCTGCTCCAAAGAGGCATAGTAACCACAGGCCTGATGAGGAGACAGTAAACAAGCCTGCCTCTCATAGGCTGAATTCTTCCCCAGCAAGGTCTTAGTGAATTTTTATTTTAGTCCAGGTGCAAGCCATTACCCTGTTTTTGACAACAAAATGTGATTTTAGCCTGAATATTTACAAACGAGTACAGGTGGCATTACAAAATAGGCTTTGGAATAGATATTAGGAAGCAGAAAAACAGCAGTCTGTCAAAGAGATTCACTTCCATTGTTTTACTTACAATTACAATCTTTTGTTATTCAAAGACCAAACTTTCTGCCTGAAACCATTATCATTATTGACAACATTATTATTACATATAATTATTTATCTTATCATTACAAAAGTGTACACCAAAGCCATCATCAGTTGTTTTCATTCTGTTTATACAGATCAAGAAAAAGTTGCAATGTAATAAAATCAGAAATTTAGGCCAGTTTGAATGACTAGCCGTTTTTCAAGGTTATTAATCGTGCATAGAGCTTTGTTTCAACATAAATAATTTGAAGATATCAAAAGAAAAATAGAGGAAATAAATATCAGAAAAATGATTTTAAAATGGAGATCAATCATTGACCCCAATCCCTGTATATTGTTTTTTACCTCTTATTCTTCATCCATCGAACCACATCATAAATGTCTCATATAAAAAACTGCCTATCACTGTCCCTGGCAAATAGTTGTTGCACTACAGATATTATTAGTTCTTTTGCTCCCAAAGGGTATTATTCACATATATCCAGCTTTAATTTTTCCAAAAAATCTAATAAAATGTTCTTCTTTTAAAAATTTAGGAAAGGGCCCTAACCGGTTTGGCTCAGTGGATAGAGAGTTGGCCTACAGACTGAGGGGTCCCAGGTTTGATTCCGGTCAAGGGCATGTACCTTGGTTGCGGGCACATCCCCAGTATGTGCAGGAGGCAGCTCATCGATGTTTCTCTCTCATGGATGTTTCTAACTCTCTATCCCTCTCCCTTCCTCTCTGTAAAAAATCAATAAAATATATATTTTAAAAATTTAGGAAAGGTAATAGACAAAAAAGAGACAAAGACTATGTCTTTGTGTTTTAGAGACTTTACTAAAGATTATCTGGAATTGAAGGTGTATTGTCCAACTTTGACCTATAAATTTTCTTGAGAATCTAACTCAACATATTACACTACTATGAATATTCATATCTAAGTTTATAAAACTATTTATAAAATAAATGACAATGTAAATTAGCCCCAGACTTATAAATTTTGTTTTAAATTATGTTTAATGTCTGGCTAAGATACCACATTATTCCAAGAGCAAAAAAAAAGTTGCATTTGAGTAACTTTTTGAAAAATTATGGTTTTCTTCAAACATAAAAATATTGACTGCTCAAAACTCTGGATTATAAAATCTTAAATAAAAATAGTGCTTCACAGCTTGTGTGGGTCAATGGTTGAACATTGATCTATGAACCCAGAGGTAATATTTCGCTTGCCAGTCAGGGCATATATGTGGGGCCTAGGTTGTGGGCTCAATTCCCAGTGGGTGATCAGGAGACAGCTGATCAATGATTCTCTCTCATCATTGATGTTTCTCTCCCTTTCCCTCTCCCTTTCTGTCTGAAATCAATACAAATGTGTGTGTGTATGTACATATATATATAACATTAAAAAAAGAATAATGCTTAAAACTTTATAGCAAGACTCATAAAACATAAATTTCTAAGTACTGTTATATTAAGTAAACACTTTGTCTGAAGTTGACCTCCAAAATAAATACTTTTTTTATAAAAGATCAACACTATCATTTAATTTTAAAATTGCTAGAAAGGGCTATTCACTTTCTCACAATTTCTGGTTTCTATTTTTTATGACAAATATCTTTTAGATATTTAATATTTCTCCAAATGGTATGAAAAGGAACTTTTCAAAATGCAAAGGCACTACAAATTTTGAAAATCTTCTAAATAGCTTAAAATTATAATGTGTTCACATTATCTTTCTTATAATTTTAAAATATAAATATATGACTCACAACATAAATTAAAAATGAACCCAAATCAGAAGGTAAGGAGTCTAAGTAAACTCAGATAATTAGAAAAATCTCTCTCTCTTTTTTTTTATGATGCAACTTTTATTTAAATACATGAAACATGTGTTACATTATACATCATCCCAACTGACTCTGATAACAAAGACATTGCATAGAAAGCTAAACTCAGAGACTATTACAGGTATTTTATATCAAATTATCATTAGTTAGTTCATCTATCAACAAATGAAATAAATCTTATCTGTATTTCTATAAGGAGAAAGACCATGCCTTCCACTTAGATTTGTTCTCTTTCTTCGTTACATAAATGCATGTGTATCTCCACATTTATAGACAGAACTAGAGACCCGGTGCATGAATCCATGCACCAGTGGGGTCCCTCGGCCTGGCCTGTGGGATCAGGCCAAAACCAGCTCTCCGAAATCCCCTGAGGGGTTCCAGATTGCGAGAGGGCACAGGCCAGGCTGAAGGACCCCACTGGTGCACAATCGGGACAAGGGAGGGGCGTGGGAGGTTGGCCAGCTGGGGAGAGACTATGGGAGGGCTCCAGGGCATGTCCGGCCCGTCTCACTCAGTCCTGACCAGCTGGGCTCCAGCAGCAAGCTAACCTACCGGTCAGAGCATCTGCCCCCTGATGGTCAGTGTATGTCATAGCAAGCAGTTGAGCAGCCTTAGCATATCATTAGCATATTACACTTTGGTTGAACGGCCAACTGGACACTTAGCATATTAGGCTTTTATTATATAGGATACCACCAATTCCTTTCCACCATGATCATTTTAAAGACATTTTAAGAGGGTATAATCTTGATAAAATTTTAACAGAAAATACCATCAGTTGAAAATATCCATATTATTCAAGGATAATGCAACCAATGGCCAATAGTATATTTACATTAACAATAGCAACAACAACAAAGACAGTATACAACCCAGCAATTCCATTCCTAGGTGCGTATCTAATGAAAACAAAAACACTAACTGGAAAACATATAAGCACCCTTATGATCACTGCAGCATTATTTATAATAGCCAAGATATGGAAGTAACCTATGTATCCATCAATAGATGAATGAATAAAGAAGATGAGATACATACACACAGAGAGACACACACACAGACAATGAATATTACTCTACAATAAAAAGAATGACATTTTGTCATTTGTAACAACATGAACAGACTTAGAGGGTATTATGCTAAGTGACATAAGTGAGGCAGAGAATGACAAAATATAGTGTGGAATCTAAAAACAAACAAACAAAATAAACTGAAACAATCTCACAAATACAAAAACCAAACAGATGGTTGCCAAACAAACAGTGTAGCTCTGTTGGTAGGAGCATCATCTCCTATACCTAAAACTTTGGGGTTGGATTCCTAGTCAGGGAATATGCCTAGGGTTTTGGGTTCTGTCCCCTATTGGGGTGTATAAAGGAGGCAATCAATTGATGTTTATTTCTCTTTCTCTCTGTCTCTCTCTGTCTCTCAAATCAATGAACATATCCTTGGGTGAGGATTAAAAAACAACAAAAAATTGATGGCTGCCAGAAGGTGGGAAAGGTAAGTGAAAAAGGTGAAGGGGAATAAGAGGTTCAAACTTTCAGTCGTACAATCAATAAGCTACTGGGATGTGAAGTACAGCACAGGGAATATTATCAATATCATAATTACTTTGAATGGTAACAAATGTTTACTAGACTTATGGTGTGATCACATCATAAGGTGTAACACTGTGTTGTATACCTGAAACTAATATAATATTGTTTGCCAACTACACTTTAATAAAAAATACAAATTATATTAACCACAGCACATCTCACAAGGAAATTAACATTACTAACTGAATAGTTATAACAATAATATAAAGACCAATGTATAAATACATAAATTATGAGAAATACCGGTTAGAATAAAATAAAATCAACTATTCTCTTATAATTTGTCTACAAGATTTTCTAAATATTTTTTAAAAGTATTATATATGTTTTTATTGATTTATTGAGAGAGGAAGAGAGAGAGAGAAATATGGATGAAAGAGAATCATTGATTGGCTCCCTCCTGCATGCCCCCAACTGAGGATTGAGCCAGTAACCTGGGTATCTGCCCCCACCTGGAATCAGGAATCGAACCAACAACCTCTTGGTGCATGGGATGATGCTCACCAACTGAGCCACACTGTTGGGCTACAATAAGTTGGCTTTTTTTTGAAACTTACCCTTCAAATATTTATGAGGTTCAAATTCTTCTCAGCTGCAAATTTTATATCTTCTGCTGTACACTACTGTTATAAAAAAATTGATGAATTTACAAGTTTCCATTAAAATTACTAGCTGATTGTAACAATTGATATTTATATGAAATTATTTAACATATTTCAATTCACTTTTTACTATTTTGCCTTATTATTTCAAATTTTATATTCTCAGAAACATGAAGATTTTCCCCAATATGTAGAATTTGGAAATGGAGTTAAATAGATTGTAAAAGAACTACAGTAGAGAATTTTCAATTTGTCATTGAATAAAGTAAAAATAAGCCACAGTAATAACTTGAAAAATGTTTGTATTGTTAAAAAAAAAAAAAAGTGGGAATAGAATTTTTTTTTATTGTCTAAAGATTTACATATGTGTCCTTTTTCCCCACTTGACACCCCCCACCCAGCCATTCCCACCCTGAGAAAGCCCCCACCGCCCCAGTATCTGTGTCCATTGGTTATGCTAATATGCATGTATACAAGTCCTTTGGTTGCTCTCTAACCGCCCCCTGCCCTGCCATTTGTCTCTGGATCTATTCTTGTTCATCAAATTACTGTATGTTAATCATTATATCCCACATATGAGTGAGATCATGTGATATTTATCTTTCTCTGACTGGCTTATTTCACTTAGCATAATGCTCTCCAGTTCCATACATGCTGTTGCAAATGGTAAAAGTTTCTTCTTTTTTATAGTGACATGGTATTCCATTGTGTGGATGTACCACTGTTTTTTAATCCACACATCTGCTGATGGGCACTTAGGCTGTTTCCAAATCTTAGCTATTGTAAACTGTGCTGCTATGAACATAGGGGTGCATATATCCTTTCTGATTGATGTTTCTAATTTCTTAGAATATAGTCCTAGAAGTGGGATCCCTGGGTCAAATGGGAGTTCCATTTTCAGTTTTTTGAGGAAACTCCATACTGTTCTCCACAGTGGCTGCATCAGTCTGCATTCCCACCAGCAGTGCACGAGGGTTCCTTTTCATTGTTTATGCCTGTGTTCCTTCTTCCCTTTCTATTTCTTCTTTTTACAGCAGTCCCTTTAGCACTCCTTGCATTATTGGTTTGGTGGTAATAAACTCCCTTATTCCTTTTTTTGTCTGTGAAGCTCCAGATTTCACCCTCAATTTTGATTGATAGCCTTGCTGGGTATAGTATTCTTGGATTCAGACCCTTGCTTTGCATGACTTTGTATATTTCATTTCATTCCCTTCTGGCCTGATGTGTTTCTGTTGAGAAATCAGTCGATGGTCTGATGGGAGATCCCTTGTAGACAACTTTCTGTCTCTCTCTTGTGGCCTTTAAGATTCTTACTTTGTCGTTGGTGCTTGCCAATTTAACTATAATGTGTCTTGGTGTTGGTCTTTTTGGGTTCATCTTGTTCAGGACTCTGTGAGCTTCTTGGACTTGTGTGAGGTTTTTTTTCTTCCTAATATCAGGGAAGTTTTCTGTCATTATTTCTTCAAACAGGTTTTCTATTCCTTACTCAGTTTTCTCTCCTTCTGGGACCCCTATTATATGGATGTTGTTTCGTTTTGTGTTGCCCCAAAGTTCCCTTAGGCTCACCTCCTGTTTTTTACTTTTTTTTTTCCAATTGCTGCTCTACTTGGGAATTTTTTCCTACCTTGTCTTCTACCTCACTGATGCTGTCCTCTGCTTCTTCTAGTCTACTGTTGATGCTTTCTATTGTGTTCTTTATTGCAGCGATGTCATTTTTCCTTTCTTCTTGGTTCTTCTTCATTTCCTCTTGGTACTTACACATATTGTTGAATTTGTCTTCCAACCTTTTCAGTGTCTTTATGACCATTGCTCTGAATTCGTTCTCTGACATATTGCTTGCCTCTATTTCATTTACTTCCTTTTCTGGTGATTCCTCATTTTCTTTCATATTGGGGCTGTTTCTTTGTCTCCCTATGTTCTCTCCTCTCAGGGTTTCTGGTTATGTAGCTCTGTCTCTCCTGCATTGACTCTCTCCAGGCAATCTCTGACCTTTCCATCCACAGATTGCCTCACCAGCTGTGTTTAATTTGCCAATTCTGGGTGAACGTTATTTGATTCAGCTGTTCCTTCTATCTGGTCTGTGAGAAGGCACAGGTTCCGTCCACATATTCAGTGCCACTATGTCTCCCCCTGGACAAAAATTGTAGGTGCCCACAGCTGGGGAGGCTGGAGTCTTGGTGTTTGCAGCTGAGGCAGCTGGTCCCTGGGTGATGTAGTTTTAGGGTCCTGTGAGGTATCCAAATTTTCCCCAGTTGAAGGTAAGGCTGGGCTTCCAATCACAGCTGCTTTCCCCTTCAAGATGTCATGGTCTCTGTGGCAGAGCCGGCCGCTCTGGGAGAGTTTTTAGCAGTAGTAGAGGCTGCCCAGCCAGTGGAGCCTGGTCCACCAATCCCCAACAGTCCTGTGAAATATAGCCGTCCCTCACTCACAATTACAGACACTCACTGCATGTCCATGCACTCTCCTTTCGCTCTCTCACTCACACACTATCTTTCAACCTGCCATCCTGTTGGCCACCATCTTGGTTTGAGGTCTGGCATAGAATTTTTAATTCTACATTTTAATTAATGAATACAAGTAGAAGGTTATATAAACAGATAAATATTCCCTGATCTCATAAACTAGAAATATAAACCAATAGCTAATTTATCCCACAATTGTTGACTAGCATATGCTGTGCTCTCAGTTACATTTTTAAATAGTGTGTTTTGTCCCCGTTATATAAGGAAAACTTCTTCCTGAGGTGAGAAAATAGTGACAAATTCTGGAAGGAAGCAATACTTTGTCTATATTAAACTTAATCTGAAGGGGGGGGGGAGTTCAAATATCTATTTGCTAAATTTTAAAATTATAATCCTAGCTGCATACAGTAAAAAACATGTCAATAAGGAGGATGTGTAAAACCCAGCTACAAAAGTAAAATTATCTAGTGATTTATATATACATCATCTGCTCCCTGGGTAGATTTAACTATCAGTTAGCTTTTGGTGCAAAATAAACCTTCTAGGAATTTGGCGGCTTAAAAGGACAATCCATAGTTTCCATGTCTGTGGGTCAGCTAGGGCTGAACACAGCTAGACAGTTGTTTAGATTGCAGTTGGGCTCATTCACATGTCTGCAGGCAATGAGGCAGCTGTGCTCAGGAGGGTTGAATGCTGTGTGTGCATGGTGGGGGTGGGGGGTTGGAAACAGGGTATGCTGGGCCATGTTATCCTCATTATCCAGCAGGATTTTGATCAGTCTTGTCCCTGTGGTAACTGGATAGGTTTTCCAGAGAGACTCTTGTGTGTAAGGCCTTCCAAATCCTGTGCTGAGAACTGGCACAATATTGCTTATGTCACATTCTCTTATTCAAGGCAAGTTACAATGCCAAGTCAGATTCTAGGAATGGAGAATAGAGACTGCAACACATGATAGGAAAAGCTACAAAGTCATATTGCAATAGGTGTGATACAATTACAGAAAAATTTCTGGCCAATTCTTTTGCAAACTACTATGTTAGAGTACATATTTTAACTATCACATAAAGACTTGTTGACTGACTAAATGAGTGCGTAAGTGAATGTTCAATGGTGAAGAGAAGTAATCCACTTCTCAGTAATTCACTGGGAATCTTATAGATGTCAAAGTTGTTTACAATATTTTGTAGTCACTCTTTATATGAATAGACTGTGTTGACTAAATTTAGTAATTGTTTGCTTTTTCTATTTTATTTACATGCCATTTTTTGAGTTTTCATTTTTGATGCTGGTAATTCAATGATTACCAAGGAATATTATTGTTCAAACTCCTTTCTGAATAAAATTTTCAAACTTTTGTTTTATAGTAATTGACCTCACTGACTTAATCCTAGCCTTTAAATATTTTTTAAACTAAAAACTAATAGGGAAAATAGAACTATTATTTATGTTTTAAACAAGACTAACTGCTATCAAATGTAAGAAGTCTTCCATTATAAAAACTTACTTTCAGGCAAGTTTTCCCTATATTTTCAATATCTACTCTTCCTTCTACCACAAAATAAGAATTATTTGAATAGGACTTTTTAATCTAAACCATATCTTCATTTCTATTGGTATAGTTTTTTACAAAATGAAGAGTATTTAAAAAAAAACACACAACTGGAAATCATCCCAATTAAACATCTGCCACGTGTAACACATCTCAAAGGAAAGGCACAAATGTGTGAGGGCATAAGCAATGCAAATATAATTCAATATGTCAGTAATTCTCATATTAGCTCCTGAAATTTTGCTGCATAAGACAATGTAGACCTCAAAAGTGTGATGGTAGATACCGTTCAAATCCAAATGTGAAATGCATTAGTTTAGAATACATGAAGACTGTGAACTTGATTTTGGCTGGCATTCTACTTTGGTAGGTCCATATGTTAAGTTCAGTCTCATAATTGCACCTGCAGTTAGCATGGCAGCACAAAAAGATCAATGTTAGGTTATGGTTCAATCGCAGACAAGATACAGGGTTTTATTGTCTCTTAGTTTGCTTCACTGTGTGACGCTATTAAAATTTCCACAGAGCACAGCATTATACAGAGCTCAATCAGACAATGGGTAATGCCCTTTTGAGGGAGTTAGCTCATTTTCTTTTGGTTGTAATGTGTGTGGTGCCAAGCCACTGGTTTCATCTTAATTGCTTAAAAAAAAAGAAGTTCATCTAAGATGACAGATAAATTAAAAATGCAACTTTACCTACTGTATTTTCCAGCGTATAAGATAACTGGGCGTATAAGACGACCCCCAACTTTTCCAGTTAAAATATAGAGTTTGGGATATACCCACCCTATAAGATGACACCCGGCGTATAAGATGACCCCCAACTTTTGAGAATATTTTCCTGGGTTAAAAAGTCGTCTTATACACCAGAAAATATGGTACTTTTTTTTCTTCTGCTTTTCATCTATGAAAAAATTTAGTTTTGTGGTATAATAATCTTCTATTTGTTTTATTTCGCTGTAATGGTACCTCATGGCTGCCTCCTATGCCCTAGAGATGGTAGGGAAACAAAATTTGAGATTAGAAAGAATCTTAAAATTCTCTATCAATGAACCCATTTGAATTAAAACTTACTAGGAGTAACAAATTTTTTACAGAAACCCTCTAGAGAAACTATATATGCAGGCTATTGATATCATTCAGAAGTCCTCTCTGGCTACACATAGTGTGTGTGTGTGTGTGTGTGTGTGTGTGTGTGTGTGTGTGTGTACAGGTAGCACTACCTATATATACAAATTGGTGTTTATACACAGCAAATGCTCATTAATTTATTCCTTTACTATGGTTACAGACCTATGACCTCATGATTAAAAATGGAATTCTTCCCTCTAATTAGAGCTATAATATATTTCATTTACAATATGTATGCAAATGAATATATTTCTACTTGATAACCCCACTGGGGAAATTAATAATTTTAAATAAGTGAAGAAAAATTGTTCTATTAAATGGAATTCTCTGACGGTACCCACACAGGAATGTCAACCTGTGAGAAATAAGTGTATATATGATTGTTATTTTTTCAAAGAACTTGGAAAAGTAGACATTTATTAGTCTTTACATATGATGATTCTCTGATATGTGATTTCTCAAACCACCCAAGAATAAGTAATCAGAATTCCCTCTCTTTGCCAACCAAACTTTTCATTCAGCCTCACTGCAACAATCTGAAACATTGTGTTATCAATGTCATCTATGCTTTGCTTTTGGCCAAAGATCCGAATTACTTCAAAGCGATATTACTTAACATAAAATATCAACTTAATAGCTTTTTAACAACAAGGAAGAATATATTTTAGACACAGTATGTATTAGTTTATATAAATTATTAAAATCTATATTTTATTATATTTATTTTCCCCAGATTTATTGATTTTTAACCGATAAATAAAATGTAACTTTTATTATAAATGTTAATTTTCCCAAGCAGAAAATGATTTTTTAAAACATTGGGAGACAAGGAATCTTCAATATTGAAACTAACTACATATATTACCTGCTTGAATCTCCCATCCACTCTAGAATTCCCTTATACATGATCCCTAATTTCTGCTCTTAAAAATCATCTGGGAACAGGAGTCCGTTGTTTAGTTAGGAAGACCCTGATACTTCACTATTAAGGTCTTATATTGAGTTAATCTTAATCACTTTAAAGCCGAATGTACCATTGATAGTTCTGCCTCTGAAACTAGTTAGAGTTCTTGATTCATTTGCACATGAACCTCTTTCCAAATATTTAGTAGCAATTGTGTTAGCAACAATAATAGTAACTAAAATTTATTAACACATTCCAGGAAAGGTTCAATGTGCTTTGCATATATCTTTTAATGCTAACAACAATCCTACAAAGTAGACCCAGTTATTAATGCTGTTTTGCAGATGTGCAGAAATGGAGGAAGGATGTAGAAGTAATTTGCCGAAAGTTAAGCAACTTATCCAATGGCACTGGATCAAACACAAAGCCTGGTTCTACGGCTCTTAAAGCTAACTATTTTGCTGTAATAATACAACTTATATGTAATCTTTAAGTCTTTCCTTCTCAACCAAGTGCATTTTATTCAACCTCTTTTCATATATCAAGAATTAGAGTTTATCACAAGGAAAAAAATTGTAACTATGCATGGTCAGAGATGTTAACTGTAGAGAGCACCTGGGAAGGCACACGAGCATTTCTTTAATTATTGTCAGCTGAATCCAGTGGCATTGGCAGAGCCATGTCCTGGAAACATGCCTTGCCAGAGGCAGGAGTGTTGTCAGCTTGACCTTCAGCCCAGGTGCCAGGGGGTGGGCTTTGTTATTTAAATCCAGCCAAGCACCAGGAATGAATACGACTCGGGCCCACCCAAGAATGCACATAATCTCCTTTGTCTTGACTTTTAGAAAAACTTCCTAGTTTTTGCTGTGTAAAATAAACACGCTGTATTGGCTCTGGGTCCCTGTCTCTCCATCAGAGGACAATGGTCCCACCTGGCCCCAGCTTTTTCTTTCCATCTCTGTGTCTGTCTCTTTCTTTCATTTTCTCAATCCTCAGCAGCCCCTACTCAGGAACCAGACTGCTCTCTAGCCATGCAGGACATGGAAAAGAGAGAAATATTTACAGTTAACTAGACTTATTGTGGTATTCACTTCACAATAAATACAAATATGGAATCATGTTGTACACTTCACTAACACTTTGTATTTTCCTAAATAAACTGCAACTTTTCAGATTTACAAACAAAAGGTCAGATGCTGTGTCTCTGTGGTGCAGATCCTTGAGAAATGATTTTTCCCATTTAATGTAAGGACTTATACTAGTACTAATGTAGTTTAGGATGCCATGAGCTTAGGTTGCCAATTTCAGGAACATTGTTGCTGTAACAGGGTCCAAGAACAATGGTAAACCTCAAGACTCATACAAACTTGTGCCAATCAGATCACTATATCTTTTCTTTATAGTTATATTATTGGACCTATAAACAATGCTATATATAATAGATATGGTAAATTTTATCCCATTCAATTAAACCTGTCAAAAGCCTTTGAACTTGGTTCTTTCATCCTGCAATATCAGCTATCTTTTTAGCACTGTATGGTTTACCTTATTATCATTATCATCTAACAATTTCTGCTCATAAATATTTCATTCTTGAACTAAAACAATATTTTCAGTCTAATGGTCAGCTTAAGGTTGCCCACATATCTTATGTTTTATTCTCACAAAAGCAGTCAGGCAAAACTTGTTAAAGCTTAAAACAGTTTTGAGCACTAATTTGCCTCTCAAACATTCACTTTCCATTAAAGTTGCAAAGGAATAGCTTACTTGGTCAAGACTCATTTTCTGACTTATTTACCTATTCTCTTCCAATTCATTAGATTTCTAGATGAAGAACAAACTTCTCCTAGCAGGGAATAAATGTGGTTTCATCTAAAAGTAGGAAACTCTATTCTCACATGTGCTTTTATAGAAACCAACATTAAGGTTAGTCACTGTGACTGAAGAAATGTTGCTGGCTTTGTTGTTACAAACTCTCCGCAGAACTCCCATTGGCATAGTCATTTTTCTTTAAATCACTTGGAACTCTGATTACTTCTGTGGCCCCTTTCTGAGATTGTTTTAAAATACATACCAGTATGAGAAATAAAAAAAGTAACAAAACAAAAAAAAATTTAATCAGTATCTTGATCAGTTAGCATCCCATTTCCAAATTCTTTCCGTAATACTTTCAAAAAACATATTCATCTTATTCCGATGCTAATTCTTGGTATTCACCAATTAGAGAAAGAAAGATGTCAAATGCACTATCAGAAAATACAGGATGGTGCGGGAGGACCAGATTTTTATCTGATGTGAACCTGGCACACATAGCAATTCCTCATTGGATATAGAGGCCTAAAAAAATAAGCGACAATCCAAGTTTTAAATTAATGTATACCAAGAGCAATCTATTTTTTTGGTAGAAACTAACCTTGTGTAAACCCTTTAATAATATAATTAAGAATTCCACAACGCCTCTGTATGTAATTCACAGTTCCAAATGTCTACAGCTCTGACTCTGACCTTTCAAAACCCCATTAAGCTATGTAAATACAGTACAAAGAAATGTGCACTGAGCATAAACAGAATTCTAATGTCAACTACACAAGGACACATGGCCTCGCTCTGATTCTCAATACTTATAAGGGCACTATAGAGGCATTAATACATTTTGCTATTGATCTGTATATGACAGATCTACCAGGGGACTCATGTTTTGGCTTTCCTGCTCAATATGTGGTTCAAGGGTGACCCCTATATTATCCTGATATATTAGGACAGATTGTGATGGTTCATTTTAGGTGTCAATTTAACTGGGCTCAGGGATGTCCAGATAGCTGGCAAAACATTATTTCTGGGTGTGTCTGTAAGGGTATTTCTGGAAGAGGTTAGCATCTGATTCTAATAGACTGAATGAATGGATGGGCTCTCTCAAACATGGACATCATCCAATCTGTTGAGGACCAAATACAACAAAAAGACAAAGAAAGAGCACATTTCATTTTCTGTGTTCTTGAGCTGGAATGCCCATAGGTCCCTGCCCTAGAACACGGGGCTCTTGGATATGGAGCCTACAGCAGCTGCCCCTGGTTCTCCTTGTGCCTTGGAGTCAGACACAATCACACCACTAGCTTTTCTGGTTCTTCAGCTTTCAGAGGGCAGAATGTAGGAGTCCTGGCCTCCTTAACTGTGTGCTCTGATTCCTATAATCAAGCTCGTCTTATATATATATCTATACACATTCTCTGGGTTCTGTTTCTCTGGAGAACTCTGACTTATACACAAATATTACAAACATTTAGTAGTTCATTAAAAATAGTAACAGTGAAACATTTTGGAAAGGGAAAGAATAGTAAAGGTCCAGGACCTCCCATTATATTTCATAAAATTCTGGAAAATATTTGGTATTTTTGATGATTAATGAAATGTAGGTGATTTATATTTTTAAATTTCTTACAGGAAATAGTCATTGTGTAATTGTTACTAACATTTTGGTATTTACCTTGCAAAGTGTCAAAGCCTCATATGTGTATATAGTGTGTGTATGCATATCTGCCCACAATAATGTAAACACATATACAGAATAAAAATGAATCAGCTTTGCCCGGCCGACATGGCTCAGTGGTTGAGTGTAGAACTGTGAACCAGGATGTCACGGTTAGATTCCCTGTCAGGGCACATGCCTGGGTTGCAGGCTCGATCCCCACTGTGGGGCATACAGGAAGCAACCAACCAATGATTCTCTCTCATCATTGATATTTTATCTCTCTCTCTCCCTCTCCCTTCCTCTCTGAAATCAATAAAAATATTTTTATTAAAATTTTTTTAAAAGTAATAATAAGTCAGCTTTTTATGAAGATGGCTCCAGAAGCAAAGAAGGAAGCCCCTGCCCCTCCCAAAACTGAAGCCAAAGCAAAAGTTTTGAAAGCAAAGAAAGCGGTGCTGAAAGGCACCCACAGCCACACACAAACGAGAAGATCCACATGTCACTCCCCTTCTCATGGTGGAAGACACCGAGGCTCCGAAGGCAGGCTGAATATCCTCAGAAGAGCACCCCAGGAGAAACAAGCTTGGCCACTAGGCCATCATCAAGTTCCCCTGACCACTGAGTCTGCCATGAAGAAGATAGAAGACAATAATACACTTGTGTTCATTGTGGATGGCAAAGCCAAAAAGCACCAGATCAAACTGGCTGTGAAGAAGCTCTATGACATTGATGTGGCCAAGGTCAACACACCCTGATCTGACCTGATGGAGAGAAAAAGGCATATGTTCAACTGGCTCCTAACTATGATGCTTTGGATGTTGCCAACAAAATTGGGATCATTCTAAACTGAGACCAGCTGGCAAATGATAAGTACAAAATTTTACACTGAAAAAAATGAATAAATAAAAAATTATAAATCAACTATTAAATATATTTAGAACCTTTTAAAAAAATATGTTTTTTATTGATTTTTAGAAAGAGACGAATGGAGAGGGATAGAAATATAATTGATCAGCTGCCTCCCACAGCCCCCCACTGGGGATTGAGCGACATCCCCAGGCATGTACCCCAACTGGGAATCAAAGCAGGGACCTCTTGGTTCACGGGTTGACCCTCAACCATGAGCCACACTGGCCAGGTTAGAACCTTTTTTAAAAAAAATTAACAATATATTGGAACATATTTTTAAGTCAAGAAATATACTTCTAAAATATCATTTTGATGGATAATCCATATTACATTTTGTGTGTATCCCAAGCAAGACTCCTTTTTGTCCTGCCTTAAGGTTTACCATGTCATGTGATGGATTCAAAAGAAGCAACAAGTAGATTTTGTTAATGACTTGGCAAAAAATGTAAAAAAGATACCATTTTTGCAATTGTGTTAGTTTTCTATCTCTATGTAATAAATTACTATATACATGACAACTTCAAACAACACTAACCTTTTATCTCCTGGTTTTGATGAGTCAGGACTGTGAATTAGTAGGGTCCTTTGCTCAGGGTCTCAAAAGCTGAAATCAAATTGTCAACCAAGCTGCATTCTCATCTGGAAGCTAGACTCAGAAAGAACCTGCTTCCAAGTTCATTAGGGTTTAGGCAGAATCCACCTGCTGACACCTAAAGAACTGAAACCCTCATTTCTTGTTGGCTATTCTGTGGGTTGCTCTGAGGCCATATTGTTTCTTGACACATGGCCCTCTTGTGCAGTTGGAAACCTGGTGGTTTGTGTTCTCAAGGCCAGGAGGAATTTATCTCTCTGACTTCCTTGTCTGCCAAATGTCAAAGATAACTCTCTGCTAAAAAATAACAATAATAATAATAAATAAAATTACTTGATTAGGTAAGGCCTAATCTAGATAATCTAATTTTAGCTGTACAAATGACATAATCATGAAAGTGCTATCTCATTGTATTCACAGGTTTCACACACATTCATGAGGAAGACATTATATAAGGATGATGGTTATTGGGAATAATCTTAGAATTCTGCCTAATACAGTATTTGCTCAACTTACAAATAAGATCATATCCTATATAATAAAAGCCTAACATGCTAAGTGTCCGGTTGTCCGGTTGGCCATTCAACCAATCAAAACTAATATGCTAATGATATGCTAAGACCACTCAACCACTCACTATGACGTGCACTGACCACCAGGGGGCAGATGCTCCGACCGGTAGGTTAGCTTGCTGCTGGGGTCTGCTGATTGGGACTGAGCGAGACAGGTTGGACATGCCCTGGAGCCCTCCAGCAATCCCTCCCCAGATGGCCAGCCTCCTGTGTCCTACCCTGGCCCTGGTCATGCACTGGTGGGGTCTCTCGGCCTGTCCTGTGCCCTCTTGCAATCTGGGACCCCTTGAGGGATGATGAAGAGCCGGTTTCAGCCCAATGGCAGAACGACCGGTCGCTATGACACACACTGACCACCAGGAGGCAAACGCTCAACACAGGAGCTGCCCCCTGGTGGTCAGTGCACTCCCACAGGGGGAGTACCACTCAGCCAGAAGCCGGGCTCATGGCTGGCAAGCACAGCGACGGTAGCAGGAGCTTCTTCCCATGGGGAGCGGGCCTAAGCCATCAGTTGGACATTCCCCGAGGGCTCCTGGACTGTGAGAGGGCACAGGCTGGACAGAGGGACCCCCCCCAACCCGCGCTTGAGTGGATGAATTTCATGTACCAGGCCTCTAGTACATATATAATAAATAACTGGATATATATGCAATGTAATTTTACCTAAAACAAAAAATTCATATATATTCATCAACATTTTAATGTGGGGTCACATTATCTTTTTCTTTTTGGGAGAGTGGTTTGTTAAGGTATTCATTTTTTTAATTGAATTTATTGTGGTGACATTGGTTAACAAAGTTATGAAGATTTCAGGTATACAATTTTTATAATACATCACCTGTAAACTCTATTGTATGTTCACCACCCCAAGTTCCCCCCTATACCCTCTTCTAATTCCTCCATGCCTCCTTTACCTCTGGTAATCACCATGGTTTTCTGTGTCTATATAGCACATTATCTTTTTATTGATTTCAGAGAAGAAGGGAGAAGGAGAGAGAGATAGAAACATCAATGATGAGAGAGTATTACTGATCGGCTGCCTCCTGCACACCCCCTACTGGAGATCGAGCCCACAACCTAAGCACTTGGCCGGAATCAAACCTGGGACCCTTCAGTCTGCAGGTGGACACTCTATCCATTGAGCGAAGCCAGCTAGGGCACACACTATCTTTTTAAATAAATTATGCACATATCAAATTCTGAATGCTTTAAAATGAAGAAAAGCTTATCTTGCAATTAAAATTATAATTTGTAATTTCTTTTTAAACCAATAGATTTTTTGTCTTTTTTTTTCAAAATTAACTCATAATGTAACTGTATGATACAAAGCATGACTTATACAATCTTGAATTTTTATAATTTATTGGCACTTTCTTTGTGGCCTCAGAAGAAAAAACTTCATAAATGTTGTGCAGATGTTTGGAAGGGAAATGGAATTTAGGTTTTACAATAAAAATTGAGTTAACCTATAAAAGAGTGCTTTCCAATTACATAACAAATTTGTTATACATACTGCAGTATTATGACCACAGTAGTAGGTTAAAATAAATATATCTTCTATCTGGCCAAGCACTTTCAACACCCTCCTTTTCATTTACTTGTCCCTCGTTGTTTGTCTCCCACTGTCTATACTGCTCAGTCCCCTGTCCTCTGTGATAGCAGTGGAATGATTTTTAGGTGTATAATCTCTATTTTATCTTTTTAGCATTTGATCATCTGTTAAAAAACAAAACACCTCTTTCTCTTGTTTGGTTTCTCCTAGCAGTATGCGGTCCTCCTAGGAAACCACCACTAAATCTGACTTGGCTACAAATATTTGAGATCAGTCAATATCAAATGACTAACTGCTTGCTTATTTTCTAAAGAACCATCTCCCTAGCCATATACTATGTAAAAGACTCTCTAAAGGAAAAAAACAATATTTATTTTTTGTAGCTTTTCTCAGAGACCCGTCTAGCTATATTAATGCTACTAGGACTATCATTGCATTTCAACAATCCAAGAATTCTGAAAATGACAAAGCTGTCTGAAAGAATTTCACATTCTTACATAGAATTCAGTGAGAACAAGCAACTTCACACTCTGCGGGATACACTAGTACATCGTTGGTAATGTTTTGTACTCAGGTCCTGTGTATTATAACTCTATAGATGAAATGGGACTTTAAGACGCTATGGCTTTTGAATCATCTGCATATTAGGAATATTACTTAATAAATTATGAATGAAATACAAAGCATGAAATTGTGCTACTACTTGAATGGCAAATATGAAACCTCAAAACGGACTAGTACAGAGTTTAAAGTGTAAACTCAGATATGTTTTCCATTAAATTAAAGATGAGGCAAGAGACATAGTTTACTTGTGATTTTAAGGTTAACTGTCTTTATGCCAAGTACCCAGAAACAGACTTTGACTTGAGAATCTATGTGCGAGTGATCTGTGAGTTCTCTTGGGGAAACCATTAAGGCGTGAGGGGAAGCAGGAGAAGGAAGGGTAGGCAGGCTATTCGAGTCCATGTCCCAGATTGGAAGCTTCCGCCTGCCCCCACAGAGATATCCGGGCGTATAAGCTCTACTTTAGAGTGGTCCTGAGCCGAGACAAGGTGCTAGGGGCTGGCTACTCCAGCCCCCATCAGTCATTAGTTCAGGAGCATCATGCAGATAGGCAAGGCGGCCTCAACATGCAAAGGCAGTCCTCCTTAAACACCTCAAGCCACTGAAAGCAAAAGCAAACAAAAGGGTGCTTTCCACACACACACACACACACACAAACATGAGAGAACGGAATTTGAGGAGACAGGAGTGAAGCATGCAAAATTATTCTTATTTGTATTCTGAGAGGTAAATTGGGTCAATTATAACATTTTATATGACTAAAATTAGGCAGATAGAATGTACGAAATACTGCTGAAAACCAAATAATTTCCCAGTGGCTATTTGAAATATATATGTACATAGAGTTCTGTTCTCTCTCTCTCTTTTTTAAACAAGTAAAAAAGCTTATAAATCTACCAAAGACTCCAAAAAGGAAAGATATGATCAGATGTAATTAAGTTGTCTGTGAAACACAAATCAGTAATGCTCTCATGAAAAAAAATAAACACTATTAAATCACGGAATTGTTCACTGTGGTCTAGCTTTAAAACATTTCAACAATAATTTTCATTTTGAAACTGAAGGTGCCAAGGGAGGCATAGCAAGACAACAGCAGAAGCATTTGTCTCAGTGTTGGCCAGAGAGCATCATGAGCTTGACTTGCTTGCTTATGTTTAAGTTTTAAAATTAGTATGATTCATGTTATTGGTAACAACAGGGTCTTTATATCAGGCTGTTCGCAGGCACCTAGTAATTTATGTTACACTCTCAGCCCTAAAGGAACCAAAAGAACATAGGTTGGTCTGGCTCATTTTGACTTCCAGAGCAAATATGAAAAGGATGTAAATTTGTGAAGGCATATTTGCAATCAGAAGGAATATACTGAGCATAGGAATGGGCAATTTACTTTAGTTGCCTGGAAAGTTTTTTCTAATTAAGTAATTTTTAAAAATTATTTTAGAATTTATTTTTTCCCTTTCCTCTTTCTCTTTGATTACTCTAACTCCCCATTCTGTCACCCTGGCCATTCTGTATTCTTTGCCTCAGAGAATAGCTATAATTGCAGGTAGCGGAGAATAAGTATGTCTCTTTCTTTCTTTTATATTTCCAAAGTGTATAATTTAAGAAACCAGAAAAAGCACTTGATTGAGAAAAAGAAAAATGGTCATGCAGATGATAGCATATATAAAATGTTGAATAAATAGAGGATAGATATTCGAAAGCTTTTCAACATAAAATTTGATTAATAAAAGTATAGTACAGCCTGGCCAGTGTGGCTCAGTGGATGAGGGTCGACTTATGAACCAGGAGGTCATGGTTCTATTTCCAGTCAGGGCACATGCCCAGGTTGCAGGCTCAATGCCCAGAAGGGTGTGTAGGAGGTAGCAGATCAATGATTCTCATCATTGATGTTTCTATCTGTCTCTCCCTTTACCTTCCTCTCTGAAATCAATAAAAATATTTTTAAAAGTACAACACATAATTAAAAAGCCCAGAAATCTAATTTTTTTTTTTTTTTTTTTACTGTTGACACTATAACAGATGGCCCCCATTCCCCCTCCTCTGCCTCTGGCCATATCATTTTTGTTGGTTTGAATTCTGAAGTTCCTAACCATAATGAATTTTAGATATAAATGACTCAAAATGTTTATTTGCTAAAATGACTACCCTGTTTTAAACTCATGTTTATATACATACACACACAAGCACACACAGGCATAAACACATGCACATTTAAACTTTGTACCCAACAGTTAGAGAGTACATATTATTTTCAAGCCCAAGTGAAATATGACCATAAATTGGCCATAAATATATTCTCAACAAATTTCAAAGACTTGTCATAAAGATCACGTTTTATAACCATATAAACAAGGTTGGTGTGATGATTAATTTTAGGTTTCAACTTGATTGGGCCAGAGGTACCCAGACATTTGGTCAAACATTATTCTAGGTGTGTCTGGAAGATTATTCTGGAAAAGTTTAACACTTGAATGGGAAGACACAGTAAAGCAGATTGCCTTCCTTAAGGTGGGCGGGATTCATCAAATAGGACGAAAGGGCTGCTCCTCCCCTTAGTAAAGGAGGATTCTTCCTTCCTGACTGCTCCAAGCTGGGATGTGACTTTTTCTCTTTTTTTTTTAATTTCTTTATTGATTAAAGTGTCACATATTTGTCCTCATCCCCCCATTCCCATCCCAAACCCCTCCCCACGCATGCCCCCACCCCACTGTTGTCTGTGACCACTGGTTAGGCTTTTATACATGTATACAAGTCCTTTGGTTGATCTCTCCCCCTTACCCCCACCCTCCCCTACCTTCCCTCTGAGGTTTGATGGTCTGATCGATGCTTCCCTGTCTCTGGGTCTGTTTTTGTTCATCAGGGGATGTGACTTTTTCTGCCTTACAACTCCACTAAGCATGGGCTCTCCTGAGTCCCCTGCTTGCTCACTCACGCTGCAGATCTTGGAACTTGTCAGCCTCCAAAGTCACGTGATCTATACATACATCTTTTTTTGTTCCCTTTATGTGGAGAACACTAATACAATTAGATATTAATAACAATAAACTATAATTTTTAAAAATCCTCGTACATTTACAAAATAAGATATACATGACGAAATAATTCTTGAGTCAAAGAAGAAATCATAGTGGAAACCAAAATACTTAGAATTAATGATATAGATGATATCATACACCAAAACTTAGAAAATAATTGTGAAAAATTCTCCACTTTTTCTGGGCATCAAAATTCACCAAAGTACAAAAGTGCCAATTTTGTTTTTTATTTTAATGACCATATTTGTAGCACTTCAAAATATCTCCTCAATAATTGAATATTTGTTTCTAATTTCCATTGCTTGCTTTAGAAAGAACATGTGCTCCTATGCTACATTTTACTCCATGTTCACAGATTTTAAGCTGTCTGCTTTGTGTATTTCTTACTAAGAATATGAGCTTGACGAACTTGGAGTTAAGATTATGAATTATTCAACTTCTTTATCACAGCACCTAGCACATAGCTAAAACTAAAGTTAACTCACTTAATTGGACATAACTATTTTAAAATTATTAAAACATTATTCAGTCCTCTTGGGAGAATTGGGGGAGGGGCAGACTTGTGGGATGTGGTAAAGTCAGTACCAATGAACAGCCTTACCTGGTTATATTCTAAAAGGAAAAGATAGAAAATAAATTAAATATATCTAATAAAAGATACCCAAGACCAAGAATAGTATCTTTCTGATTGGGATGAGGGAATCATTTTTAAAATATGACTACCCACCCCCAAAAAAAGCTATAAACTTGACTACGTATATGAAACTCAGTTTGTAAAAAATACACCAAATAATGAAAAAATAAGCTACAAAGTGGAAGAAGATACTTGTGCAATAGATAACTGACAAAGATTTTAGTATCCAGAATAAAGAATGCTTACATATCATGAGAACAAGACAAATAGATTCCATTTTGAATCTACTTGCTTGGCAAAATTTTAGAAGGTCTATATTTGGAAAGGTTGTGGATCAATGAAAACATTTATACATTACTCATGAAATGCAATGTGGCATTTTCTGGAAAAATTGAGCGTTCACATACCCTACTATCCAGCAATTTGATTTCAAGACACATTCCAAGAAACTCATGTACAATATGGATTACAAAAATGTATAAAATATGGATACAAAGTAAATGTCCATAAACAAGAGAATAAATTAAAAATTACAGTATATTCACATATGGCATATTAGAGAACAGTGAAAATAAACATACTGCAGTCACATTCAATAGCATAGATGAACAATTAAAGCCTAATTTGGGGTTTAAAAATAAGTTTTAGCAAGTTTTGTACATACCACATATTATATGAGAGAGAAAAAAAAGGCACATACTTGGGAAAAACATAAGAAGGAGATTAAGGAGAGAGAATGGGTTCTGGTAGAAAAGAAAGTGGGAAGGGGTGGAAGGGATGCTGCCCCTGGAAGGAGAATTAATAATGAGACGTCTTTCTCTTGGCTATGAAATCTATGTTGATATTCAGGAATATAGTGTTTAACTCATGAATTTTAAAAGTACAATATTTCCAACCAGCCACTTAAACTGAATTACAGTGCACAAATTACTTAAGCTCTCAGTGTCTTCTTATCCCAGGCATAAGATGAGACTGATAACCGTATTTATCTACCAAGACTGTTTTCATAATTAAATAAGGTAATATATGTAAAGCCCGAAAAACAGTGCCTGGAATATAGAAAATGTAGGATAATATTATCATTGGTAAGGTAAGTATTTATATTTGTACCCATATTCATTCAACCTTTACTATGGTTGTTTTTGTTGCTGCTGTTATTATTAAATAGGGGTAAACAATGGTATACTTTCTTCATAAATGCTAGTTTCATCTATACTAATAAAAGGGTAATATGCTAATTAGACCGGGTCCACCAGACATCTTCCGGTCGTCAGGTCCTCCTTCTGGACAAAGCCACGGTGGCAGGGGCTGAGGCAGAGGCAGTTAGGGGTGATCAGGCAAGCAGGGGAGAGCAGTTAGGGGCGATCAGGCAGGCAGAGGGGTTAGGGGTGATCAGCAGGCAGGCAGGTGAGCGGTTAGGAGCCAGCGGTCCCGGACTGCAAGGGGGTGCAGGCCAGGCTGAGGGATCCCCGCCCCTGCCCCGTGCACGAATTTCATGCACCAGGCCTCTAGTCTGAAAATAAAAGGGAGGAGACTAAGCTATTTTTGACTTCCTTCTCAATCTGGTAGAACCCCTTTCACACAGGAAGCATCTATATGTGCCCAGCAGGGCAAGGGGAAAGCCAGGCCAACATGTTTCATCCTTGTCTGCTGTGTGTAGTCATCTCACTTCTGTTCATTCTTATATTTTTGGCTAAATAAATTAAGAAGTGATAGCTGGGCCTAGCCGGAGTGGCTCAGTGATTGAGTGTTGACCTATGAACCAGGAGGTCATGGTTAGATTCCTGGTCAGGGTACATCCCGGGTTGCAGGCTTGATCCCCTGTGGGGGGCATACAGGAGCCAGCTGATCAATTATTCTCTCTCATCTTGATGTTTCTCTCCTCTCCCTTCCTCTCTGAAATCAATAAAAATATATGGGGGATAAAAAAGAAGTTATAGCTGGTGTGTGGACGGTCCCTTTCTATCATTCCATACTCTATCAGATACATATTACATATGTAAAATACTCTTCTTAAAATAGTTGATGTAGTTCCAGACTTTGTAAAGGAGAAGTACTTTTTAAAGTCATAGCAAAATAATCTAAGTAAATATCTCTGAGTTATTTAAATTCCAGGATTTACTAGGTGGAGGTAGATTTTACAATTTTAGTTGCAAATATGCATTTATATAAAACTTTGCAGCTCAAGAACTCATGTGATCTCCCTAGTCCTTAAAAAGGATATTGATCCTTTACAGTAAAATAATCTCAAAGAGTGTAGTTTGCCAAATCACAATTTCTTGAGAGAAACCACCAGCCTCAAAAAGAGTAACTCTTCTCCATTATAAGAATGGTTTGAAAAACAGGACCCCCTTTCCCCAAGACTGATATAAAAATAGTAACTCTGCTGCAGCATGAGTAATGCAGTCAAGTTATCTATGTTACTAAATGGTGCTGCCTCCGGTTTTCAGAATTTGCTCTGAACCCCCAAGTCCCCTCAGCGGCCCACTTGATATTTTCTCTCCTACAATAACACTGGGAATAATTACACTGTTAAGAAGATTCATGATGAAGCAACAAAACACAAACCAATGCCAATATTTTATGCTCATTCTTATTTGCCTTCATTAGTATTTAAAGGTCAGAAAAACATTTACAATTTGGAAAAAAAGAATACAACATAAATGCTAATTTCCTCTTGGTTCCACTTGGGAAAATATTAACATTGTTCTGAAATGTAAACACAAAAGCAATTAAAAACAAGTAATAATCTTTAGGATTAATGTATGATGTATCATTCATTTGCAATTTTCAAAATTTTAAACCAAGAGCAACCATGATGCTAAATTAAGAGAATGGTAGATTTTAACCCTTATTCTTAAATAATCAAACAACTTCCCTTAAGTGTTATTTAGATTTGAGGTACACACGTTTTTACATGGCTGCTAGGATTTACATTTAATATGCTAACCTTTTATTGCCTTATTCAGATAAAGGCCATGCAGTCTAGGATAAAGAACTAAAAAGCTCCAGGCAAAGTGGAAGTTCTTGGTTAAGTCAGGAAACCAATAATTCCATTACTGATTTTGAAGTCTATTTCCTGAAATTTATTTCTCCATGGGTTTACTATCCCTCAGAAGCAATTCATTTCACTTGGGAGAAATTTATCAAAGACCTATTTCAATTAATACTGCTAGATAGTAAATGAGGTCAATTTAAAATGGCTTGTTCATAGCAAGCACTTTCATTCCCAAGTTATAATATATTTCTATATATAAGAATAAAATTCTAAACAAATTTCCAAAAATCACATCAGATGCTGCTTTTTTTCTAATTTATTCTTAATCTTTCTTTTGAGTACCAATAATATTTTTCTACTATATCTAATATATAATTATTCGATGAAAAACAAGCCACAGAATTCTACTGTGGGGAAAAAGATACATCCCAAAGTTAACGTAAGCATCATAAATTTTATTAACTCTACAATCCCTTTGAATTTTCTTAGAAGGAATTTAAACTGAAATTTATCTTAGTTTATCTACCCAATCCTGTTCAGATTCTATAAATGTATGGCATAGACAAAATAACTAGGGATTTTTTTAAAAAGCAAATCAAAGACCTTATTTTCAAGAGTTTCTCTAACAATTTACATATAGAAATATGTTAATTACAATATTTTTCTAGTTATCTATTAAAATAGTTCTCCAGTGGTTTGCACTCAGAAAAGTATTTTAGGCTAGTCAATTTTTTTCAGTTATTCCTCTGGGTAATTGCATGCCTCTAAAATTAAAATACTGTGTTCCTTTTCATTTTTGCCTAATTCAATTTTTAATTTATTAAAATGACCTTTACTACAAATCATCCTCACTGAAGAGAATTTTTATCAAAGCACTAAATAACACTTAATCTTCTTACTAGAACAGTTAAGAGTAGAAAATGTTTTGGGCCATTAAGGACACTTGAGGGTCCTATTTATTATTATTAGATCTGTACTACAATAACTAATGCCTTCTAATTATTGGACTTTTTCTTTTCTTTTTTTAAAAATATTTTTTATTGATTTCAGAGAGGAAGGAAGAGGGAGAGAGAGATAGAAACATCAATGATGAGAGATAATCATTGATCAGCTGCCCCCTGCATGACCCACACTGGGGATCGAGCCCACAACCTGGGCATGTGCCCTGACCAGGAATCAAACTATGACCTCCTGGTTCATAGGTCAACCACTGAGCCTTGACAGCCAGGCATTCTTGAACTTTTTCTCATCTCATTATGTCTCTTAGAAAGCAAGTCTAAAGTCTATTTGATTCTGGAACACAGAAAACCCACATACAAACCTCAAACAGCCAAATTCATTGCCAGTGGCTCCGCGCAGTCTTTGTGATGGCTAGTTTCATGTGTCAACTTGGCTAGGCCACAGTACCCACATTTTTCATTCTAATGTTTCTGTGAAGATGTTTTTTGGGTAGAATTAACATTTAAATCAGTGGCCTGGAGTTAGATTCCCTTCCATAATATGAGGTCTCATCCAATCATTTGAAGATCTTGAAAAAAAGACTGACCTTCACTCCACCGCACCCCTCATCCAAGAGAGGGAATAATTCGGCCAACAGAACACCTTCAGGCTTGAACTCAACTCATCCTTGGGTTTCCAGCCTGCAGACTTACCCTGCAGAGTTTGAACTTGTCGGCCTCCACCACAACCACTTGAACCAATTCCATAAAACCTCTCTCTCTCTCTCTCTTTCTCTCTCTCTCTCTCTCTCTCTCTCTCTCTCTCTCTCTCTCTCTCTCGCACACACACACACACACACACACACACACACAAAGATATATATGATGATTGTGTACACATCCTATTGCTTCTGTTTTTCTGGAGAATGCTGACTAGTACAATCTATAAAGGTGGGAAAAACAATTTATAAGAAAGTTATTTCACTATCCTCAGATATAATTGTTTTAAAAAGTTATTTGATTATATTAAATTGCATATTAAATTATATAAAAATGTACTGATCTTTTATCATTAGCCTATAATTATTTGTAATTATTTTAAACATATTTTAGCAAAGTTAGATTTTCCTTTCACCATATGACCATGATGTGGAAAAACAGTAGACTTAAAGCCTTTTATAATTATAAAATATCAGAAACAATTAAAATATCCAACAAATAAGTGGAATGGTTAATTAAAATTTGGACCTTCCATACAATAAAATATTTAAATGTAATAAATAATTAAAAACTATTTAGCAAAAAATGTTGATGTATTACATACAAAAGAGGCATTCTAATGTGTATGTAAAGTACAACCTTAACTCTGTAAAATATATAGGATATATATATATATATATATGCATATATATATGAAATTAGACATAAAGAACAGCATGTCAAAATTTAATTAAAAGTTATATCTAGATAACACATGATATTATATGTGATTATTCTTCTATTCCCTTTTATATTTTCCAGGTGATTTTCTTAACAAATTCTCCAATGACTTCAGATGACTCTGTCTTTCCATAGTATTTGTCATATGCCGATCTATGATAATCTTTATCAAGTGTACTGTAGTCATCTATCTATATATCTGTCTTCCATTATAGTCTATGAGTTTTGTCCGTGTATGCCCTCAGCACATAGCATAGTTCATAATGCTTTCATGATAGACAATACATAATGCCCACAGATTTTTAATACTACCAACTATTGAAAATTAGTAATTGAGTCATGGCTGTCATCAACAGTATTATCTATTTTCCTACCCAATAGTACCTTTCTTATTACAGTCTGCTGTTTTATGAAAAAGTACACAAGAAAACTGATAGTGGTTGAAGTAATCCTTAAATGATCCTCCTCTCCCCACCCCATACACCCATGATTTCCCACCCTAATTGCCAGGCATGGGAATGGGAACATGATGAGATATAATGCCTGTAATTATGTTTGGGTACATGACAAAAGCGATTTTGCAGATTTAATTAAGGTTACTAATCAATTGACTTTTAGTTAATTCAAAGGGACCAAATCGAATCACATGAATCCTTTAAAAGCAGAGTTTCCTTTAACTGGTAGCAGAAGAAGAAATCAAAGAGATTCAAAGGATGGGAAAGACATGGTTTGCCCTTGCTAGAGTGAAGATGAAGGAGGCCACGTGAAAGAATGCAGGTAGCTTCCAGGAAGAGAGTAGTCTTTGGATGACAGCCAGTGAGAAAACAGGTACTTCAGAACTACAATCCACAAGGAACTGGATTCTGCCCTCATTCTGAATGAGCTTGGGGTGCATTTTTCCCTATACCATCTAGATAAGAGTCCAGGCTAGCTGATGATTTAATTTCATCCTTGGGAGATGAAGCAAAGAACCCAGTTAAGCTTGCCCAAGCTTCTGACATACAGAACTATGAGCTAATAAATTTAGATTGTTTTAAGCTGCTAAACTTGTGATGATTTGTTCTAAAGCAATTGAGCTCCAATACACTAATAAACTATCCTTATTTTAATGCAGAGGTTTCCAATTATGAGACTGTTTTAACCTGTGAGTTATATTTTGCTGTGGTTATAGACCCAAATGAGTACAGAACATCACATAAACGTGAAATTTCTCACATTGTGCCTAGAGGTACATAGAAAAAGTTAGCTCCTGTATTCTCTAAACCTGGTCTAATCTTCTACCAAAGCGCATCCCGCATAGACGAAAACTTACTCCTGCCAAATAATAGTATGTCAGTTTCCTATATTCCTGGTTGTATACTTTACAGTCCAGATCCCTCAGAGAACTATTTTAAAGAGTTTTGTGTGTTTTTTTACTACTAAGAATTTCTAGGTCCATATTCCATCATTTAAAAAAATATATTCTTACTGATTTTACAGAGAGGAAGGGAGAGGGGTAGAGGGTTAGAAACATCCATGAGAGAGAAACATCCATCAGCTGCTTCCTGCACACCCCCTACTGGGGATGAAGTCCACAACCAAGGTTCATGCCCTTGACTTGCATTGAACCTGGGACCCTTCAGTCTGCAGGCCGACACTCTATCCGCTGAGCCAAACCGGTCAGGGCTATATCCCATCTTTACATTCTGCCCCTTTACTCTTTCCTTCCTCAAAGTGGGATATGAGTATATTAGGAGGCTCTCGTTGCTTTTAGGACAACAGAGTGAGGGAGTGCTGGAATGCTCTGGGTCCTTTGGCTCCTCTGGGTTCTGAGGAGGTTTCTTATGTGTCTGGCCTCTGCTCTCACTGCTGGAGTCCCCTGCTGTAATTCATAGCCCGGGTTCTGCAAGGCTTCCAAGACCTAGTGGCGAGGTCTGACTCCTAACGTCTCACCTCAGCCCAGGCTAGTTCTGGGAATCTCTTTGAATCTCTTCTACATCTGCCATCCAGAGCCTTAATTAGGCCACCCACCTCTAACCTCTAACTACTGCAGTGGGGTCATATCGCCTTAAAACTCCCCACTGGGAGCAGGGTCATGCAAGAATATTGCGTTCTACTCACATTCATAGATAATACAAGCAACTCAGGAAAGCTAAACCATACCTCTTCTTCAGCCTAACCATGCTGAGTTCCAAAGGTTAGTTTTTAATGGCCATCTGAGGAGCTATCTCCTTTCAGTTTCAGAAATTAGTTTAGGCAAGTACTCCTAGTCTTGGCAATTGTTTCAACTTATATAACAAGGTGTCCTTACGTCCAAGACAAAGTCTGAAAATGGAGATTGGGGACCAGGTTCTTCACTCCTTCACTTATTTGCCTTTCTCTCCCTTTATTTCTCAAAATTCCTTGGGATCAAAAAGGGTAGGCTCTGTGCTATCTATCTACTGATATTACATCATATCTTCTTACCATGGGTACCAAGACATAATGACAATCCATGGAGGTGGAAGTCGTGCCCTCTCTATATTTAGAGAAAATTTTTAAGAATCTGTGCCCTTGATGTTTGAGCATTATCGGTAAGTTAAGAAAATGTACATCATACTTACTCCAAGGTCTTCTTTCAAACCCATATTTTTTTGGAAAATTCTTTTTTGGTTTTCTGAAATTAAACTTTAATTCTATCTTAATCTTTGCACACCTGCTATAAAATTCCTAATCCCACTTACCCACCCTCTGAAACCAACAGAAGGTTCACTTTAGCTAGATAGACATTGTTATAAACAGAAGCCAAAAGACCATATCATAATAATAAAATCAAAATATCACCCCAGATACATGGAACACCAAAGTTGAGAACATAAATGATTTTTAAAAAATTTTTCTTGTATTTGATAGACATGAACCAGTTTACAGATTTGTAGAAATAAATTTTACCCGAATCTTACTGTGTCACCGGAGGGAAACAAATGTTATTTTACTTAATATCTACACTAAATACTGTAATGAGACATAAACCTAGTCTTCCCATGGCATTAATGACTTCATCAATAGTAACATTTAAAGAAATTTTCCATAGGATGATTTATAATTGATTTACATTATATCACCACTAGAGGCCCAGGGCATGATTGAATCATGCACTTGCAGGGTCCCCTACACGCTTTCGCTTTCGATCGCAGGGGAGCTGGGTGCCTGTCGGCTGGTGCACCAGGCCTTTCAGAAGCCTCCGTCGAGCCGGAGCGGACAGGCACCCAGCTCCCCCGCTTTTGATGGTCCGCGGCGGGACGTGAGCTCGCTGCCCCAGAGGCCCCTTCTGTTCCGCAGCATAGCCATGGCGCAGATGCTGAGCTGGCGCCGCCACTGGCGACGTGAGCTCAGTGTCCCGCTGGCCCAATCGGCTACCCCCGCCACCCCAAGTTCCGCCCCCTGCGCCTCCTGCTGGCCCAATCGTGGGCGTAGCGGAGTGATGGTAATTTACATATTACCATTTTATTAGGTAGGATAATATATAAATGGCCACCTTGGAAAAGGCTTCCTTCTCTAATTTAAAGCAATGGTAATATTTCCACATACTCAGGAGCCTTTACAACATCCAGGGCTACCATTGTGGACAGATAACAGCATCATGTGGGGCAGTTCCCAGCTGATATAATCTTGGATTGTAACTAAACCCTGGCTTTTTGTGAAATTTAAATGCTTATAAACTAAACATGTTGCTTTTACAGATGTTTCTCATATAGGTAGTGTTCATCCAGCGTTTTAAATAGAAACTTGGCTGAAAATATAATATTAAGAAACGACCTTTTCTCTACATTACAAGGCTATTAGTGTAAAAATACAATGAAGTAATGCATTGCCCTAATTTGTTTTTAATCCACTTGTGTGATTTTTTTTGTAGGACATTGGACACACCCTAGAGAGCTAGAATTCTGCACCACAGCAGATTCAACCCTGCCATTTACTCATGTAATTCTATAATTCTGAAGTTGCAGTATCTGATACTGCCAGGAAGTTCTCACAGTCTTACAGAGTTTGCTAAATGTAAAATCCCATTTGGTGCAGATAATTCCACTTTCTATGGAGAAATTTCAGTAACAACTTAATTTCCTCCTGTTGTGTGAATATCTTTCATCAACAAAATGTTTATAATCACATCACATTTTAGAATGCTACCTTTGGTTTAAACAGACTGAGGAGTTAAGTGAGAGAAAGAGCAAAGGGAATTGGAAAAAATTAATTGTGTGATAAAGAGAGATCAGTGACTACTAGCTGTGTATGAAAATGAAAAGTGTTTAGATGAACTGATCTGATACCATTTCTATCAGTCTCATTTATTAAAGCTGTAGAAAACTGTTTACCCTGCTGGTTAGCTCTTGCAAGAGTGACTCTGATCTCATGGATGTCAGCACTTGCCTTCCAGATTTCCCCGGCTTTCAGCCTGGGTACCTTTCTTGTCCAGCTCTTCAAAGCAAATAAAAGAAGAAAGGAGAAGGGAAAAAGCATCCAGTGAGAGATTACAACATCCTCCACAGGGAATCCCTCCTGAGATCTGCTGATTGTAACAACACATTGAGAGGAAGCTCAGTGTGCCATAATCCATTCTCAATGCGCCTGGAAGCTTCTGTGCAAGGTGAACCGAAGGTCACTCTGATGTCAATACAGAGTCCAAAGAGAATCCATATTTTGCACCTATAATTTCTTATTGTGAGAGACAAAGTCATTCTTTCATAAGGTATTTCTAATTTTTGCCAAATGAATTACAGCAGGACAAAATAT
Organism: Cnephaeus nilssonii; assembly: GCF_951640355.1. Lineage (NCBI taxonomy): Eukaryota > Metazoa > Chordata > Mammalia > Chiroptera > Vespertilionidae > Cnephaeus > Cnephaeus nilssonii. The sequence continues at coordinate 81,078,716 of NC_137072.1, read as the reverse complement.
TCACCTACAAATATTTTGTCAATAATATATGTGTGTTTTTTTTAATTTCAATACTTGTAAAACAACATCCAGCTGCAAGAATGTGTAACTAGATTTTGGAGTAATGTTTTAGGTAATCTCAGCTCTAGAGAACTCTCTAGAAAACTTGAGCAGCTTAATAGCTACCTTAAGGCAGAATCCATGGGACCATATTCTTATGCCATTCAATCTAGTTATTATAAGTCTACTTTATCTGAGCCCATTTAGTGAGAGGATATTTTATTACAGAAGGTTAGTCACTCTAATAAGAGAAGAACAAATCATTTTTAGGCAAATGTATACGTATAAGACAAATGTAATTGATTGGCAAATTCTAAGTAGGATATTTATCCAACAAATTGAAATATTAATCCTTTTTTGTTATGTGTCACTTCCATGTGTTCATTTCTCTTGTTCTTTTTATAGCATGCTCAATTTAAAGCTGTGTAATCTCTCACAATTATTTCAACAGCCCACTATTGAAACTAACTTCCTCCTCTCCTCTGTCCTCTCTTCATTTCCCACACCTCCACGCTGACACCACGCAGCTTTCTAAAATGTAGTTGTGATATCACTTCCCTATTGAATCTCTTATGGATTTTTGTTTCATACTAAGTAAAGTCCAAATAACCCACCATTCAAATATGTTTTCACAATCTCTTTGAACTATCTTTTCAGACTCCTCTATTCCTTCACAGCCACCCTCATTTACAAACTCCACTTACAATATGCTCACTCCTTACAACGTGCCGAAGACTAGCTTCTTTCAGTTACTTCACAGTTTTGCACCAGCAGACACCTTTCATCTCTATGCCTTTGCACATATCTTGCATACCCCAAATGCCAGCTACCTTCTCATAGTCTTAATCGCTACTTTTAGCACAAATGTTTTCACATCCCGCCCTGACCACTTCCTTCGGGATGTATTTCTCCCACTCCTATGCCCACTCCGAAGGTAATTCTTAGTTAGAGACCACACTCCCCATAGACTCTCACCTCCTTAAATCAAGGGGCTTGTGTTGTTCAAGTTTTTAAAATAGGAATTGTAGCAATGTCCATTGAATAAAAACATTTTAAAAATCTAGTAAACTAATATCTGATATTAGTCCCTGTGGATCTATCCATTTCAAAGTGTCAATACTAACTCATTAGCTCTAAGACAGTGTTAACTTCCATTAATACCTGTGATATAATTGCTGCATACAGCTATACTGCTCTAATTCCATGGAAATAAGTAAATTACAATCATACCATCTGTGATAAAAAAAAAAAAAAGACACCAGAACTGCCCTCACCAGTTTTCTTAGGGGTTAGAGCATGGGCCCTCAGAGCAAAGTGTTGTGGGTGCAATTCCCAGTTGCAGGTTCCCCAGCCCAGGTAGGGGCATGTGTAGGAGGCAACCAATCCATGTGTCTCCCATCTCTCTCTCTCCCCCTCCTTCTTCCTCCCTTCTACCTTCTCTAAAAATCACTGGAAAATTTCCTCGGGTGAGGATTAAAAAAATTAAAAAGACAGCAGAACTTTGCTGAGATCTTATTATTTCATTAGAAATTAACTAGAGGCCCGGTGCACAAAATTCATGCATGGAAGGGGGGGTTCCCTCAGCCCAGCCTGCAACCACTCCAATCAGGGATGCCTCAGGGGATGTCCGACCACTGGTTTAGGCCCGATCCCTATGGGTGGGATCGGGCCTAAACCAGCGGTCGGATACTCTCTCACAATCTGGGACCACTGGCTCCTAAGCACTTACCCACCTGCCTGCCTGCCCGATCACCCCTAACCTCTCTGCCTGCCTGCCTGATCACCCCTAACTGCCTCTGCCTGCCTGATCTCCCCTAACTGCCCTCCCCTGCCAGCCTGATCGAGCCTCCAACTGCTCTCCCATGCCAGCGTGATCTCACCCCAACTGCCTCTGCCTGCCTGATCACCCCTAACTGCCCTCCCTTGCTGCCCTGATCTAGCCCCCAAATGCCCTCCCCTGATGTCCTGATCTCACCCCCAACTTCCCTCCCCTGCCAGTCTGGTTGCCCCCAACTGCCCTCCCCTGCCAGCCTGATCACCCCTAACTGCTTCTGCCTGCCTGATCGCCCCTAACTGCCCTCCCCTGCCAGTCTGATCTCGCCCCCAACTGCCCTCCTCTGCTGGCCAATTTGGTTCTGATTTTTCAGTTTCTATGCCAGTCAGCGTCAAAAGCTCTGCCATTGGCTCCTCACAGTTGACCCAGATTTGGTTCTGATTTTTCAGTTTCTATGCCAGTCAGTGTCAAAAGCTCCACCTCCTAGGCAGCCATTGGCTCCTCACAGTTGACCCAGATTTGGTTCTGATTGGTCAGTTTTTATGCTAGTCAGCATCAAAAGCTCCGCCTCCTAGGCAGCCATTGGCTCCTTACATTCACCCAGATTTGGTTCCGATTGGTCAGTTTCTATGCCAGTCAGCATTTCTGGGCCTATCAACGGGGCCTGATCAGAAAGGTGGAGCTGATCAGCAGTCCTGTTGGAAGCCGGAGAGAAATGGAGGCACATCTGTTGGCCAGGCCTGGAGAGAAAGAGAGGCAAGCCCTAACCAATTTGGCTCAGTGGATAGAGCGCCAGCCTGTGGACTGAAAGGTCCCAGGTTCGATTCTGGTCAAGGGCATGTACCTTGGTTGCAGGCACCTTCCCAGTAGGAGGTATGCAGGAGGCAGCTGATTGATGTTTCTTTCTCATCGATGTTTCTAACTCTCTATCCCTCTCCCTTCCTCTCTATACAAAAGCAATAAAATATATTTTAAAAAAGAGAGGCAAGTTCTGATCAATGGCTGCCACAGAGGCTACAGATCAGACCCTGCCTCTCTGCAGGCCTCTCTCTGGGCCTGAACTGTAGTCCCCTAGGCAGTCAGTGCTGGGTAAGGGTGCTGGCAGCGGCCCCAGTCAGTGCTGGGTCACCACAGCAACCCAGCAATTACTTCCGGTCTGGTTGAGCCTTTGGTCATAATGGTTATTATTATATAGATTAGGCTGAGCTGATACAATACAGGATTTCTAGTTAGCAGCATTTTTCCCTATTTTTGGCAACATTATGTCGCTTTGCCTGAACAGTTTTCACAAATCTTAAAACATTATTAAGAACACCTACATGAAACAATGAGCATATATTTTTTAAAATATATTTTATTGATTTTTTACAGAGAGGAAGGGAGAGGGATAGAAAGCTAAAAACATCGATGAGAGAGAAACATCGACCAGCTGCCTCCTGCACACCCCCTACCGGGGATGTGCCCACAACCAATGTACATGTCCTTGACCGGAATCGAACCTGGGACCTTTCAGTCCATGGGCCAACGCTTTATCCACTGAGCCAAACCGGTTTGGGCACAATGAGCATATTTTATGATGTTTCACATCCAATGCTTTACAGATATAAACCTGTCCCCCTTTGAGGATAAGTTTTTTACAATCTCTGGTAAATTGAAGAAAAACACTTTTTTTTCTTCTATAATTGTATAGCTAACTATCTTCACTGTACTTTCATTTCAAAACATGGAGTCCATCCTATTAATATACAACAAAGGCAAAGTAAACAGTAATAATTATTTTGTTTATTAAATAATCAGTATTTGTTTTGAAAATTTTATTTTATTGAATTAACTTCTAAATTTTTCAACTTATTTCAGATTTATAAATAAGGATAAAGCACACAATATTTTTCTGCTACTTCCTTCTAGCAAAAAATTCAGTGTCATTTGATATGTAACTTTAAATATATTTGAACATCCATCTGAGAGAAGTGTTTAAGAGACTTTTATAAAGCTGTTTTAAAAAGCAATGTTATTGATCTTTAAAAAGTGGCAAATCTATGAAATGCTTACCAAATGATAAAGGATTTAAATTCTAGGAAAGACAGTCAATATTAAGACAATTAAACATGGATTTTTAAAAGGCATTCTACAATCCTCCTGTTTCAACTTCAAACTAAAATCAGTGACAGTGAAAAGTAGCAAAGAGCATGTTTTCATGTCTTTTGGCCTTCTGTATGTCCTCTTTGAAAAAGTATCTGTTTAGGTCCATTTTTTGATTGGGTTGTTTATCTTCCTTTTGTTAAGTTGTATGAGTTCCCTGTAAATGTTGGAGATTAAACCCTTATCAGTGATAACATTGGCAAATATATTCTCCCATGCAGTGGGCTTTCTTGTTGTTTTGTTGATGGTTTCTTTTGCTAGGCAGAAGCTTTTTATTTTGATGTAGTCCCATTTGTTTATTTTCCCTTTAGTTTCCATTGCCCTAGGAGCTGTATCAGTGAAGATACTGCTTCGGCATATGGCTGAGATTTTGCAGCCTGTGGATTCCTCTAAGATTTTTATGGTTCCCCATCTTACATTTAAATCCTTTATGTACTTTGAGTTTATTTTTGTGTATGGTGTAGGTTGGTGGTCTAGTTTAATTTTTAGCATGTATCTGAACAATTTTCCCAGCACCATTTATTGAAGAGAGTGTCTTGACTCCATTGTATGCTCGTGCCTCCTTTGTCAAATGTTAATTGAGCATAGTGGTTTGGGTCGATTTCTGGGTTCTCTATTCTGTTCCATTGGTCTATATGTCTGTTCTTGTGCCAGTACCAGGTACTAGTTGTACCGGTTAATAATGGCGATTTTGTAATCAAAGAAAACACGATAATTTCAAGAGAAACATCAAAAGTGCTTTATTCAAAGTAATGTCCATCACTAGCTACACATTTCCCCATCTTTCAGGTAATTTGTGGATACGTCCCGATAGAACTTTTCTTGTTTTGAGGCAAGCCATTCAGAGACCCCATTTTCCACTTCTCCATATGTTTTGAAATGCTGCTCAGAAAGTGCGTGTGCCATGGATCTAAACAAGTGATTATCTGAAGGAGCAAGGTCTGGTGAATACAGTGAGTGGGTTAATACTTCCCAGGCAAGATCTTTTAATGTGTCTTTAACTTAATGTGTCTTTAACTGGTTTTGAAGTGTGTGATGGTGTATTATCATGAAGCAAAATTACTTTGCTGTGTCTTCTGGCACATTCTTGTCCTTTCACAATCAAAGCATGGTCCAAATTGATTATTTGTTGTCAGTAGTGATGAGTATTAATGGTGTCACCTGGTTTTAGAAGCTCATACTACACCACACCTTCCTGATCCCACCAAACACAGAGCATTGTCTTCTTTCTGAAGCGATTTGGCCTTGCAGTCAATGTTGATGGTTGACCTGGATCAACCCATGATTTAGTGCATTTGGGAGTCTCAAAATAAATCCACTTTTCATTGCCAGTCACAATTCCATGTAAAAAAGACTTTCTTTCATGCCGTTGAAGCAACATTTTACTGACGACTTTTCAGTTTCCCATTTGTCTTTCGTTCAGTTGATGTGGCACCCATTTTCCTTCCTTTAAAATCTTCCCCATTGCTTGTAAATGATTGGAAATTGTTTGCTGAACAACGTTTAATCTTTCTGCAAGTTGTTTTTGAGTTTGACATGCATCTTCACCCAATAATGCTTGTAATTATTGGTCTTCAAACTTTTTTCAGTTGACCTGGAAGTTCTTTGTCTTTCACATTGAAATCATCATTTTTAAAGAATTTAAACCAGCGTTCACAAGAATCTTGAGATGGAGCATGTGCACCATAAGCTTCCCGAAGTATTCAGCAGCACTTTTCTTCAAAATAAAGTAATGAATTAAAACTTCCTGCAAATGCTCTTTTTTTTTTTTGGCAAAAATTTGACATTTTTAAGCATAAAAATATCTACGATGTTAACACCTTCAGAAAATTTGACATATGAAGTTTTGAAGTGTGCTGTCAATACAACAAAATAGCATACATATCAAATCGCATATATATCAACATATCTGTAACTCCATCTATTGAAAAAAATCTGCATTATTAACTGGTACACCTACTAGTTTTGAGAACAGTGGCTTTGTAATACAGCTTGATATCTGGTATTGATATCCCTTCTACTTTGTTCTTGTTCAGGATTGATGCAGTTATTTGGTGTGTTTTTTTATTCCAGATGAATTTTTGGAGTGTTCGTTCTAGGTCTGTGAAATATGCAGTTGGTATTTTAATGGGGAGTGCATTGAATCTATAGATTGCTTTGGGTAGTATGGACATTTTAATGATGTTAATTCTACCAATCCATGAACACGATATGTTCTTCCATCACAGTATTCCTCTATCACTTTTTTCAGTGTCCTGTAGTTTTCTGAGTACAGGTCTTTTACATCCTTAGTTAAGTTTATTCCTAGGTATCTTAATTTTTTTTGGGGGGGGTGCAATGGTAAATGGGATTGGTTTTTTTGTGTGTTTTTTTTGTTTTGTTTTGTTTTGTTTTACTTTCTTTCTGTAAGTTCACTATTGGTGTATAAAAATGCCATAGATTTCTTGGCATTAATTTTGTATTCTGCTACATTGTCAAATTCATTTACTAAGTCTAGTAATTTTTTGATGGAGTCTTTTGGGTTTTCTATGAACAGTATCATGTCATCTGCAAATAATGACAGTTTTAATTCTTCTTTTCCAATTTGGATACCTTTTATTTCTTCTTCTTGTCTAATTGCTATGGCTAGCACTTCCAGTACTATGTCGAGCAGAAGTGGTGAAAGTGGGCATCCCTGTCTTGTTCCTGTTCTTAGAAGAAATGAAGTTTTAGGAATCCACAGACAGCAAAATCTCAGACATATGCCAAAGCAATATCATCACCAATACAACTCCTAGGGCAATGGAAACTAAAGAGAAAATAAACAAATGAGATAGAAAAAGCTTCTGCAGAGCAAAAGAAACAATCAACAAGAAAGCCCACTGCATGGGAGAACATATATGCCAATGTTATCTCTGATAAGGGTTTAATCTCCAACATTTACAGGGAACTCATACAACTCAACAAAAGGGAGATAAACAACCCAATCAAAAAATGGGCAACAGACCTAAATAGATTCTTTTCAAAAGAGGACATACAGAAGGCCAAGAGACATATGAAAATATGCTCAAAGTCACTAATAATCTGAGATGCAAATCAAAATGACAATGAGGTACCATCTCACACCTGTCAGAATGGCTATCATCAACAAATCAACAAATGACAAGTGCTGGCGAGGATGGGGAGAAAAAGGAACCCTCGTGCACTGCTGGTGGGAATGCAGACTGGTGCAGCCACTGTGGAAAACAGTATGGAGTTTCCTCAAAAAACTGAAAATGGAACTCCCATTTGACCCAGTGATCCCACTTCTAGGAATATATCCCAAGAAACTAGAAACACCAGTCAGAAAGGATATATGCACCCCTATGTTCATAGCAGCACAATTTACAATAGCTAAGATGTGGAAACAGCCTAAGTGCCCATCAGCAGATGAGTGGGTTAAAAAACTGTCGTACATCTACATAATGGAATACTACACTGCTGTAAAAAGGAAGGAACTCCTACCATTTGCAACAGCATGGATGGGACTGGAGAGCATTATGCTAAGCGAAATAAGTTAGTTGGAGAAAGATAAATATCACATGATCTCACTCATTTGTGGAATATAATTAACAACATAAATTGTTAAACAAAAACAGAGACAGAGAAGCATTGATCAGACTGTGAAACCTCAGAGGGAAGGCTTGGGAGGGTGCGAGGAAGGGGGAGAGATCAACCAAAGGACTTGTATGCATGCATATAAGCATAACCAATGGACACAGACACTAGGGGGGTGAGGGCATGAGAGGAGGTGTGTGGGGGGCAATGGGGGAATAAGGACACATATGTAATACCTTAATCAATAAATAAAATAAAATAAAGTAGCAAAGAAAATTATAGTTTTTATTTGCTATTTTATGTCATTAGCATATCTCCACCAATTTTTCAAAACAAACTTTGTGTTACCTGTCAGGTAAAACATATTTAAATGATTATTCATTTATAACCAATCCATGACTTCTTATAGGATCATTATAGAGGGTGTCTCAAAAAATGTATATGCACTTTGAATGATTATAAAATCAGTGTTTATTAACATACAGTTCATTTTCAAATTTTAAAAGAACCTACAGAAATGAATACCTTATATGTCAAAGCCTGTTTTCAAACTGATGACCGATCTTGTCCAGGCACTGCTGAAAATGCGAAGCAATGGAATCGCAAACATGAAGAATAATTTTGTTCAGTATTTGTGTGCCCTCAATTTGTTTAATTTTGCCAGTTTTGTACCAAAAGCTTGATCTTTTATGTATCCACATAATAAAAAGTCTAGTGGCACTTTAGGAAAAATTTTATTTGTTCAAATCATTATTTCAAATCAGTTAAACTTGAAAAGGAGTGAAAATTAAGTGAGTTATCAGCTGTTAAAGTGTGTATACATTTTCTTGAGACATCCTGTATTTTCCTTTCACTTCCCCCCCTTTGAATGCATTTCTTTTTGTAATCTAACAGAAAATATTAAAGATGAAATATTTAAAAAATAAATGTGTATATCACTTGGTTATTAAAATAGAAGAACTCTATAATTTTGAAATAATACTGCAGGTTGGATGAAATCTAATTTGAAATGATACAATAGTTGGACCTAAACTACCCCCAAGATTATCATCACTATTAAGAAATACAGGATGGGCAAAAGTAGGTTTATAGGTTTCATGAAACAGGTTTCATTCTTGTATTATTTATTAATTATTAGGTTATTTTCCATAAGAACAACTATAAACCTACATTTGCCTCACCCTGTATTTATGAAACACTTGGGAGTACATGAAGCTACCCCTTTGGTTTCACTGGAATTCTTCAAAAGAAGCAATCTACTTTTAGGGTCACCCACTAAAATATTTTATTAGAATAACAAATGCAAGTAAATTAAATAATAAGTAATCAGTTGATAAACAAAAGGTTAGAGATAACTAAATTAAATCAAAGCAAAAAAAAATACCTTTAAGAATAATAATCAGTAGTAAAGAAGAGTTTTAAGCTTGAAAAAATAGTATGAGACATTTCAAAATGTGATAGGCATTTTCTGTGCATTTGAGAAACAGGGTATGTGGTGCACCTGTGCTTAAGCACAAATATATCTCTCATTTCATTTTCTATAAAGAAGACAATCAAATTATATGATAACTAGAGGCCTGGTGCATGAAATTTGTGCATATGAGGGGGTTCCCCTTAGCCCAGCCTGAATCCTCTCCAATCTGGGACCCCTCAGGGGATGTCCCACTGCCGGTTTAGGCCCAATCCTGGGAATCAGGCCTAAACCGGCAGTTGGACATCCCTCTCACAATCCAGGACTGCTGGCTCCTAACTGCTCACCTGCCTGCCTGCCTGATTGCCCCTAACTGCTCCACTGCTGTCCTGGTTGCCCCCAACTGCCCTCGCCTGCCAACCCGGTCATCCCATGCAGCCTGCTATTCAGTCATTTTGGTCGTCCCTCACTAATCCCCCTGCTTGCCTGGTCACCCCACACAGCCTGTTTGTTCAGTCGTTTTATCGTCCCTCACTAACTCCCCTGCCAGCCTGGTTGCCCCACACAGCCTGCTGTCCAGTCGTTTGGTCTTCCTTCACTAACCCCCCTGCTGGCCTTGTCGCCCCACACAGCCTGTGTTCGGTCGTCCGTCTGGTTGTTTCGGTTGTGATGGCCCCTGGCTTTTTATATATTATGATTTGCATGAACAAGAGCATTTCTCTCTCCTACTAATTTTAGTAGTCTCATCAGACTAATAAGAACCTTTGGAGCCAGAGCAAGTCAAGTGGCAGAATTTATTAACCTGGCTATCATAGTTGAACACTTCTTACAATACAATTTATCCTTTAACCAATTTCTCGTGCAATCATCATTCTGCATTGTAAATTAGCAATATTCTGGTATCTCTTGTATACTAAGTTTTCTTCATTATTTCCTTTATAATTGACTTAAACTTAAAACAGTTTTTTAAAGTTTACTTAGTGGTATAATTCAGTAGGCAACACATTTTATAGATGGACAAACTGAGGGACATGAATGTGGAGTCACTTATAGATAAATTTAGTTAACTCATCCGAAACTTAGAATTAGAATTCTAGGTTAAGGATAGAAAAATAATTAGCCCCAATGTCAGCATCACAAATGAAGTGAATAGGCAGCCATTATACATACTATATTAATCATTTTTAGTTTTTCAGAGTAATTTAATTCAATTAATAACTAAAAAAATATTTTTGGCCCAGCCGATGTGGCTCGGTGATTGAATGTTGACCTATGAACCAGGAGGTCACAATTTAATTCCTGGCCAGGACATATGCTCAGATTGTGGGCTTGATCTACAGTAGGGGCAAGCAGGAGGCAGCTGATCAATGATTCTCTGCCATCATCGATCTCACTCTCTCTCTCAGTCTAGCTCTCGCTCTCTTCATCTCCCTTCTTCTCTGAAATCAATAAAAATATATTTTTAAAATATTTTTGGTGAGAGAATGAGAGGGAGGCAGATAAGTGAGGGTACAGAGCTACTTAATTGTTTTGTTATAAATGTAGGGAAAACAGTAAGAATCAGGTGGGACTACTTCAGGGTTGTTTCAAGTCTTGTCTATAACAGCCTATTATAGTTAACTAGTGGCCCTGTGAATGAAATTCATGCACATTAAAAGGGAATTAATTAGAGGAAATACTTTAATATTGCTATTTGCCCTTTCTCTGTAATAGAAGTGTCAGAGATGAAAGAAAATGAGTAAAATGTATGTGAAAATCTTCCTCCTGTCAGAGTCTGGGGCTCACCATGGGACCCAGAGTCAAGACCCCGCCCACCACCCCCACGCGCTTCGAAAACGCAGGAGACCCAGAACCAGCCGGCCCCACCCTATTAGGTGAGATCCAGACCCAGCTGGCCCCACCCCCGCCAAGCCCCTCCGGGCCAGGGGTGCAGCCTCAGGTCCCCCAGCCCATTGCCGAGCAGGTGGCATAGCCTCAGGTCCCCTGGCCCGGCACCAGGTGGGGGCACAGTCTCAGGTCCCTCATCAAGCCCCGCTGGGTGGGGGGGTGCAGCCTCAGGTCCCCCAGCCCAGCGCCAGGTGGGAGGGCGCGGCCTGAGGTCCCCTGTCAAGCCCTGACAGGCAGGGGGCATGGCCTGAGGTCCCCTGGCCCTGCACTGGGGCAGGGGGCATGTCCTGAGGTCCCCTGTCAAGCCCTGCTGGGCGAGGGGTGCAGCCTGAGGTCCCTGTCAAGCCCTGCTGGATGGCAGGCATGGCCTGAGGTCCCCCGTCAAGCACCACCAGGCAAGGGGCGCGGCCTGAGGTCCCCATCAAGTCCCACGGGGCAGGGGGCACAGCCTGAGGTCCCTCACCCCGGCCAGGCGCCATGCAGCCTCAGGTCCCTGCTGTTCGGAGGTGACGTTACAGCATCTGGGGTAATTTGTATATTCCTCTATTATTAGATAGATGATTATCTCTAATACTCTGTAATTATTTTCTGCATTCTTATCAGTATGGATCACAAAAAAATGTTTGAACACTTCAAATTTATCCATTTCATAGTTACATCATCATTAGTAGTACCTCTCTGGTCCCTTCATTGATTACTTTAAGTGTTGAATTATTTGCTTTATTACTTTTTCTTTCAAGGTTACTTTCCTTTGCACCCATCTTCTTCCTGCCACTGAGACAACTTTAAGTTAACTCTGTCCCAAGCTGGGATCATCTTCACCTTCACCTACATGATTTTAAGGGTCTCTAGTTTCACAATCATAGGATTCAAGCACCCAGCTTTTAAATAGGTCCTTTAATTCTAGTTCTGAGTTATTTCAGAGGAAGTTTTTTTAAAACACCAAAAATAACTAATATAAATCCCATGTCTAGGATTATAGTATTATACCTTAATACTATATAATTATAATTTGTTATGTTTTCATAGCATAAAATTGAATATTTATAAATATGTAATTTATTTTGAAAATAGGTATTTTATTATAAAATTATAAAAACATTGCTCTAAGATAAATGATTTGACAAATATTTCTCTACATAATTAGAGGGATGCTGTGAAATTTATCATATCTCCATTTGTACACATTTATTATTTATTTTCCTTTATGGATGCTCATAATTTTTTTGAACAAACTATGGAGTTAAACTTTGTGCCTGAAGCTTTTAATCTCAAATCCTTTTAAATTTTAAAGTGCTAATAATGAAAACAGTGTCAGATACAATAGCAAATTCTCAAATACAAATGTTTAATAACATATATTTTGTTACCAAAACCTTCCTCTTTTATGTTAACATCTTAATATAAAGAATGTTACAACATTAATCTCAAACTGTAGAAATAGAGAATGATGAAAACTGTCATATCTTATTATATGAAGTGAAGAATTATTTATTAAAACAGCAAAATGAAATTCAGCTTTCAAATATAACTATATGGAATCAAGACTTGCACATTTCAACTAGGTTCTTACAAGTCTACTAAAAGCAAATACCTGCTGCATTTGAAACAATATTAAATAGAAATTAATGTTACAAATGGATAAATACATAGATTCCAAATTTACCAAAAAAAAAGTCAAAGAAGAGGTGGAAAATTATAGTCACACATTTTGAAAGAGCCTGGTGCAAGAGTGGGCATACAGGCATATTGACAGAAATCTTAACCTATTTCTAGATACTTCTAATGAAAGCCATATAACAGACTTTATGACAAAAACTGAAGGGCAGGGTGATGTTAAATTATCTTCTTTATGCTTTCTAACATTAAAATTCTCTTGTTTGAATTATACCTTTCAAAAACCAAAAGAATTATGTCATATTGAACATATAATTTTATATGGGTAGGGTGTTCTTCATCCATATTTTAGGTGAAATCTGCCTAATATCTGACTGATTTTATGATAATTTGGGAGGGGGCATTGTCTATTATTAAACATGTAGGGAGTACTCTAAAGTTTTAGAAGAAAAATTAGTCTCAAATTAGGTGATTTTCAATCCAAGCCAAGGAAAAACAGAAGTAATATAATGAAGAAATTGAACTTTCATGAACTTCCCACTACATGACATTGTTCAGAGTATTTTATAAATAGATCTACTTTATTTTGTTTCATTTTTTCATTGAATTTATTGGGGTGTTATTGGTTAATAAAATTATATAGGTTTCAAGTGTATAATTCTACCAATACATCTAATTTAAATCTTATCATAATCACGTGAAGTTTGTACTAATTTTATTGTCCCCAATTTACAGATGAGGATTTGGGCACAGAGAGGTTAAGCTGGCCCGCAGCACACAACTAGTGAGGAACTGATAGGTCTGACGTAGGCAGTCTGGCCCTGGAGGTCATGAGCCTGGTCAGTACAGGGCTCTGTTTCGTGTTATGAAAAATCACAGATACCAAAGAAAAACTGCAGTTTGCATCTGAGTATAAACATCAAGCTGCATATATTTTATTATACATCATAAAATCCACAGAGCACTTTATCTCTCCCTCTCTTAAGGCATTTATTTTACTCTATCTAGTACTATAAATACATTTTACATATCTCATCTCTCATAAGTTTACATCAAGACCATAAGCTCCTTGACATAAAAACTGAGCCTAACTTTTTATATCCTCCAAAACCCCTAGTAAATTCTTATATATTTGTTATGCCTTTGTATAGCATTTTAAATGATAAAAACACAAATATGTCTCCATTAAAAAACAGAAGAGAAAAATAGTTAACATAATGTGCTACAGATCTGGATTAAATTTTGACTCTCCATATAATTACTTCCCCCCAAAAAAATAAATAAATAAATAGAAATAAATATCAACTCTCCCACCAAGACTGAAGGCACTTCATGAAAACTGAGCAATATTTAAAAATATAAACTTTTAACCCAGAGTGCTCTTGTTTTTAATTTTTTGTAATTTTAAAAATTCAAAACCTACTATGTTTAAAATTTAGTACACTATTATTTAGTCACTAACTTCCAGTTTTCTCAATTTAACTGGTAAAAAGGTTTTAGAAATCATACAATTTTGGCAACATTTGCATTTTCAGTATTTTGGCACACAATGATAGGGAAATGGCTAAGGCCAAAGGCTAACCCAGATAGAAAATAGAAGTTAGAAACATCAGGAAGTCATGTTAATAATATGGTAATAAATTCATCATTTGGATGGTATGTAAGGAAATAGTAGGAAGTAATAATGAAGTGGTAGAGATTAGGGATAGAGATAGAACTGGCATTTAACCTCTTTTAATATAAAGACAGACTTTGAGTATTAATTATGCTTCAAGGGTGAGGGGATATATATGCAAAGGAAAGGAAGATATGGAAAAAGAACTCATTGGCATTCTAGCTTAGGTCATTTTTTAAAAACCAAGTTAACATGATTTTCAGGAAATAGGTAACAAGAAAGATAAAGTTACAAGTACTATAGAAGAATAATGAAAGTGAAAAGTACTCAGTTTTAGTAAATAAACATTTTTAAAGACTGTAGAATGGCTTTATTTGAATTTGGGAAGCTATATCATGGCTGGTAAAGAATGAGTATTGTATGAGTACTGAGAAAGAAAAAAATATATGTACAGATTGCTTTTTAAAGAAAGATGGTGATTGAGTGGTCATCCTAGAAGTATGCAAAATCATGTTCTGAGCATTAATAACCATTGTTAGAACTCCGATGAGAAGGAAAAGGATTTTAACTCAAAAACTTTTAAGTATAAACATTCTTGAGGTAGAAGTCATTGCAGTTTTCCAAATATCCCCCCATGATATATCCGATTCTGAAATACTTTTAAAAGGTATTACCTTTAGAAATATAATCTTATATTTATGTAACACTTCTGCTCACAATAGCCATATATGTAAGGAGAAGAACTGCCCCACCTTTTCCAATGAGGAAATATGTTTCCTGAGAAGTATTATTTGACCTCGCAGAATTGGTGGCATTGCTTGGGCTAGAACTCAGTGCATCGAATTCTAGAACTAGTGGTCTTTCTAGTAAAACCAACAGCATTCAGGAACAGTCGCCATCAAAGTTTATAACCAAGACGTGACTTAAAATACCTGGATAACTCAGATATGTGTAAATGTAAAAAGTTAGATACCCTTTCAATATTTCAAAGCAGTCACTGGCCACTCGCTTCTTATTTTTTAAATTATTCTCTCTCACAAAACCATTACTTGAGTTGATATAACAAGTGCTATTTTAGAGCAGAAATAAACAGAATAAGTTATTTGTATAGGTTCACAAAACAGGTCAGTGGCAAAACTGGCATTAGAATTTTAAAATCTTAATTTCTTATCCAGCTGCTCTTACTGAACAACCCTGTCCCTCATAAAACTAATTCTATTTATCATAACAGGTTTATTACCTTACAATGAATATGTGAATTATTATGTGCACTGGTACATGCATATACATTTATCAAATATTTGATTGTGTATACTTGAATCATGTAATTTTGGATTTTCAAGCAATCGGGAGGATCAAAAATTCTTCCCCTCCTAACCATACAAAAACCAAGAACCGAAACAGGCTGTCCTTCATTTTGTTACTTTAGTTAATGCACCCTGTTCTGATTTTGACTTTGCTGTCCATGAAGCTACATAAGCTGTCAGAAGAGCTAGTGGTATACTCACTTCAATGTGAGTGGAGGAGAGAAGTATGTAAATATGATAGATATAAGGAAATATAAGATAATTTAAGCTTAGACATTAAGTATGATTTCAAAATATAAACAATGTGGGTTCAGGTTGTCTGGCTCCTCATCATTATCTGGGGAAATAATGGCTCCCTGTAAGCATCCAGGACCCATGAAGTTGTAACAAAATATTGTTCAGAGACAGCTACTGATTGTAAAATTAACTTCATGGGGGAAAAACTGAATGTCTATTGCACCAAAGACTGAGAAAGCATAAAACATATCATATCACATTTACAGGGTACATAAAATCTTATTGGGTCAGTGATAAATATCTGTGCTTCAACAAGTTTACTATTTTACAGGCTAGCATCCTTGAGAATATTTACAAAGTACATGGACAACTTATTCATCAGTATTAAAACATAATCTGAAATCCTACAGCATGAAATGTGTGCAAAGCAGCCACTCTGAAAAATATTTAATTAATGGGATAAAATTCCATTAAAAATTATTTTCTTGGAATAAAATTCTCTTCACAGAGAGACAACATTTATGAGGTACATGGAGACTGGAAGGCTCTTGTTCAGAAAAGAATGTTATACAAATAAAAAGTGTTTTGCTTTTGATACTAATCACATTTTAGAATACATTGACATACACATTAAATATTGAGTAATAAGTTTTTATTATATATGACAGCCAGCTGCATTTATTTCTTCTGATTCCTGAAAATTTAAGTACATTGTTTTACTATTCTTAGTTCTTACAATTTCTGCCAATCAGGTTCTATTCTAGTGTTACTGGTTCACAGAATGTCAAGGAGCTATTTAATTCTCCATTTAATGCTCATGTGGTTAATTTGGAATGATGAGAGCATGCTTGTTATTTTATAAATAAATTATTCATTACTAAAGACAATACACCCATTAAAAAGCAAGTAGTGTTAATCAAGAAATAATTAGGGTCATAAAGCTCTCGTAAAAATAAAAAGACAAAAAGGAAGAAAATGCAAAACTTTTAAATGCAAGTAGCTGAAAAATGGGCAAAACCCTACATATCTTGAATTCTTCCTTAACAATCATGTATAAGTCATGACATCTCACAAATCTCACATTTCTAAGGATTTAAATTATTCTTTTACCATTAAAACTATGTGGCCATTGTATTAACAATCACCTCAGCCCACCCCAACATTCAAAACTAAATTTAGCTTCTCATGTCTAGTTTGGATTTAATAGAATTGTGACCCATGTTCTCTCCAAAGCAAATTCTTTCTAACCAAGAAGGCAGAACAATAGCTTGAAATATATTGATACCTGGTTATTTGGATACTGTTATTCAAATTGAATAACAATGTTAAATTTTAGGTAGCTAAACAATTTTAAAACTAATCCAAGACACTTTAGGCCATACTATTTTTATTTGTAGCCAGGATACAATGATGATGATGATGATGATGATGATGATGATGATGGTGGTAGTGGTGGTGATGAGGGTGGTAGTGGTGATGGTTAAAGCCATGAAAACTCTGCATATATCTTTTGTCATGTAAGACCTATGAGATAAATATTATGTCTGTTTTCCCATTGAGAAAATAATAGTTCAAATAAAATATGTAAGCTATCTATATATATAAAAGCCTAAGCGACCGTCGCAACCGAAACAACTGAACGGATGACCAAACAGGCTGCACGGGGCGACCAGGCCGGCAAAGGGGTTAGTGAGGGTCGACCAAACAACTGAACAGAGAGCTGTGTGGGGTGACGAGGCCAGCAGAGGGTTAGTGAGGGATGACCAAATGACCGAATAGCAGGCTGCGTGGGGTGACCAGGCTGGCAGGGGTGGCAGTTGGGGCAACCAGGCTGGCAGGGGGTGGGCAGTGAGGGGTGACCAGGCCAGCAGAGTGGGGCAGTGAGAGGCAACCAGGCCGGCAGGGGGGTGGAGGGCAGTTAGGGGTGACCAGGCCGGGGGGGGGGGAGTTGGGAGTGACCAGGCCAGCAGGGTGGGCAGTTAGGGATGATCAGGCAGGCAAGCAGGTGAGCAGTTAGGAGCCAGTGGTCCTGGATTGTGAAAAGGATGTCTGACTGCCGGTTTAAGTCGGACATCCCCCGAGGGGTCCTGGATTGGAGAGGGTGCAGGCTGGACTGAGGGGACCCCCGCCCCCCGCCATGCACAAATTTCATGCACCGGGCCTCTAGTTCAGTGGTCGGCAAACTGCGGCTTGTGAGCCACATGTGACTGGCAAGCCTTGGTTTGCCGCTCTATTGACTAATGAGTTTGCCGACCACTGACCTAGACTCTCGATTCCAATAATTACAGGCTGTTGTTGTTCCTTGTGATTAAGCCCCTATCCCAGTGGTCGGCAAACTCATTAGTCAACAGAGCAGCAAACCACGGCTCGCGAGCCGCATGTGGCTCACCAGCCGCAGTTTGCCAACCACTGCTCTAGTTTATTATAACACTATCAGTGTGAAACTGATTCAATATTTGAACCAAGATCTGTTTAACTGAACATACTGCTTTAGTTTCTTTTTATTTTGATGACCTATTTTTAAGGGGCTATAGTATAAGATCAAACATGGTAGATTAAATAATTACATTTATCTTTGCTCCCTCCAAAATCCCACTAAAATTACAATAAAGAAAAAAAAAAGCATAAACTCATGAAGACAAAGAGCACAGAGGAGTGAGATAATGAGAAGTAAATATCTGGGAAATGAAAAGCAGATGGAGGGGAACTGATATGACAGCTAGGCAAAAGTAAATTCCTCTTGGAAAGCCCAGAAAATATTAAAGCTGAAGTATGGGTCAGGGTTTTTTAAAAGATAATTGATTTAAAAAGGTTGAAAACTTTTAAATCCTCACCTTTCCCCTCACTTCCAAATCCCTTTACCTACATTTCCCATTTAGGAAATTATTCCGTCTCAGCCTAGCAGAGGACTCTAGTTTTAGAGAAATTAAACTTGAAGAAAATCTTCTCTTGAGAATGTTAGCACAATTTAGGGTGGAAGAAAGATGCAATCCTGAAAAAAGGGAGATAGAGAATTCACTTCCGAAATGATGAAGTTCCTCCCTGATGCATCTACCTGCAAGCTCTCAGAATGTTACCTAGGAAGCTTAGACCACACCAGTACCACCAAACCTGGACCCACCCTGTCCCAGGCAGGAACTGGAGTATTCCTCTCTTTTGGATAACTGACCAGCACCAGAAAAAAGCCCTTCAGTTACTACAATTTGTTTCTTCAGGAAAACAGTAGTTATAGTCTCTCTTTGGTTTTTCATCTATCAATTTATTTGTTTCAAGTCTTTTTCTCTGATTGTAGAATAATCAGTTTGTTTCTCTTATGGTTGCTATTTGCATGATACATTATTTACATCCTTTTATTTTCAGCCTATTTGTATCATTAAATCTAAAGTGTGTAGATAGCATATAGTTTGTCTTTTTTCATTTAATCTGATAATATCTAACTTTTGATTTGATTATTTAACCCATTCCTATTTAATTTTTTGTTACTATAGTTAGATTTATACTTGCCATTTTACATTTTTTCTATGTGCTTTATATCATTTTTGCTCCTTCTTCACTGCCCTCTTTGTATTAAATGGATTTTTTCTAGTAAAATTTTAATTCCTTTAATAATTTTAATTATATTTTACATTTATTTTCTTAGTAATTGCTCTAGGAATATATGGATAATCTTAATCTCCAAAATTAACTTCAGGTTTATATTAACTTGATTCCTGTAAAATATAAAATCTTTACTATTATATAGCTGCACCCTCCCCCATTATTTTACTGTTGTTGATATATATATATATATATATATATATATATATATATATTACATTGATATATGTTACAAACCCTATGATACATTGGTATGATCATTACATTTTATAATATTATTTATTTTAAAGAGAAGAGAGCAAATATATATTTATATAGTTTGTTATATTAATATTCTTATTTATCATTTATTATTCTCTTCATTTTTTTCCTGGGGATTCAAGCTAACATCTGGTGCCATTTCCATGCTCAAATAAAACTGTATTCATACCCGCCACCTTTGTGCTGTTTTTGTTAAATACATTACATTTCTATATGTTATATCCTCAACAATATAATTATACCAGTATACATATTGTTTTATGCAATGCTTTTAAAATGAGTTTTAAAGAAGGAGAGATAACATGTATTACACTGTCATGTATAATTACCTACATAGCTACCTTTACTGACACATTTTAGAAGTGTGTGTGGACTTGAATTACAGTCTGAATGTCACTTGCTTTCAGCCTGACATATTGCTTTTTTTTTTTTAAGTAGAATTGCTAACAAGAAATTCTCTCAGTGTTTGCCTATCTGAGAATGTTTTTATTTCACTTGAATTTTTGAAAGATAGTTTTGCTACATATAAAATTCTTGGATGACATCTTTGTTTTATTTTGTTCTTTGTTTTGTTTTTTTTTTACTTCATCACTTTGAATATATTGAATGTGCTGTGCCACTGCCTCTGACATCAATTTTTTAAGAAAAGAAGTTAGCCTCTGTTGACTAATGAGTTTGCCAACCACTGTCCTAGGGTAGTCTTTAAACAAAGCGTCAGAAAGCTCCCTGGCGAGAGGATTAACCGCTCCACCCTCTCTAGCTGCCAAGTCTTTCCACACTAGAAGCAGAACAAGAACCCCCATAGTTAAAGATGACAACGACACTCTTTTTCCTTGAGCCTGATTTTAAAAAGTACCTTTTGACATTTTAATTTCTTTATAATTTTGCCTTTTGATCAAATTCTTCCCCATTATGGCCTGGCTTGAAACAAAAGACATTCCCGCCCACTCTGGATCACGAATTCCAAAGCTTGGTAAGGGCTTTACACGCAGTGAATCTCCCCACCGAATTTTCTGGTGAACCCACCTTTACCAGTGATTAACTTCTTTTCTTCACTCTGACCATCTTCTTCTCCAGATGTCCCTTGTTGAGGTGCCATAAATGCTAGGGACTTTTCACTGCTAAGGTTCAGGAATCTGGAGAAGGGGCTGTGCATAAATGGATACACTAGACATGAAATATAAATTTGGGAGGCATGGGGGAGCCAGGGGAGGCTCCACTTTCTAGTGAAGGGGCTCCCTGAATCTCAGCTTTTTATTTGCTGGAAAAAAACATTGGCCCTTTAGGAACGCAAACAAGTAAAGTTTGATAAACAGGAAAATATCAGGTTAGGGGAAATTCCTTCAGCTATGCCACCAGCAGCAGGTAAACAGGAAAAGATTATCAGGTTAGGGGAAATGTCTACAGCTGTTCAGCAGCAGGTAATAATATGCATATTTTCAGCCCTGCTGAAGCCCTAAGATCCATCAGCCTTCTGATGAACTTCTTGCATAATTAGGACCTGCTGGAATTTGCCACCAGCGGTGGCCACAATCACTATCTGACGTATGCAAAGCTGATATCAACAAAAGATATGAAATAAAAATTTTATTTTGATTTACAATAGAGAGTATTTTCAGTTAAAAAATCAAAACACCTATAGAAATTAAAATTTTTTCATAACATTTCAAAGTTTTGCACTGTTTAGTTTTGCACTAAACATACATTATATATCTCTTTTTATTGGTGAAGAAAATGGAAGAGAAGTTGGAGTTCAAAATCTTAACAATACAAAAACTGAAAACATAAGAAGTTATATTATCACTTATGACTTGACTATAACTATCAACTCTATTTTATTTCCCTTTATTTAAATGAAAATTATTTTCTTAAAAAAATAAATGTATAAAAAGTAATATAATCATAGCTAACTAGCTCAGCTTAAAAATGAATACTAACACAGGGTGCACTTAAAGGAAAGTTTCCCTGTGTCCTAATAATGGTGTTACAGCAGTTCATCATCAGCTTTTAAGAAGCCCAATGCCATTTATCCCCCATGCTAAAACAAGGCAATTAATAAAAGCCTGTTACATAAAATGCATTGGTGAAGTGATGTTCTTTTTTTTCTCTCTCTCTTCCTAAATTCTGTATTAGATTGTATTATTCCTATGCTTAAATTCCTGAATGGCTTTTCTTAATTTTAAAAACAATTTGAAAGTCTTTGTTTAGCATTCAAAAACTTCTGAGATTTTTACCTATTCCTACTTTTCAAGGCTCACTTCATTCTCTGCTCCCTGCCCCATACACTCTCATCACCAGTTATATAGTGAGCTACTCATGACATTTCATATCCCTGCACCTTTGCACTTGCCATTCATTCTGCTGAAAATATCATCACCAACTCTGCTTCTCTAATTTTCACCTGTTCTTCAAATCTCCACCCAAAATTCACTCATCATATTTCTTGAATAATAAGTAGCAAACAGCACCTCTGTGCCTTTGTAAATGTTTTCTAGCTCAATAAGCAATATTAAGATCAGTTTCCCAAATTCTAAGACTGGATATTATTCAAGATTTCTTCCTCTCCTCTATGCCACTCATGAAATCAAGGTTTAAATTCCATCAATTCTACTGACAACATCTCTCCATATAGTCTCTCTTTTTCCTATCTCAATTGCCTATCTCAATCTCAATTTAGAACACTATCATTTCTCCTCCAGACTATTACAGCTCCTGTGTCTTTATTCCTGTCTTACCTCCTGTTTCAATCCATCATCCATACTAAAGTAGAGTGTTAAAGGGATTGTATGTTTCCTGTTACCCCAGTTCAGAGGGAAATTTCAAACTGACCACATCTAGTCCTATGCTGGACATTAAGCAAGTCTTACCTTTCATTTTGCCACTCCCACCAAATTGTCCAAATCTCCAATTTCTGTTCTAATAGAGGGCTCAGTTAAAATTGCCAGCCAATCTGCTTTTGGGTTCTTCACAAGTAATAGTATGATGGAGCTGAGGAGAAGCAAAAGCTGTGAGGCAAATGTCACTTTGAATTGATGGCCAATAGGGTGACTGCTATTTAATTCTCCCTGGACAGTTACAAGAATTGTCGGTCACTGGGTCAACTTCCAAGTAGCTTCCTAGTATTTTGTACCCTTTGCTAACTCAAAGTGAGGTCCATAGACCACTAACAATTGCATCTCCTGGTATCTTGGAAGAAATGCATATTCTCAGGCTTCATCTTAAGCCTACTCAATTAAAATATGTGTTTTAACAGTGTATCATGTGATATGTATATGTACATTAAAGCTTAAGAAGCTCCTCTCTAAAAGAAAAATTCTCTACTAATGGGCCCTGCCCCATGCTGCCCCCCCCCTTCCAGAATTATATGACATTCCTTCTCTTTCCATTGTCATGGCTTCTCCCTCACTCTCAATCCAAATCCTATCTAGTATCCAGATGTAGAAAAACTTGCTCTGCTAGCAGGCACCTCAATCTTCCCGTCTGGAACTTTGGGCAGAATCTTCTTTTAAGTCTCTGTTTGTGCTTCCAGAACCCATGAGTCATACTCATCAGAGTGATCTGGCTAGGGAAAAGGCCCTCAAGCTGCAGGTGAAAGAATTCTGATTTTCCTCAGAGTCACCATACCTCTAGACTCGTATAGTCTAGTATTAATAAGTAAAAAAACAACATATTGTAAGTGAGGTATTAAAAATCAATAAAGAAATTATGCTGAGAAACAAAGAATGTTGGGCAAATTAGCTAGCAAGTAGGAAAAATTCCCAAACAGATCTTCACCTCACCTCTTACAACAAAATAAATCCTAGATAAAGTTGGTAAATTTAAAAATTCATATGAAACCAAATGTTTACCTTCAACATAGTTAAATACATGTAAATTGAAACAAAAATGTCTTTTTTTTAGTAAATCTTTGTACAAATTATACTCTTCATTGCTGGAATATTATGTAAACAAACACAATGATATGCTCATTATAATATATTCTCCAATGATATAGGGAAAATATAAATAGTTACAGACAATTTTTTCAGAAAATGATTTTTTAGCATGAATAAAGAGGTTCAAAAAAGTTTATACCTTTTTATGCAGAAATTTGCCTTAGAGGAAACCAGAAATATGTACAAATATGCACATGCAAAAATGTCTAATGCTCTATAATTTAATATAGATTTTTTAAGTCTAAACATCCAAATATAAAAAATTAATCTTACAAAAAGAATGTAATACTTTCATTAGGACAAAAGTTATTAAAATAATTGAGTTATTTGAATACTTAAGTACCTCCTACAATTTTGATATATTTAAGTCATGCACAACTAAAATACCACCTTTTTAGAGAATGGTAATTTTGGATAGTTTAGTATAAGAGATTAAGTTTTTAGCTACACCATTTACTAGTTTGGGGACATTATACATAGTGTTTCTGCTTTCTGGGTTCTATTTTCCAGTAAGTAATGGGGCGGAGGGGAGAGCTTAACACTATAGTAGTTTTGAAGATTATATAAAATGGCTATAATAGACGTTCGCTATACTCCTCATACACTCCTCCTGAGGTTTTCTCTAGAGTTGTATCTAATAAAAATGTGTGCATGTGTGTGTGTGTGTGTGTGTGTGTGTGTGTGTGTTTTCCAGTTGAGTTGTATTACATTTACAAAGCATAATATAAAGGTAGACACCCAATTTTACTTAGGAGACAGTTGAGACCAAGAAAAATGATGATTTGTTTATGGTCACACAAGCACAAAGCAGCAGATCTGAGATGCGGATCCAGGCCTCCTGGATGACAGTTTATTGCTACAGAGCACCCATAAAATATCAATGCTGAAACTGAGGTAGCCTGTAAAAACCTGAATGCCCAAAGGATATCCTCCCACATTGTAACAATTACCTTCTTGTTTCTGGTATCTATGATGCACCCTGACTTGGATGTGCCCCAATTTATTGTCTTGGTTCTGTTGTATTTTTAACAGGGATTCCAATGCTGGCAATAATAAAGCTCTCTGATATTTGAAATGCAAGAGTAGACTTTTCTTGACCATCTAGATTAGGTACCTTTATAAGGAGGAGAATAATAGTAATGGAAAATGAATGCAAAAAAGGACCTAAAATGTATTTTAAAAACAGTGGGTGAACTGATCCCTATCAACTAAACTAAATTAAATTTAGAAACTGAATAACCCTAGGAATGTATTTGCTGAACATTTTAAAGGATCTTTTTTGACCATAAAGATTATCACAGCAGCAGCATCTTTGTATCTGCCTACTTATATTTTAAAAACAGGGATATAAAACTAAAATAAATTGTACTTCCTTCTGCATGATCTGTATGATTGTTTTGAGATGTGTGGGAGAGCCATGTGTGTTCTTTCTTGCATATCTTTGTAAAAATATATTCCAGTGATCCTGTCGGCCTGAGGAGCGGTGGTGTAGTGCCATGTGGAGTTAGTAGTGTGATGTGGGAAGAAAAGCTGTAGGAGGCTGGTGTGATATGTCGGGAACATGAATCGGTTATGAGTTAAGGATGAGTCAAGAGAGTTCCTAACAGTCAGTAAAATCTTTTGCTCAAGTGGGGTAAATTTTATTCTGGGTATACCTTGAATTAGATTTGAGCCCACCCATTGAACAAATCCAGGGAAATGCTTCCAATAGTATCTTCAGAGTGAAACATAAAGTGGAGGTAGCCATAGTAGCACAGGAGGCACTAATTTTCAAAGACATGGAAACTCTTCACTTCCATCATGTGGGAACCATGCCAGGTCCCCGGATAGTCAAGGCCGGTGGGAGCACAAAGGCCTTATTATCAATGCACCAAAAGGACTAAAGGCCGCTCTGAGCATGTGCCTAAAGGGAATGTTCAAGGACTCTGAGCCTGGGAATCCTAATCAGGCCAATATACCATGCGCGGGTGCAAAGACACATGGTATACTGTGCCCTTCAGTAGCCAATATGATTGATGTAACTATTGGCATGAAGCCTTCTTTGTCTAAATGGTATAAAAGTAAGTTACTGGCCAGCTAGTTGGCTGGAGTCGGCTGAGGATGGAGTGAGAAGAAGTCTGCTGGAGAGAGCAGCTGGGCAGGAAAGACAGGAGAAGCTGCTGAGCCAGAGAGCTCAGGTACTGCTATGATGTGAGGCGGTGAGTTCAGGAGGCAGCATGCGGCTGCTCAGGTAATAGCTGTGGGTACAGAGACTGATGCTGCTTTATGGGAAAGATATATGTTCACCAGCCAGTGTCCAGCTGCCTGCCTGCATGGACTTTGCTGAGGACTTTTCTTGTCTGATGGCTATTTGGCCACTGGCTTCTTCAATAAAGACTCTTTTTGTACACCCTCAACCTCTCATGGCTTCTCCGTCTAAGACCCGGTGTACTAGGAGGCCCAGCACCAAGCAGAGGGGCTCGGACCTAACACCTGTTACTAGTGAGCAGAGGGTAAAGGAAGAACTTGAACTAAGTTCCCAACAGTTAGTATAGCAGGCAGGGTTCGAGAATAACCAGCCCTGGCGTAGTCGGATAAGAGAATTTAGAAGAATACATGGACTCACTGCCACTCAGAGCCAGTCAGACCAGCAAGCTGTGTGGTGCTCTTGCTGCTGGCTCTGACACATCACTACTACAGAATGAAAGCAAACTTCCTAATTTACCTCTAATTTAGAAGCAGTGCTGTGTTTTAACATGCTGGCCACAAAAGAGCCTCAGTTTAAAAAAATATATATATATATACAGATGTCAAATTATAATGTTGTATACCTGAAACATATATATATATATAGAGAGAGAGTATACAAGATAAACTCAGAAGAATTTAGTATAGAATTGTGTCCATCTTAAACATTTAAAATTGGCTCTTAAAATTATTTCACATGACAAATCAATAGAAAATATACTTTAAATTGTTCATTACTACTAATAATATTGCTCAGAATTTATTCATCAATGTATTACACATTAATTGAGAGCCTTTTAATTGTTACTAGGTATCTATATATATAAAACCCTAATATGCAAATAGATTGAACATCAGAAGAACCGGTGGCTATGACGTGTGCTGGCCATCAGACGGTGCATGCACAGAACATGGTGGGTATCATCAGTGGGTGGTAGAGTGTGGAACATGGTGAGTGTCGGCTGCAGCAGGATGGTGGAGCAGGTGAGTGGGGGTGCCAGACCAAGGTGGGCCGCTGGTTGCTGTCATCGGGGCGAGCCTCTGGTGGTTACTAAAAATTCTTTGCCCCATGTGCCGAGGTCCCACCCACTGCCAGAGCCAACCCCCTCACACCTGGACCCACTGCCAGCATCTGGCACCAGTCCCAATGGCCCCTGAGGGCTTCTCCACCTCCCCCTGCTCCTGAGGGGCAATCAGGGCAGCAGCCACCACTCGCACCTGCTGACAGTGCCAACCCCACTTACACCTGCTGCTGGCACCAGCCCCAATTGCTCCATGCCATCAGCAATGGCAGCGGGAGTGGGGCTGCCGGTAGAGAGGGGTTGCCAGTGGGAGGGGCAGGGTGGGGGCAATGAGGATGGGCCGAGACCTGCTCCTGTGCCCACCATAGCCTCGAGGCCCACAGTTCCTTTCAAGGTGCACGAATTTGTGCACTGGGCCCCTAGTAGGTATATAAATTGAATAACATATTCTTCAAGTCCCATAGCCCACTGTAAATAAAATAAATTTTTAGTTTATATTTTTTACTGCAGCCAATAATCATCTCTATGCAAATATTTCACCTAAAATATTAAAATTTTAGTTTGCCATCTCTTTCGACAACTAAGATGCAAATTTTTGAGAGGAGGGATGATATAGTTTTGTTGGTATAACACTCAATAAACATTGATAAATTGAGTTCAAATAAAATGAATATGTAATAATGAAGATAGGAACTATGAAATATCATGAATGTAAAAAAAAAAGGAATAGGTAGACAAGAAATTATTTATTTAAACCATAGAAACCTAAGTCTTGATGGGTGAATAACAGTTTGTAGTACAAATCTTTCAACTCATTAGTCTTCCTGATACACTATTATATTAATTCCTATACCAATCTCTCAAACACGGTGCTCCTATCTATAGAAAGAAGGTATTTGGTAGTTGACCTTACTGGCTCCCCCATGGAGATAGTTTTCTGGAAGGAAATGTGTAGCAATGAGTCAATATTGAAGAATAATGTGAAAAAAAGCCAAACTCACTTTTCAGCCTTCAGCCACATAAAAAAGATGTCTCAAAATAAAATAAAGTAAAAACATTCTAAACGTTGATACACTAAATAATAATGTCTTACTTTAGCCATTCATTCATTTGACAAAATACATTATGCCCCTACCATGTACCAAGCACTATTCAAGATTAGAGAATGGGGAGACAGTTCTTTTCAAACTCCTTTTATTACTTTCTGAGGGCACACTGTGGGCCTGGGAACAGCATGCCTCATTCAAGACACTAAAGAGGACACATTTCTCCCAGTTTTTGGTAGAAGCCTTCTAAAAATTAACAAAAATAATTTCACAACAAAGACAAACCTATAAGCAAAAATGTATAGATGTTACAAATGTTTTGCCCTCTTTGCAGTTATCTAACCAAACTTGGGGGAGGGGGAGGACATCTACAGATCCTGTTTAACCTATTAAGATCAATAGTTAGTCCACTCAGCTTTGTGACATTGCAACTTTGAGTGACTGAAAATCTTAGTACCCACAAGGAATGTCTCCCAAGGTCTTCCCATAGCTAGATCTTATTTTAAGGACTCCTCAAAGTGACAATTCAATGAGCATACCAATAAGAAAAACCCCCAAACAACACACATCAGAATCGCCTGTATGTACTAGTATAATCTCAAATTGTATAGTGAAACACGCAAATTAGATCATTTTGAAACTTGCATGCAATCAATCCTTGTATAAGTCTAAGGTGTAGACCCATCATAACTGAATTCTACCACACGGTTGACACTCATACAGACATTTCCAAGTAAATTTTGTAAAAGTTGTACCTAGAACTTTCTGCTGGATTACCTTTTGGCAGTTTGGAAAGTCTCCCACTTTTATACTCATCCCAGTGCCACAGGGTCTGAAAGCCTGAGGACTACATTTCCCAGAATCTCTGGGTTATTTCCCACAAGTGACAGGTATTCCAGGAGATTCTGAAGGAAGAAGGAAAGCAGAATAGACTTTGCAGAAGCTTCCCGCGAATCATCCTGCTCACTTCTGGCTGTGATCATCACCAAGTAGTTTACTGCACATTTTAAAACTTCCAAACCAACTCAAAAACAATGCTATAATTTCCTATAAAAAAAATCCCCTGATTAATAAGAAAGATTTCTTGAGTACCTCCTCTATGAGCCAGGTATGGGCAAGGATCTGCTGACACAAAATTGACTAAACATTTCTATGCCCCAAAGGTGCTTATTATAATTTTTATAACTATATGACTACAACGAAAGACTCAAATGTACAGAGATTGATTTTCTCCCATTTGCAGATGGGAAGAAGAGGCAGTGCTGGTGTTCCTTGCACTGAATACTGAATGCAGGAATTTGATCCTGCAAAGTTGCCAAGGGGATGCCAACTGTCTATGACAGCATACGGGGGTAGACAGACACATATACAGACACAGTGATTTTGAAAGCATCCTTTATAAGATACCAAACTAAAAATAAAAGTTTTCATCAAGACTATATTTTATCACATTAAAATAGCCTAATTTGCCAGGCTTTGGAGAAGAGATGCATACCATTTCCGGCTGTTTGAAAAGTGATTTAAGTGTATTAGAAGATGCGTTTCTTTTACCACATGCACTTCAGAGTTTCCTCACTGAATAGTATTGCAGGTAGCATAAAGAACAGAATACTAATGTTTATCACACTCTTCATTCCTACATTACTTAATGGACACCCACTTCCTCATATCAAACTGAAGAAGACTATAATGAGGAAATGATGAATAAATCATTCAAGTCAATTACCTTTCTATATATAGTTTAAGATATGACTTTAAAACTAAAGTGCTCATAATCCGAAAGTTCTCTGGGCTGCACTCGGGATGTCAATTCTACATTAAATTCAAATAGGAGACACAGAGTTGTTTTTATAAAAGACAGACTGAGATAGCACTAAACTTTTGATGTCTTTTTACTGAAATCAATGAAGAAGTCAAAAGGAAACAGAATAATTTTTTTTTCATTTTGTATTTTAGTTTGCACATTTCTGTTAACAAAATGCTTTTTTCTTTTACCCCTATGACACCACTTAAACATGAATATTATATATAGAATAATTCATTAGGTTAACAAAGAGAATTAACAATAATGTATTCAGGAGAACTTAATGATAAAGAAAACCAGGGCTCAAAGTAATATCAGCCAATATAAGTCATTGACCTTTTCAGAACATAAAATTTCTCTGTATTAATGGCTCTGTGTGTTCTCCAAAGCCTTGTTCTAGCAACAAAAACCCTGCATTTTCCTTCTTCAACTTGTTTAGAAGGATCAAAACAATCACCTTTTTATTTAAAAGCAAAGCCAGATATACTACAAATCTCTAATATGTCAAGGTAAAAATGAGTCATTACTAACAAATTGGAGAATGTATCCAGGGCAAGTAAAAAAGTTTAGCTTTAAGTTATTGCAAAATAAAACCTAATGTTCTTATAGAATAATACTGTCATTATATGATATAATGGAAATATAATCACCAAAGGCAGGGATATATGAAAAAATGAAGTTCATTTCATGGCCATTGGATGGTTATAGATAATACTACCATAACTAGTGCCACAAGGTGGGTGCTTGGGAGATTAATCAATGCACTGCCATGATGCTTCCAATGAAGGCAACTCTCTTTAGTTTGATCCCCAAATGGAAAGTGACATTGCTTACTACAGTGCCTGAAATAGTAATGAATGGATGGATGAATAAATAAATGGATGGATAGATGAATCAATGAATGAAATAGTCCAAGAGCACACTGATACAGAAAATAGCAACCAACGCAAATGCTGAACAGCACACTCCCATCAGAAAGCAGCCATCCTCAAGTTAAATATTCATAGGCACTTTGCAGGAAATATCTTAGGGAATAAATATCCATGGAAAACTTGTGATAAAAACTCAGTGCCTGAAATGAAATATTATCAGAGACAAAAAATATGCTAAAAAACTGAAAATAAGAATGCTAACATAATAGCATGGACAATTCACAAAGGACCCTCAGAACGGCTGATTAATGCCCTGCTTCTCATCCTCCAGTGTTCATCAAATGCTTGGAGATGATCTTTTAAAAAATAGATTTATTAATATTTTGGAATAGAAAATGGCAGCTGAATAGGCAATAGTGTTGTGCATCTCCTCCTAGGGCCAGGCCAGAAAAGCAACTAAATCAGAGAACATCCACCCTGAATTAACAAATTAGACACAGCTGAGGAGACAATTTTCAATAAGGAAGGGCAGAGGACAACTAGAGAACGCCGCTTGCGAGCCATAACCCACCAGGAACCACCGCTGTGCCCTGGCAGTGAGTGGTGCAGTACCTCCCGGCAGGCTTCCCGATGTCTGCAGGGAGCACACGTGCTGCCAGAGTGAGCTACCACACCAGGCCTCCTCAGCAGCCCGCTGGGATCTGGCTCCAAGACCCCGCAGTGAGTGTAAGCCAAAGGGAAGCCTGTGCCCCACCCTCACCCCAGACCCCAGAACTGTGCTGCTAGCCTGAAAGGGAGCTACCCAACGCCTGCTCCACCCCCAAACCCAGAGCAATTCAGAGCATGCCCCAATCAGGGCCACAAAAGAGCGTGGACTGTGTGACCCAGAGCAACCTGTGTGACCCAGAGCAACCTGTGAATGCTCCACCAAGGCCCCCTGAACAGCCCTGCTGGCGTGACCCAGGAGGGGTGACCCAGAGCAAACCAGTGCAGGCCACACTCAGGGCCACAGGGGAGCTCTGACTGTGCAACCCAGAGCAACCTGCACCCACTCCACCCTGGCCCCCAGGATAGTCCTCATAGGGCTATCCTGAGCAACCCATCATGCACCTCACTCTGGGCGACAGGAGAGCATGAACTCAGTGACCCAGGGCAACCTGCTCCCACTCACACTGGGGAGGGGCAAACTGGAACAATCAAACATGCCTCTCACTCCAGGTGACAAAAAGTAAGGACTGAGCAACCTGCGCCCACTCCACCCGAGCCCAGGGCCTTGCTGCCGGGGGCAACCTGGAGTAACCCAGCATGCGCCCCACTCAGGCCACAGGGGAGCACTGCCCAAGCAACCCAGAGCAAGCCTGTGTGCCTAGCCAGGTGCCATAAATGCATTGCCAGAGGAACCTAAGGTATAAACCTGACACAGCTTCTGGGGCCACACAGATAATTGCATGCCAGAGGGCACTGGGTCTTCACAAGGAGTTGCACACCAGAGGAACTATGCACACACACCCACCACCCTGAGCATCTGAAGCAGACAACTGAGGGATCAGATCTACGGGATACAGGGATACAACTCAGAGCAGAGACAATAAAGGCGTGAGACAAAAGGCAGACCTGGCCTCTGGGCTAACGATTTCCAGACCATTGCCATGATTGGTTCTTCAAACTCTCAAACCCCAAGCAGGGTGCTCAGGGCCAGAAAGAGAAAGCAAAAAATGGAGAGAAAAAGAAACAACCTCCCAAGGAAAGAAAAGGTGGAATTGCCAGAAAAGGAACTAAATGAAGTAGAGGCATGCAATATGTCAGAAAAAAATTCAGAATAAACTGGATGGATGAAAAAAGCAACAACTTATGTAAGAATCATGAGGAAATAAAAATGATATAGCTATAATAAAAAACACAATGGAAGGTTTCAACAGTAGACTAGAAGAAGCAGAGGACCGAATTAGTAAGTTAGGAGATAGGGCAGTCAAACACACCCAATCTGAACAACTATTAGAAAAAAAAATTAGAAAGCAGGAGGAGAGCCTAAGGGAGCTTTAGGACAACATGAAACAAAGTAACATATGTATAATAGGGGTTCCAGAAGGACAAGAAGAGGAGCAAGGGTTAGAAAAACTATTCAAAGAAATAATGACAGAAAACTTTCCTAATGTGGGGAAGTAAAAGGTCATACGAGCACAGATAGTCTCAAACAACATGTACCCCAAAATACCCACACCAAGACAGATCGTACTTACAGTGGCAAACGTTAACAAAAAAGAGAGAATCTTAAAGGCTTCAAGAGAAAAACAGAGAGTTACCTACAATGGATCTCTCATTAAATTATCAAATGATTTGTCAACAGAAACACATCAGGACAAAAGGGAATGGAATGAAATATACAAAGTGATGCAAAGAAAGGGACAGAATCCAAGAATACTCTATCCAGCTAGGTGATCATTCAAAATTGAAGGTGAAATCAGGAGCTTCACAGACAAAAAAAAAAAAAAAGACTAAGGGAAGCTATCACTACCAAGCTAGCAATGCAAGGGATGCTAAAGGGACTGTTGTAAAAAGAAGAAATAGGAAGGGAAGAAGGAACACAGGCATAACGAATAAAAATGGCTACAAACAAGCACGTATCGATATTAACCTTAAACGTAAATGGACTTAATGCTCCAATCAAAAGACAGAGTGTGGCTGAATGGATAAGAAAACATGACCCATATATATGCTATCTACAAGACACCCACCTCAGACAAAGGACTCACACAGACTGAAAGTGAAGGATGGAAATATATTTTTCAGAAAAATTTAAATGAAAAAAGAGCTGGGGTAGGAATACTTACTGGTATATATGACAAAATAGACCTCACAGTGAAGGCCATAACAAGAAACAAGGAAGGGCACTTCATAATACTAAAGTGATTGATACAACAAGAGGCTATAACTCTGGTAAACATATATGCACCCAATGCAGGAACAACCGAATACATAATAAAATAAAATAAAATAAAATAAAATAAAATAAAATAAAATAAAATAAAATAAAAAACCCACACATCTGGAAGATATCAAGGGGAAGACTGACAGCAATATGATCATAATAGGGGATTTTAATACCCCATTGACATCACTGGATCCCATCCTGGGAGTCACAGAAGCCTTTAAAAGAGACACCAACAGCAAAAAGATGAATCTGGGAGTTGATGCCTACCGGGATGATAATGGAAAGCCTTACGTGTTCCCTAGTATCGGGAAGGCAGAGGCCCAGATTGCTGCAAAAAACCTGGACAAGGAATACCTGCCCGTTGCGGGACTGGCGGAGTTTTGTAAGGCACCTGCAGAGCTGGCCCTGGGCGAGAACAGCGAAGAGCTGAAAAGCGGCCGTGCAGACCATTTCTGGAACCGGGGCCTTAAGGGTGGGAGCCAGTTTTCTGCAAAGATGTTTCAAGTTCAGCCGAGATGTCTCTCTGCCCAAACCGACCTGGGGCAATCACACGAAAGGATGCCTGGGCTGTGTGCCACTTCATCGAACAGGACATTAATGTTTGCCTCTGCCAGTCCTATGCCAAGAACAGGGGCTTATACG
The DNA here is from genome assembly GCF_951640355.1 of Cnephaeus nilssonii. Taxonomy (NCBI): domain Eukaryota; kingdom Metazoa; phylum Chordata; class Mammalia; order Chiroptera; family Vespertilionidae; genus Cnephaeus; species Cnephaeus nilssonii. The sequence goes on along the minus strand of NC_137072.1, from coordinate 81,044,774 downwards.
GTGAGCGTGTGGGAGCCTTCACTGTGGTCTGCAAAGATGCCGATGAGGCCAAAAAGGTGGAGTCACAGTTAAAGATCTTGATTTGCTCCATGTATTCCAATCCTCCTATCAATGGGGCCCGGATCGCCTCCCCTGTCCTGAACAGCCCCGATCTGCGAAAGCAATGGTTGCAGGAAGTGAAAGGCATGGCCCACCGCATCATTAGCATGCGGACCCAGATGGTCTCCAACTTCAAGCAGGAGGGCTCCTCCCACAACTGGCAGCACACCACCGAACAGATTGGCATGTTTTGTCTCACAGGACTGAATCCGGAGCAGGTGGAGCAGCTGACCAAGGAGTGCTCGGTCTACATGACAAAGGACGGCCGCATCTCTGTGGCAGGGGTCACCTCCGGCAACGTGGGCTACCTTGCCCATGCCATTCACCAGGTCACCAGTGATTTCCCTGATGAGAGGAAACAGAGACCACCTCCCTGCCGACCTCTGCTGCTGTGAGATGCACAGGGAAGAAGAGGGAGGGTGGGTGGTGGTGGGCGGATCCTTTCTTTCAACCACAGTGCTTAAAACTCAGCGTTGGAATGGTTTCTCCGCAAAGGATGTGTAGGGAACTAGGCAGAGGCATCTGTGGCTGGTGCGTGGAACTTTGTGGCTCTAAACCAAAATCTCCCTCATCTGTGTATCTCCAGCTTTTCCGAAAGAGTTTACATGTACAGGAACGTCTCATAGCCAAAAACCTGTCAATCACACCATTGCAATATTCCAGAAGTTTTAACCGAAGCACTTGATGGTGTCAATGCCACGTATTCGAGCCTCTGTGAGAAGACCTGGTTCCAGCAATAATGGTCAGCCTCACATTTGTGCTCCCGGATTGAGCAGCCTCGCCAACAGACCACATTATGGAAATCGTGCTTCGTGAAAGCCAGCATGTTGGCTGCCACTGCAACAAGGAACAGGAAAAGATGCTATTTCCGGTCTTACTTAAGAAAAAAAGAGAGGAGGCTCTCCCTCTTGTACTTACTTGGGGGCATTTTAATGTCCCCTTCTGTTCATCAGCGCTGTTCTTTTCCATAGGCACAAAGATCTATAACCAGCCTAGATTTTCACCTTCCTCTACTGCTTGATTGACCGTCAACCCCACCCTATAGCACTTACTCATTTGAAGAATGAAGAACATAATTTACTGCTCACCCCACACCCTCACCTTTCTCAACAAAGAATGGCGGAGAATGGTTAGCAGATTATTGCAGCAACCTCTTCAGTGATGGCTTGTCTCCCGCGGGGATGTTGCCTCTGCCCAGTTGGACCTTGTACCGGGTGATGCTGGGTTGAACCAGGCAAGAGGATATTCAGGTTTTGGTTTTAACCTTTGTGCGTTCCAGCTGGGCTCGGGCTTCATTCACCCTTTAGAAAGATAACCACCATCTACTCTAATTGTGTAGACTTACTGCAGCCTGGTTTCTCTGTTACAATAAAGTTACTGTGACCATTCCCACCCACCCCCCCAAAAAAAAAAAAAAAAAAGAAATGATCAATTCTGAGGCCGCAAACATGAAAACAAAGGCAATCTAGTCTCTCTGGGGAAAGGGTTGGAAAATTGTCTGGCTCCCTGGCAGGAAAGCATTCTCAAAGGCCAAGGAGTAAGGGGGTTCCACCAATAGGCAGGGTCGTTCCTACCCCAGCCACAAACTACCACACACCTGCCAGCTTCCATGGCGCAGATTTGGGGAAACTGTGGGTTTCAAGCCAGAAGAACTGAGGTGGGGGGGAAGGCAACTCTTACCGAAGTATAGGAGATTCTAGAAAACTAATTGTGGGGGTCCAGGTCTAGGTCCAACCCTGTGATATGTAGGGTGCTCATGGGCCACATGTAGTGGTTCTCCTGGTGGCAATGGTGGCTGAAAGGAGGGACATGGTGGGGGAAGGACTAAAGAGTAAGCCCAGCAGAACCATGCCAGCCACAGACATGCCCGTCAGGAACCAGCAGTTAAAGCACTCCTAGCCCTTCAGGCTCTTGGCCACTGAACTGTTCTCGTAGATTCCACAAGTGTCCCAGCCGCTGTTCTCCTGGATCCAAGGCTCTAGGCGGTCATTCAGTAAGTGGCCTTCCAAGTTGCATCCGACTCAGCAATACCTGCATCTCCTTGTCTGTGCACTCCACCCGCAGTGCCCCGCCCAGGGAGGAAAAGGCCACCATGCGACCCCAGGTCACCCCATCCAGGGAGGGTTCACTCACTGTTTGCTCAAAGCTCTGCTACGCTGTCCCTGGGGTGATGTGGAGCTGGGATGTCAGGTCACCAAATGCCCGCTGGTACTTCAGTTCAAACGCATTGCCTGCCCCCCTCAGGGCTGGCGTCACCACTGCCATGAGAAACATTCTTTGGGTTTCATTAGTATGACATTTTTCAACTTAGAAAAGTTTGTCTCTTGTTAATAACTTAGCCTAAAATTACAATATCAAAAGAATGTCTCCTGCAAAATATGCATTTCATATGTGTTCATGTTTAAAAACAAATGTCAAAAAACCGTCAAAATATTTTAACATTTAGGAGATATTTGTATGATTGGCTTGAATATATTCTGCTTAGTCAAAACCGCCCGGGCATCCAAGCTCCTGCTGTGGCCAGTGGCTCCCTTCACCACGGGCTGTCCGCCAGGTGCCAGGATGGGCTGCCATCGATGGCCCTGGGGTCTCTGATTCAGTCCCTTCTGGGCCTCAGTTCTGTTCTTTTCCACATCACTACACTGACTCCAGCTGCACTCTTTCTGGGAAAGCTTGAAGGAGAGCAAGTCAAGCACCAGCTCCCGGCTGCTCTGCGACATGTTTGTAATAGGGACGGGCTCCACCGGGCCAGGGTCCAAAACACGTGCTCACTCACTGAGTCTGGTCTCTGGTTACTGGTTGTCTTCTGAGATCCAAAGCCAAGACAAGGTTCTGAAGGGAGAGAAAGAGCTGCAAGCCCAGCGAGCCATGGGGGCCACATTCCGCTCCCCCACCAGCCAGGTCGTTTCCAGACACTTGAGAGCTCTTCTCGGCCAAGTTCTGTGCCCACTGACCCAGGCCAGCCTACTTGACTGATGGCTCCCTCCATCTCTTTTGAACGAGCCGGCCTCAATTTCCCCTGAAGAGACCAGGGGAACTTGCAAACTCAGTCACTTCTGGTGCCACGCACAGCACCGCGCACAAGCCCCTGTATTTCATTACTGTAGACAATATAATAATCACAATATAATTTAGGATGCTGTAACAGAGATATACCAAAATGAGGTAGAAGCGTGTTTCTCTTTTAAGTAATAGCCCAAAATACAAGCTTGTACATTGGTACAGAGGCTCTGCCATGTCTGGTATCCAGGCTTCTGTTTCCCAAATATGCGAAGGTGGTAAGCTTTCTTCTGTATACTCAAGGGAAGGGAGGAAGGGGAAAAAATGACAGGATGTCCCTACCATTTAAAGCACAACCAGGAAGGTGCAACCACAATTTTTACTCATACTCTATTTAGCTAAGATTGGTTACATGATTATATATGGCTGTAAAGAGGGCAGAGAAATCTAGTGGTTATTGTGAAAAGCCTTGGCCCAGCCAAATCACGGTTTCTATCCTGTGAGAGAGAAGATAGTAATAGATATTGTTTCTTTGTTTTGGTTTCCCCCAAAATAAATGCTGATACAGAAGGGGATTTTAGATAGTGATCTCAGGAAGCAAAAATAAGGACATGGGAAAAGTAAGAAGAAAACTTCGAAATAATAAAGCATCAGTAAGCAGTTCACTTCTATGGACCGTGGGGTTCTAGTCCTCTGGGTACACTCAGAGAAACAATATGAATCATACCCCAGAGTCATCCCATCTGAGAATAAGAGGCTGAGGCAGTTATTTCCGACACCCATTCCCATTGTATGACTGTTGCCTGTAAGGATATTCACGTTCTCATGCGCCCATGTGCCATGGAACAAGCTTGCACCGTGCCACAGAACATCCTCAGGCAAAGAGAAAAAGAATAACATCCAACTGAGGTAGGAAGCCAACAGCACACTGGACATTTTACTGCTTTTGCTGGTAATCTCAGGTGAGTCACTGATATGGAACTCCAACAATATTTACAACAGGCAAAAAATGAGCATTCTTTGGGTTTCATTAGTATGACATTTTTTAACTTAGAAAAGTTTGTCTCTTGTTAATAGCTAGCCTAAAATTACAATATCAAAAGAATGCCTCATGCAAAATATGCATTTCATATGTGTTCATGTTTTAAAAACAAATGTCAAAAAACCGTCAAAATATTTTAACATTTAGGAGATATTTGTATGATTGGCTTGAATATATTCTGCTTAGTCAAAACCAATTTTATCAGGCAGTCACTTTTTAAGAGCAGAAATTGCATATTCTAGTACTTTTGAAAATATGACAAGTATGGTTTCAGAGTTAATATTAACTATCATGCCTTTATTACAGTTTTCCCAGCATTCTGATCTGTACATATTAATACCTTGATGTATTATTATATTATAATATTATTATAAAACATTTATAATATAAATATTCTCCTATTATTATAAAACATTTGAGGACAAGATAGTTGTTGTATAACATTTCTAATACTCATGGAGAAAAATCTACTCATTGTTCTCAATGAGTATTCAATTAAGGCTTGCAAAACTGAAAATGATCTCCCATTTTAAACTTCACTCACAATGAATAATGAATAAAATCAAAATCCTACCTCTGCAAATAGAAGTCTCTGACAGTGAATAATAAAGTAACAATAATATAATAATAAAAATACTATTACTTAAACTCGTAATACAAGCATAGAGAAGAATATTTTAAAAGAAAGCTTCTCCTGCTGAATTTTATCATTCAGATCCTGCCCTAAAATTAGTTCCTTAATGGGATTTGGTTTACATGTGGACATGATATTCCTGGCCACCTCTGCAAGTCATTATCATCATGCAAAGACCAAATAAATGGACTAGTATTTAGCTTGGAATCAATTAGCTGTGAGAGAAACTTACATATCCTCTACAGAATCTATAATAATAAAAGCATAATATGATAATTAGATCGGACAGCCGAATGACCTTCGGGACATCCTTCTGGATGACCTTCCAGACGAAGCCAGGGCTGTGAGGGCTGGCCGAGCCCCTTGCATGAATTTTGTGTATAGGGCCTCTAGTATAATAATATCAGGATAATCCAAAAAAGATTTTACATGAAGAATTCAATCACAGGTAAATCCATCTTGAATTCTATTCAAATCTTATTAGCTAAAATTGCAAAATGATCTTTTAGTTATGAAAGTAACAGGACATCATGGATCTGGAACAATACCATTGGTACTGCAAACTATAGTACAATTTTTTTTCATTTCTTTCTATTCTTAAATTGACTATTTCTAACACTATATGTTTTCAATTAAATTCACATCTGATTAAGAAATGTTCCATACTTTATTCACAATCCGACTCTGGGCTAGTAGGTAGTGAAATATATAGACAGGTCTCATGTTAAGCAGGCAAATAATGATGACAGATTATAGAAACCTATATAATAAAAGCCTAATATGCTAAATGTCCTGTCATCTGGTTGTCTGTTCAACCAATCAAAGTATAATATGCTAATGATATGCTAAGGCTGCTCAACCACTCGCTATGACATGCACTGACCACCAGGGGGCAGATGCTCTGACCAGTAGGTTAGCTTGCTGCTGGGGTGCAGCCAATCGGGACTGAGCAAGATGGGCCGGACATGCCCTAGAGACCTACCGCAGTTCCTCCCCGGCTGACCAACCTCCCGTGTCCATCCCCAGCCCTGATTGTGCACAGTGGGGTCCCTCCACTTGGCCTGCACCCTCTTGCAATCCAGGACCCCTCAGGGCATGTTAGAGAGCTGGTTTCAGCCAGATCCTGCAGGCCAGGCCGAGGGACCCCACTAGTGCATGAATTCATGCATCAGGCCTCTAGTCTATAATATTTATAGAACTGGGTCTCAGCCACACTCTATAATGGAATCACCTAAAGAACTTTTTTAAAGTACCTTAATGTCTGGTCCCCATCCCCAACCAAAAGAATTAGAATCTCTGAGGTGGGGACTTATTACTTTTTTGTCAGACTTCCCAGGCTATTCCAATGTTGCAGGCAAGGTTGAGACCTATCAAATTGGATAGAAAAAACAACTACCAAAAAACATAACATATTATTAAAGTAACATCATATTTCATTACAATTATATTATAAAGTTACAAGGATGCTATTCTATGATACAAAAGAATATTAAGCATGAAAATATAGAATGCAAAGTATCATATGAAAAGGTAAAACATGGAATGAAATAGTCTAATAATAGTTTCTTAAGGAGTAAATCTTCAAATTTTTATTATTTTCCTTGTGTTATCTGTTATCAGCTAGATTGAATTATAAATAACTAACTTACCTAGAGGGCTCTCAATAGATACGAGAAACTGCACCATCAAACAAGATGAGGTAATAGTTCTTAATGAGCAGTTTTCAGAAGTAATAAGTAAATTCAATCACAACATACTTTTCACTCTCCCCTTCTTTTAAGAATATTCAAAGTTTTACTTAAACAACCTTAAAATGAGAAATCAAAGTTATAAATTTATCTTGCATGTCTTTTCTTCTTTCAAAACCAGTGTTTATATTGTTTTAAAAGCTAAAAGCTATATAATCTCTTTTTATTTTTACAATATTTTTATTGTGTATCCATATAACTCAAACTTTTACATGTTTTTCTATTAACTATAACTCATCATATATATGAAATCTTAGGACTAAAGGGAACATCAGGTTCACTCCTTATTTTTAGTTAAGGGAAAAGTTAAGGATCAAAATAATGTCCTCAAGTTTACATAGAAGAGGAGTTCTCAACAAGGAGTCTCAGTACACTGTTGTCATTAGAAGTTTTGAACCATAGTGCAAGAAATGTGTCATTAATAATAGGAAAAAAATAAAATGTATGAATGAGTTTCAGATGTATAGAGCAAAGAATTTGTAAGCTTATATCTACACATACATTTCTCTTTCACCTGATAGACAATATGGTATTTTGAGTAGGTACAAAATATGAACTTTATGACTAGGATGCTAAAAATTGCATGTGAGAATGTAATTTTTATTTACTGTGTACATTTTGACATAACAAACAAAAATGTTGAGAACCTCTAATACAAAAAAAAATTATTGTATATTTAAGCTCAGAACAGAAGTTTCCGGATGTCTAATCAGTCATTTTTCTACTTTGATAAGTGATAGTCTATACTGTATATTTCAGTGTAGCATCTTAAGTGTATCCCTGTAATAGAATGCTAAAATTGAAGCTTTTGCTGAGACTCTAAGATAAGAAGTGTCAAATATCAAAGTAAGATGTCAATCTATATTCAAATCTCAAAGTACTTGGTGAAGAACCAGTTGGATGACTCATTGACACTGAAAATATAAAAGGGCTTCAAGAGTGGTATGCAAAGGAAAAGGGTTTTATTAAACAAGGTGTTTTTTTTCAAAGAACTTTCGGCATACTGTGAGGGGGAAAAAAAGTCCTGGAAGTTGTCCTTTAGCATAGATTTTGTCTCAGAACTCATCATATGTTTACAACCTGCTAATCAAGTGTGATGGAAAATCTGCCATGAGAGCCCAAAGAAAACTTTGAACTTGGATGCTGCATGTTGGATTGAGGTTCTAAAGGAAGGATCTTGCCCCTCACTAAGGTAAACTAAATTGAATCAATTCTCCCTCCGAGCAAAGACAGCAGTGCACACAACACCAGAGTAGACCCCTATTAAATTCTTTCTGTTTGATTGTGTTATTAGACAATAAAGACTATTTTACTGACTATTCTCTCCAGCTTCATATAATTCTGGAGGCCCAGTGTATGAAATTCATGCACGGGTGCAGTCCCTATGCCTGTCTGGCGATCGAAGTGTGAGCATCTGGCATGGAAGGGCAGGTCCCAGCTGACCTCTGGTCCCTGGGCAGCACCTGGGCCCCCGCTCGCACCTGCCTTGGCCTGGCATCACCCGCTCACCTGCTCCACCATCAAGCTGTGGTCCCTCTCTTGTCGGGGCCTATAGGCCCAGCACTGCCAGCACAGCATCACTGACGCCCACCATGTTCCGCACTGCCCCCTGCTGGTCAGCATACTTCATAGGGAGCAGTTGAACTCCAGGTCTCCTGGTTGAACTCCCAGTCAAAACACTGCCCGAGGGGACAATTTACATATTAGGCTTTTATTATATAGGATGTAATTTTGATATTCATATAATACAGGATATTAATGATTATTTTGAACAGGACAGGGCTGAGGGCACAGTTGTGTGGCATAATGTTAAATACATTAACAATACCTTCATATATTAATCAGATCCTCTAGGGAAAGCATTTCAACTACTATATTTCAATAATTCTGAGACATATATTTTTTCATCTTAACATACCCAAAATCAGAATAGTGGCTCATAATTACTGTTGGCTGGGCAACAATCAATGGTGTAGTTTCATTGCCAACTCTTGTAAATGAGCAACATGGAAAGTTTCAGAATGGGCAGCAGCTGTTTGGTAGAAAGTTCTGGAGACAACAGTGAAGGGCTATTTGATAATTACTGCATCACCAATTCTCTTGATGCTACAGAGGACAATATTGTGTGGAAAACTTAGACCCCCACTTTCTGGGCTAACTGTGATTCTGAAGAGTCAGAATGAGAAGACCTTTTAGAAATAACTAAAGAAATAAGGTAATTTAAATGTTTGCTTTAATATAAACATAAAAGTAAAATATGAAAAAAAATCTGTCAAAAAATAAACTAAAACAGCTTTTTCATTAAATATAATGTAACACTTCTTTGCAATAAGAAAGTATTGTGTTATAGTAATTGAAAATGCTTTTATTTTCTTTCTTTGTATTATAGGATGAGGAAATATACAACTAATGATATCTTAAATTCATAACAGATTTATAATATAAGCCTATATATTAATACTATTTTACTATTTATTTATATGTAATGTGTAATTACATATAGTGAAGGATAAAAACTATATGATAATCTCAATAGATGCAGAAAAAGTATTTGAGAAAATTTAAACCCTTTCTTGATAAAAATTCTTAGCAAACTAGGAATAGGAGACCACTTCAACATACTAAAGTTGCTATCTGACAAGCCTCAACTAATATCACACACAACAGTGAAAAGCTGAAAGCTCTTTTTCTAATGTGTAATTACATATAAATAAAATATAATATAATAATTATATTAAAAATAAATTAATTGGTAAATAATATTGTTTACATCACACCCTATATAATACAAGCCTAATATGCAAATTGACCAAATGGCAGAATGACCGGTGGAATGACCGGTCGCTATGATGCACACTGAGCACCAGGGGGCAGATGCTCAACGCAGGAGCTTCCCCCAGCCCGCAGGCCCCAGGCCAGCCAAGGTGGGAGCCAGCGGAGGCCCCCTGATCACCCCATCAGTCGCCCCAAAGATCAGTCTTGATCGCTGGCCAGGCCTAGGGACTCTATCCATGCACAAATTTTGTGCACTCGGCCTCTAGTATTAAATATTATAATAAAATATTTATAAACAAATATCTATATTATATTTATATTATAGATTAATAAACTAAGTCCAAATTAATCAGAAGTAGTAAATAGTAACGATTAGAACAAAAATAAACAAAGGAAAACATTAGAAAATCAACAAAACAGATTTTAATCAACATAATTAAAAAACCTTTAGCTAGACTTATATACATGATTCAAATAAATGAAATTAGAAATGAAAGAAGAAAGATTACAACTGATATTACAGAAATAAAAAGAATTTTGAGAATTGGCAATTACATGCCAAAAAGTTGGCTAACCTAGAAGAGATGAAATTTTTTTTTTAGAAACAACCACCTACCAAGACTGAATCATAAAGAAACAGAAAATCTGAAGAGGAATAACAGATTTGAAACAGTAACCAAAAACTGCTGACAAAGAAAAGCCCAGGACCCAATTGCTTCACTGAAGATTTCTACCAAATAGGGGGAAAAGGAGCACATATGTAATACTTCAAGAATAAAGATTAAAAACAAAACAAAAGTTAGTTGCATGTCTGTATACTAACAACTAACTATCGAAAAAGGAAATTAAGAAAACAATACCTATGTATAAACTTAAACAAAAAGACAAAAGATTTATACACTAAAAACTATAAAACATTGCTGAAAGAAATTAAAGAAAATACAAAAAAATAAAGAAATCTGTTCCTTTGAACCAAAAGATTTAATATTGTTAAAATGTTCATACTATCCAAAATGATCTATAAATTCAATGGCATCTATGTCATTATCCCAAAGGCAATTTTCAAAAAAATAGGAAAAAAAATCCTGAATTCATAGGTAATCACAAAGGATCTAAACAGTCAAAGCCATCTTGAGAAAGAAGAACAAAGCTGGAGGCATCATACTTCCTGATTTCAAAACATATTGCTAAGCTACTGTAATGAAAATATTGTGATCCTGGAATAAAGACAGACATGTAAACCAATAGAACAGAATAGAGAGCTTAGCAACAGACACATACATATATGGTCAAATAATCTTACAATAGTGACAAAGGCAACATGATGGTGAAATGCTAATCTCCTTAACAAATGATGTTGAGAAAACTGAATATCCACAAGGAAAAAAAAATAGTTGGACACATCTCATTCCACATACAAAAATCAATTCAAGTTGATTAAAAATTAAATGTAAGACCTGGAACTATAAACTTCTAGAAGAAAGCAGAGGAAAAGATTTATGACATTGGTTTTAGCAATGATTTTTTAGATGTGGCACCAAGAATACAGCTAACACAAAAAAATAAAAAGCTTCTGTACATCCAAAGAAACAGCAACAAGTGAAAGGCAACCAACAGAATAGGAAAAAATATTTGCAAAACTTACATCTGATAAGGAGGTATATCCAAAATGTATAAGGAACTCCTACAACTCAATTACCAAAAATCAAATATTCTGATTTAAAAATGGGCAAAGGAACCGAATAGACATTTATCCAAAAAAGACATACAAATAGTCAACAGGTATATGAAAAGATGCTCAACATCAGTAATCATCAAGGAAATATAAATCAAAACTACAATCAGGTTTCACCTCACCCTTGTTAGGATGGCTATCATGAAAGGAAGGAAGGGAGGGAGGGAGGGAGGAAAAATAGCAATAGCTAGTGTTGGTGGAGATGTAGATAAATTAGAATATTTGTGCACTGTTTGTGAGAATATAAAATGGTACAGCTGTTATGAAAAACTGAATGGAGGTTCAGTTTAAAAATAGAACTGCCATGAGATCCAACAATTCCACTTCTGAGTATTTACTCAAAAAAATTGAAAATAGATTCTCCATGAGATATTTGCATTCATTTTTCATTGCAGCATTACTCACAATAGCCAAAAGGTAGAAAATACCTAAATGTTCATCAATAGATTATTGGATAAAGAAAATGTGGTATACATGTACAATAGAATATTATTCAGCCTTTTTTTAAAAAGAAGGAAATCCTTGCCCTGGCCAGGTAGCTCAGTTGATTAGAGTATCCTCCTGATACACTGAGGTTGCAGGTTCCATACCTGGTCAAGACACATACAAGAAGCAACCTATGACTACATAAATAAGCGGAACAACAAATTGATGTTTCTCTCTCTCTCCAAAATCTATAAATTAAAAAAAATTTTTTTAGGAAATCCTGTCATATGCTACAACATGGATGAACAAAATAAGCCAGTCACAAATCCTATATAATAAAAGGCTAATATTCAAATTGACCAAACAGCGGGACAACCGGTTGCTATGATGTGCACTGACCACCAGGGGGCAGACACTCAATGCAGGAGCTGCCCCCTGGTGGTCAGTGTGCTCCTACAGGGGGAGCACCACTCAGCCAGAAGCCGGGCTCACAGCTGGTGAGTGCAGCAGTGGTGGTGGGAGCCTCTCCTGCCTCTGCAGCATTTGGACATCCCCCGAGGGCTCCTGGACTGCAAGAGGGCACAGGTCGAGCTAAAGAATCCCCCCCCCCCCGAGTGCACAAATTTCGTGCACTGGGCCTCTAGTAGACAAATAATGCACAATTCCACTTATATAATTCTCTGCAGTAGTCAAACTCATAGAAACAGAAAGTAGAATGGTGCTTTCCAGGGCTGGGGGTTGGGGAAGTAGAAATAGTGAGTTGCTATCCAATAAGTATAGAATCTCAATCAAGCAAAATGAGAATGTCATATAAATAATTATACTATTAATGCTTAATATTGATAATTGATTGACCATTATCAAGTGTCAAAGATGTTAGTAAAGCAGGTAACTGATTAATTGTTTCTATTAATTAAACCAACAGTAACATTAATTAATTAATTGTTTCTATTAATTAAACCAACAGTAACATTCCCCAGTGGGGTAGTATTTTGAAAGTTGCACGATGGTATCTTGGTAACCTACTAATCTATTGTCATTGTTAATCTTCGCTGAAAGCACCTGGCAAAAGATCTATTACTATTATTTATTATTTCCTCATACACTAACATTCAATTAAAACTGTTTTTCATACCTAATATCAATTTTCTTAATGACACAAATAGTAAACTGACTATATTAATACCATGCAACTATGTAGCATTAACTGAGATTATACATAGCTACTAAAACATGATCAAGAACATTTGGATTCTAGTTTGGATTTTCTCTCTTAGCTGTGTGACCTTGGGCAAAATACTTAACAAAATACTTCTCTTATTGAAAGGATTAGGATGAAAAATTGAGGTGCCTTCCAGGGCTAGTGTTTTTTCGTAAGTAACCTGAATACAACTGGGCCTTCTTGCTTCTGCCTTATGGCATTTTTCCATACACCATCCCATTCAACTGATACAAGGCCCACATTACAAATGCACTGAAATGTGTTTTTATTCAAGCTTCTTAAAATAGATGAGACATACATTGCAGGACACAGAGCAATATGCTCTAAAGTTTCTCTTTGCTACTTTTTGTTCCCAAATATCCACAATGGCTTGCTAAGAAAATCTCAAATCTCTTTTCTGACCTTAATTGATTTCCCAAAATCTTTCCTTCCAAAACTCCCTTTGGTGCATCAGCATTGGCTTTTATTATTATACGCTCTCTCTGCACCCCTCCAGACTAAGCTGTATGTTCTGTAGATCAGTTTAGCCTTTTTAGATTTCAATCAATTCTTTTTACCCATTATTTCCATCAGTTCCACAGAGCAAAGTAGGCAAACACTTATAACTTAATTCTTTTCCTTTTATCTGTATGAACTTTTCAAATGTTGCCAAAAATTCACTGTGTCCCAATTCTGATCCAATCATGCATAATCCCTAGGAATATCCTTATAAAGAGACTCACAGTTTTGGCAGTACCAACAGTAGCATTACTGCCAGACACAAGATGTGTAATTAAAATGGATGACACAATGCTTTTCCTCTTAGGCAAAAATGCTGGTTGTTGAAAGAGTACATTGCAGAGCCCAGATCCTGGCTAAGAAACAGAAAATAATAAGTGAGTTAGACTTATACTTTCTTCTGTTTGCGTGGAATTCTTCAATTGTGTTTTGGGCTCAAGATAAGATACCATCTTCTTAACCAAATTGCTTTTAAAAATGAGTTGCAACATTTGTTACCAAATATCACATTAAGCAAATTAATGGTACTTTTAAAAACAATCTTTCTCAAAATAGTCATTGAAAATAGTGATTGTCTAATCACTATACTGTATACCTGAAACTAATACAAAGTAATATAAAATATATAAATTATATACTTTTGATTAAATGAAAAATTTTGAGTATTAAAATTTTTTAAATGTAAGAAAAAATAATCTATCATTTGGCTTCTTTCATTTTCATATATTATGTATTTATCAGAAAACTGTTTAATTACTATTACCTGTACTTAGAGATACAGCCTTTAAAATAGAAATCCCAATGATATGGAAAAACATAACTGACTAGAATCATTAATCATGTTTCACAGAGATGAGCTATGTAAAGTGTATGTTGAATGGCTAGTACCTACATTTCCCCCACACTGGCTAATCTGGTTAAAAAACACTACTAGGTTTAATGCAAGTTTCAAAGATATTTTCAAGACAGTTGACATTTCTAAGCATTATTAACACTAGTTTTTGTTGAAATTGAAAATTTACCAAAGTTACTTCTAAATTATCATGAACATACCTTTAATCAATTCAGCTATTCAATAGTTTGTCCTTTAACAAATTGAGGAGGAATTTACAGACTTCTCTAAACTGCAAACTATTTTCTATCCCATGCCTAGAATTTCAGACTTCTGAAACAATACATGCTTTTCTTCAATAGTACAGCTTAATAAGCAGAAACACACACACACACACACACACACACACACACACACACATCCCCATTTCCTCTTATTCTCTGAAAGGATGTCTCTTTTACTCTCAATTATTCTGATTTTTTAAATTTCTTATTAGAAGTATGTACTAATCAACCAAAGGAAAAATGCCACAGAGCTGTGCCAGCATGCCAGTCCTGATGGCCAATACTCCCAAGGCTCCACTCATGTGAAACCCTTCTACTCACAGCTCCTGATGAAGGGGTGGCCCTAGATGGCCTTAAATTATACAATTTGCCTTAGCTCCTTCTTGGCCGAACCAGAAACAGATACTTAATTCAAGTACAGCAATAATCAATAAGCTCTTAGTAACCCATGAGGTTGCTGCTATTCAAGGTAAGGTCAATTAATCTGTTTTTCTCTGGCACGTCAGCTTTGAGAGAACTAAACAATAGATGAATGGACTAATGCTGAACAATTGCCTACAGCTGATCAAGAATTTATGAGCAGGGCTTAGAGGTAGGGAAGTTGAATCTGGAAATGAGCATCACAGAGAGCCAAATTCATGAGAACACAGAAGCTATGGGGCACCAAAAAAAGGAGTGGAGGAACAGAAATGAAAACTGAGTCAAAGCAAAAAATAGAACAGAAATAAGGAGGGTAAATGAGTAAATAATTAGACAGAAGCTAGAAGCTAGGTAGTGAATAACTAGATAGAAGATGCATGCCCTTTCCTATGTGGGTTACTGCAGTAGCATCCTTACTGCAGCCCTGTTGTTATGCTTGCCCTCTAGGATCCGCCCATTCTCCACACAGCAGTCAGCGTAGTCTTTAAGTCGCACATCCTACCACTTGACACCCTTGCTAGAAATCCTCCAAGAACTTCCCAGTGTATCAAGAATAAAACCTAAGGTCCCACATGAGCTACCCTGTTCCTACTGCTTCAACCCATCTTGCATCAGACTTCCCTCTTGCTTGCTTAGCAATTGTACCTGAAATGTTTTCTCTCCAGGTCTTTTCTTCATTTAGAGATCTAGTAAAATGTCAGCTCTTCTGAGAGGATTTCCCAGATCGCCTACTCCAAGGCATCCCTCCATACCCCTCAACCCCTCTCATAGTCACTCACCTATCACCTGGTTTTATTTTCTTTTGAGCACGTGTCCCTAACTGCAGTTCTCTTATTTGTGTGCTGGTTAAGGTCTATTGCCCTTCCCCTCCACAAGATGTAGGCAGAAACCTTGCCTGTATCCCCAGTGCTTAGAACATGGTAAGAACTCAATAAAATATTTAAGAAATATCAGGTTTTTTTTTTAAATGAAATGAGTGGGGGGAGAAAAGAAGGGAGGGAGGGAGGGAGGAAGTGAGGGAAGGCGAGTGTGAGAAAGAAAGAAAGAAGTTCCTCTTGAAGAAATCCCCGGTGCTGCTCTTATTTTAAAGGAAGTCTCTTTTATTTTAGATTCTGCTTTTCCTCCAAGAGTCCTTGGAGTTTTCTGTGGTTCCACAATTCCTGCTTTGTCTGGGACCTGATCATATTTTCCTGGTTGTCTGATTAACATAAAGCTTTATAATAAACAGGTATATGAATTATCTTGTATAAGTTTCAGTTCCTTCTTAATGAAAGAAGAAAAACCCTTATAAGCATAGCAATAATGGCATAGAGAAACTGATCACTTTAGGGGATAAAATTGTTCTAGTTATTTCTTCACTAATTAATAAGAACAAAAAATTCAATAATTATATATGTTTTTAATCTTTAATATCCTGTCAAACAAATTATTTCAACTATTAAGTTCCTTCTTAATATAAAAATGTGTTCATGTTGACATTTAGAAAATATAAAAAAGCACAAAGAAAAAGTCAAAACCTACCATAATCTTACCACCAAGTAAAAACTGGTAATGTTTTGGCATGCATTTTAAATAAAAATGAAATCATACTAGCCAGAATTATTTGTAACCTATTAAGATATTTACAATATTCTATGTCTTTAAATATTCTTCTATACCCCCTTTTTTCATGTCTGCAGTTTACTATATTTCACACAAAATGAATTATTTTATAGTTGCCATTATTTTAAATTTAAATTAGTTATAATTTTCACAAATATAAACAATGCTAAGATGAACTTTCATAAAATTAAATTTTTATATGTATTCATTATTTTTCCTTAGGATAAATTCAAAGATTTATTTTTTGCTATGTGTTATTTTATCTTCTGAGTCACAATCATCATATAAGTATAAAATACAAAAATTCAACAATCAAATGAAAATGAATTACTTATTGTTTAAAAAATTTAAGGGTATATTTGTATACATCATAAAATAGCTGGCTTTTTTTTTTTAACAATATAGTGCAGGTTAGATAGTTTGGGAAAAATATACTGCGCCAAAATATGCCCACAGGAGATATTAGCAGGACCTACATAAGCATTTTTAAATTACTTGGGTTGTTTTTTTTAAAAAAAAAAAAACATGGTAAAGAAAGAAATATAAAGTTAAGTTGCCAATCCGGTAACATATCGCAAAATTCTTGTTTACAATCATATATACATTTAGGGTTTGTTCATCAGCATATATTACCAAAAGTTAAAAAACAAAACAAACAAACAAAATAAAATGCTGAACCTTTCCACTGGCCTAAGATCACTGTCTATGATTCTTTAAGTTAGACAAACCAGAGGAAAGAAAAAAGAAAACAGATGGGGAAAGAAGCTGTCTTTTCCATACATTTTTCAAAGAAGCTCTAGGTTTGAAATCCAGTGGATGAAGAACTGCCTTGCAGTCTGAGAAGAGAATAGGCTCTCCTTAATCAGAGATGACACAAAATCAAGACTTTTCAGGGCAATACCTGCAGCAAAGGGTAAGTATTCTGACAGTGTCAGTGTCTGCAAACATCTCCTAATGCCACCAGGTAAAAAATAATCACCATCAGCAGTATCCAATGCTTATTCAGCTAGTCATGGACCTAAATGACCCTTACTCAGATTTCTGCTGCAAGATTTACAGAGATCAAGAAGCTGAAATTCAGCTAAAAAAGAAAAGAATCAAAATAGGATATATGATCACCAATAATCAATGGTTCCAAACTGTCAAATAGCAGGCAGTAGGTGGTAATCTTCAATTTACCATTTCGGATCTTGTTACGTGTTATGAAAAGCATTCTTCACATACATAGGTGTTATATATATATATATATATATATATATATATATATATATATATATATAACCATTATATATAATCATTAAACCTAGTAGAGTGCAGAAGTCAGCATGACAATTGATATTGACTATCACTTCCTAACTCTGCCTCTTTAGCGACATCATGTTGGCAGCTAGAACTTGTCCATGGCAAGAGTATTTAATTTATCAGTACAGGCCTTAAAAATTAATTATATTTTCATGAACTATATATTTAGATATACAGACTCTTCTGATGGATAAAATAAAGTATAGAACAAGAAAATAATTTGTGGCAGGCTATGCTAGTTAATGATGTTAATATTAGGCCCAGAAAGCAAACTTGTAATACAAACCATCAATGTAAGCAAAAGGGCACTTGATTTTTGCTTATCTACACTGTTTGCTAGAATAGTTTATAAATGTTATTTTTATGCTAATCTTATTTTACTGAGGTATCTTTAGCATAGAGTAAAATGCACAGGTCCTAATACAGTTCATGAGTTTTAACAGGTGTATAACCCATGCAACTAACAACAAAATTAACATTCCCTTCCCCTCCCCTGCACACGCTGCCCAAGCAACCATAGTTCTGATTTCTAACATCATAGATTGTCTTTATCTATTGAAGAACATCATCTAAATGGAATCATACAGTAAGCACATTTTTGTGCTTAACTTCCCTCACTCAAGATAGTATTTTAGATTTATCCTTGTGTTTTATAGCTGTTATTTTAAAAAAATACTTTATTTGGAAATAATTTTGAATTTATAGAAAGTTTACAAGAATTATTGTAAGAACACAAAAACCTGTATACCTCATTTGTGGATGACATTTATTTATTTGTGTGGGCTCTCTCTCTTGTTTTATACAAACACACACATACATATAAACACATAATGCATGCCTGTATAGAAACACTGTATATACATTTCATATATTTTCCCAAACATTTGAGAAGTTACACACATCATGGTTCTTGACCAGTGTACACTCAATAATCTACCTAAAAGAGATAGTCTCTTATAACATTACTAGAGGCCCAATGCAGGAAATTCGTGCAAGGGGCTTGGCCCTCACAGCCCTGGCTTCATCAGGAAAGTCGGTTGACTGTCCGGTCTAATTAGCATATTACACTTTTATTATTATAGATACTTAATAAATTTAACATCAATAAGGTTTTTAAAAAATACATATTTATTGATTTCAGAGAGGAAGGGAGAGGGATATATAGAAACATCAATATTGAGAGAGAATCATTGATCTGCTGCCTCCTGCACAACCTCTACTGGGGATTGAGCCTACAACCAGGCATGTGCCCTGACCGAGAATCAAACCATGACCTCCTGGTTCATAGGTCAGTGTTCAACCACTCTGCAACATCGGCCAGGCAAAAAGGTTCTTTGATGAAGTATACCATATTCTGATTTTTTAAAATAGACTCCATTATGTACTCTGCACTATCTTTCTCTCCTTTACAGGGTCTAGTCTAGGATGAAACTTCTTTTCTGAGAGAAGTATTCCTTTGTATGACATTGAAATTGCTCATTCTTTTGTTGAAGGACATTTGGGTTATTTCATATCTAAGGCTGTCATGAATAAAGCTGTCATAAACATTTTGTCTATGTTTTTTGAAGACATACGCTATCATTCTCATAGATAAATAACCACCAATGAAATTGTTGAGTCAAAAGGGTAGGAGGTGTTTGATTTCATAAGAAATTACCACACACTTTTCTAAAGCAGTTGTCTAATAGGCCCCAGAAATATATGAGCATTCTGGGAGTTCCATACCTTCACAAACATTTGTTTTTGTCCATCTTTAAACAATCTAGAAAAATATGAAGTGTTATCTTCTGTGGGTCTATTGAGCATCTTTCATGGCTTATTGGCCATTTTTTATACTTTCTTTTGTAATGATCTGCTCAAGCCATTTCCCATTCTTTTATTGATGTGGCTTTCTCTTTATTAATGACTTGTAGAAGTTTTTTATAAATGCTCATAAAAGTTCATTGTCAGATATATAGGTTGTATTTGGGTTTTTATTTTATTTTTGTTTCTTGGGTGTTTGGTTTTGTTTGTTTGTTTGTTTTTGTAAAGGTGTCTTTTGATTATGAAGTTTTTAAGGTTAATTAAATATATTTATTTATTTTTATCTAATTTTCCTAAGAAATATTTGTTTAATCTAAGGCCTAAAACTTTTTTTAGATTAAAATGGTTAGACCTATAATCTGTCTTTAGTTAAATATTAAAACTGGTATTCAAGAGTCAACACTCTTGTTTTCTTTCTTTTTTTTCATAGTTACCCAGTTGTTTCAGAAACATTTGTTTTAAAAGCTTCCCTTTCCCCTTTGGATTGTATAGGTTCATTTGTTTAAAATAATTTGATCCTATATAGTGGATCTATTTCTGTACTTCTACTATATGCCATTGATCTACTTGTCTGTGCTAATGCCAGTATCACATATCACACTGTCCTAATTATTGCAGCTTTAAAGTAAACATAAAAATTAGGTAATGTAAGTCCTCTTGCTTGTTTTTATTTGAGATATTTTGTTTAATCTGGGGCTTTTGCATTCTCCTATACATAATAGTATCAGCTTATTCTTCTCTAAAGAAAAAAGAAATCATTTACTAGGAGATTGTAGGGTTTTCCTTGAAACTATAGCTAAATTTGAGGTAAATTTATACCTTATATATTCAGTCTTCCTAAAGCAAACATAGTATATCTCTTCATTTATTCAGTTATTCTTTAATTTTTCTCAGTAATGTACTATACAGTACTGGGCAATGCAGCAATGTACTGTTGCTGGTATATAGAAATGCAATTATTTTTTATAAATTGATTTTATATCATGGGAAGATGCTGCATCTAATCTTTATGTTCTTCATTTTTCTTTTTGAATTATTGGACTAGTAGAACTTTCACAATAATGTTAAATACAATAATAAAAGCAGATATTCTTGCCCTTTTTCCTGATCTTAGGGAAATGAGTTCAAAACTTCATTAAGAATTATGCTAATTGTAAATTGTTATAGATGAGTTTTATCATATTGAGGACATTTCATTCTATTCTTAAATTGCTAAGAGTTTTTATTATTAAAATATAGTGAATTTTACCAAATCTCAAGGTTTTCTGGTGTAGTTTAGTTTTTTGTTTTGGATGTGGGGGTTTTTTGGTTGTTTTCTGTGGTGTTTTTGCATCTATTACAATGTCTATATGATTTTTCTTCTTTATTCTGTAAATGTGGTGAATTACATTATATGAATACTAGAGGCCCAGTGCACGAATTCATACATGGGTGGGGTCCAGTCAGCCCGGCCCCAATCGGCAGATCAGGGCCAGTGCCTGGGGGGTCAACCATGGGGAGGGGCTGTGGGCGGTAGGCCGAATGGGGCTGGGGGAGGGGCCATGGGAGGTTGGCCAGCCAGCCCCACCCCTGATTGGTGGG
Source organism: Cnephaeus nilssonii (assembly GCF_951640355.1). NCBI lineage: Eukaryota > Metazoa > Chordata > Mammalia > Chiroptera > Vespertilionidae > Cnephaeus > Cnephaeus nilssonii. The sequence goes on along the minus strand of NC_137072.1, from coordinate 81,023,771 downwards.
GTGGGGGGTGATTGGGGGTGGAGCTGGCTGGGGGGAGGGGCCGCAGGAGGTTGGCCAGCCAGCCCCAGCCCCTGATCGGCTCGTTCTCTGGCCACAGTGGGCATAATAGCAACCGGTCATTCCAGTCATTATGGCATTCCAGTCGCTGGCTTTATATATATATATAGATAAATAGATGATAGATAGATAGATAGATAGATAGATAGATAGATAGATAGATAGATACTCTGGGATATAACTTACTTTTTAAAAATCCAAAATTTAATTAGTTTGATCAAATATACTCAAAACATCATATAGCAGTAATCACAATAATAATATAGAACATTCCCATGATCCCAAAAGTTGTCTTGTGCCCCCTCCCTGCTGGAAACCAATTACTGTTTCACTAATAGAGAGATGTGGACAGGAAGCCAGGAAGGCTGTGAACAACATTAAATTGCTCTAACCACTCACCCTTTAGATTAAACATTGTTAGCTGAAGCAGCCTCCATCTCTGTTTATCTTTTGTATATTTCTTTTATTTCCTGCCTAAGATGTTTTCCCCATAGCCTTAATAAAAGGGATAGCAGGGCTAGAGCAGAGTAGTAGTTCTCCCGCTAGGGTTGGACTACCGCCTGGCCCCTCATATCGCCAAATTAAATTTTTTCTAGTCTCTTTTCATTTGTGTGCAGCCCTTCTCCAGAACTCGAACCCTGAACCGGAACCCTGGACCACGTGGGATGTGGAAAGGGGATCCCACACCTCCCCTCCTATCATCAAACTCCACCCTCACTTCAGGCTCTGTTAATCACTGACTGGTTTAGAATTTTATAAGTGAAATCATACAGTTTAGAATTTCGTGTGTTTGGAGTCTCTTATTAAAATAATAAGAGCGTCAGTGGTTGAGTGTCAACCTATGAACCGGGAGGTCATGGTTCGATTCCTGGGTTGCAGGTTCCGATCTCAGTGTGGGCATGCCAGAAGATGATTTTCTCTTTTCATTGATGATTCTCTCTCTCCCTCTCACTTCCTCTCTGAAATCAATAAACATATATTTTAAAAAATAATAATGCTTTTGAGAGAATACTTCCTTATCAAATTGAGTTGGCACATTTATAAAAAAAAAAACACTTAACTATACATGTGTGGGTCTGCCCTTTTCCATTTATCAATGGTATCCTTGCACCAATGCCGAACAGCCTAGATTACTATCATTTTATTTTCTTTTTTTTCATTTTAAAAATAATCTTAGAATTACAGAATTTTAGTCCTCTGACTTTGTCCTTCCAAAAATCATTTTGCAATGTCTAGAGCCTTTGCTTTTTCAAATAAATTTTAGTATGTACTTATCAATTTCTATTTTTAAATTTGCTTAAATTTTGATTAGGATTTCTTTGAATCTATAGATCAATTTGCAGAGGATTGACATGCTAATAATAGTAAGTCTTCCAATTTATGAACCTAGGATATCTCTTTGTTTAGTTAGGTTTTTAAGAATATCTCTCAACTATACTTTGTATTTTTAGTGTACAGGTACTTCTCATAGTTTACAAAATATTTCAAGGAAATCATATTTCTATGCATACTTACTTAGGATTGTTTTCTTGATGAACTGATTTATCATACTGAAACTTTCCTCTTTATCCTTGGCAATATGTCTTGTCCTCTTCTACATTGCCCAATATTAGTCTGAACAGCTCCTAATTCCTTTTGTATAACCTCTCCTATCATTTACTTTCATTCAGTCTTTTCCTTTTCATTCAATCTGTATCTGTATTTGTAAAGTGAATTTCTTTTAGCAGCAGCTAGATTTTGCTTTCTGTATCCGATCTGACAATTTCTGCCTCTTAATTGGAATTATAGATCTTTTACATTAATGTAATTATTGATATGAGTGGATTTCAATTTACCATCCTAATATTTGTTTTCTATTCATACCACTTGAACTTTGTCCTTTTTATTCTTTATGTTCTGCCTTCCTTTGGATAAATTGAGGACTTGGGTTTTATTTTCTCTCTACTATTCTCTTATTAGTGATATACTATTTTTGTCTTGTTTTGCTTTGTTTTAGTGATTGTCCTTGCATTTGTAATATATATATAATATTTTCAATTGTATGTTACATTTATTATATTATTTTATTAGAATTTTATATTATATAAATTTTATGTATGCATTATAATGTTTACATAATTTATATATCACATAATTTGTAACAAATATATTTATTTATTGCAATAAATACACTTATTATAGTCTCCCTTTAAATAATACTGTAGTTCTTGAGGTTTAGTGTCAGAACCTTACATTACATTTCCATTTTCTTTCCCCATCCTTTGGCTCATATTTTCATACATTTTACTTCTACATATAATTCCCACAATACTTTATTGTTATTTTTCTTTAAATAGTCAACTGTCTTTTAAAGAGTCTAAAATTATATGAAGATAATTTTTATATTTATATAAATATTTACCTTTTCCAAAGTTATTTTTTCCTTATAGACTCAATTTTCCTTTCTGACATTTTTCTTTTCAGATTGATAAACATTCTTTGGAATGCATTTCTAATTTTTAAATGTCATTTACCTAAAAAGTCTTTATTTGTAGAAGACAAAAGTTCAGTATACATAATTTAATTTTTTATTTTAGCAGTGCAAAGATGTCATTCGATTGTCTTCTGGCTTCCATTTCCTTTTTGTATGGTAAGTGAAACACGATTCTTCTCATTGCTCCATGGTAATATGTCCTTTATCCCTCTGGCTACTTTCAAGTGTTTCTCTGTATCTTTGGTCTTCAGCTCTCTGACTATGGCATTTTTATATGTATATTTCTTTGTATTTATCCTGCTTGAGTTTGGCTGAACTTCTTCAATCTGTGTGTTGTTATTCTTCAAATTTGTAAAATGTTTAAAAATAATTTTCTGCTTCATTTCGATTTCTTATCTTTCTGAAATTCTGACTATGCATACATTTGACCACTTGTTATCATCCCACTGGCTACACAGGCATAGTTCGTTATTTTTAACATGTTTTTCTGTGCGTTTGAATTTATAAAACTTAATACAACTTATGTATATATTTATTTATATATTTTACTATATACATGTATATATAACTTATATATAAATATTATATATAACATATATGAAGTGAATAATACACTACAATATCATTGCATTAGCCAGTGTTCAAGTTTACTGATTCTTTCTGTTGCAGAGATGTTTCCTCTGTAAATATAATCCTATCTAATAAAAGAGTAATATGCAGATTGACCATCACTCCAACACACAAGATGGCTGTCCCCATGTAGTCAAAGATCCTGCCACCATGTGGACACAAGATGGCCACTACAAGATGAACAGCAGGGTAGGGCAGTTGGGAGGGACCAGACCTGCAAGGGAGGGCAGTTGGGGGCAATCAAGCCCACAGGGGAGGGCAGTTAGGGGTGACCAGGCTGGCAGAGGAGGGAAGTTGGGGGTGACCGGGCCTGCAGGGAAGGGCAGTTGGGTGGGACCCAGGCCTGCACGGGAGAGCAGTTGTGGGGGGACCAGCCCTGCAGGGGAGGGCAGTTAGGGGTGACCAGGCCTGCAGGGGAGGGCAGTTAGGGGTGACCAGGCCTGAAGGGGAGGGCAGTTAGGGGCAAACACGCTGGCAAGGGAGCAGTTAGGCATCAATCAGACTGGCAGGGGAGTGGTTAGGGGGTGACCAGGCTGGCAGAGGAGGGAAGTTGGGGGCAAACAGGCTGGCAGGGGAGCAGTTAAGCATCAACCAGGCTGGTAGCAGAGTGGTTAGGGGGTGATCAGGCTGGCAGGCAGAAGCAGTTAGGGGCAATCAGGAAGGCAGGCAGGCAAGCAGTTGGGAGCCAGCAGTCCTGGATTGTGAGAGGGATGTCCGACTGCCCGTTTAGGCCCGATCCTGGTGGGATCGGGCCTAAACGGGCAGTAGGACATCCCTCAAGGGGTCCCAGATTGGAGAGGGTGCAGGCTGGCCTGAGGGGCTACCCCCACCCCCGCCCTGCACGAATTCCGTGCACCGGGCCTCTAGTTGTAAATAATATGAGATCATTTAACAAGAGATAATACTTTCAATTTGTACCTTATGATAAGTGGACCTTCTACTCAATTACTGATACCTTTTTAACCTATAAATATGGGTTCAGATATTTTCTTCATAGCCCATTACTACACGAACCTGTGTTTACCTCACGTTCCCTTTCCCAAAACAATTCTCTTTTCCTTCCCTCTTTGTGTCACTCCTGCTTTTTCCTCAGTCTTGCCTGTAGCGGTATTTGTTTCTCATTTTCACAGGTGGAGACTGGAAGCCTGGGAAACTGGGAAGTACTGGATTTTGTTTTACCCCCTAGGTATGTGAGGCAACTGATTCCTTTTCTGCTGCAGGGAGTCTCTAAAGTGGGAGACCAGCTGCTATTTGCACGTCTGGAAGCTACTGACTGTCAGTGTCTCTGGGAACTCCCTGCTGCATCAAGGGAAGTGTGCAGGGCCTACTGGGAAAGTGTTCCTTTTCCTAATGATGAAGTGGTTCCCTCCAAAATACATTCAGAGATCATTACTACCGGCTAGTGCTCTTCTCAGGAAATGGAGCTTTCCTTTCAACAGGATAACGACTGATACAGATAAATAAACTGGTTTCTCATAAAAGGACTCCATAGGGCTTGCAAACTTTTCTTTATTCGGAGTGATGGAAATTGTCAAGTTAACAAATGTTCTGATAGATGAGCATATAAAGTCACTCCATTCAACTCAACTGGTATTTATGAAGTATCTGGTACATCTTTAGAATCGTGTTAAGAGGCAGAAGTAGTTACAATTTTAAAACTGTTAATGCCCTGGAGCCAAACTTCCTATATTTGAAATTTAACACTTCTCTTTAATACATGTGTAAATAGGCAGCTTTCTAAGCCCCAAACTAATCATCTGTAAATAGAAATTATGATGTTACCTAATTCATGGGAGAAATATATATTTTACATAGAGTCATTATAATTATTATCACTTAAAATGTTTTCTAATATTGGAGAATTGTACGAAAATTTTCTGCCTTCAAGAAGCTTGAATGAAGCAAGAAATCACAATAAAAATAATATTTTATATATTTATGATATATTTATTAAAATTGACAGGCCCCATAAAATAAATCTTATAAATTATAGCACTATTAATATGTGTAATAAAAACATAGATAAGCACAAATTAAGTACAAAGTACATAAATAAAGGCAGGATATATAAGAAGAATTAAAATATTTGAGTATTTTTATATCTAAAAAATTCTAGGTTTCCATAAGAAGATATATGGATTTTAAAAAATAAATAGTCTATCATCAGTGAACTCATGAGCCCTAAATATCATCACTTTTTAAAAATATAAGTAAAGAAGGAAATGAAAAAGTAAGTAAACCTTGTTTACTGCTTCTTTAGTGAAGTCGTGTCACTATCTGATAGCAGAACAAAACTCCCTGTGTATATGGGTAAAGGTGAAAGTACACCAAATTATATATGAGCTAAGTGCTTGCAAAATGCATTGTTTTAGCACAAAGAGCTATTATTTATTCTCTGGTGCTTTAGACAATGTGTTTTGCTTGATTTTGTTTTATTTTTATGAACCATATCACATCTCTTCACTCTGAACCAATTACACTAAAACTCTTTGTTCTACACTTCCCTAAATTTTGGAGAATAGAAAGTACCCTTTCTAATTTTGAACAATTAGTAAACCAAAGTGAAATTAGAAGAAGATATGATTCATTTTTCCCACTGGTGAAATTGCCCCTCTCCTGTTGACTTATTAGTGGCTGCTGCTGGTGTTAGGTGACCTTGAAAATGATATAACATATACATGGAATGATGCCCATTCAGAAGCAGCTCTGTCACCTGATGCCTTCCTGGGGTATAGCTTCCTTTTTTCTGAAACTGACCGCTTCTTTCATGCAATTTAGGTGGGACAGTCCTTGGACAAGCACTGGCATATGATCTATACCAGGCCAATCACAATTTCTCTCCTGGGTGTTTGTGTCTTGAGCAAAATGACATGAGTTAAAAACATAGTTGAAGTGGTCACGTTTTTCTGCCACTGCGGTGTGTGCAGTTGATTCCATTCTTCACCATGTCTTCTCATGAGACTTCCAGGAACTAGAGATTGCTGGACAACAAATAAAAGCAGAATCATCCTATTCCCCAATGAAATCAGATGAAAACCAGTAATGAAATTGCATACAACAACAAGACAAGAGGTTGAAAAAGAAGTTGCTTCTATAGGGAATCTATACTAATAAAAGGGTAATATGCTAATTAGACCAGATAGACCGGACGTCTTCTGGACGTCCTTCCAGACAAAGCCGCGGTGGCTGCGAGGGCTGAGGGCAGGCGGCCACAGTGGCCGGCAGTGGCAGCAGCAGCAGAGTGATGGGTGCGGCACCTTCCCTTGATTGGCCCAGTTGCCTCCTGCAGAGGGAGGCCAGACTGCGGCTTAGGCCCGCTCCCTGTGGGCCTAAGCTATCAGTAGGACATCCCCTGAGGTCTCCCAGATCATGAAAGGGGGCAGGCCGGGCTGAGGGACCCCCCCACCCCAGGGCATGAATTTTTGTGCACTGGGCCTCTGGTTATATGTAAATGGCACACTATTTATATTGTATTAAGGTCACTAGCATCTTACCATAACAAGTTGAAAGGAACTTGAGACTTTCCTGATGCTTGAAACTGCCCTAGTTTCTATTCTTCCCACAGCTTGGTTGTTACAAATTTTCTGTCAATTTTGTGAGCTTCTCTATGTATTTTCAACAAACTAATCCTTTACTTAAATTAGATGAGTCAATTTCAATGTTTAGCAACCAAAGAGCCCTAATTGCACGACTGTACAAAGAATGTTTCCAAGTGTCAACAGAAAGCAAAAAAGAAAACAGTCAGATCGTTTTTATAAATAATGTCCAATAAAATGCAAACCTTGGACAAACAAACAAACAATAAATCTTATTCATGGCTAACATATAATATTTCATTGTGTAGATACAGCAAATGTTATTTATCTATAAATTAATTGATAAACATTTGATTTGTTTCTTACTTTTTGAGTGTTATGCATAATGCTACTAGGAATACTCATATTCAAGTTTTTGGGTGGAGCTGTTTTCAATGCTCTTGAGCACATATCTAGGAGTGAAATGGATGTGTCAGATGGTAACTCTATGTGTAATTATTTTGAGGAGCAACTAAATTGTCTTCCAACATGACTCTCATGTTAAATTAGAGTGGACCAATCGGTCTCTGAAATGATGCTTGCAAATGCTAGCATGTCATCTCTCTCTGATCCATCTGACCCTAAAGGATTCCCAGAAGACAGCTGTAGTGTTGCTAGAGTAGCTTGGTTCTTTTTTCTGTACCTGTCAGGAGAGGCCTTACAAATGAGAGACTCTTAATCTCTGTGATTGATCAAGTTCTCAACAACAATTTTCTCTTCTTCCTGTTATGGGCAGTTCTGAACATTAGATAGCTCTTTTTCCCCCATGTAATAAAAAAGTACCTATGTATTTATGATTGCAAATGATCAGAGTAGGAGGTAGAAATCAGACATTGGCAGTTTATCCATTTTCATTTGTTTGTGGATTGTTAATATCAATGTATACACATAGGCATTGATGCAAGTCAAAATATTTCTGTGAAAAAGATTCAGCAGTTCAACTTTATGATCATTATAAATAAACCTGTTAATTTTTCTGGACAATGCCAGCATTTGGATGATTTTTTTTTTTAAATCAAATTTCATATTGGTGGTAATCAAATGGTGTTTATCGCATTTTTATCATATAGTAGGTTTCATCCCTTCACTGTACATTTTTTTGAGTTGTTCTACATGTAAGTAGATATTTTTAATGTTGTCTGTCTTCTGTTATTCTTGTATGTTTGCTATCTATACTAATAAAAGGGTAATATGCTAATTAGTCCTACTGGACATCCTTCCGGACGTCCTTCCTGACAAAGTTGGGGCCCAGGCAAAGCCGCCGGGGATCCCGGGTGCCTGCAGATGGCCAGAAGGAGGGAGGCCTGGGTCCTGGGTGCCTGTGGCTGGCCAGAGGGAGGGAAGCCTGGGTCCTGGGTGCCTGTGGCTGGCCAAAGGGAGGGAAGCCAAGGTCCCAGGTGCCTGTGGCCAGCCAGAGGAGGGAAGCCTGGGTCCCGGGTGCAGGGGCCAAGGCAGAGGCGGTTACGGGTGATCAGGCAGGCAGGCAGAGGTGGTTAGGGGCGATCAAGCAGGCAGAAGTGGTTAGGAATGATCAGGCAGGCAGGCAGGAGAGCGGTTAGGAGTTAGTGGTCCCAGGTTGCAAGAGGGATCCCAGATTGGAAAGGGTGCAGGCCGGGCTGAAGGACACCCCCTCCCGTGCACAAATTTTGTGCACTGGGCCTCTAGTTAAAATATATTTAGCTATAAAAAAAGAAATCAGGTAGTATAATTATACCTTGTGATATTTTTATGTTTTAACATTATACATTTCATTTGAGTAAGCAGAAATGTATATTATAAATTATAATTATATAGTCCATCTACATTTTTAAGATGAACAATTTTACTGAATGACATTTAATATTCTCCCTGACTTGAAGAGACAACAAACTTTTCCAACTTCTAGTATACCTTCAAGTACAGGAAAGTAACTCTTCTAAACATTTTGTTGCTAGATATTTTACATATATGTCATATCTAAATAAACTCTAAACTCCTTGGTTGTGGAGGATGCAAAGGTAAGATTTAATACAATAAAGGGAGCACAGACCTGGGTAGATAGTTCAGAATCTGAATCCAGAGTCTGTTTCTTGCCACCTCAATAAATGTGGTCATGCACTCAAATTCTCTGATCCTCAAATTACTCAAGGATGCCAGGTATGCAATGATACCTTCCTCAAAGGATTAAACCTAAGGTCTTAGGGCAGTTCCTTGCATGGTAAGCACTGTATGCAGAATGATATAGTATTTCTTTGTAATTTTTTTAAAATTTATCTTTATTGTTAAAAGTATTACAGATGTCCCCCTTTTTTTCCCATTGACCCTCTCCACCCACACCTACCCTTCCCAGGTCTGCACCATGCTATTGACCATGTCCATGGACTATACATATCCTATAATAAAAGCCTATGTGGTCGTGACACCCTCATGCCATAATGAGCGATCACCAGGAGGCTGCGTGCACACGTGGGTGGTTGGAGGCTTGATGCTGTGTACGTGGCACAGAGGCAGGTCCCACAGCTCCATGTGGTGAGGCCGGGGGTCCCGCAGCTCCGCGTGATGCAGAGGCAGGTCCCGTGGCTCCGGCCTACCACTTTGGGGCAATCCATCGAGGAGCCCCAGATGGGTGGGAGGGGCCTACCTCTTTGGGGCGATTGATTGCGGGCTTCCTGCACTGTGAGAGGGCACAGGCCAGGCTGGGGGACCTCCCCCCCCGCCTTTAGTATGCATATAAGTTTCCAGTTAATCTCTCCCTACACCCCTACCCTAATTTTTCCTCTGAGATTTGTTAGTCTGTTCCATGCTTCTATGTCTCCGAATCTGTTTTATTCATCAGTTTATTTTATTCATTAGATTACATATATGAATGAGATCATGTGATAATCTTTCTCTGACTGGCTTGTTTTGCTTAGCATAATACTCTCCAGGTCCCTCTATGCTGTCTCAAAGGGTTAGAGAGCCTTCTTTTTTACAGCTGCATGGTATTCCATGGTAAAAATGTACCACAGTTTTTTTATTCACTCATCTACTGATGGGCACTTGGGCTGCTTCCAGATCTTAGCTATTGTAAATTGTGCTGCTATGAACATAGGGGTGCATACATTCTTTCTGATTGGTGCTTCAGGTTTCTTAGGATATATTCCTAGAAGTGGGATCACTGGGTCAAATGGCAGTTCCACTTTTAATTTTTTTCCTCAGTGGCTGCACCAATCTGCATTTCCACCAGCAGTGCACAAGGGTTCCTTTTTCTCCACATCCTCACCAGCACTTGTCGTTTGTTGATTTGTTGATGATAGCCATTCTGACAGATGTGAGGTGATACCTCATTGTCATTTTTGTTTGCATATCTCTGATGATCAGTGACTTTGAGCATTTTTTTCATATGTTTCTTGGCCTTCTGTATGTCCACTTTGGTGAAGTGTCTATTTAGGTCATTTGCTCATTGTTTAATTGGGTTGTTTGTCTTCCTTTTGTTAAGTTGTGTGAGTTTTTTATATATTTATCAGATGTATCTTTGAAAAATATGTTCTCCAATGCAGTGAGCTCCCTTTTCATTTTGTTGATGGTTTCTTTTGCTATGCAGAAGCCTTTTATTTTGATGTAGTCCCATTTGTATATTTTCTGCTTAGTTTCCCTTGCCCTAGGAGATGTGTAAATTTTGATCTCACAGGTGTATCATCACTAGTTCATTAGTAATTACTTTCTAAATTTTTTTCAAAGATCTTCAAATAGTTGCTATATTTAATGTGTCTTTCTGAAACTATTAATGATTAAAGTCAGTGATCCGTTGTCAAAAATATACTATTTTTAAGAAAAATAATACTTATTTCCTCATCAAAATGTACAACATAATTTTAGTACTTACTAGTGTGGACTCTAATATTTCTTATTCTTCTCTAGAGAACGAGGTAGAATTATACATCCCTGCCTCCTGGAAGTTAAATGTGGCTATGTTTTGGCCAAACAAATGTAAGCAGAGGTGGTGAGAATCACTTCCGGGTAGAGTTTGAAGGACAACACGCAGTTTTCCCTGTGCTCTTTCCCTCTGCCCTGACACCAGTAGCATTTGGAGAGCAGTGGTTCTCAAATCTGCCTGTGCCACCTCAGGGGTCGCTGGCAATGCCTGAAGACACTATTTGGTTGGCATGACTCAGGGGGTGGGGGTTGTTACCTGTATCCAGTGAGTAGAAGCCAGGTCTGCCCTAAATATTATATAACGCAGAGGACAACCCTGACTCCTCCCACTCTGGGCAACAAAAACTTACCCAGCGCAAATATCAATAGTGTCACTGCTGAGACACCCTGGCTTGGAGATAGGAAGACATGAGCAGTAGTTCCTAGCTGTCCATAAATAGACAGGAATCATACGCAAGAAATACACCTTGGCTGTTCTGGGCCATTAAGAGTTTCAGATTGTGTGTTATCACAGCATCACCTAGCTTTTCCTACCTGACACATTTATTTTGTAATTTAAGTAAAATTGGAACAAATGGCTAAAACATCATCTGTTGAATATCGGTGCTTAGGTTCTGTGCCTATGGAGGCCAGACATTTCGGAAACTTGGTAGGAAATATCAAAGTATCAGAGCAGGTTGGCGCTTCTAAGTCCTCCATAAGGTGCTGCAAAAGCAACATGCTTTGTTCTAAGGCAGGGGTTCCCTAAGTGTGGTCTGGGTCCAATAATATCAGCATCACCTGGAAATGTGCTGGGAAAGGAAATTCTCCAGCCCCACCCAGACCTACTGAGTCAGAAATCCTGGAGGTGGGGCCAAGCAGTGGGTGTTTAATAAGCCCTCCTGGTGATCGTGACACATGCTCAAGGTTGAGAACCACTGGTCTCAGGCACTAGTTCTCAACCCTAGCTGCTCATTAGAATTACCAAGGGAACTATAAAAAGTAGGGTTGCCATGGCTCCATCCTCAGAGATTTCTAGTTAATTGTTATGTTGTAGGGGCAAGCATTTTTAAAAGATCCCCAGGTGATTCAAATGCACAAACAGAATTGAGAACCAAAACTGAGGTAATCCAAACTGAAAGCAGAAATGGAAACAGAATGGAAATTCACTACAAAGGACTTCTTTTTTTTTCTGTCTTGTGGTCCACAACCCAAAACTGCTGAAGGTCAATCATGACTTTGGATGATGATAGTAGTTCGATTCCCTGTATCATTTCAAACTCCAGGTGAGCAAGAACAAGGAAGAAGGAATTCAAACAGAAGTGAGAACTAGATCCTTGATGGTGCCAAGAAAGTGAAGATGTCTGAAGCTCCTGGCCCAGACCACAGCGCAAGGCTCCGGACAAAGCCTCCCTGAGATTCACCCGGGGATATTGTTCCACTAGACTCCATTCCCAACTTTGCATGGCTCACTGCTCTCTGCTCTGAGGAAGAAGCCAGGGCAACGTGTCAGGAGAGTGTCACGTGCCCAGACTCAGGAGCCACAATGCCACTGCCTTTTATTAGCCCTAGAACTTGGGAAAGTAAGTGAATTCTTGTATGCCGCACTTTTCGATTCTAAAACGAGGTTAATACTATTTTACCCACCTCATAGGGATGCTGAGGAGGAAGAATGAATGAATGTAAGACACTTAAACCAGTACTTGACCCCTATTTTAATTAGAAATAACATTAAAAACAGAGCCTGTGATAGTGCTAGAAAACCAAAAAGGTAGGACAACGTTAAATGATCATGAGTTAAGCATTGGTTACTAGCTATAAAAATAATTATACATGCATTGTATGAAGTGTATAATTGCATGATTACAATATGTGTTATAATTATATGTGTTATGGTAGATAAAATATTTCAGACACCTCTCTAGAAAACAACGCACAAAAGAGAGAAAGCCTTATTGTGAAAAGATTACATTGTAGCATTAGTGGGGTTACAGAAAATAAGTAAGCAAATAATACATAATATCAGGTAAATATAAGCACTATGAAAAAAAAACCACACACAACATAAGAAATAGAGGGTGACATTTGAGGAGCAACTAGAAAGACATAAGGAGAGTCATGTTCACAGCTTGAAACAGACAGAACCAAGGAAACAGCGGCACAAAAGCCCTGAGGCACCATGACCTTAAAGTGTTCTTTGATGAGCAGCAAGAAAACCAATGTGGGTGGGATGGGCAGAGCAAGGTGAAGCCCACCAGAGAGAATGAAGTTTCAGAGAAGGTCTTGGCTCAGACATAGAGAGCCCTGCAGGATATGGCCAGGATTTCTAATTTTGCTTTAAAATAATTAGAAGACAGGCTTGTGAGAACAGGGAATTTTCCTTAATCTGATAGTAGATTTTAAACAAAATCTGTGTTAGCTGCTATGTAGTGAAATTACAGTGCTAGGTCAGGAGCAAAGGTGGGAGGCTAGTCTGAAACTTTTGCATAGGAACCTTCGAGTCCAGGCAAGAACCTATCCTGGGACCAGGATGATGGCCGTGTAAAGTGGTTCTAAGCAGCCAGCTCCAGAATAAAGTTGGATTTGTGGACATGACTTATGTGAGTATTCAGCCTCAATCACAGAGCCAGATACTAAGATGTGTAAAGACCCACTGTTTTGGCCTCATTAAATTTATACTTCCCAGGTGGAGGTTCTAAGGAGTTTGAAATGCAAGTCTGTTGCCCAGAGGAAACGTGTGTGCTAAAGACATTAATCAGGCTTCGCAACTGTATTTAAATCCATGAAAATACATGATATCAACTAGCAAGTAAGTGTAGATAGAGGGAGAAAATCCAATTGATTAGCAACCAATCAGTTATCTTAGTGAAATATTTGCCCCCAAGCCTGGCTATCAGAGCCTCTGACGACTTAATCCCCAAAAGCAATTCCAGAATTTCCCAAATTCATACATAAGAAAAGGACTCCCAAAGTGGCATTGTGCACAGTTGGGAATCGTCCCAATTTCCCTTTGAGGAGTCCTCATGGGGGACTTTGGGTGAGTAGGCTCTGACCCTTTTCACTTTTAGAAAATAACTATGGCTGCTTTCTGTAGAGCTCACTTTTCAGCCAGGGGAAAAAATAATTTAGCAACCATTATCTACTACAATAAAATCTGTATTCTGAAGTTCCTATCATCACATATTGCTTTCCATTTTTCCTCTTTCTAAAATGAAGGTCTAATTATGTTTGTCCTTGGCTTTTATTTTGAAATGGATATGTATAGGCGGTTTTACTTACCATTTTTCCCATAAATGGCCAGATCACAAAGTGGCCCATCCAGGCCTGATTAAGGAAACTTAACATTACCCAGAGATTCTAAATTCAGTAACTGAACAAGATTCTACGTGGTGTTCCAAGGGAAGAGAGTAAATGTGTTTTCAGTTCCATATGAATAAATTGTCTTATCTTAGCTATGGGCATTGTTGCAAGTTTATGTATTGGTGAAAAGGTGTAAATATGTCTACTTTTATTTTTACCAGTTTAGAAACTTCTCCCCTCCCCTTTCTGTCCCATCCTCTTTCCTTTTGGGAACTACTCCTTCAACTCAAAGGAATTCAATAACCCACCTTCCAGATTTAAAAGGTGGGCATATGCCCAGCCAGCATTGATCAGTGGTTGAGCATTGATCTATGAACCAGGAGATCACGGTTCCATTCCCAGTCAGAGCACATGCCAGGGTGCTGGGCTTGATCCCGAGTAGGGGGCATACAGGAGGCAGCTGACTGATGGTTCTCATCATTGATGTTTCTATCTTTTTCTCCCTCTCTCTTTCTCTCTGAAATCAATAAAAAATGTATTTAAAAAAATAAAAGGTGGGCATATGATCCAAGTCTAGATTCATTTTGACAATTCCCCTGTCAAGAGTGGTTGATCCAGGTTTGTTATATAATCTATACAGTCCAAACAGATTTCTTTCCTGGGGTTTAGTTAGTTAGTTAGTTAGTTAGTTAGTTAGTTAGTTAGTTTAACAAGAGGAAAGGGTCATTTCTCTTGAGGTCATGGAGTTTGAAGAATGTGAATTGGGGGCTACTAGCATTCACTGCTTTTCACTCCATATGGGAAAAAGCTGTCTGAAAGAAGGGAAAACGAAGCAAAGCAGAGGCAATCCCTGATGAGAGGAAGTTGGACAGAGCACCGACAGTGTCAGGCCTCTCATTCTGGGGTCTGACATGCCTCGATTTCATCAGCTGATACATAGCCTTGTATAAGCAAATTTGAGCTGCTTTCCTGGAACTTATAACTAAGAATTTTAACTAATACAGGTTAGTTATTCTTAATTCTATACATCAATCTATACAACTGTCCTTAATTCTATATTTCCAGTGCTGAATATACTGTATATGTATATATTCACTTTAAAATTAGTATAGGCATCTGCAGTGGTCATATTCACATTCATGTTGAAAGTCCTTATATGAGGACTGGAAAGGTGAAATACGTAACAGAGATAGAATGTGACCTTGATTTGGAATGCAAATACCCTGATTTTATACTAAACTAGTGTTTCCCAACTAGTAGCCCCAATATCAGTGGCTTTTATAAGATTATATGATGTGCTTCCAAAAATTATTTATTGGTTATTTAAATCTGAGAAACAAAATTAAACAAAGTTTGAACAAAGAAACATTTTTTTTTCTGTAACTTTTTCCCCCCAAAGCTTCTAATTGCACTATAATTCTTCGCTGTGGTGTAGAATAACCACAGTACCATCTATTCAAAGAAAACCATATCGTTTATTAACATCCCCACAGAACACAATTTGGGAAATACTGGACCAGTCTTATGTCTTAGGGAGGGAAAACTGTCCTTAGGAATCTTATTCTTATTGTATTTGTTCTGATTTAAAGTCTTATAAAGAAAGAAGAATGGAGCCAGTAGGAAAATACCATTTTTCCCCTGTGCAAAATACTCCCAGATAAGGATGCAAGCAAATTCAGCCTCCAAGCCCAACTCCCAGGTTGTTAAAATGAATCACAGAGAAGCAAAGCCCTAAGCCAAATAAACAAATCTCTAGTGATGGAGCCATAGTGACTTGGAGAGGCAAATCTGGAAGTATTTACAATAAAAGAAATTCCCTAGTTCTAAAAATGACTGATAGACCTAGATTCAGCAGTCTATGGGCCCTAACTGATAAACATCAATGCTCTGATAAATAGAAATATATTCAAGCTGTTTTAGGGGTTAAGGATCTCCTGATTGCTATATAGTTATGAAATGATAGTGATTTTGAGAGAATTGTGGTATCTTTAGCTTCTAGACTAATCCTAAAATATAAAGTAATCATTTTTAGTTTAAAGATAAACTAAAAAGAGATTAAATCGTAGGCTCTCAACCATTAGGTTTAGTACTGGCCTGAAAGCATGAAGATAGACTAAGAGCCTTAAAAATCCTTGTGATCAGTTTTCTAAGATAAAATGCATTGGTATTTTGCTTTTGATTGATATTTAGGTCACTTATTTAAGCTCTGCCCGGTTTTTTAAAGGGGTAGGTGGTATTTGAGAAGGGGGGGGGGAAATGAGTTGTACACTTAGAACTTGTGCTTGAAGGTATTAAATTTGCTCTAAGATTCCAACAATAAAATCCATACAAAATAAATGTCAGTAGCTTTGGTGGAAATAAACTCAGAAATTGTCTGTCTGTATATGTGTATATGTGTGTATATGTGAATGATAAAAGGAAAAACACACACACAGCTAAGTTGACCTAAGTGATATTTCAGAGAAGTTGAATTGTAATTTTCAAGTTTAAAAAGTGGGAATCAAATAAAATAGTTAGGAAAAGATTTGATGGAGAGAAATATAATAGCAGGATATAGGAAAATTATTCCAAAACAAGACTTAAGTTTGCAGTGTTTAAAAAAGCTACTATGCAGGTAAATCCCAAAATTGAGTAGATATCACTCATCAGTGTTATCTATGGCCCAGAAGAAATCTCTTCCAAATCATTTACTCTGACAGTTGAATCTATGCATAATAAGTCATGTTTGGATTACCACAATGACTTCCCACATATAACAAGAGGTGCTGTAATCTGAATAGAAGATGAAAAATAATCCAGTGTCAGGAAATGCCTATTTTATATGGTAACGTAATACATTCCCCAGGCCCTCAAGTCCTGGGTATAAAATGGGGACATCTTAGCAGTACATTTTATTAATTCTTGTTCTCACCTTCAGTTTCTCTTATTCTTGACAGATTTTTTTCTAGTTATATTGGGAATGCTCCAGCTGTCTTCATGTGCTCACACACAATTTTCCTCAGGAACCATGTGACAACACCATTTGTATGTTATTTGTTTTGGTTTGCCTCCAATCATGACTAGAGTTAACACCTCTTTCCCTGCTGAAAGGCAGGAAGGCACTTCACCACTCTCCAAAGAAGCAAAACCCAAGTTAAAGGTTCTTTTTAGTGGTGTTTTGGGAGAGTGCTGTTATGAGACGTGGGATAAGAAACATAGGACAGAGCATGAGGAAAAACTAAGCAAGGAAGTGTCTCAGCTGGAGACTAGCTTCCTTCAGTGAAGTTCTAAAGTTTGAATTGTACTACTGAGGTAGCCCTACTGTAGGGCAAGAAGCTGCCCTTTGACCACCCATGTCCCACAGTCATTGGCCAAGGTCCACTTGCAAGAGGTTGGGGGAGACGGCTTCTGTTTAGACAATAATGATTCCTGGGAGAAAGGGAGGGCTATGGGTTGTTCTTAGCCAACATCAGAGCAGCAGAAAGATGGGTATGTGTGATAGCAAAGGGAACCGGGTGAGGCACCAGCAACACCCATTCCTTTCATGACTCAGATCCACTTGTTTGTCACATTAAATGTATTCCATGTGGTCATAGCTTCTCTAGGATTCTGGTTAGTCTAATTTTCTGAGAAAACTTATAAAAGAAGGGTTAGTAGAATGAACTGCCTCTCCTGCTGCTGCAGCTGATCCTGAACCCATAACTGGAATCATAACTGAACCTAGAAAGGGTGTTACATCAAACACCATTTCTAGGTCCTCTTGCTTGCCAGCATCTCTGCTTAGCCTTGTGATGACCCTGACTGCCATTCCTGAAGGCCTTGAGACCCTTGGTTATTACACCTTTTTTCTTGGTTCCTTTACTTGCCCATTTTCAGTTACAGCTATAGAGATGTTCAGTGTTTAGTAGCAGCTAGGCCTCCTCATGATCAGGGTCAATGATCCCTGCAAGTAGGTTACTTCCTTTATTTGTTTATTTATTTACTGTCTTGAGGTGTGAAAAGAGACCTAGTAGTATCTGTAGGGTTAAGTTTGGTGGGAATCTTACTGTATCCTCTAGTAGAAGAGAGCCCTTCTGCAAATCAGAATCTCGATATCCATGGAGTCTAAAGTTGCAGGGAGAAAAATCTCAAATCCCTAAATAAGTCACCAGTAAAAAAGTTAGGCACTCTTGTTTCCTGTAACTATGTATTTTAACTATTGGATACACAGTCCACATATTAGTCTTTAGATTATAACTTAATCTAAAGGTATCATCTGAAGAACTCATCTCCAAACTGATTCTGTTAGGCCAGCACCTTTTGGGGGGTGTGCTCTGTGGATGCCATGGCCAGGATGCCATTGCTACAACTTCTTTATATAACATAAGTCCCTTGGTCCAAGACAGTGTTCTACAAAATCCCACATTGTTAGATCAGACACCATAAGTCCTTAAATAGTATTGTGGACGAAGGCACTACAGGAAAGAAAAGCAAATCTATATCTGAATCATGTCAATCCTAGTCAGAAACATTTCCATAGTGTGGAAGGTCTGTTATAAACCACTTGACAGCAATTTACTAGTTGGTCTCCTCAAGGAATGGTACCAGCCTAGCCTGTGTGGCTCAGTGGTTGAGCATCGACCTATGAACCAGGACGTCATAGTTCGATTCCCGGTCAGGGCACATGCCTGGGTTGCAGACTAGATTCTCAGTGAGGGTCCTGCAGAAAACAGCCGATCAATGATTCTCTCACATCATTGATGTTTCTATCTCTCTTTCTCTCTCCCTTCCTTTCTGAAATCAATACAAATATATTTTTTAAAAAAGCAATGGTGCCATATGGGGGCTCAGTGTTATCCGTTTTTGTGGGCAGGTTGAATATTCAGCCTTCATGAGAGGGAGCCCATGCTGTTAGGCCCATGCATAGTGCCCTTCACTTCACTGCCACCATAGTGTACAAGCACCGGCCTGGTCAAGAATAGACGCTGGCTGGTATCTACTAGCCCAGACATTTTGTCCACTTGGCTCTTAAATGCCTCTTCTGCAGTAGATCCTTTTTGGTGGGCATTAGCATGGGCTATAAAATGCTCACCCTTTGTGCCGACTCATATGATTTTCATCCACATGCCTCTTCCCCAGATCCTTTTGTACCTAATCTTCCAATCTTGCTATTCTAAGCCACTGTTCACAAGCAAAGCAATTTGAGACTGGTCAGGCAACTATATATACATTTGCCTCAGAACATGTCACTCTTCACAAAGAGTGGATGGGGTGCTACTCTTCAGAGTCCAGTATACACTTTCAACCAATGGCAGTTATGTGGTGATGTGTCCCTAGTAATTAGAATACATGGGTCTGGGAACCAAGGGGTAGAAGTCGCAGTGACCCAAATGAGGAATTTGTTTCCAGAAAGCAAAAGGAAGGAGTTACCATATGGACAATAATTGGCTGTGATTATGAGCTACTGCTCATCTGCACCTGCATATTAGGAATAATGAGGGATATGTTTGGCTGAGGGCAATTCTGCAAGTAAGGGAGCATCTGTGAGTTGAAATCAGATAATACTTAGTAAGTGGGAGATGTGTGTGCTAACCAGTAAACAGAAGCTGAGAAAGGTGCCAGCAGCATCTACTACCACTGCTTCCCAGAGTTAGAGAAAAGCTGCCCTCCACCTGTTCGTCCATTTCTGCCTGATACACCCTCTTCCACTAGGCATTGTTACCACTTTGAGTGCATACTGACCTCCATGCTTCTTCTAGGCAATGCTCCTGCCTCTGATATATCACCACTTCCACAGGCCACTACCCCATCTGAGACCACCTCCACCTCTTCTTCTGGATCCTATACTATCACCTCACCCAAATACTGCTGCCTCTTCGTTAAATACCATCAATTTTTTAAGGAAAAACTGATTCTTCTGGCATGTATTGATGTCTCCCTTCCCAATACTGTTGTTACATGAGAGTCCTTGAGAAGCCAAAGCTTTATCACAATCTTTGGCTGCAAGGAATAAACGTCTCTTCCCCTTTTGTTTCACATGTTTGAATATCTGGTTCCACTCTCTTCTGGCTTGTACAGTTTCTGTTGAGAAGTCAGATGATATTCTGACAGGTTAACCTTTGTAGGTCACTTCCTTCTTTTCCCTGGCTGCTTTGAGAAATTTTTCTTTGTCATTAATTTTTGACATATTTAATACCAAGTGCCTTGGAGAAGGCCTCTTTGTATTGAGGTAACTAGGTGTTCTGTTTGCTTCTTGTATTTGAGGATCTAGTTCTTTCCTTAGACTTTGGAAATTCTCATCCACTATTTATTTGAATAGACTTTCCATTTCCCTATTCCCTCTCTTCTTCTTCCGGAATGTTTATTATTCTAATATTGCTTTTTCTGATGGAGTCAGATAGTTTTGTAGAGCTCTTTCATTTTTCTCTATGCTCAGCTCTCCTCTTTTTCCCTCTGCATTATTTCTAGATTCCTATCTTCAATATCACTAATTCTTTCTTCCATCTGGTTGACTGTTCTCTATGTTCAGTAGTTCATTCCTATTCTCCTTAATTGCATGCTTCATTTCCAGGTTTTATAATTGATTCTTTTTTAAATTTTCAATCTCTTTGGTAAAGTACTCATTTTATTTACTGATTTATTAGAGGCCCGATGCACAAAATTCATGCAAGAGTAGTCATTCCTTCCCCTGGCTGCCCTCTGGCCTGCGGGCTTCCATCAGAGCCCCAGCTTCATCTGGAAGGTTGTCTGGAAGGACGTCCTGTATAATTAGCATATTACCCTTTTATTAGTATAGATTTTCTGAGTACATTGAATTGCCTGTCTTGTATTTTTTACATCTCAATGAGTATTTTCAGAACTACAATCTAGAAATCTATCATTTATATCACATATTTTCATGTGTTCCAGCTTGCTTTCTGGGGATTTTTAATTTATTTTCTGAGCATCCTCATTACCATGGTTATTCCTGGTATTTGGTGTTCTCCTTTATCTAGGCATGTAATTATGTCTATATGAATGGCCCTTCTATAGTAGCTTCTCTGAAGAGGTCTTTCTATTATTTTCCAGTAGATGGTACTGAATTACAAGATTTTTAGCTCTGTGATCCTAATTTGTACCTAATCTTCCAGTCTTGCTCTTCCAATTTTTATCTCTGTGATCTCCCAGACCTGACCTCCATGTCTTCCTTAAGACAATACAGTTGCTTTGTTTGGGGTGGGGTTGGTTTTGCCCTCATGGTAATGGTGACCCTGGACCTCCATGGGGTCCTGCCCTAAGGGCTGGACCTGGGAATCAGTCACAGAGGGAAACTGGTTCTACTGTAATAGCTCTTGGTTTACAGATAATGTGCTCCTCAACTGGACACCAAGAGCTATCTGAGATGAGTTTGGGCAGTCCAAGGGGCGTTAGGGCTCTGTGGTTCCCTTTCTGGGTCTGAAACACCACCACCAAATAGTGCACAGCAGTGTGGCAGAAGCCCCTATGCTCTGTCATGTGTCTGCTGGCTTAGTCACTGTGTGCTCTGCTCTCCCTGCTAGACTGCCCCCCTGCACCACCCTGCAGCTATCTGTTCCTCCTGGCTGAAGGAAACACCTCCTACCACTGGCTTCCCCCCACCTTCCTTCCCAAACATCTAGCTCCCTACTGCAGGGCTGAGTTTGTGGTCACCTGAGCTTTCCTCCCTTCTTGTCTCCCTGTTTATTCCCAGTTGCCCACCTTTAGATGTTTCAATGTGTGGGTCTTTCAGGCATTCCTCTGTATAGAGTAGGGAATTCTTTATTGAATTACAGTTGGTTAACTTGTTGAAATTTCAAGGGGAGAGGCCAAGGGATATATCACGCTGCCATTCCTCTTACATCACCTCTGTTCACCAACGTTATTTTTCTACTTTCTTTTTATGCAGCCAAATTTAGTCTTGAATGAGGGCTCTCACAGAAAGCAGATAAGCTGGGTTGCCTCTTTCCTCTACCCAGTGAAATTGATAACTGGAACAGTGGGCTGAAGTGTTTTTTTTTTTTTCCCCAGGTTCATGCCTGCAGACGCCGAAGAATGAGATCCATGGACCAGAAGATTTAAGCAAAAGTGTGAAAATGTATCATAAGCAGATTCCGTATGGGGAGGGGAGCCCAATGATGGGCTGCCCCCTTGAAGCCTTGTAGTCTAGGGGTATATATTTGCTGCAAGCCTGCTCTATATCTACCTGTGTCCTCACCTGACTGATTCCCTCAATTGTTCTTGCTCAGCAAGGGACCTGAACTTTCTCTGTTTCTTTGCATCAATTCACCTTATTGTTCAGACCCTCCCTAGTTTCACATTGCCTCCCGCGTTGAGTCTAAAATCATTTTTGTTATTCCTGCATGGTTGGTTTCTGTGGTTAGGCTTGCTCAAACTGCTGTGTCTGCCTCTGCCATGTTCCACCTGCCTGTGTTTTCCACCAGAACTCTGCCCTGCCTGCATGTCAAGTTAATTCCTCTCAAAATGTGGCAAGATCTGAGACCCATGTTATATGGAGAGAATGGGGGAAGGAGATGTGAAATAAAGCAGGCATTGTCCCATTACTTTGGTCTGAAAATATCTACCTTAGTAAACAGTAGTATTCCAGTGATCCAGTTCAAGTTATTACAGGAAAGGGATCTGGCCCTTAGCAGGTCCGGGGCTGGCTGGTAGTGACTCAGTACAGGAAAGATTTCACAATACAAGTCCAGGTGATTTGTTTTTATATTTTACTTTTGTTTTTTTAATTTTTCCACCCTCACCAAAGGATATGCTTATTGATTTTAGAGAGGAGGAGGAAGGGAAAAAGAGAGAGAAAACATTGATGTAAGAGAGAACATTTATTGGTTGCCTTTCTTACATGCTTTGACTGGGACTCAAACCCGCAACCTTTTAGTATACTGGAAAGGTTGTGGATTCGAAGGTGAGTCCACGTGATTTTTAGAGGATGTTTGTTAAAGTTGGGGACAGTGAGACAAGAAAGGGCTGGGGAAATGAGCTTAGGCTGGTCTGCTTTGGCTCACTAAGAAAGCAGAGAAAAGGGGGCTTTGGAGATAGGTTCAGGGGTTTAACCAGTATGAATTGCCACTGCCTATTTCTTCCCTGGTGGCAAGCATCATAAGGTCCTTTAGAGATCAGGAGATGCAAGCCTGTGGGCGAAGGGAAGGAGAGGGAGGGGAAAGGTGCAAAAGGTGCAGGTGTGTTCCCGGGAGAGCTCACACTGAGACCTTTGTTTTGAGGGGTTTTAAAGGCTTGAAGTTTAGGGGAGGTCTTAGGGGAGGATCTCAACAGAATATTCATTAGTTTTATGCTGATGTGCCAAAATGAGATGTATTCTCTTTTCATCTGTCCTTGGGTGTGGTTGGCAAATGTCATTAATTGGATTTTGTTGTCTGCCTGTGTAGGGTGATTTAAGCTATTTACCCTTTGGTTGGGGAGAAGTGCAAACCATTTACTCTTAAGTGTCCTTGGTTTAGGGAAGACAGGATTTACTAGATGGCTGCAAACTGCTGTTTAGCTATCTGTCTCAGTTTCCCTAGTCCACTTGCCAATGAATTTTTCTAGCTTCTTACTATCCTGACTCAAAGTTAACCAACTTTTCTGCATTGGAATTTAGGGAAAAGACAAATTAGAAAATTTGTTTTTGTTCTATTTTTTTTTTCCTGGGGATGGGCAGCCGGATTTGATATTTTTGGGCTCCTTGTTCATAAGGTCATTTAATCACTTAGATGCCTCCTTTCCTCTCCATAGCCCCAGAGTCTCACCAGGACTCTTTCCCTGAAGCTAATTAGAGTTGCTGGCACCTTGTGAGCAGGCAGTGTTTCTGATAACATACACTAAAGACAAGGAAGTTCTCTTTAGTCATAATAATTGGTCAAAAATATTCCTTGTGGATGCCAATCAGTTACCAAAAATAAAGAGGGTATTTTTAAATATATATTTAGAGTGAAGCTTTAAATAGTTCAGAATTAAGCAAGAAAGTTGAGAACATTTATCCAGTTTGATTTCCTAATATGAAACACTAGAAGCCCGGTGCAAAAAATTCATGCACTTGTGGGGAAGGGGGGGTCCCCTCAGCCTGGCCTGTGCCCCCTCGCAGTCCAGGAGCCCGCAGGGGATGTCCAGGACTCCTTGCTCCTTACTGCCCGCCTGCTCACTACTCCTTACCACTCGGCTTGCTGCTTCTTAGCGCTGCCTTGGAGGTGGGAGAGGCTCCCGCCACCACCGCTGCGCTTGCCAGCCGTGAGCCTGGTTTCTGGCTGAGCAGCACTCCCCCTGTGGGAGTGCACTGACCACCAGGGGGCAGCTCCTGCGTTGAGTGTCTTCCCCCTGGTGGTCAGTGCGTGTCATAGTGACTGGTCGTTCTGCTGTTCGGTCGATTTGCCTTTTATTATATAGGATAAATTTACCACCAAATGGATAGATCTCAAAGAACCAGTAATTATAACAAGTAGTTGTTTCTTAAATGACCATAACTTTGCTGATTTTCTCCACTGAACAAGATTCACTTTGGTTATGTGTTCCAGATAAATACTTCCAAAATTTGCATGGGAATTATAGGTCTAATCATAATGAATGATGATATTAGGTGAAAATATCTGGAATAGATATAGCTTGCCTATTCTCTAAAAATGTTAATTTTAAATACTGCCAATAGTGAGGACTTATTTGTAGTACACTTGGTCAACCCCTTATCAGAAATAATATTTCTTATCATTTTAATTAGCAATAACTAACCTCGTGGGATTCAGAAAAATCCACCAATGTATGGATCTTCTGTCACAGAGAAGACTGTTTCTGTTTTTTCCCTAGAGAACAAAAGTGGTGGAAGCTGGAGAGATCATATTATTTGAAAGACATGAAAAAGGTCCTGCCTAATCGAGACTGCTATATTCATAAACAGAATGAGACTGAATTAATCACTCCATGATCATAATTCAGTTGGTTATATAAGTACCCACTGGGCTTAATGGTATGTAGAAGTAAACCATCCTGAGAAATAATCTATAAAAGGGTGGGTCACACACTAGGGGAAACTCAAATTCTAATAAAAGTGACCAGGAGACATTCTCAAGGGAGGATACCTAAACTAATTTCCATGTCTAAAGCTGAGAGAAGAATGTGCTAACCCCAGGGAGATGGCCTGCATAGTTTAGAAAGGCCAACCCAAAGAAAGAAAAGTTGGCATATTTATGCAGTGTTTCCCAGGGAAAGTGGAAACTAGATCTGACTAGAGAAAGAATCCACTCTAGTCAATAAAACGCATGTTCAAAAAAAAGTTTTCACCCTATTTCATTTAAAACTCAGTACTCAAAGAGTTAGCAAGTTAATATTACTAAAATAAAGAGGAGGGTGAGATAAATGCAGTCTTCAATTTTATCCAAAGGCCACACCACTGCTTTGAACTGAGAGTCATCATATTAAAAGAAACTAAGAGCAAGTAAAGGACTAGAAACCAAAAATACATTTGGCAGCAGGAGAGTGAGAAGTGTCTAACTGCAAAAAGCAGAAATGAGGTAGAAAGTAGTATATTTTCAATACAATTGTATCAGCACCTGTCTTTATATCCTATTTCTATTACTTGGACAGAGAAGAGAGATGTAATTCAAAGGGTTATGAGTAGAGTATTGTATATATAAGGACATCCCCTCACCCTCAAACATACTGGGTCCAAACCCATGTACAGTGAAACTTTGATATAACGGACTAATTTGGGTGAGGAGGTGTCCGTTAAAGCTGAAAATCAATTATAAAATAAAGTAGGTTTTCCAAATGCATATGTTAAAATAATTGACAAATTAGTGAGTCTACTTATGTAGACACATTTTGTGTAATTAAAATGAAGTATGTATGAAAAGTTTAATACACAGAAAAGTTTTCTATATGCATTACTGTAATCTTAAATATATACTGAATAGGTCTAGTAAATGGGTGCATTCACCAGTCACCGTGACTAAAGAAATGCACATGGCTGGGGTGTGGCTTGGTGCATATGGAAACATCGGCCTGCACACATTCAAGCTGCTGCAGTGCCCTAGCCAGTTTGGCTCAGTGGATAGAGAGTCAGCCTGCGGACTGAAGGGTTCTGGGTTCGAGTCTGGTTAAGAGCATGTAACTTGGTTGCAGGTTCCTCCCTGGCCCAGTCGGGGCTTGTGCAGGAGACAATCAATCAATGTGTTTCTTTCACATTGATATTTCTCTCTGTCTTTCCCTCTCTCTTAAAATCAATGGAAAAATATCGTCCTGTGATAATTAAAAAACAAACACTGCTGCAAAAAGTCATGCCACATGACAACGGACCAATTACCGAGAATTGCTGTGTGATCACGTGCTAATCATTCCCCGAACATTATTTATGAGTGGTGACTCTTGGATTTAAATATGTAGACTATAGGTGTAGATATGTAATATTTATTTATGTCAGCAAAATTACTACAGTGGTGTGTTTTTTTTCCAAATATATGGCCTATTCGCTAAAATTGGCGAAGTTTAGCGAATAGGCCATATATTTGGAAAAAAACACACCACTGTTAATTTAATTATAAACAAATCTTGGTTAAAAGCATTTTAAAGTTAAAAAGGTGTTATTTTTTAAAAAATATATTTTATTGATTTTTTACAGAGAGGAAGGGAGAGAAAGAGGGACAGAGAGCTAGAAACATCGATGAGAGAGAAACATCGACCAGCTGCCTCCTGCACACCCCCCACCGGGGATGTGCCCGCAACCAATGTACATGCCCTTGACCGGAATCGAACCTGGGACCTTTCAGTCCGCAGACTGACGCTCTATCCACTGAGCTAAACCAGTTTCGGTGAGGTGTTAATTTTAATATATGGCATATAGACGAAATTTTGTCCATTAAACCTGAAGTTTATTAAATCGAGGTCTGCAATATTGAGGGTTTACTGTATTAGACTATCAGAATGAGAGAGAGAAGGAGGAAGGGGAAGGGAGAGAGAGGAAGGAGGGTAGGAGGGAAAAAGAGAATTTAACCAGTTTCTCAAGTATTCTGATAGTGAGGAATTTTGTGAGTAATGCAGTATTTGGATCTCATAATAAATTTCTTAAATATAATATTGATTGATTAATGTTTGCTTTATGAGATTAGGTAGCATGGGACCCCACTCACTGGAAGTCACTGGAGGGCAGGATCTGAGTCCCATTCAATATTGTTTCCAGCTGTGGTAGGCAGAGTAGCTGGAATCTATGATAAGTTATTTTACATAGCAAACGGGAGTTTACAGGTGTGATTGTTGTGGGTTAGGTAGGTGAGTCCCATTTAATTACATGAGTCCTTAAAAGGGGAGAACCTTTCCTGATTCGGAAAGTTGTGATAGAGATATTCCAACACAAAAGGCAGCTAAGGCATATAGGAAGACTCATCAAGCTGAGAACAGCCCTCAACTGATAGCCAGCAAGAAAATGGCAATCTCAGTCCTACAACCGCAAGGACTGAATTCTTCCAACAACTGAAATGAACAAGGGAACATTTTCCCCAAGAGCTTCTAGCAAGTAAGGCAATACTGCCAACACCTTGATTTTAGTGTAGTGAGACCCATGTCAGGCTCTGGACTACAGAACTGTATGATAACAAATTTGTAAGGCTTTAAACCTCTAAGTTTGTTGTCATTTGTTATGACAGCAATAGAAAACTAATGTACCAGCATTTAACATTTTGTCTGGCATATGAGAAGCATACAAAGCAAACTTTAATTAAATGAGTCATTCATTAAAAATATAAGAACATCCACTCAAGTCCCTTTACTTCTTAAACTTAACAAATATTTTCTAAAGTGATGTTGTTCAGAACACCAGTACCAACAAAGATTTTGTGGTGATGGGCAGGATTATAAAATAAATTGAAAGAGAGAAAATCCCCATGGATGATTCACAGTTTACATGAGCATAGTAAAACTCAAAGACATCCTACAAAAATAAACTTTATAAACACTATTTGATTTCATCTTTCTCAAGATTACTTGAGCTCAGAAGCTTCTTTTTCCCCCATAAAAGTGTGTGTGTGTGTGTGTGTGTGTGTGTGTGTGTGTGTGTTTAATAGGCTCTGAAATAAAATAAGGTATTGTCATCTTAAGCAAAACACTATCATTTGTCTAACTTGAGTCTCTTTTTTTCATGCTATAGGAGAATCAATAAACTTTCTTAGTAGAAAGAATCATAAAATGATCAACATACTTAGCAATTATAAAGGCCATATGGTTAGTAATAATGCCAAAAGGATAATGTGCTAAAAGAGCAGACTATAACATGGCATGTCCATTTGGTCTTTCAAAAATATCAAACCACAAAACCATTTATCTTTGACCTTTCCTTGGTGACAATTTTCTGTTTCTTGATAAATATACAGAAATATTATTATAATACCAATAAGTTAAGCACTTATAAAAATCCATGTCCAGATCTCATGATAATATTTTGTCACTAAAGTGTCTAATTCTAAAGGTTGAGAATTTTATAACATCTCAAAATGTGATAATACTGCACCAAAAGCAATAGACAATATTTTCCTATTTTTGTCTCTTCCAACACACATGATGATTTCTATTAGGAAAGGAAAGTTAAATGATATAGGTTCAAAATATGACACTATTTTTACAGTAAAAACTTCAGTTTGTTTTTACTCATTCATTCAACAAGAGGGGTTTAATTTGAACTAAATAAAATAATACATCGATCTGGTCTATTCATCAGACTATTAAATGTTAATTTTAATTTATAAAATAACTTGAAACCCAATGTATTGAACTGGAAATCATAAAAATGAAAATCTATTCCATGATGTGTTTTACAGTAGTCTTGCCTTCTTCTAAAGCAGATTAATATAATTGAAAGACAGAATTTTCAACTACAATTTCTTTCTGCCACTGGACTCATTTTACAATTCTAGATTCCATAACAAAACATTTATTGGCTGTAGTGGGGGAGCACCAGGCCCTCTCTCAAAAGTTCACTTAGACAAATATATTGTAAATGTAAGTGTTATTAAATATTGAAATTGTATTAAAGTCATTATTGCCCATATCCCAGAATTCCACATTTAATGCTACAATAATAGCATTAAAAATAGTACCAGAAAACAAACAAAAAAATACCAAAAGAGAATTTCAAATTAAAGACATTATAGAGAGATGGATAGGTAATACATTATATTCCAACAGAAATGTAACAATAGAACAGAAAAAAGTATTCATTTCTAAATTGAAAGTTTTTATCACAATTGCTTCAATTTTACCTTAGCCTGAAATGTTAGCCCCTCTTCTGTTCACATCACTTAAAGCCATGGTCGGCAAACTGCAGATCACAAGCCACATGCGGCTCTTTGGCCCCTTGAGTGTGGCTCTTCCACAAAATACCACGGCCTGGGCGAGTCTATTTTGAAGAATAGGCATTAGAAGAAGTTTAAGTTTAAAAAATTTGGCTCTCAAAAGAAATTTCAATTGTTGTACTGTTGATATTTGGCTCTGTTGACTAATGAGTTTGCCGACCATTGACTTAAAGTCCTGTCTTTACATATGAAATATATAAATTGTGGCAATTGATCCATTATTTCAGTCGGGATAACAGCTGATATCAACCACTCTTAGGCTGATGTAACCTGCATCAATCACGACAATGGCTAAAATGGATGGTTTTACCAGGACCTGGTGTCCTGATCAGAAGCTACAGAAAGACATGGCTGACTGTGGAGACTTGAGTGATCTAAGTAATTTCACCTCCAGACATGTATAAACTAAAATTAATTAAATTGTGCCTGGGAGTAGATTTGGATGATTTGGAAGGGACAGTTATTTTAAACATCTCAAAACATATTCTCTGAGAGACTGTAATTAACTCATATGGAAAAAAATCCTTTTTACAGATAAGAGAATTATCAGTCCAAGAATCACCTTTAGTCCTTGTTTCGTACAATCTTGACAAAGATAATTTAAGGATATCGAAAGGTTATCAGGGTGACTTTTTAAAAAAGAAAATTCTCTCAGAAACTTTATATTCCGAACACACAAATAATCTGAATCACATATTTGCCTGAGTCATTACGAACACTCAAGTTGAGGATGGCCATTGGACTTGCCCTTTCATCGCCAAACTTTCTGCTCTGCCTAAACAAGGCTGCACTGATGAGACGTAGCTTAGTAACCTCAGACAGTACTTTCTGTTTTTCTTATTTGCATGAGGGGTCAGGATTAAACTGCCTGTTCAGCTTCAGGCCCGGCTCCCAGACCCCAGGGAATCTAGCTCCAGCTGAGTGCTTACACCAATTAATCCTGGTAGAAAGTGGATGTGGCCTACCAGGAACTTAGTCCACTCACTAGCCACAAAAGCTGTTGGAACAGGAATATTGAAACACAGCCTCCCTGATAACAGCAAGAGAGGGTCTGGTGCTCCCCCACTGCAGTGATGGAATAGGGCTGAAGACCAGGGTTTGCCATTTGTTGAGGTTGCATCCCAGCTCCTGATTGTGCACGCAATGGAAGGGACTGGTGATCTCTCCTTAATCAGGACATTTAACAGATACAAGCCCACCTCAGACTTCTGGCAAAGACAGGCCTGGTTAGCTGTCCTTGAAGGTGATTGTCAACAGTAGACAACAGTGGCTCTGGTCTCTTTGAGTTTCCTCATGAAAAAGTTTCAAAGGGTCTATTCTCAGAATGCTATCTCACCACTCACCTTGTTTACCCGACTCGCCCCGACATCTGAAGTACCCTAAGCCTGTCTTGGTTTCTTGCAAGCTGAAAGCACACAATTTATATAATATTGTACGTAGTTCAAAATGAATGAAATTTCCAGACATTTTGGATGAAAACACAGCTCTTGCCAACAAAATAAATATTGGCAACAAAAAAGAAAGAGCTTCAGATTTTACTGGCAAAGTTTAATTTTAAGAACCTGACATTTCTCTGGAGAAATGTTTAATATTTTGGGTCTTTCACCAGAAAATAGTATGTATTCTCTTTTACAAAGCAGGAGGCAAAAGGATGTAGTCAAAAAAGCCCTGGATTAGAAGTCAGTAGACACAGATTGCAGACCAGCTCTGAAAACAAATCAACTGTATTACCTGGAGCAAGTCACTTAATCTTTCTAAAATTGTTGAAAAGAAACTTTGTAAAAGAAAGAGCAAGAATTGGCATGGCAAATGTGTAGTATCCATTCATCTACATTCAATGGCTTAAAACTTTGAGCCAATAGAGAGTGTATATTAAACAGTCCACTATGGCCCAAGAGAGGCACCCAGATATTTGTATTTTGAAAGACCCACCAATTCATAAATATAATGAAAACATTTATTTTATCATCGCTAGTTTAATATCTATATATCTAGTGCTGGATGAGAAAGCAGATAAGGACTATGTTAAAACCTTCCCCTGACATATAGAGTATATCCTGAAACTTCACACAACAAAATTACCTTGGGATTAATAAAGTTAGTGCATTTTTAAAAGCATAAAGATAAACACAACAAATAGGCACTGTCCTTCAATTATCACCTGACATATTTTGAGAAAATATTTAGATGCAAAGAACTTTTAAAATGTGTCCACTCAGGCTCTAACTGGTTTGGCTCAGTGGATAGAGCGTCGGCCTGCGGACTAAAGGGTCCCAGGTTCGATTCCGGTCAAGGGCATGTACCTTGGTTGTGGGCACATCCCCAGTAGGAGGTGTGCAGGAGGCAGCTGATCGATGTATCGCTCTTATTGATGTTTCGAACTCTCTATCCCTCTCCCTTCCTCTCTGTAAAAAATCAGTAAAATATATATATATATTTTTTTAATGTGTCCACTCAAAATGTAGTTACTCATTAAGTTCATGTGCCATTTTGTTTTTCTAAAGGACTCAAAAATACTTTGTAAGATTCCATTCATTCATTTCAAAGCTTTTGTTTTCCAAAAAGGAAGAAAGACACCCAGATATAAAATAGCTATCTTCGGAAAAGATAGTAGTAAGTACCACCTGAAATCAGGATTTCCATCTTATATTTTCCAAAACCATTATTTGGAGTCCTTAGAAGTTAATGATTTTCATATTTCTTAATTAATAATAGCAATAATAGCAAGTACTAAGTTGTTTATGTTTTAATTTTTAAAAAATATTTATTGTTGAAAGTATTATATATGTCCCTTTTTTCCCCCATTGACCCCATCCCTGCCCCCCTGCCCCAGGCCTTCACCACACTATTGTCTGTATCCATGGGTTATGCATATATGCATACAAGTCCTTTGGTTGATCTTTTTCCATCCTATTTTTGTTTTGTTTTAAATTAGAAGATTTGTTTAGTTTTTTGTTTGTTTGTTTGTTTTTTATTACTCATGGGACTAATTTCTCACTAAGAAGTATATTAAGACAGTTTGTTTTATTGACATTCTGGATATCCTCATACTCTTTGTCTTTTTTTTTTTTTTTTTTTAACCAGGAAGGTGGAGGGTGCAATGTAGACAATGGAAGTGGTGATAGCCAGCATGGAGTGAGAAGGGAGGACCCAGCGGTATCTGAATGTATGTGTATGTTCTCACAGGCCTTTGTACCTGCTGGTTGTCATCTCCTTTCTCAGTTTTCCTTTATCCAAATGCCATCTTTCTGCCGGTCCTGGCAAGGTCACAGATGTTTCACAGGCTGAGAAACACTGGGAAACAGCAGTACAGAGAAACACTGGTGTCAAGAAAAACAAAAACACACCCTGAGGAGGAGGACTCCTGTCTTGTCTTGACAAGATGGTGGCAGTACAGATTGGTTCTGTGGATCTTAGAGAACAGTTCCATCAGTGTTCCCGAATGGTCTCTGCATGGCATTAGCATAATATTTTCTGACAATGTCCATGTTAGTCTTCCCACACTGTTATTGAGTCCACTACCTGAAGTCCTTAGAAGTTAATGTTTTAAAGTACAGATTTGTTGTTTTTGTTTTGTTTTAAATTAGAAAGTCTATATCAGCTTACCAAATTAAACAGTATTCCAAAAACTTACAAAACACTATGAAATATATTTTCATATGTATTAAACTGAGTAGCATCTCTCCAGTGTCTTGTTTTAGTTAGCTTTTTGTCTTAATTCAAGAGTGATCATTTTATATAGTTTTATCTTTAACAGGAACAATATTTTATCCTAGGAAGACAACTGAGAAATGAATCACATTCTTTTATTTTGGAAGATATAAAAATCATCTTAAATAACTAATTATGTAAAAAGTAAGTAGTAGAGTTCTCAAACATATTTATTTCTTTAGAAGCCTTAATTACTAAGTGATAGATAAGCAAATCCTTTTTTTAAAAAAAATTCAGCGTGCTTTCAGAACACAATAATTTACTTATTTTATTTTAATTTCTTTTTTTTTAATTCCTGACCTGAGGAGTGAGGATATTTTTTCCATTGATATTTAGAGAGGTTGGAAGAGAGGGGAGAGAGGGAGAGAGAGAGTGAGGAAGGAGAGAGAAATATCTATGTGAGAGAGATGCATTGATTATTTGCTTCCTGTATGTACTCCAAAGGGAGGGTGGAGTTTGGGGGCGGAGATGGAACCTACAACCCAGTAACAGTACATGCCCTTGACCAGGAATCCAACCCACAACCCTTTGGCACCCAGGCTGGTGCTCTAACCACTGAGAAACACCAGCCAGGGCCACAATAATTTATTTAAATTGAGAGCTTCTTCTCCCTATTTCTGTATTGGCCAATTTATTGGTTCATTATGAAAAATACTGAGCACATTTGTCTGTACAAAGAACTATATTAGATGTCAAAAGTAAGAAACAGACTTTAGCTTTCAGAGACTTAGTCTCCTAGGCAGAAAGACAATAACATAAGATAGGAATAACTATAACAAAAGATAGAATGCAGATGCAGACACTAAAACATGTTTTAAGTGATAGAGAAATGATTAGAGAAGACTGATCATTTTTCATGATTCACCCAAAATATATTCATTTGGATAAAATCACGAAAAACTAACTGAAGTGGGTCTGGAAATACTGATATAATTATGCTCTCTTCAGATAGATGATAGAAAGTATTCTAAACAGAGGACTGAATGAGCCAAAGCTTAGAAGCAGTAAAGAGTTAAGCACTCTTATTCTACTGTGGGCCAGACACTGGCAATGAAATGAAGAATATTAAGGCATTTCCACCTTGTAGAGTTCACAGTCTGATAACAACCTGAGAAGAACAAGTAGAGAAGTTTTGCCAACAAGACCAGTAACACCCAATGGAAAGGAAATTATTCAGTAAAATGCTAGTGTGTGTGTGTGTGTGTGTGTGTGTGTGTGTGTGTGTGGCGTGTAAGAGTAAGCACTTGCACATATGCACGCAGGAACATTTTAAGCAAGCGGGAGACATTCATAGTTGTGAATTAGAAAGATTAATTTGGTAGAAATACTGTGAAGTTGGGAGAATGGAATTAATGAGGCCAGGAAGGAGTTTACTTTTGCATCTCAAGTTCACTCATTTTTTTTAAGTAAGGTCTTAGCTCTCTCCTCTTTAATCTTTTTTTTTTATTATTTGTTTGTTTTTTGGTTTTTGATTTTTAATGGGAGATGGATGAAAGTGAATACGGTCTTCTGCCTTTTCTTCACTTGCCACCTGCTTGGGTTTCTCTTATCAGATACCTTACACGAGCTGTCTGCTGCTTCTCACTGCTCGTTCCTGCACCATTGTTTCTACTGTCATCTGCTTTGTCCCTGATGCCAGTCCCCAGCATTCAGACACTGGCTGAATATATCACTGCCCACTTTCAAACTCTGATCTTTATGTTCTTGTGTGGGGGTTTCATCGTGGTTGGCAGTTCCATTTATAATAAGCAGAAATTATACTGACAGACTCATATATGCCGGCCTTTTCATTTTAAAAAATATATAAAAGAAAAATACTCTGGTGCCTCAGATAAAAGGGCTCCCCAATTACAAGGTGAAATAGGACCAGATGTATGACTGTGGAGAAAAAGGATTAGGAATCATAGTAGATAAGATGACAATGGGTCACCGGTGTGGGACTGTAGTTAAGAAAGGGAAGGTGATAGTGGGATACATGAGTAGGATCATAAAATGTAAGAACCATAAGGTACCCAGCATTAATCAGATCTGGGCTTAGCATCAAAAGAAGTGTGATGACAGGGCCTGCCTAGGGCACAGTTTCAAGGTAGTGAATTTGGCCTCAGCAGCTGCTGACCAAACTTTTCCACACCCAGCGTATCCCCTGAAGGAAGTTAGCACTCAGTGCTGCCACATGTGGCCCACGGCCTGGCGCTCTCCCACACTGCAATAAATACCATTCGGCTCTCTGGCTCTCGGTTCACTTTCCTCAAAATTTGGGGTTGGGATCCCAGAACTCAGAAAACTGCTTCAGAAGAGAAAGAATTTGTGTTTTCAATGGAGAGCTTAAAATCATAAAACAAGCCCAAGACAATAACACTGCAATGGTGCAGTTTCAGACAGGGTAGTACACAGTGCGGAGATATAGTGGGATGGGGAGATGTAGTAAAGAAGGCTTTATATCGTCTTGTTCTATAAAACATATTTAAACCCAAACTACATTATGCATGTAACTATCTACCATAATACATAAATCTGGCATATAATATTTTAGAATGCTTTAGGCTACTAAATGGGTGAAAAGATAACACAATTCATTTATTACTAAAGCATACTGCTCTATACCTTTTCTTGCTGAATTTTAATCTGTTTATGACCAGTTCTTCAAGATAATAAGGAAAATACATACAGGTTGGGGTAAAAGAAGGTTTACAGTTGTCAGTCCACAAAGCACAGAGTTTACTTTTATATTATTATTTATTTATTAATTACTCTGGTAATTTCCATACAAACAAGTGTTTACCATACTCTGTATATGAAAGTAAATATATATAATTTAAATATGTAAATATATTAATATATATAGTCACTAATATATTATTCAGTTTTAAATATGGGTCATTCACTAACATATTTTAAAACAAACTAATTCGGAGAGCAGTTGGTCTCATTCCTTTTTTCTAGACTGCAAAATAGGACCATACCAGTATACATGGAAACTCAAAGCCAAAACTCTCAAGACTTTTCTATATATCTCAGAATACACGAAAGTCTTCAGAAATATATTTTGGAAGTTTTTTGTATATATATTCACTTTTTTTAATTTTGGAGAGAAACAGAGAGGGAAAGAGAGATAGAAACATCAATGATGAGAAAGAATCATTGATCGGCTGCCTCCCTGCACACACCCTACTGGGGATCAAGCCCACAACCTGGGCATGTGGGCTTGACAGACCAGCACTCTATTCGTTGAGCCAAACTGACTAGGGCTGGAACTTTTAATCAATAGGGAGATTCCCATCACATCTAAGGAAAACAACTGAGAATTCCTTCTAAGTTCATGATCATTACAGCAGGTTCCATTTAAAGGTGACCACCAAAAATAGTTTGCCTTTATTACATTTTCTTACTAGTTAGTCAAACCTGCTCTATAAATATCCAAATTTATTAGCCAAATTTTTGTTTAATGTTTCTATATGGCAGTATAAATAAGATCAACAAAGTCTTCCCTTTCACGAAATTTAAATTCTAGTTGAAGAGGAAACAAAATGAACAAATACAATAATAAATATCATATGAGGATGGGTGCTCTGAAGAAAGTGAAACACATAGACAGGACAGTGAGTGGATGATGGGATGGCCCAGATCGGAGAGCAGCAAGGCCACTTTGTAGAGGTGACCTTGAGAGGAGACCTGAATTTCACCAAGGATCTAGCCATGTGAGGATCTGAAGGAGGAGCATTCCAGGCTCAAGGAAGAGCAAATTCCAAGTCTTTCAAGTAAGAACAAGCTTAGAAGATTTGAAGGTTTAAATGAAGGCTAATGTGCCCCTGGCATAGGGACCAAGGAGGTGAGCAAAAAGGTGATCAATGAGTCACAAGAATGGGGCAAGTGATGTAGGGCTTTTAGGTCTTGCTAAAGAACTCCGCTAAGATTCTGAGTGACAGCAGAAGCTAGTGGAGAATGTTAAGATGGAGAGTGAATTCCCTTTTTTCTTTTAAGGTTATTCTACCTTCTGCGTAAGGCATAGATGCAGGAGGTCAGGAGTGGTAAGAGGGACCAGCGAGAAGGCTGTTGCCGTTCTCAGGGAGAGTGTCAAGGTGGCTCAGACCAGGGTAGTAGGAATTGAATTGGGATAGAGGAAAATGGAAAAAAAATCAGTCTACATTTGGTGGTAGAGCAAACAGGGACTTGTTTTGTATTAGATGGAGGAGGGCAAAAAATCAAGTTTAACTCTAAATCCCAGTCAAGTAATGGAATGTATATATCTGTCAAAAAAGTAAAAAAACACACAAACAAACAAAAAAAAAACTAGATCATATTAAAGTCACTTATTTAACTAAACCTATTGGAAACAAAAACTCTTTTGATTTTAATACAATAGAATTCAATTCAAAAATATATGTTATGAGCCTACTATGTGCAAAGCACTTTGATAAGCCTTTCAGATGACACAAGAGATGTCATTTGTGTTCTCAGTAACCACTGAAAATAGGAGACGTATGATTAACTAGAGAACTATTTTTTAGATAATGCTCTCAAATCAAGTAAAACACTTATTGAATGCCTACCGGTAGTACAGCGCTGCTAAGAATAAAAAGGTGATTACACACAAGTGAACAAAATGTGCCACTGGCGGCAAGTAATTGAAAACCTAAATGAAAAACACAATTTCTCCTGGAATTAGCTACCAGAGATCATAAAGTCTACATCTATCCATTCTATCTTTAATAAACTGGGAATTATCATTGTATCACTTTCCAAATCCATCTCTCTACTTGCCCAATGATACCTAGTAGCCATATTCCTTTCCACTTTTATGTGATGGCTCAGCAAAACACACTGAAGGGACTACAGCAATCAGCACATTGTTTTCTTTATAGTCATAGTTTGCTCGCTTCACGCTGTTTTAGGTAGAGAAGCTGCACTGCTAAATTAAAAGGCTATGCACTCACAGCAAGTGGATTCTGATGACCTGAATGATCGGAGAGAGAGTAATTTGCTACGCCACCTGAACTCTGAGTGTGCAGAGCGGAGTCACGCATGGAGCACCGCTCTGCTTTTCTGCATTCATGCGCCAGGATTTCCCATTCCACATAATTAGTCACTTTATATTAAAATAATTAATAAGGATTTTAGTGCCTCACATGTTACTAATGGTGTGTTGCCACTAGCATAACAATGCTTCAAATGTATCTCTGGAATGCGAAAGTGTCTCGACTTAGCATGCAGCATTTTGGGGGCTGGGTGGGAGAATAGGGACAGAGGGTTTGGGCTTTCCATGACTGAAATGACCTCATCTACTACTTACAATTGTAGGTGTTAAATGCCAATAGTCTGTTTTCATTTTGAAGGGAAGTTTTGTATTATGTCAAAGCCAAAAGTACGTTTATATTCATGAGGTGTATGGCAAAGGTTGGCAGAAGTGCTTAAGGAGGGTAATTTTTGCAGACGGAAGCAATTGAAGGGCAGAACAGAATCATATAGGACAAACCTACTTTCAGAGGTTCTGCGTACAGCTGACTTTTCTGAGTTCAGATGAGTATCAAGAGGCTGGATCTGGCCCTCATCGTGATAAAAATAACATGCTCACACACTTATAATGATAGACACCTGTTATTTAGACAATTTCTACCAACTGCAAAAAAAAAAAGCAAAATTCTCATTGCCAGCACTTCCCTGTTCACAGCTGCTTCTTCTCCATACTAATCACAGCAAAGCAGACACGCATCCCAAGATTGACCAGAGAATGCAAATGGAAATAAAAATCTTCAGTTACGCATCTGAATATGATAACTGTCTGGCAACAGTGTTTAGGAAAAAGGGAAACATTTAAAAGAAGAAAGCGAACTGAAATGGAATCAGAAAAAGATAAAGTTTAACACAGTACAAATTGGTAAGTCTGTATTCAGATTTAAATGCCCTATACGTGTGTAAAAGTGAAGTTAAAGATATCTGAGAAGACATGTCTGTTTATCTTTTTCAAGATGACATTAATTTATTCACTTAACATTTAGAGAGTGCCTACCTGTCATGACAAAACAGAATTTGTTTCTTCTTGTTAGATTGGAATGTGGAAATAATGACATTTGTCCTGGGTCTTTCAAGAAGAACATACATATTTGTGTAGGAGAAAACCAACAGCCCTTTCCATCCCGTGGGCAAGTAAAAATTGATCAGGTTTTGGTGACCGCCTCAATCATACTTGGGGAAGCTCAATCATACTTGGTCCTTTCTCCCAATAGAGCTGGTACTGACTTGCATTGGCCGATTTTCCAGCAGCACTTGCTTTTGAGTTACCTAGAGCTGTCTGTGCCTTATGGCTAGGATTGTGCAAATCAAATTTCCGTTAACATTCTCTCCTGCCTGTTCTGAAACTGTCCAAATTGAACTTAGAACAAAGCAGGTGCTCAGATAGTCTGCTGTGTTTCACTTTTCACACGTGCCTCACCCAGCATGTGAGAATTATAAACATGGAGGTTTCAGTGATCACAAATTGGGCTGTTCTAGGACCAAGTTGTTGTTTGCATTGATCTTGTCTTACCACTTGGTATTCACCAAAGTATAAATAATCTGGTGTCATGGAAACATAGATGGTGAGCAAAAATGACTACTTTATAGATGTTTTCCTTAATATGGGATTTACTAAAAGTAACTTGCAAACTAAAAAATGTTATAGGAATGTAAAAGAGTAGGGACCAAGGGGCAGTAACATCATCAGGCTGTTGAACTTCCAAAGGACAAACCTACTTTGGGTCTCTCTACTTTTCATTGATAACATAGCATCAATAGACAAGGCATGTATCTCCACATGGTGTTCACATGTTATAGCTAAACCCTGCTGGCCATGGGTAGAGTTTGGCTGCTGCCACTTCAAAGCACATTTGACTCACTGAGGTCTAATTTATTAAGGTGGTAGTTGATCATAGCAGCATAGATGCTATCTTAATTGGACCTCCTC
The DNA here is from genome assembly GCF_951640355.1 of Cnephaeus nilssonii. NCBI lineage: Eukaryota > Metazoa > Chordata > Mammalia > Chiroptera > Vespertilionidae > Cnephaeus > Cnephaeus nilssonii. The sequence continues at coordinate 80,983,916 of NC_137072.1, read as the reverse complement.
CCTCTAACATCAGTGAAGGGAGAAAGAGCTATGTGTCAATTTCAGTCACAAGCTCACAGAGTGTTGAAGGGACTTGAGACCACCTAGCTGGCAGGTTCCAACATGGGACTTGCATAGCCACACAAATTTTCTAAAAATGTTGAGAGAAACTACATTTTTTCCATGAATTAATACTACATATGGACACAAAAATAAATTACTTTGATTTGCATTTGAATTACACGAATATGTGAAAAAGAAAGTAAAAAAAATGATTCTTGTGTGATTTGTGATCAATTATTAACTAGTTTAATAGTTGCTTTTGAAATAAATCAAGTTACTAAATTACTAATTTTTAAAAATCTTTATATCTCTTATTTTGCCTTTTTCCTAATCCATTCTCTATGCTGCTAACACTATGACATTTCTAAAAGAACAAACCTGGTCAAGAGCCTCCTTATTTATTAGTAGACTAGTATAACCCATTAATGATTCTCCCTTGCCTAAGGGACAAAGCCCAAACTTCTTATCAGAGCAGACGAGACATTCAGTGTCCAAGTGCCAGCATGCCTTTTCAGCTACATTTCTCATCTAGCTTCTCATTTCCTTCCACCCCCTCACCCACCTACACTTCTCAATCTCAGACCCTATAAAACTGCAGGACTTGCAGTTCCTCAAAAAACGCCAGGATATTTCAGCTGCCTTGCCACTGCTTCCTCTGCCAGGCAAACAAACACCTACTCATCTTTCAAAACTCAGCTCATGCATTATCTTTTCTATGAAGAGTTTCCAGACCCCACCCTCCTGATTGTCTACCCCAGTGGACTCTCCCATCTATGGTGTACATATCATCATGTCACATTTAGCACCTGGCGCACATCCTCATTTACAAGTCTGCTCTTGCACTCTCTCTCCACTCTAACCCCCTTCCCACCACTGTGCTAAGGTCAGGAAATGTATCGTAATTATCTTAGGATCCCCAGTACCAGTGCCCTGCTATTCAGTGCTTGTGGAAGGAAGCAAGAAGGCAGAGAGGAGAAGATAAGGAAGCAAAGACAGAAAATCCTATCAACTGTACTAAAAATATATATTTCACACTAACAACATCTCAGCTGCTGACACTCTCACCATTGCCACTCTTATTCTGTAACCAGAGGCCCAGTGCATGGATTCGTGCACCGGCGGGGTCCCTCGGCCTGGCCTGTGGAGATGAGGTAGAAATCAGCTCTCCTACATCCCCCGAGGGATCCTGGATTGCGAGAGGGCACAGGCCAGGCCCAGGGACCTCACCGATGCATGATAGGGATGGGGGAGGGACCACAGGAGGGCTCCAGGGTGTGTCTGGCCCATCTCGCCCCGTCCTGATTGGCTGGACCCCAGCAGCAAGCTAACCTACCAGTCGGAGCATCTGCCCCCTGGTGGTCAGTGCACATCATAGCAACTGGTCAAATGGTTGGACACTTAGCATATCAGGCTTTTGTTATATAGGATACACCTCTTTCTCTGGTCTTTTTGCTTCCACTTTTGCCTTGTTTGATCCATCCTACATACAACTACCAGAGTAATCTTTCTAAGAAGCAAATAAAATCATATTACTTCTGTGATAAAATTTTATTTCAGACACAAGCTTCATATTAAAAAAAAAAAATAAGCAAAAAAAAAAGATCTTCACAAGCCACCTTGCCTTTTCAATCTTACCTTGCACGGTACTTCTCCTAACCCGGTACCATGCAGCCACATTGTTCTTATTTCTTTCTCACCAAGACATCACAGTTTCCCTGTTTCAGGCCCTTTGCACTTAATGTGTTAAGAATATTCTTCCCTAGATCTTCCTTAACCATGATTCAGGGTGAAGTTCAAATATAACTTCCTAAAAAAAGTCCTCCCTGACCACTCTGGTATGGCCTCCATTCCATTCCCAATACTGTAATCATCTAAAGGAAACTTACCACCATCTAAGATTATCATTTATTATTCACTTGGTTATTGCCCATGTCCCCCACTGGTAGGATAAAAAGAGCTTCATGTTGTTCAACACTTGATTCAAGTCTTAATAGCTATGCTTCCCAACACAATCAAGGGCTGAAGTTCCAGTTTAAGAAAAAAAATATATATTTCAGATTTATCCTACTTACCCTTAGATGTGTTTGAAAGTCACAGTGCCAACAGCACGTGGTCTAAAGATGATAGTGTTTTTAAGTTTAAGAAGATAAAAGATAGGTGATCTATTGAGGTGCTGAACCTAACAATTATTCTGAAAGGTGACCAATTTGCAAGAGCTGCTCTTCATGAAGTCTAGGGCTCTCACTATGAATAGAGTTAAAAGCTTCCCTTGCTTTCTGCTACTAAATAAGTAAAACAGAAGAGTAGAATGCTCCAACTGAAGAGCTGGGTCATCATCTGGTTAAATATCCTCCACAGCTATTCAGGAATGGAGCTTGAACTCAGGCACTTCTTCCAGTCCAGAGCTAGTGCCAGTATCCCCTAATGCCTCTTCCTAGGTGCATGTCCATCTTTACATGTACAAACAGGGATTATGAATGCGGGTTGTTGTTAACTGACGAGAAACCCGTGTTTGTGTGCAATGCAGGTGTGAAGAAATGTCACATTTTCTCCTTGGAAAAATAATATAGTGCCTCTGGCAAGTAATCCAATGTAAGTGTATTTTACCTAGAATTCCGTTGAAGTGCAACATCAATAGTGTTACAGCACCTAATCACCATTCGTAAAAGTACCCCTGTATGAAACAGTTCACAAGATTTTAACTCATTGAACTGAAGACACCGCAGCACCAGCTCTGTACACAAACAAAACAAAAACCAAAAAGTTTCTGCTGTGTCTACACAGGGAAGGTACATTACATGCAACATAGCCCCCAGAGTGGAAAGTGCAGCATTTCCTGGTAGTTGGGAAACTATGCTTTAATAGGTTTGCTGACAAGGCATTATCATTGACAGAATAATAGTTAATTATTTTCATACTTTAAGGTTTTAAAATATTTTAAAATAAATGCCAAGGTTCTCCTTAATTGGTAATATTGAGTACATTATGCATTCATTCTCTACTATTTCAGCTTTTGCATATGTGGTAGGCAGAACATTGCCCCTAATCCCCATATGTCCCAGTCTTAATTCCAAAAACTGTGAATATGTTGTCTTACCTGGGAAAAGAGACTTTTCAGAGGTGGCTAAGGTTAAGGACTTTGAGAAGAGCAATCATCCGGGATTATAATCATAAACTCATTATAATCACATGAGTTCTTAAAAACTGAAACCTATTCCCAGCTTTAGTCAGAAAAAAAAAACAAGGCTATGGAAATAGGGTCAGAACATTGAGACAGAAAAAGGACTCTACCCATTAACGTTGGTTTTGAAAATGTTGGAAGAGGCCACCAGCCAAGGCATGTAGTTGTCCTATAGATGCAAGGAAACAAACTGTTCCTTAGAGCCTCAGAAAGAAGCCCAGCCTGCTGACCCCTTTGTGTTAGCCCAAGGAGACCCATGTCAGACTTCTGCTCTACCTACAGAGCAATACATCTGTGTTGCTTTTAGGCCACTAAATATGTGGTAACTTGTTATGATAGTGATAGGAAGCAAATACAGTATTCATTTAGAAATATTTTTCTCACTAACTGTACACCAGCTATCACCTGGGATCTCCCTGTCTCTTAAAAATCAAGACTGTAAGTGCAGATCCCCAGTCCACTGACTGTAGGAGCCAGTCTCTCCTAAGGGTACTTCTCATGGCCATCTCCATCTGTGCCTGTTAAAACAATTCAGCATGGGAACCATTTCATCATTTCGCTCATCTATTCCCATTTTATACATCACAAACCCAAGTGGAATTTATTTGTTGTCCTATATTTCCACTAAACTATTTCGTATAAAATTTTACTGAAGGCACAAATCTTATGCTACAGAAACACAAACCAAATGAAAGCAAATGTGTTGTTGTTTTTTCAAAAACATTCCTTTATCTTTTCTTCACCTGAAATTTCAGAATCTAGTCATGTTTCTCTTCTATCAAACCCCGTTCTAGAGTAGTGTGTGACCCTTTATCCTACTGAACCTTACAAGTCTCAAGTCGGGGCCCTCTTTTCTCCACCCAGGAGCTTATCGAGAGCTTTCTCTGAAAAAAGATTTTGCACAGCAAAAGAAACCATCAACCAAATGAAAAAACAACCCACTGTTAGGAGAACATATTTGCTAATGATTCATCTGAAAGGAGTTAACATGCAAAATTTATAAAGAACTTATACAACTCAACACCAAAAAAACAAGCAATCCAATTAAAAAATGAGCAGGGGACCTGAATAGACACTTCTCCAGAGGAGATACAGGTGGCCAATAGACTTATGAAAAGCTGTTCAACATCACTAATCATCGGCGAATGGCAAATGAAAACCACAATAAGACATCACTTCACACCTGTCAGGATGGCTATCATCAGTCAATCAACAAACAAGTTTTGGCAAGGATATGGAGAAAAGGGAACTTTGCTGCACTGGGAATGCAGGTTGGTGCAGCCACTGTGGAAATCAGTATGGAGGTTTCTAAAAAATTTTAAAAATGGAACTGTCTTATGACCCAGCAATTCCAATTCTGGGTATACATCCAAAGAAACCCAAAACACTAATTCAAAAGGATATATGTACACCTATGTTCATTTCAGCATTATTTACAACTAGTAGCCCTGCGCACGAATCTGTGTGCCAGAAGCTCGCCAGTAGCTCGCTGCCACCCTCCAGTAGCTCTCCGCCCACTGCTCCACCCTCCTGTAGCTCCCAGCCCCCCCCCCAATAGCTTGCTGCCCTGCCCACTCCTGTAGCTCTCTGCCGCCTGCTTGTAGCTCGCTGCCCCACCCTCCTGCTGACCCATGATCTAGTCATTACGTGGTCAGTCATTACGCTTCATGGCGTAACGACCATTTGCATATTACATCTTTATTGGATAGGATAGCCAAGCTATGAAAGCAACCCAAGTGCCCATCAATAGATGAGTAAATAAAAAAGCTGTGGCACATATATACAATGGAATATTATTTGGCCAGAAAAAAAATCTTACCATTTGCAACAGCATGGATGGACTTAGAGAATATAATGCTAAGTGCAATAAGTCAGTCAGAGAAAGACAAATACCACATGATTTCACTTATATGTAGAATCTAAATAAGAGAATACATGAACAAATAAAATTAAAACAGACTCATAGATAAAGAGAAAAGACTATGATAGCCAGAGGGAAGGGAGATTGAGAAATTGGGTGAAAGAGGTGGAGGAATTAAGAAGTACAAATTGGTAGTTACAAAATTGTCACAGAGATGTAAAGTACAGCATAGGGGATATAGTCAGTAATACTGTAATAACAATGTATGGTACCAGTTGGGTACTGGAAATATCAGGGGAAACACTTTGTAAAGTATATGGTTGTCTACTATGTTGTGTACCTGAAACTAATACAAAATATTGAATATAAATTATAATTGGAAAAACATTTTTCAAGAAAAATAATTATTTAAAAAAGGTTATATAATAGAAAAAAATAAAAAATAAGAGTTTTCTCTAACAAAACATTTCTTCCCCTAAGAACTGCAACTAAGAGAATTATTTGTTACCCTTCTACATAAACTTTGACTATTTAATACATCCTCTTCCATAATCTATCTAAGGAAATATTCTCCATTCCTACTTTTCCCCACCTATATAAAATAAGACAAATATGTTATGGCCAAAGCTTAAACTAGGGAACCATTACGTTCTAATGATATCATGATTACCTTTCTCATGAAACAATGAAGGAAAATAAAAAGTTTAACTCTAGAGAGCTTTTTATTACATTGATTTTCTGTTGTTTTAACTTCACATACAAAAAAATGTTATCTATATTAATCCCCAATATTAAATTATGCCCCACTTGATCTATAAAGCAACTCATTACTGATTTGTAGGAAAAAGAGGCAATTTTATTATCAACTATGTACCAAGTACTTTTCAGGAATCATCTAATGTAACCAACACAATAAATAAAAATTATCAAATAGTGTTTGATACCACAAGCCAGCACAGTATTTTCTTTTTATTAATAAATTCATAAGGTCAATACTAATATCCTCATAATATAAATAAAGAATGTAAGGCATAGAAGATTACATCATTTTCCCAGTGGCAAAAAGTGATGAAACCAAGATTCATGTCCTGGGATGCTTGACCCAGAAATTCTATCCTGTAGGTTATAACATTGTACAATGGAGTTACAGAAAAACAAACTGAAATTTCAAGAATTCAGACAAGTTTCATAGAGCCCAACAACTAATGGGCCAAGGACTAGTTTTCCAAACTCAGTCCATGCAGCATATCAAACTTCATGCACTACTTGCTACTTCTTTCATCTGCACAGGTTAAGTACTTGCAACCCCAAGCAGACAAAATTTTGACTGAAAGATAATCACATTTTTCCTCCTCAGTTTTTGATGCTACGATATCTAAAACAAATATGAGATGTAAAATAATATGTTGGAGAGGCATCGTTTTATAGAGACAGTAAAAACTTTGCGGTGAAAAAGACCCAGTGTCATATTTAGCACTTACACAAAGTATTTCTGGAAGGTCCACAAGAACATAAACAAGTTTTGAGTCTAAGAAAACAAAAGTGTGTCTGAGAGATTAGGATATAAAATGACACTTGCACTATAGCAGTTTATAGTTTTAGAATTTCCTGTAATAGACCGATATATTAGCTACTAAAAACATTAATTTTAAAAGATATATTTAATGTGAAATATCTAGCATTGTAAATGGCACAAAGTAAGCACTTAATCAATGGCCTTTCCCCTTTCTGTCTTTTTTTAATTTTGTGTTTGTTAATCCTCACCCCAGAATACTTTTTTCCCCCATTGATTTTTTAAGAGAGTGGAAGGGAGGGGGAGAGGCGGAGAGAGACACATCGACTGGTTGCCTCCCACACCAGCCCCAACACGGGGCCAGGGGTGGAGCCTGCAACCCAGGTACCTGCCCCTTGACCAGAATCAAAACCAAGGCCCTTCAGTCTGCAGGCCAACGCTCTAACCACTGAGCAAAACCAGCTAGGGCGGCCTTTCCCTTTTCTGTTTTTTTCTTTGAAACTGTTTATTTTTTATTAACCTGATTTCTATTTTTTTGTTTAAGAGTTTGTGGAAGAACAGCGTCTGACCACTCCGCGGTCGCTCCTACCTGTCCAGTGGGCTGAGCAGTGGGGGCTGCGGAGCGCTCCAGCCTCCAGGTGGGAGCCGCTGGGTAGGCCCGGAGGCACCTGCGCTTCAGACCAGGCTGCGACCCCAGGTCGAGCAGCAGCGGCGCATTTGGGAACTGGAGCCATCACAGCCTTCTCAGGAGCGGCCTTCCCTGTGTTCACAATCTCTTCAGGATCGCTGCAGAAATAGAGATCAGGTGGGACCTCTCGCAGGTGCTCACAGGAGAGGGGGCCGCACATGCTCAGAACTTCCCGGCCCTGCTTCGACCACATCCGGGCCACTGAATGAGCTCCCTTGCAGTTGAAAGTGGAGGCAAGCTCCACCTAGCCCGGAGGAGAGTGTGACACACACAGCAATGGTAGACAGGTCAGCATTAGCCGCCTCCGTGAGAGGCTGGTGCTCAGCCCTGGGGTCGGTAACCACCAGGAGTCTCTGCCCCGAAGGCTGCCTGGATCTGGTTAGTGAAGGTTCCAGGGGTGAGGCTGGCAGCAGGAGGGGTGGCCCCAGTGGCAGCAGCAAACTTCAGCGCAGCTCGCCGGTGTTGCTGGCCAAAATGCCACTCCAGACACCAGCGGGGCTTTCAATGGCAACATGGCACGAGCTGCCAGCAGCGGCTTCGCCCAGCTTCGCTTCAGATTTACGATGCAGATGCCACCACCGTTCCTTTTGCAGATGTTCCATGTGGGTGTCAAGGTCGGTGCCACCTAAACGGGTTTCTGCTGCAAGGAATTCCAGGACCTCCTCCTCCTTCATTTGCAGAACAGCAAGATCTCTGGACATTGTGAAAAGTTTTCCTTTAAGTGCCAAGGGGAACCCAGAACAGTGTCACACCCCTCTCTGGTTATCACAGAAAGCTCCTCTTTTTACTCAGAGATGGGCAATATCGCCAACAGGATACAGAATTCCGAGAAAGAATTGTTTTAGAGCCAAATCATGCTCTCACTCCACAGATGCTGCTACTCAATAAAGGTTTGCTCTTTCGTCCCATACTTTTAAAAAGAGGCAATTTCTTAGGAATAGAGGTCTGAATGTAAAAGATGAACTGATCTTTATTTAAGAATCCATACTAAACTAAACACACACAAAAAAAAAAAGAAAAAAGGAAAAAAGAAAAAAAAGATGCAGGTTTACTATGTCCAATTATCACTAGATTTCCCATACAGACAGAATGAAAAAAATGCTTTTATGGTCAGGTTATTTATGAGACATGTGCTGAGTTGCTTAGTTCTTAGAGCAGATTTTCTCCAATCGGGTAGAAAAGAATAGTGAAGGTAGAAAACCAGAGCAAAAAAGGTATTATTTAGCTCATTAAAAAGAAAAGTCACTGCTCTACTTAAACAAAGTTGAGGTAGAGGTACTTTCAGAAAGAAAACAGAAAAGATAAAATATGCTTCTTTGAAAAACAATTCCCAAGAGACTAAATGTGCATAAAGTCCTTGAAAAAATAGAAAGAACAGTGAAGAGTTTCATATAATTTAGTAGTCATATGGCATGTGGCCAATCACCCTAATTATGAAATAGCCGATCCATGTTGATTCCTAAAGTGAAAGTCCTTTCAAAGACTAGGTAGCATCTAGTGTTTTTGCTTATTCAACAAATGCTTATTGAATATTTTCTAAGTCTGCGGTACAAGGAAAGGTGCTTTGAGTGATAGAATAACACACCATATCTAGTCCCTGACCACAATCACCAACAAAATCAGAAGAATAGGACATTATTTTTGCTGAAATGCAACTTAAATCCTAGTAGGGCAGATAAGAGAAGTAAAATAATTACAATAAGAGGCAGTATTTCAAAACTGTCTAATGACTACAACAAATAGTCTCCAATAGATGCTCAAAAGTAGGATGTAGCTAGATGAACAGAAAAAGCATAATGGAGAACAAGATAGGAGGCAAAGTATCAATCCTGCCATGGGCTTTATCAGCATCCCCTCTTGTGAGATGATAGAAAATCTTGGATTTCAGAGTATGATCTGGCTTGGTTTGAATGCTGGTTCTGTTCCTACTTGTGCAAGTGGGTAACTTTCTTATTCTCTATGAATTCACTTCCTTATTTGTATAGTTAAACAACATTCACATGCCTTTTAAAATTCCTTGTAGGGATACAACCTTCTTCTCTCTCTTTTTTTAAAAAATATATTTTATTTATTTTTCACAGAGAGGAAGGGAGAGGGACAGAGAGTTAGAAACATCGATGAGAGAGAAACATCAATCAGCTGCCTCCTGCACACCCCCTACTGGGGATGTGCCCGCAACCAAGGTACATGCCCTTGACCAGAATCGAAACAGGGACCTTTCAGTCCGCAGGCCGACACTCTATCCATTGAGCCAAACCGGTTAGGGCCAACCTTCTTCTCTTGATCATTTCCTAGTTCTTATCAGTCTGGTTTCATTCCACTTTAAAAAAGAAAAACTTTATTTTAGAGAAGGAGAGAGAGAGAAACATCTATGTGAGAGAGATACATGGATCGGTTGCTTCCTGCATGTGTCCCAACTGGGGATCAAACCCGCAACCTAGGCAGGTGCCCTGACCAGTAATTGAACTCACAACCTTCCGGTGCAGGGAAGGATGCTCCAACAAACCAAGCCACACTCACCAGATCTGGTTTCCTCCAACTTTTGATCACTGGAATCAGAACTGCAATAAGCACCCCTTAATTACCACTTTATGACTAAATGAATCTGAGGTCTTTTGACCATTACCTTTATCTCTCTGATTCTTTGTTGTTGTTTTCGGTGGCGGGGGGGGGGGGGGGTAATTAAATAATTATTGTTGAAAGTATTACATAGGTTCCCCTTTCCCCCCTTGACTCTGCCACCTCTTTGACTCCCTTAATCACTCATTGAAAGTTATTCATCCTAGGTCTTAATGACACTACACTTGCAGCTATTTTCCTTTGTAGAAGCATGTCTCAAAATACAGGTCAAGACTCACTAGTGAACTCAATTAGTAGGTCATCAACACAAATTTATTTTTTAAATAAAATAAAATAGAATTGACTTGAAATCAGATGCATCACACTAATTATAATAAGAATTGCTTGGTGACATTTATTTCAGGAGTGTGGGGGGAGTATGTGCATATATATTTGTATAGATGGGTTACTGTGTGTTTATAAAGTATATATTCCTGGCCAAAATATAAAATATATTTCTCATTCAAGTCATGTTGAAAATTCTGCAAGCCATGGTTGTAGAGCTATTTTTTCTCAGTTTAATTTGTTAGTTCCTATTCTTATACCCTCCTCTTTAATATTGATTTTCTTCTTCTCTTCTAACTAACTACACACCCTAATTATCTCTTTGGTAGCTCTCTCTCCTGAACTTCACAACCAACTTTTCAATACCGCCACCTGGTTTTTTATAGATACCTAAACTCATTATATATTATTGATCATTTTAATTGAGTGACATGAAGAAAGTGATATGTTAGCATGCTTAATCTGACAACAGGGTGAAGGTAGTTTTGAAGAAGGGGGACTGGAAGCAGTGAGGGAGTTATTGCTGTGATCCAGGTTAATGTGATTAGGGAATAATCTAAAGACAACTCTGATAGATACCAAGTCTAAATAATAGGAAGATTAGATTACTTTTCAAAGTTTGAAACCTGAAATGAAAGCAATTTCAATAATAATAATCACCAGTGGTAATACCATGTTTATTTTATTAACTATGCCACTTATGTAGGATACCACACCTAAGCAGTTAAAAGGCTAAAATCTACCCAGAACTAAGTCCAGTCCACAACTTATTTCCATAGAAATTTTAGTTTAATAAGTACTATATATCTCTAGTTAGATTTAACTTTGCACATCTATAATAATAAAAGCGTAATATGCTAATTAGACTGGACATCCTTCTGGATGTCCTTCCGGACGATCTTCTGGACAAAGCTGGGGCTGTGAGGGAAGCCCAGGTCCCAGGTGCCAGAAGGAAGCTGGTGCCGGCAGCCAGGGGGGAAGGAAGGCCTACTCTTGCATGAATTTCGTGCATCGGGACTCTAGTAGTTAATAAAAATAAATAAATACATATTCAGCAAAACTAACTCCTCTGAAATTCTAGTGCTAGCTGAACCCTTATATCTGTATTTGTGTCATAATCAAATATGTAAATAGGTCATAAGTTTTAAATTTTTCCAATAGTTCTTCACTTTATAAAAATTTGAGTGTAAAAATGGAAAATTTAAAATATTACTTGGATTTTTACACTCTACACTTATGTGTAAAGATTTTCCCCCAGTGCAATCCCCTTTAAATCACACTAAAAAGTCTCTTGCTCTTTTCTAGAAATCGTTTAACTTCCAAATTATGTGTCAACAAAAAAATCTGTGTTGCTGTTATGTCAGATAATTAATTCCTAATTTTCTCCTCCTTTTCAACTAAACTTCATAAAATGCCCTCTAACAATACTTTAACAGGGTGATGACAATTTGATTAGATCAAGACCTCAGCAAAGAAAAATCATGATGGAATTGAAGACAGTTATGGATTACAGTTTGAGGTTTTGTTGCCATTCTTCAATGAGTCCAGCAGCTACATAAAATGACTACCTAAAAAGTCAATGAGTGCTTATAAATTCATGTTTTTACTTTCTCACCAGTAAAAGAGTAAAAGAGAAGATACCCATCTATTAATGCACAACATCATTAAAAGAGAAGTGGACTTTAAAACACAACACACACACACACACACACCATCAGAGAGTTGGTGTGTGTGTATGTGTGTGTGTGTTGTGTTTTAATCTGAGTTCATCTTTAGTTAGTGATTTGGCCTTAAGGAAGTCACATAAAGCTCTCTGAAGCTCACTTTTTTTTCATTCTTTAAAAAATTAATCTATTTTACAACCTAAAAAGCACTGACACAAAAAGCACATAAATAACAATATTTCTCAATGTTTTCTGCAGAAATTCTCTATAAAACAAGCCTAAGGAAAAGGAGACAGACCAGCAAGTTAGCCATCAGTTATAAGAAAGAAGGTAAGGGAAAGAAGGTAATGTTTAGAGAAGTTTACTTAAAAATGATTCCTTGTGAGAAAGGCCAGGGGAACATAGTTCACACAGTAGCTCAAGGTACCCAAGATCAATAAATAAGAAAGGTTTTTAAAAAGGGAAGGAAAAAGAGGAATGGAGTTCACACAAATTCTTACATTGCAACAGGAAGCTGCATGCAAAAGTGCATAGCAAGCACATAACAATATAATTGGTTTCACAAATAAGAGATGCTACCAGTGGCATTGTTTCAATGTGGATATGTAAAACTATGTAGCTTATTTGAAATCATTTAGGAAAAACATGAGATTATAAGTCAAAAAGTAGGTAGACATAAAGTAGGAATGCTGTTGCAATGTTTGTATCCAAGAAGAATGGCATTACAACAATGCAGATGGAATATTATGAAAGACTCATATAAATTATATTTACGACTTGCTTTCTTATATTCCAGGTATGTATTGTGAAATGCAGAGTAGAGAATGCACTGGAGCATCAAACATCCCATTCTTATATAGCCCTGGTCAGTTTGGCAACTGATCAATGTTTCTCTCTCTCTCTCTCTCTCTCTCTCTCTCTCTCTCTCTCTCTCTCTCACTGCTCAGGAAGGGGATAAATGCACGTCTGCATCATGCTCTCAAAAATAGAAATAATCACCAGCACCAGGTTCACCATTCTCCTGAAGCACTCGTCTAGAGAGAAATATACTTTCTGGCGGCTAGGCTCCTCAAGAAAATATTTCCCCCCCCCAGAATTTTTAACATTAAACATCTCATTCCATAAATGATGTTGTTATCTGTATAATTAGCTAGTTATCCTATATAATAAAAGGCAAATATGTAAATCGACTGAATGGCGGAATGACTGGTCACTATGATGCACACAAACCACTAGGAGGCAGACGCTCAATGCAGGAGCTGCTTCGGGTTGGTCAATGTGCTCCCACAGGGGGAGTGCCGCTCAGCCAGAAGCCAGGCTCATGGCTGGCGAGTGCAGCGATGGTGGCGGGAACCTCTCCCACCTCCCCTGCAGTCGGGCATCCCCCGGAGGGGTCCTGGACTGTGAAAGGGCACAGGCCAGGCTGAGGGACACCCCCCCAAGTGCACAAATTTCATGCACTGGGCCTCTAGTTAATAATAAAAGGAAAATAGTGAAGGGAAGTCAGACATTGTAAGCATGGTCACTTAGGAAGCTTCATGAGGAAGCTACAGCTTCATATAGCATTATTCCTCCCAAGGAATTAACACCCCTCCCTTCCCCTATCTGGTACTGGGTTGTGAAGAGAAGGGGGACAGAGACACATGCACAATAGAAGTTGGGGTAATGTAGGGAAGGTGTTTGTCTGCTAGCCTAGCCTGGGGAACCATGGATTGCCTAAGGGGTGAACCTCATCAGAAGCAGGAGAAATCTTGAAAAGTTCCCTGGTTAAGCTCTGGTTAAACCCAGACAAAGGAGCTTTCACTCTCAAGTTTGCTCTTGCTCCCTCTTGCTCCCTGACCCACGCTTGCTTGTGTGCTCACCTGTTCTCTGTCCATAGTCATGTGGCCTAAAGCAACTGCAGGGCCCATGGCCGTGCAGACCCCACAGGCAATGGCCTACAGCTGAGAACACAAGCTAAGCTAGCCAGATGCTAGACTGGACTGAACTTTAATATGGAGCAGAAACTATGGTCTGTGCCTTTATTCTGGCCCTGCTGAAGACAAGATTACTTCTTCCATGGCGAGATGGTGGCCTCAAGAAATTCTTTTTTCTCAAGTCACCCCAAGAACTTCACTTCCATCGATAACAATGTGAGGTTGCTAAGCCCTGGGGGAACCTTACAGGGGATCCTTTTACCAGTCTGTCTATAATTCAAGAACATATATCCTTCCTATGAAACCAGATGTCTTTTATCTTGCATTGCATCTCTTGGAAACATAACTCAAAAATTATTTTAACTGCATGTTGAATGATCTTGTCCTCAAGGTAAACATGATGAACAAGAAGCAAGGCCATGGAACAAGAGTAGGAAACAAAGACTATGAGAGAGAGAGAGAGAGAGAGAGAGAGAGAGAGAGAGAGAGAGAGAGCAAAACAAAACAAAAAAGAAAGAAAGAAAAACCCTGACATTTCCTTAGGGCAAGGCTCTGAAAAACGGCCCAGTGTACAAAGAATAGTGCCCAAAGAGGCCATGGTTTGTACCAATAACCACCAAAAACTAAAGGACTCCAACCAGGCAAATAGGAACACAGAAATGGATTAAAGAAGCAGGCAAGACCTGAAATCATGTCTATAACAGGTTTCTGGTAGCAGGCTATCTAGCCATTCAAAAGATAGCAAATGGATAATGGCTATACCAGGAACAAAATATAGCTTCTTATGCTATGGCAGTACCATAAGCTAATCAACTTGTTAGAATTATTTTTAGGTACAAAACTTAACTCCTGGAGAAATGTAGTATTTACCAGTACATGAAGGCAGAATTGAGCCAACTGATGAGACCCCTATGGAAGATATTGACTGAGTAGGCAGGTAGATCTAAGAAATTCCTTGTAGACATATAAAATCCTGAATGAATAATATAAAAATATTTCTAGACCCTACCACATTGGTAAGATCAAAATAACACGTGTTCCTGGTATTCATCAACATGAGTTCGGAAGTTACATCTTCATAAAGAGCAGAAGAAAACATAGCTGAGTAGGAATAGGAAAGGCAGAAATTGCCATCAGCCCACATTATAACAAAACCTTTCCTTGTTCTAGGTCAGGAGATCCTTCTTATCGTAGAAACCTACATCCAGAGGAAGAGAGAAAGTGATAGAAAAAGAGGAAAGTAAGAAATTCAAGGTGTCCATCTTCTCTATATTTTTTTCTTTTCCATTATTGATTTTTTCCCCAAGTGAACTAAGTGTAGCCCATTCAGTTCATGTCCCTGAATAAAACCATATCATTGCAGACTTTTACTAGTGATGTTTCTAAGTTACATTGTATCTGTTTCTCTTGTTAAACATACTGTTTTTTATTCAGAAATATTTATGATAAAAAACTTTTAATTCACAGCATTTATACTAAACAAAGCAGCACAGTTCTCTTTAAAATGCAAATGAATTAAATATCTTTATTTTGTGAAAAAGGTTAACAAATTTGGGACCATGTCTGACTCTTGAGACCTTAGCAATAGAACTTTAACTTAGCTGGACTCACTTGTCCGCTAAAGGGGAGTATTTGTCACAGCTGTCATCATCTTTCTGGATACTTCTCATTTTAATCCTACTCCTCACAATTCTTTTTTTTTTAAATATATTTTATTGATTTTTTACAGAGAGGAAGGGAGAGGGATAGAGAGTTAGAAACATTGATGAGAGAGAAACATCAATCAGCTGCCTCCTGCACATCCCCCACTGGGGATGTGCCCGCAACCAAGGTACATGCCCTTGACCGGAATCGAACCCGGGACCCTTCAGTCCGCAGGCCGACGCTCTATCCACTGAGCCAAACCGGTTTCGGCTCCTCACAATTCTTAATCTCTGGTCTATTTTACTTCTACTATTTCATTTCTACCCCTTAAACTTTGTCATTTGTTTTCTACATTTTGACCCTTCAAAATTTTAACAAAGATTCTCACTCCATTCCTCCCCTCCATGGCTCACTCAAATACTTTAGTTCATCCAATGTTGAACTACTTATAATTACTATGTTGAAGCCCTAACCCCCATAATGGCTATATTTGAAGTAAAAATGTAGTTGAGGTGAAATGAGATCATGACAGGGCCCTGATCCAACAGGATCAGTATCCTTTAAAAAGAGACAGGAGTGAATTCTCTCTCTCTCTCTCTCTCTGCATACACACACAGAAGAAAGGACATTTGAGGACAAAGGGGTGGTCTTCAAGCCAGAAAGAGAGTTCTCATCAGAAACTGACCCTGCCAGAACTTGATCCAGGACATCTATCCTAGAAAATCATGAGAAAACAAATTCCTGGTATTTATTTCACCCAGTCTGTGGTATTGTGTTATGGCAGCCTGGGCCAACTAAGGCAGTCCTGGATTTGAAACACCACACCTAGACTTCTCACTACCACCCCACAATTTTCCCAATATGGGTCTCTTAAGCAAAATATGGAAAAGGGGAGGGGACTCACAGACAAAACACAACTCATAATATCAGAAACCATCATATTACATGTATTTTCTTTTTAAAAAAAGTTTAGTTAGTTATTTATTGGGATGCATGTATTTTCTTTGTTACTAAAGGATGCCAGATCTTTGGGAGAAAGCAATGCAAAGATCTCTAATTAAAAAGTGAGAGTTTGCCCTCCTCCTTCAACATTGCAATCAGGAGATAACAGTATCAATAGTGTGACTTTTATCTTTCTAGACATATTTTTGAAAGTCAAGAATTAAGAAATCAAGTGAATTTTAATAGTTTTCTAATTTGTACATTTGTAGGAGTTATCAGGAATTCTATCTTACAATATAGATTGTTGTGATTCATCTTTAGAAATTCTAATTCAGTAGATCTGGGGTGTGATCTAAAAATCTGTATTTCAAGTATCCAGTAGTTCTGATGATCAGTTCCAAGACCACATTTGGTCAAGCACTAATTGAAATATCCTAGCTATGGGTTCTATGTTTTTATTAATATTACTATATGTTTTAATATTGTTCAATTACTACATTTTCACCCTTCCTAAAAAAAGTACTCATTTTATGAGTTTCATAATATATTATTTGTGTAACAATCTCGAAACATTTATGATTCCCTTCAGAAAAATAGAAAATCATATTCTAATTGAGCTGTGAACTTGGATGCAAGCCTACTAGAACTCATAGGAAAAGGTGTTTCTCTGTTTTATTTTCCTTTTTATTAGTTTACAGTCACCAATTACCTATTTATTCCCACATTTTATAGTTGAACTAATTTGATCCCATAATCTCAAGGCATTCATAAAGACAGAGAGATTAGGCAAATAAAAGACAACCAAATGTGTTTTCCCCCCCTCTGATGAAATTTAAACTAGAGCAACTGTAGTTTATTGTAAACTGCCAGTGTTAAAGAAAAAATGCACTAGAAATTCATTTTATTAGGGGGGAATAGATAAATAGGAAGCACTCTGCTCCCTTGTAGTCACCATTGATACCTTTAAAGCAATTTAAAAATAGTCTATTAACAACTACAGGTGATTTGTAATGTGAGTTGAACATTGTTGTCATTGGGGTCAGTCAAGATAGATTTTCATTCAATTATCTATGCATCTTACCTCCCCAAGGATACTTGAAGGAGTCATCTGTACCAAACTCTTCAGTGATTTTTTTTTACTTGAAGTTTATTAGCTCAATGGCAGACTGATGTATTGCACTTAAATTACACTCAAATGTCATCTCTTTAAAAATCTACTAACACAGCTTTACACTAAGGAGTTAAATTCAATCATTCAATTTAGCTTTTGATTCTTTAGAGAAATTACTTTCCTTTATCAAATTTCAAGCTGCAAGGCTGCTAGAAAAGGTGTTAATCATGTCATTTGATACCATTAATGTAAGCTTTGTTTTTATCCAGTTCTCTGCTCAACTTCCTTTTGCATCATTTATTTTTTAGTAAGAGTCTTCCACTGTATAAATACTTCTGAAGAGAAACATATGTGCATTAGGAAACAAACTAAACAATCAATCAATAAATATTTGTTGAATATCTACCATGTTCCTGAAGAAGATCTGTGCCCTTCACTCAAAGAATTGATCATCTTATTGGCAAAATATGATTTACATACATGAAATGATTAGAGAGCCATAAAATAATGTGTTAAATTGTGTGATTTGAAGAATTATATGCTACACAAGGAGATCAGAGAATTTAAGCTGGGCTCTAAAAAAGAAGCAAGGTTTTGGAGGAAGAAGAGAAAAATGGAAACCATTACAAAAAGACTGAAAATGGAATGAGTGCAGAAGATGGGCTCAGAAGCAACGAGTGTGGTCAATGTGACACAGAGTGATAGGCCAGCCAGCCCAGACTAGAAGCTTTATGTCAGAAACAGTAGGAAAGATAGACTGGCTAAAACAGGAATAGCATTCATTAGACTGTCCTGCTGTAAAACAAACAGAAGAAGAAAGACTATCTTTGATCTCTAAAAGGGTACATTCCTTAGAGAAAGATAATATTTTAAGAATATTCCATCCTTGCTTCTTCAAGTTATTTGCCTACAGATTTTTTTTTCTACACTTAAATTTGATTCATTTCCCTCCATCACTTGATTGGCAAAGTACCAGAGAAGAATTTAAACTCAACTTTGTTTAAGCTTATTTCCCCTTTTTCTTTTTAGGGTAGGAAGTGATGGATTCAGCTCAATATAATCAGTCACTGACTGGGCATTATAATAGCCAGACATTTGTTATGCTCCAAATTCTGCATTGTTTTGAATACAGAATAACTCCCTGTGAGAATTATAAACTGAGAATTCTAGCAAAGAGGAAATTAATTAAGAATATCTCAAGCATACTGGCAATGAATTTACAATGCAAAAAGTATAATATTTTAAAATTTGGGAGATGACCATCAATTTCTCCTTTTCTTAGGAAGTTGGGAAAATCTCTTCCTGCCAATTCTTTTTTCACTGTCCTCTTTTTGAAAGTAAGTTTTGGTTTATTGTTCTTAGTTTCTCTGTTCTATTTTCTGTCCTGGTGCCATGTAGGAGGTTTGCAGAGACCCTTGACAGTGATGCATAGTCTAGTTAATCCTGACATTTGGGCTCTGTGGTCTCCCTAAGAATCCCAGCCACACCATCACCCCCATTCTCACTCTCCTTCACACTCTCTCTGGTACTGTTTTCATTACATGTATGTGTTAGGTAAAAGTGTTGGTTGCCAATTTAAACTATTTATTGTTTTCACTGATTCAGCTGCCACTGGATTTCTGAACGTTATCTGCCAATAACTTCCATGCAACACATGCTCGCTGCAGTTTTCACTCCGGTTGCCAGTTGCTGAACTCTTTGTACACATTCGCAATTCATTGTGTTCCCCCCTTCGTGCTGTTTCTGGCATCTGCCCTAACTGCTGGATTTTCCTGTATGGAGAGGTTCAGCAATTCTCTTTACAAACTCTCTGCCCAGTGGGAGGTGCTATTATTTTACTTTATTTGGGGAAATTGGCTATTCCCCCAGGAAATCAAACAAAACCCTTGTCTTTTATACTTCCTCATTTTCTCACTCTGACTAGAGTCAAAAGGTATTTCACCCAGGGGCTATGAGCATAGCAGGGACATTTATTTGTTTATTTTATTTAAGCTCCAGTCTTTCCACTAAATGTGGGTATAAAATCCAACTTCATGGAGTTTAGAGCTAGCTAATAGCTAATGTTGCCTGAGCACCTAAGTGCCAAATAATATGCTAATGATTCACATGATTTCTTTCAATTAATTTCCACTACAAACCTTTGAAATAGGTGCTATGATCCTCCTTATTTAGTAAGTAAAATGAAATTTTAAAAGCTAAATGAATTTTACCAAGTTAACAAAATCTGACTTTAAATATAGGTAGGTATAGGTAGTAAAGAAACTACCAGATGCCAATTTCTTTTACTTCTATCTTACATTGCCTCTCAGACCATCCATGACATGAGGAAAGAATCAGTTTAGAATGAGATCATGACCTCCTTGTCCAGCACCATTATTATTAAAAACAAACAACAAACAAACAGGCAACATTATGAGTGCCCAGGGCAAGATTAAATAATTTACTTCATATTATGCATATGTATTAATTAAAATAGGTAAAACTAGAACCAAGTTATTGTTACAAATAGAACCAAGCTTAGTTCAAATATACCAGAAGTTCATTACTCACTCACTTAACAGTCCAGAGGGAAGAATTTCGGTCAGCTGGGTAGATCTCCTCAGTCTGTTACTCAGGGACCCAAACTGATAGGGCTTAGTTATTTATCACAACAGTGTTTTCAATGTACCTGTAGTCACCTTTGAGTATCAACATTCCACGACAACAACAACAAAAATGAGAAAGGACATGAGCGGCACGCCTGGAAGTTTTTATAGCCAACCTCGGAAATGGCTCCCATTACTTCTACTCTGACAGAACAGTGGAACCATTGCAAGAGCATAGTCTCGTGACCAAACCTAAACATAAGGGAAGTTAGGAAACACTGTGTAGCTGGCTGGCCATATCCCAGACCTTCAATTAAAAGGAAAGAAAGAAGGAGCAGATTCTCAGGGACAGATAGCCATCTTCACACCGTCTACCTCTCTGACAATCAAACATCTGTATCTAGATGCAGTAGACTCATTCCCTTCCCAAGGAGACAATTCAAAGTCTTATCCAGTTGCTGCATCCAGTTCAAAGTCCCCTATCTCTGGAATGTGAAGTTTCTCTGCCAGGGCTACATTTTCCCCCCATAGCACAGACACCGAAATGAAGGTGTTCTGCTTGAGTCCCAGTCATTATATGTTGATGGAGCCGTATAACCATAATAAAAATCCCTGTTAAAAAGGAAAAGAATGTGTAGAGAAACAGAAACACTCTTTCATTACTAGTAGGAATGCAAAGTGGTAAGGCCATTTTGAAGACAGTTTGGCAGGTTTTTTTTAAAAAAGTAAACATCTTCTTACCATATGATCTAGCAAATGAGTTGAAAGCTTATGTCTACATTAAAACGTGCACATGAATAATTCATACTTGCCTAAACCTGAAAGCGGACAAGATGTCCTTCAGAAGGTGAATGGATAACAAACTGCCACTCATCTATACAACTAGAACATTATCCAGTGATTTTGAAAAAAGGAACTATACAGACATGAAAAGGCATAAAGAACCCTCAAATGCAGATTGCTAAGTGAAAGAAGCCAATCTGAAAAGGCTACACTCTGTATGATTCACTACAACTATATGACATTCTGGAAAAGGCAAACTTATAAGAAAATTAGTGGTTACCAGGGGCTGGGGCAGGGCAGGAGGTTAGGGGGTGGCCTGAGGCGGAAGGGAGAGATGAATAAGTGGAGTACGGGGAATTCTTATTGCAGTGAAACTATTCAGTATTATATCATAATGATGGATATATGTCATTACAGATTTGTCAAAACCCATAGAATATATAACACAAAGAGCAAGCCCTAAGGTAAAGTATTGAATCTAGTTAATAATGTATCTATCTTGGCTCATCAATTGTAAAAAATGTCCTACGCTAATGGAAGATATTAATAATAGGGGAAACTGTGGGCTTGGGAGTTGACGTGAGGGGGAATATGGGAACTATCTACATTTTCCACTCAATTTTTCTGTAAACTTCAAATTGATGAAAAAAAAAAGAAAAGAAATCTTTATTTTTTTAAGAGAAGACCAGCAAAAATACAGCAATGGTAATATTTGAAATGATATATTCCTGCTGGGTGGGCATATTGTAAGACCCTGTCCTGGTATTGGAGGGCATCCCAGACAGGCGTGATTCTCATTTGTGGGTGAGGCTTCAGTGTCCAACATACTCAGAGGCCCTGGGTTTGCCCTCTGAGAGGTTTCTCCTTCGCTGCCATCCTCCATGGCACATCTGCAATGAACACTGAGTGTATGCCCTTCTTACAGGTCAAGGAGTCAAAAGCTTTCACAGGTGAGGCTTATAGTTTTTTTTTGGCAGTACATTTCCCTCAAAAACTACGTAAGTTTGCCCTTGATGGTTTAGTTCAGTGGATAGAGCATCAGCCTGCAGACCAACGATGAGAGAGAATCATCGATTACCTGCCTCCTGCATGCCTTCTACTGGGTATCGAGCCCACAACCCGGACACATGTCCCTGACTAGAATCGAACCTGGGGGTCCTGGATTCGATTCTAGTCAGGGGCATGTGTCTGGATTGTGGGCTCGATACCCAGTAGGAGGCATGCAGGAGGCAGGTAATCAATGATTCTCTCTCATCATTGGTCTTTCTGTCTCTTTCTCCCTCTCTCTTCCTCTCTGAAATCAATAAAAATATATTTTTTAAAAACTAAGTAAATTTTGGGACAATTTATTTCCTGTCCCTTCCAAATACCAGTGGTTATATTCAAAATAATTTCTTAGACATAATTCTTTAGTCTGCTCCTTTTTTTAACTACCCTGAGGAGAGTGGATGTGCATGTGTGTGTGCGTATGTGTGTGTGTGTGTACATGCACAAGCACACACACACATACCTGTGTATAAATATAACGGACAGCAGCTACCTTGAGTTGGGTGGGAAGAGATCAGATTTTTGCTGGAATGGTAAGTACCTTACTTGAACTTAGACATCTTATTGGGCCTTTGCATTTGAAGCCTTTTTAAGTCTCATTTCCTGTTTGGGTTTCAGAAGCAGTTGGTTTTCCAACCCTGTGAAGCCTGTGAATTCTCTCCCTCCCCTTCCATCTCTGCACAAGCAAGCCAATTCTTGCAATACAGTGCCTTACTTGAAGCAATGAATAGCAGCCAAAACGTATAAACATTCCAGCTCTTTTCCAACCACTACACCTAAAACTATATGAGAATGTAGTCCGCATTCCAAGTCCTAGTTGGAGATAGTTTTAATAAATGTCAGTGTTTTGCCATGATATCATGTTTTCTCCAACTTTTCAGCCTGTGACACCGCTGCCCAAACATTACTTTCTGGATTGGTTACAACAGGCAAATTGGTTGAAACAGACACCAAAAATTCAGTTTAAAAAATATGTCTTTCTCACATAAAAGGGGTTGCAGGCCAACTCTGGCTTTTCTCCATGCAGCCATTTGGGCATTAATGTGATGCTGATTCTGCCCCTTAAATCACATGCAAGTCCCAAGATCTCTCTGGTTATCATCATGCCCGTTAGGTAGGAGGAGAAAAGAGCATGGCAAATGATCAGGGGGCTCATAGGCCAGGCCTGGGAGTGGGTCACAGCACTTCTGCTCACACCCCACCAGAGATACCTCAGTCATATGGCAATGTCTAACTGCAGAAACGCTGGGGAAAGTAGTGTACCTGGCCACCCATTTGCCCGACACTTCAATTCCAATGCCAAAGAGGAGAATGTATTTTAACAGGCAACAATATTGCCCTAATCCTAATAAGCCTTCGCTCCACTCCAGCCTACTAGCATGTGATAGTGACTGACTCTTTCCCCATCACCACTCAGGAGGGTGCCAATCCGCTTTCACCTCTAGGCACCCACAGTTCTTCTGTCAGGGCAAGAAAAGACAATGCCCCTTCCCCTTCACTTAAAGCGAAGCGTGCCCATTGCCCATCACTTCAAACATGAACGCTTATATTAGCCTTTGCTTCTAATGATAGTTGTAGGTGGGAAGGTTCAGGAACAGGCAAACCCCTCAGAGCAGAGGAGTGCAAATTACCATGTCCATCATGTGGAGAATAATCATGTGGAGAATCAGCAGCCAACTCCATGTTGCACTTGCAGCCCTGTACTTTCTACCTGGTCCTCCTACAAGCAGCAAGGATGGGACTTGGATTTCATTTTGCCATCTTCTTTCTCAAAGTACCCACCTCTCTGGGGAAAACAAAAATCCATTTACTGGCACAGTGTCATCTCAATCCAAAAAAAAATATTTATTTTTAAGAGCCGTGAGATTTCAGTATATCATCATCACTAATATTAAGTCACCTTCTAGGTGTGAGACACAAGTCAAAGAGGTTTCCTTGTAGTGTATTACTTTGATCTTCCCAGATATTATTGTCCCCATTCTACTGAAGAGGAAACTGAGGCTGAGAGAAGATCACTAAGCAGACACTGAGACAAACCATACATTGACAAAGAGTGCACAGTCCAAAATGTTTTTACTTGGATGAACAATTTCATCACATTTTTTTCTCTAAGACCAATGTATAACTCATAGGTGGTTCTTGCTTTACTTTTGTGCAACGAAAGACCCATTGAGGTTTACCCAGATTGAAGGAACAGTCAGCTTCAAAGCAGTATTCACGTCTTTACCCATTACAGAAGTTGCCTGTAGCCTTTACATGACAGTTTTTATAGCTCCTACCTACCCAGATTGCAGAACACACTGTTCGGGAACCTTGCAAGTGTACAGCGTTGCTCAGAAGCAATCTGAGCCTCACCCTACTTAATATTTGAGTCATCTAAAGTGACTTGTTCTAATTGCACACTTAGGAGGCAACTTTCTGATTTTGAATTGGCTTAGCATGTTATTCTACAACAGGAGAAAATGTGGTGACCTAAAGGATTTAGAGTATTTATGGTTGCAGTAATTCCTTATGGCAAAATTAGTAAGTGGCTTAAATTACAGAGTGAGTTCTCATGCCCATTGCTAAGAGACAAACTGCTATGATCATGCAAACTCAGGTGCTCTCGCCAAGTAATAATTAAATTTATCATTGAAAATTAATAACTTGATATTCTTGTATCCAGGAAAGAGGATTGAACATAGAAACCAGAAGTCCTCACTGGCTATATTATTTGGTTCAAAGATACAAGGCTAAGTGTAAAATATGAAAAAAAAGGAAAAGAAAAGCAATGAGAATGCTAGAAATTAAATTGTGCAGAATTCAGGTTTCATTCAGATATTGATTAGGAGGAACTATAGGATTTTAAGGAAGATGGGGAGTTGGCAAATTCAAGAAAGTATTTTTTTTATAATTTTACACCACAAAAGAGAAAATTTTTAGAAGATAATCCACAACAAATTAATTTGACATTTCCTGCATGGTGTTATTCAGACTCAGGCTCTAAGAAGAATGAAGAAATTGAATTTGACTGAAATCAATGCAAAGGCAAAAACTCAAGAAGCAAAGGCTAATGTGAGAGTTCATGTTTGAAAGCTATGGGAAATGGGTATGCTTCTAACAGGGGTAAAAAAGTCAAGTGAAAAGAAGTAAGTTTTTGTTTTCTGCAAAGCTGGGCCTCCCTCTGTTCAGATATGGATAGAACTGATTCTGACAGATGCCTGATGAACACCCATCTAAGTCTGGTGCTGTACTAGGTGCTGGATAAAATATGAGAGAAACATGTAAATGGTTCCTGTCTATATGACACTTTAAATATTACTGAATAAATACATCAATAGTTTCTCAACAAGACTGTATAAATGTGTGGTAAAGATTGCAAGCTCGGCTGCGTCCGGCCCATGTTCTCACGGCCATTGTGGTACATGGAGCTCCATGGAGACAGCACCAGGGCAAGTGCAAGTCAGATGGGCACTGGGCGACTCTGTGGTCGCTGAGGAAAGTAAGGAGACACGAGTAAGGGAGTTGCTAAGAAGGCCAGTGGCAAACTGTCATCATACGCTTTCTTTGTGCAAACTTGCAGGGAGGAGCACAAGAAGAAGCTCCCATATGCTTCAGGCACCTTCCCAGGGTTTGCTAAGAAGTGCAGTGCTCGGAGAGGTGGAAGACCTCCCTGCAAAAGAGAAAGGAAGAGGCCCTGACCAGTTTGGCTCAGTGGATAGAGCATCAGCCTGCGGACTGAAAGGTCCCAGGTTCGATTCCAGTCAAGGGCATGTGCCTTGGTTGCAGGCACATGCCCAGTGGCGGGGGGGAGGGGGGAGGGTGCAGGAGGCAGCTGATGGATGTTTCTCTCTCATTGATGTTTCTAACTCTCTATCCCTCTCCCTTCCTCTCTGTAAAAAAAAAAAAATCAATAATATATATATATTTTTTTAATTTATTTTTTTTAAAGAGAAAGGAAGAGGTGAAGACATGGCAAAGGTGGACAAGGCCCGCTTGAAAGAGAAATGAAAACCTGTGTCCCTCCCAAAGGGGAAACAAAAAAGACATGTAAGGATCCCAAAGCACCCAATCAGCCTTCTTTGGCCTTTCTCTTGTTTTGTTCTGAGTATCGCCCCAAAGTCAAAGGAGAGCATCATGGCCTGTCCATTGGTGATGGTGCAAAGAAGCTGGGGGAGATGTGGAGTCACACAGCTGCAGGTGACAAGGTGCCGAATGGAAAGAAGGCTGAGCTGAAGGAGAAATACGGAAAGGAGGTTGCCGTGTATTGTGTTAAAGGAGAGCCTGATATGGAAAAAAAAAAAAAGTCATCAAGGCTGATAAAAGCAAGAAAAAGGAGGAGGAGGAAGACGAGGAAGTTGAAGAGTAGGATGAGGATGAAGAAGATGAAAATGAAGATGATGATGATGATTCTACAGCAGTTTTTTTTCTTATGTATAAAACATTTAACCCCCCTATACACCTATACACAACTTACTCCTTTTTAAGAAAAATATTGAACTGTAAGGCTGTGTAAGATTTGTTTTTAAACTGCACAGTGTCTTTTCTTATATGGATAACACACCACCGAATGTGTCTTTTGATAGCCCTGTCCTGGTGGTATTTTCCATAGCCACTAACCTTGCCTGCTACAGTATGGGGGCTGTAAATTGGCTTGGAAATTTAAAGCAGGTTTTTGTTGGCACACAGCACAAATTAGATATATATGGGGATGGCAGGGGTTTTTTTAAATCTTCAGTTGTGTCTGATGCAGCTTATACAAAATAATTGTTGTTCTATTGATTGAATACCACACTGTAATTGCAAACAAACAATCAAACAAAAACATTGTAGCTGTTTTGTTGACATTCTGAATGCTTCTAAGTAAATACAATTTTTTTATTTAAAAAAAAAAAAGATTGCAAGCTCATTAGATATTCAGATATGAGGACTTCAAGAAAGATTTTAAGCATCAGTATCACAAGACAAAAAAGCCCAATCTTGTAGCAGCTGTGGGAGAATGCTTTGGGACCACAGCCTGCCCCTCGACCCCAATATTTATTATATATAACTAGAGGCCTGGTGCACAGGATTTGTGCACTGGTGGGGGGCATGGCCTATGGGGGATAGGCCAGCTGTGGGAGCGCCTCTCAACCCGGTCAGCCAAGTGGCGCTTGCACTGTGGGAGCACACTGACCACCAGGGGGCAGCTCCTGTATTGAGCATCTACTCCCTAGTGGTCAGTGTGCATCATAGTGACTGGTTGACCAGTCGTCCTGGTCATCTGGTCGCTGGGCTTTTATTATATAGGATTTTATATAAAAGTCATATATATATATCCTAATATGCAAATAGACCAAATGGCGGAACAACCAAACAACCGGCCACTATGAAGTGTGCTGACCACCAGGGGGTGCACGCAGAACAAGGCAGGCATCAGCAGCAGGCAGCAGAGTGTAGAATATGGCAGGCATCAGCCATGGTGGGATGGTGGAGCAGGTGAGTAGGGGCGCTAGACCAAGGCAGGGCGCTGGTCGCTGTCATTGGACAAGCCTCTGGTGGTTACTGAAAATTCTTTGCTCATGTGTGTCGCAGTCCCGCCAGGTGCTCACACCTGCTGCTAGCGCTAGCCCTGCTCACACCCACTGCTGGTGCCCAGCACCAGCCCCGATCGTTTGGCACCATTAGCGGTTGTCAGCAGTGGCGGCCGGCCCCAATCTCCCCTCAGGGCTTCTCCACCTCCCCCTGCTCCTGAGGGGCAATCAGGACAGTAGCCGCCACTCGCACCCACTGACAGTGCCGGCCCGCTTGCACCAGCTGCTGGTGCTGCCCCCAATCGCTCTGCGCAGTCAGCATGTGGGAGTGGTGTCAGCGGGAGCAGGGCCGCCAGCAGAGAGGGGACCAGGGGCCATGGCGGGAGAGGCCAGGCGGGGGTGCAGAGGATGGGCCGAAACCCACCCCTGTGCACACCACAGCCTCACAGCCCACAGTTCCTTTCAAGGTGCACTGGGCCCCTAGTATTTATTATATATAATAACATACAGGGTAGCCAAAACCAGTTTGGCTCAGTGGATAGAGCGTCGGCCTGCGGACTCAAGGGTCCCAGGTTCGATTCTGGTCAAGGGCATGTACCTTGGTTGCGGGCACATCCCCAGTAGGGGGTGTTCAAGAGGCAGCTGATCGATGTTTCTCTCTCATCGATGTTTCTAACTCTCTATCCCTCTCTCTTCCTCTCTGTAAAAAATCAATAAAATATATTTTTAAAAAATAACATACAGGGTAGAGCAAAAACAGGTTTACATTTGTATGTGAAATAGTTTAATATTGTATTATTTATTAATTATTATATTGTTTTTCATATGAACAACTGTAAACCTACGTTTGCCCCACCCTGTATATATATCCTCTTATTTATGTATGTAGAAACTCCTAAAAATTATTGTCAATCAAAAAGTATATCTAAGAAGTAGGGATAAGTGACTGGAGATTCCAATAGATATTCTCTAATGACCATCAATTATTAGAAGTTTGAGGATGGTTATACTGGGTGCCGAATTTGCTAAAACACACACATACCTTTAGAAAATAAAATTAAAAACCTGGAGCACAGGTGGTACAGTAGCAGCCCTCCCCAATAAATTTCAATTGTCTGCCAAGATGGGACCAATAAAATCTTAACATTTTTAACTGGTTTCCAACATCTAAAAATCAGAATGGATTGGCTAAAAATTCATATTCCCAGCTTGCATCTTTTTTGAAAATCTGAAAACACTGTATCTGCATTCCCACATGTAACCAACCCATCCTTTCATTTATCAAATATTCACAGAGCTCTGACGATGAGTCAGGCACTGCTCTAGTTTCTGGAAGTATATCAGAGAACAACAGGGGTAAAAGGGAAGAAAGAAAAGTAAAGAAAAGAGTCCATAATGTCACAGAGACTGTTTCAGTAGACCCTATCTACTTGAGCTAAGCAGCAGCTGCCTCCAGGGCCCTGCAGCTCCCATAGCTTTAAATTGGAGACGGAGAGACAGAGATTATGTAGAAAAGTAAATTAAAAAAAAAATTAACTCATGCCCTTTTTTATAAAATAAAATGAAATACTGATATCCCCCCCTTTTAAAATCTTTTCAATTGTTTATAGTTCTTGTCTGGTTCGTGGGACTCCTAGCTTTGGGAATTGTAGGATTCACTGGTTCAAGAGCTCCTACCTCTTACCTCTTAGAGACCTAGCCAAATTTGGATCTGAACCTTCATCTTTGAGCCTGTCACAGTTTAAAACCTTCCCAGCAATTTCTGCTTGTTGCTGCAACTTATTTAGTCATGGTTTTCTCTTCACCACGTCACATCTTTAAAAGTCCGACCTCTTGCCTTGAGACACCCTAGACACAATTCAATCTCTTAACCAATTTCCACATAATATCCCTTCACGTTAAGCATGTCATGACTTCAGCAGGCTTCATTCACGATTTGGAGGAGAGGGCCAGCATTAGAGGGGATCTGTAGTCCCTGGCATCATGGACTGTGCCCTGCTTCCCAGAACTTCAGTGGAAACCTCAGCCTCCCCATCAGCCATGTCTTCCAAGTGGGGCACTCAGAGTTTCAAAGAGGACCCACTGGGGTGGACTCCATAGCAGTTAACAGACTTAGTGCTGTGTCTTCCATTGCTTTGTTAACACTCCTTACCTCATCTCCCTAATTCTTCACATTGGACAGCTAGAATCACTTCCCAATAACTACTTACACCAAAGGTTGTGCCTCAGGTTCTTGTGTTTACTTTCTCTCTCTCTCTCTCTCTCTCTCTCTCTCTCTCTCTCTCTCTCACACACACACACACACACACACACACACACACACACACACACACACCGTTGTTGTTGGGGTGCAGGGTACTGAGACTATGTGTCATGAGTAGAGGTCTCATGACCATGACTTTGCAGCAGCTCACTGATTCCTCTTTTCTTCTTTTGCTCTCCCTGCCTTCTCTGATTTCTAGACTAGTCCCGCTCATTTCCTTCATTTTTTCAGACTCCTGTTCTACTTGTAAATATTTACCTGGTTTTCCCCAAATAAATATAGATTATTTTCCAAGAGAGATTTAGATGCCAACTGTTAATTACTTTTCCCATTTTATCACAAATAGTAATTGTATAAATATAGAAGCAAACAATATATATACACAGCTTGAAGCTGGCACTAAAGTCGTGAAATTCAGAAAAGATCATGAAATTCAGAAAAGATAGATTTTGAACTAGAAAATCTTGTGTATGATGCTGGGAGAGGCCACCAAGTCAGATTTCAAAGACCTTTCTGATTAAAATAACTTCTAAATGAAAATGAGTGGTAGAGGTAGTACTCAATTGGAAAAGTACTTACTTGAACACTGACCATAAAGTAGAAAATAACTTAGTTCAGCCTTTCACTGGATAGAAATGAAGCATAGGCAAATAATTGCCTCCTGGTTAAAATTACAGGACAAACCAGCCTTTCTGAGGAGAAAAATTAAGAAGAACCTGAAAAAATACTATACTGAGCTCACTGAATAAAGTTAGATGATATGGACTAATTTAATAATTTCTCTCTCTTCAGCAATTGTGAGTGGACCTCAAGATTCTTCACATTGAGGTAAAAATAAGTTTGTTCATTTTCAATGGCATATGTAACTTAGAGGAAAGAGATTCCTGGGGTAAATAAAAAAAGGGGAGTTGATTTCTCCTATAACCCCACCTACTTTACCTGCCCCCACTCCCATTCCTTTCAAAAGTTTTCAAAGAAATGTTTTTCTGAGCACTGGGATGCAGCTCATTTCTATTGGGGAGGAGTGGATGTGGCATATAGTGAGCAAAGAAAAGGGAGCTACTTTTAAAGACAGGACACACCCACAGATGTCAAGATGATTAAAAGGAGTACTATCTAAAATACAGTTGTTTTCAATGGGGAAAAAGGAAACATATGTAACACTTTCAACAATAAGAAATTAAAGAATAATAATAAATAAAATAAAATGCAGTTCACTTGCTCTGTAAACACTTTTAATGACTATTTAACAAGCAACAATTATATCTAGCAACCTCCTGAATTTCATTGTGTGCATTAAAAATACAATAAAAAATAATGGATAAGATTTGCTTGCCACTTCTAGAAAGATTACTGAGCCTCAGATCCGATAAACAGCAGTTACTTGGGGAAAAAAAAACACACAGAAAAACAAAGAACAAGTCATTGTGTGCCTGAACTAAACTACTTAATACAGTTTAAAGGTAAATTTGGAAATTCCCAAAGTACAGCCTACCTATGAATTTCTCATATATTATGCTAATAATATGGGTATATTTTGGACATTTGTCAAAATAAAATAATGGTAAGTTATCAGTTTACCTTTTTGATGTAGAGCCTCCCAGACTTGTTTCTATTCAAGTAAACAAGCCCATTCCGTTCCAGAAGCCACACCTCAGTGACTAATATGACCAGCAAACCAGCTACACGAGACAAAAGCTTGAGCTTTTGTGGAAGCAATCTTGAGCATCTCTTTCTTCCCTTACCAAATCCACCTCCACATTCTGTCAGTTTATTTCCTGAGTAATCTATTCACTTCACTCCATACCCACAGACACCACCGATGCCCAAAATCGTTGTCATCGCCTACCTGAAATAGTGCAATAGGTTTCTAATTTCCAGTTTCCTCAGCTACACTCCCACCCATTAATTGCATCTCTCTGCAACTCCAGAGCAACTTTTAAAAGATCAATCTGGTCATTTTATCCTGAATTAAAAATAGTCCATGGCTTTGCAAGGCTATCGTATTAAAGACAAAATTTCTCAGTAGAGCCTGTAAGACTTTGTGAGATCTATCCCCCAATTCTGACCCTATAGCCACATCTGAAATCCCATCCTCTTTCGCTCACAATTTGCAGCTACACTGGAGGCAACTTTCAATTAGAAGAATATGCCATACAAACTCCAACCAGATTCTGACACTGCTTATTCTAAAGGATCTCCTTTTTATTGCCATCTTCATTGTGATATCTCAGAGTGCAGAAAAACCTCAGCTTTTAATAGTTCTGATCCATGTTCAATGAATGATGCTTCTGGAAGTAATTAGGTTCAAAGCATTTGATCAAGAATGATTTACCTAACACATTAGAACTATTCCACTTTTATCTAAGGATAAAGAAGCCTAAAATGTACTCAAAATCACAATATCTTAGGCAGTACTCAAAAATCACAATATCTTAGAATTCATTCCTTTTTGTTGATAAATGTTTTGTATCTGCAATAAATAAACTTAAACATATAACTAATTTTAAGGTGATGAGAAATAGCAAGAAGTCACAAAGTTGAGTAATTTACAGTACATTTGATACCACTTTAAACTTCCATGTTCTTCAATTAAAAAGAAATAGTATTATCAATAAAATTACATTAAGGTGAATAAAAACTTGAAAAGTCTAAACACGTTAAACTCATGTTTTAAAAATACTAATATGCTGACTACAAATGAAACCAAGGTTAAAACACAACCTGAATGATCTTGGAGAAAAATAAAATGCCTTTTGAAATTTGAATTTGCACACTAAGGCTAGCAATCATATACAATATTGGAAAATCAAAGCTATCAAGCAAGAAAAAAAAAAAAGCTTTCCATTTGGAAATAATGTAACAGACTTTAAAAGAACACATTCAAGGTTAGTTAGGTGATTTTTGTGTCCTCTCTAAAGAGTTGTTATATTGTCAGACTCTTTCCCAAAGAAATACAGATATTTTATTCCCAATTTATCCTTTCTCTAGTAGGAGAAGAACAGGAATGGAAGAAAAGTAAGATGGTCCTGCAGTTTTTTTCCCAGAAACATGCCATTATACCTGTCTTCTAGCTCCTCTTTATAAAAGGAAAATCTAGCAGGTAAGTTGCTATTCTTCTTAAATCTAAAGGCATCCTGCATGGTGGGTCCTTGCAATAAAACTGCATTATTTGGGGGAAGGAATTATCAGTGTACTTACAAAACTTAAAATACCATATATATATCAATGTTTGGGGCATTTTTTTGTTCAATGTAAATAAGAAGACCACACCTTACTATATGTTAATGATAGATTAGATACATGAAATAAAGTGCAACATGTTAGGAAATAGGACGTGAATAATGTAAGTTGAATAATTAATGTGCTACTAAATCATGGCACAACATTTTCAGGCTTGCTTAGCCTAAAAATTGTTTGTACGATAGGAATGAAAGAAAAATATTCCTAAAGGAGGAGTGAAAACTCAATTCAGTCAGAAACCACTTTAGTGCTAGTCCTGGATCAGCTGCTCACTGTTTAAAACCCTTACACCCTGAATCTCAGATGTCTAATTCCAAAATGATGGACTCTGATAAAAATTATATGATAATATAATAATATAATATTTTGATAAGACCATTTTTATATGTGGCAAGGGCTTTAAATGTCTTAAAAACTAATTTAGGAAACTTGGAAATTTTAAAATATTTATAACTAAAAAGAGGACCAATTATATGGGAAAACGTCATAAAGTAATGTTTGTAGTTGTGTTTTTGACTCATTTGGAATAAAACATGTGTATTTGAGAGGGGAAAACTGCCCTCTTTAATATAATAAAAATTTAAGCACAACACATAGTTTTATTTGCTGTGTCTGTGTTTATTTTTATTTTACAATAAACTTATTCAGCTATTGTCACAATGGACTCACTAGTTACATCTTTCTGTTACAAACTTCACCAGTAAAAGTATAGCATTGTAGTCCCTACCACACAGTTATTCTTGTTGCTTAAATTTTCTTTTTTATTAGTACATATAAATCAGACAGTAATGTGGGTTTTCCACCCTTAAAAATAATAAAGATATACCAAACAGCAGACACTATGTCCTGTATTTCCAGAAATTTTATATAAGATATTTCTCAATCAAATGAATGTTTGGCAATATTATGTATTTTCCACAGAGAGATAAATAGTTGTTTTACAATGTGAGAATATCAGAGCTATATTTCATTCATTTAGACAGTGCAGCACAATCAATTCTTTGTGTAACATAGACTGGTTTAAGATTGATTATTCCTTTTATTTTTCTTCAGCAAAACAATTTGGTTCACTAGTCCAGCAAAAAGCATCTTAAGACCAGGCAAAATGGCTAACCCACAGATGTGAAAGGACCTCAAGCCCCTGGTAAAACCTTTATACCTAAGGTGACAGTCAGCCTTCAAGATGACCCCGAAGGATTCCCACGTTCTGGTGTCCATGGCCTTGTCTAGCTCCTGCCACCCTGGATAGAGCTGATACACGTGTGCAATGGGTATTAAGAATACGACAGTGTGAATGTCAAGACGAGCTGGTAAAAGGCATAGTGGCTCCTGTCTTCACTCTCTCAGACTGCTTACCCGGTGAGAAGCGAGCTGCCACCTTGTGAGGATACACATGCAGCCTACGAAAAGATCTAAGCTGAAAAAGGGGAAACAACCTGTCAACGACCGGTAAGGAACTAAGATTCCCAGATAACAGTTGCACTGGATGAATCACCTTGGAGGTGGATAATCCGGCCTTCAGATGACTACAACCCCAGCTGACATTTTGACTGAAACCTCCTGGGAGACCCATGTCAGAGCCACCCAACTAAACTTCCCCAGATTCCTGAACCTCAGGACTCTGTGAGGTCACAAATGTGGACAGTTTTCATTAGCTAATTTAAGGGGTAATTTTTTAGGCAGCAATAGGTAATAAATTACTTCATGAAGTTTTCCCTTATGAGAGGTCCTCTTTTTAGTTATAAATATTTTTAAATTTTCAGGTTTCCTAAAATAGTGTTTAAGACATTTAAAATTCAGGCAGCAATAATAATAACCTTTGACCTTTTATTTATAAAAAATATCTTGTCATTACTACCTCACCCCACACACACACACACACACACACACACACACACACATTTGTACACATACAAATGGAAACCATATTTGAAAAATTATTTTTCTACTCCAAATGCACTCAGAAAATATTCACCTTCTCTAAATAATGCCCTCTTAATTACTTTCAATACACATTAAACATTGCTACGATAACTTAAAACTATTGCTTTTTAAAGACAGGAGTTTATTCTACTGTTAAATATTTGTATATTATACAAAACTGAATTTAATCTAATAGTTGGCAACTACTTACCAAGAATAATTAGCCTGAACTCTATTGCATAAATGTATCAATAAAAAAATAAACCACTTTTTTTTTAAAATAAACCACTTTCACTCTCTCAGACATTAGGTGTTCCCATGACTCAGACAGTTTATGCTCCCAACAGAGACTTTCTTATTTTGACACACATAAAGGTAGTCTCAGGAACCACACAACACTTTGCACCTGACACTAAACATGTAGGTAATGTTTGACGTCAACACATTACGCTTCTTGGCTAAGGCCTCTCCCATAGTACATCAACAAATTTATAAAAGTGGGTTGTTTTTCCTGCTTCGGCTGGTTTGCCTGCTTGCCACAAAGAACTCCAAAGTGCAACATCTTGAAGACGTTCCTTATATTTAACTCCACAGGAAACCACTTTTGCACCTCCAATTTATTGTAATTTTTTTCAAGTGGGGGCACTACCGATTGGAAAAGCATGCAAGGGTTGTTTGCTTCCCACAAACTGCCCATCTTGCTGTGAATGAAGAGAAGCTCCCATCTCGAGCTTGTGCAGAAATGCACTGATTAGCACTCTGCTGACTCGAGCTTAAGCACAGCCGGCAGAAGCCTGATGGTAATTATTCTTGCTCCTGCTCTCTGTGCAGGCATCAGGTGCAGCAGGGCTCTCAGGGATGTGCTGTTCAGTATCAAAACCCAGCAGAGTTGGAGAATTCCCCTCACTCGTTCACTGGTAGGCAAGGAACACATTTAACATGGCTAAGTTGTTTGCAAGCCAAGTCAAACACAGCAGCGCTCA
The DNA here is from genome assembly GCF_951640355.1 of Cnephaeus nilssonii. Taxonomy (NCBI): domain Eukaryota; kingdom Metazoa; phylum Chordata; class Mammalia; order Chiroptera; family Vespertilionidae; genus Cnephaeus; species Cnephaeus nilssonii. Next base: position 80,948,131 of record NC_137072.1, on the reverse strand, counting down.
TGATCGGAGCCTCGCCAAGTGCTCATAGTGGGTGGTCAAGGCACATTTGTCTAATTTAATAGAGTGATCACAGAGAGTTTTAAACTCAACTGGAGCTTTGAAAAAAGTTTCCATTATCGGCACCAGCTTTTAACACTAAAATATGGTGGCAGATTATGATCACATTCTCCGAATGTGATTACCAGGGTATTTCTGGAAACTTCCAGTGGTGTAGGCTATAATTAGTATCTGTGACCAGTGTGGTAACAATGGAAGCTTCCCACCAAGGTGTTTTAGTCCTCCTAGAATGAACTATCCAGAATCCTTTAAATAAATCCATTCTCTTTTTCAATTATCCAGAGCTATTGCTGTTTCTTAGCAGTGAGAATTTTGACTAATACAGAGGTCCTTTTAAAAATACATACATTCCAGAATTTTAACCTTTCAAGCCACTGAAAAAGAGAAAATAAAATTGCATACAATCAATGTGGATCTGGCAAACACATCATGATATTGGAATAGGATATTTCAATGTAATATTAATTTATATAATATTATAATACTAAAAAAGTAAGAAACAAAATTCTGAATTAGAAATATCTTTACATTTATGAAATTTACCTTCATGGCAAAGATAACAATTTTTATAGTGAAAATAAGGATTTGGGGAAAAACTACTCTAGAACATTCAGCCAAGGGTAGATTCCAAACTACCCCTCACATGCAACTTGTAAGCTACCATCCTATCTAATAAAAGAGTAATATGCAGATTGACCATCACTCCAACACACAAGATGGCTGCCCCCATGTGGTCAAAGATCCTGCCCCCATGTGGACACAAGATGGCTGCCACAAGATGGCCAGCATTGGAGGGCAGTTGGGAGGGAACAGGCCTACAAGTGAGAGCTGTTGGGGGCAATCAAGCCTGCAGGGGAGGGCAGTTAGGGGTGACCAAGCCGGCAGAGGAAGGAAGTGGGGGGTGACCAGGCCTGTAGAGAAGGGCAGTTGGGAGGGACCCAGGCCTGCAGGGGAGAGCAGTTGGGGGGGACCAGGCCTGCGGGGGAGGGCAGTTAGGGGTGACCAGGCCTGCAGGGGAGGGCAGTTAGGGGCAAACAGGCTGGCAGGGGAGCAGTTAGGCATCAATCAGGCTGGCAGGGAGTGGTTAGGGGGTGATCAGGCCAGCAGGCAGAAGCAGTTAGGGGCAATCAGGAAGACAGGCAGGCGAGCAGTTGGGAGCCAGCAGTCCTGGATTGTGAGAGGGATGTCTGACTGCCCGTTTAGGCCCGATCCCGGTGAGGGATGTCCCAGATTGGAGAGGGTGCAGGCTGGGCTGAGGGACACCCCCTCTTCCGTGCACGAATTTCGTGCACCGGGCCTCTAGTTTATTTCATATTATCCCCCCACAACTGGTCTCCTTTCATTCCTATGTAAAGAAATTATAATACACTTAAAAAGCATATCAGTCCATGAGATAGACTAGGTTAGAAAAATTCATTTTAAAAGAAATAGATCCAAAAATTTACCTATAGAGGCAATACAACTTCTATCAAAACTCAACTGGCTTTTTTTTTTTAGAAATTGGCAAGCTGATCCTAAAATTCAAAAGGAAATGCAAGGAACCCAGAATAATAATTAAAAAAAAAATACCTTTTGAAAGAGCAAAGTTGGAGATTTTCCACTTCTCAATTTAAAAGTTTACTGCAAAGTTACACTAAATAACACTGTGTGCTACTAACATAAGTATTATATATATATAGATTAATGAAACAAAATTGACAGTCAAGAAATAAATGCATACATTTATGGTTAATTGATTTCTACAAGGCAATTCCATGAGAAAAGAATATGTATTTTTTCAATAAATTATACTGGAACTACTGTATAGCCACATTTAAAAAAAAATTTGAACACATATCTCATACCATATGCAAAAATTAACGAAAAATGGAGCAAAGAACAAAGACCTAAAAGTAAGAGCTAAAACTATAAATCTCTTAGAAGAAAACGTAAGTATAAATCTTTATGACCTTGGGTTCAATAATAACATTCTTAGGTATGACACCCAAACTAAAGGAAAAAAAAGTAAACTGGATTTCGTCAAAACGTTCATGCTTCATAAAATACTATCAAGAAAGTGAAAAGACAACACATAGAATGGGGGGGGGGGACTTTGAAAATTATGTAGATGACAATGGTTTATTATCCAGAACAAGCACTGACCAACATTCCACTGGTTATGGTTGCATGATTGCTTCCATTTAGAAAGCCTTTACAATGCTATTTGGATCGGCCCTATGTGTGTACCGCTTATTGGTCAGCCTAGGACTTGAGTGGGAGTCTCTTAGTTCAGTTTTCAAAGTCATCGGTACGCTATTTAAGATCAGACCCATGCATACACCCCTCAGGGGTGATTCCAAAAGTTCATAACACATTTATGTGGGTTGGTTTTTCAAGTTCCTTCCTCTTCATGATTTCCCTGGTACTTGCCAGCTCCTTAGAGCTACCCTTTTCAGTTCTCCATCCAGAAAGCTGGGGTTATATTTACCTCACTCTGCCACACCCTTCCTGTGAATGCAGGAGGGTCAATGTAGGATGGAGAGATACCCAAAGCAACAAGGATTACCCCTCTCTCTCTTGAGAGAACAATTCCTTTGATCAAAGAGAAAATGTCCCATCCCTCTCAGTTTTAGACATCAGTGTGCCCCTGCTATCACCATCATTGCTGAAAGATCTCTTTCTTGCTCATCAACTGTGAAATAAGGTGCTTCTACATGGGAAAGAAAAAGATTAATATTTTATTGTTTGCATCAATAAAGAATTATTTCATTCAAGACTCGCTCATGTCATTATCCATATCAACGATGAGGGACTAAGACAAAATCCATATGAAAATAGGAGACTATAGGAGGTATCTGGACAATCTTCTTTATGATTATTTTCTACCATTATTTAAATCTACTCCTATAACAATTGTCAAAAAACATCCCCATTAGTTTCCTTTAAAAAAAAAAAAAAGACTATTAACCTAGATTTAAAAATCCCAAACATTTTACTTGGGACTGTATAATTTGACCCAATATTATAGAAACACCTAAGTTTTTACTAATAGCTTCCTTTCCCTTCTATTCAAACTAAGTTGCTGGGTGAAATTACTTCTTGTAGGTTTAGAAATAATTGCAAATGTCAATGTTTGTCTCAGTAATTACTGAAATCGTTTTAAAAATTTAAATCTAAATTTTTTAAAATATAATTTTTTATTGATTTTAGAGAGTAAGGGAGAGAGACAGAAATATCAATGATGAGAGAGAGAATCATTGATCAGCTGCCTCCTGCATGCCCCCTACTGGGAATCAAGCCCACAACCTGGGCATGTGCCCCAACCGGGAATGGCACCATGACCTCATGGTTCGTGGGTTGACACTCAACCACTGAGCCACACAGGCCGGGCTTAAATCTAAACTTTTTAATTGGTTCTACATGAATTCCAGGATAGTAACAGTTTATAAAAATAGAGCCTTTAAAAGATGACACTTCCACGCTCTCTTGGACTAAAACTATCTTGAAGAGCCCCCCAACAAAGACGTTGTTTCATCCTACAGCTGTATGTCCCTTGCTATAAATGAAAAAGCAAATCTCCATAATACAAACAAAAAGGAAACATGTAATAAAACTTGAGTAATGTATTAAAAAGGAAACTGCCCTTTAGAGATAATGGATCTATTCTCTACTCCATGCATGAATGCAACTCTCATTAACACTAATGGAACTTACGCATAAGCATCAAGAAAATATACCTGGTATAACGATTTTCAAAATTGGTAATAGCTTCTAATCTGTTCCTGGCATAGTTATGTCTTTATACAGCCAAACAAAAGTACTCTTGAAATTTGGGGATAGAGATAAGCATTTAAGCAACGTATTTTAAAGTACTAAGAAACTCTGAGAACACAGCAGTATCTTTGCATTTTTCTTCCCTCTTAAAATACTCCTGCCAATCACTTTGATTCCCTCTCTCCTGCCATTGCATGGATTTTAAGAGATTGCTTTCAATCTTTTTTTAAATTTTAAATATATTTTATTGATTTTTTACAGAGAGGAAGAGAGAGGGATAGAGAGTTAGAAACATCGATGAGAGAGAAACATCGATCAGCTGCCTCTTGCACACCCCCTACTGGGGATGTGCCCGAAACCAAGGTACATGCCCATGATCGGAATCGAACCTGGGACCCTTGAGTCCGCAGGCCTACGCTCTATCCACTGAGTCAAACCGGTTTTGGCTAGAAATCTTTTCTCTCTGAATACAAAGGTTCCTGGTTATAGATTACCATTGGTGTTTTAGTAGCTTAAGTTAGCTGCCTGAAGCCTTTTTACTGCAGAATTCTTAAAAATCAGATAGTCAAACATTCACACAAATGAAAAAAATTTAATTAGCAAATTAGAGATATAATTTATCTAATTTATTGAAAATAGTCAAGTTATATATCAACAAAAATTTCCAATGAACAAAATATACGTTAAAAATCAGGGCAGTTTTGTTACTCCTTCACCTAAGTATCTTCCATGATTTCTGTCCCAGATGTAATGTCAGAGTTAAACATCAGTCCTTATGTTCAGAAACACACCAAACAGCCTTGCTATATAGCTGGTCTGTGTCCAACCATATGACAGAAAATAACTAATTGTTTTGAAATAAACAACCTCACAGCAAATGAGCCTGGGTTTTGTTTAAAGGATTAATTACTCAGTTTATCTTAATGAGTTTTTATCCATTTCATGTATTGTTATTCCTACTGAAATTAAGTCTCAGAAGCTTCCCACTCACATTTCTTGCATCTTTTTCAATAAATGGGAGCTGCTTCTGGTCAACATGTAGATCTCTCTCTCTCTCTCTCTCTCTCTCTCTCTCTCTCTCTCTCTCTCTCTCCATCATCTCCATCTCTATCTCCATCTCTATTTCACTTTTGCCTTTTGCTTTCCTCCCTGTCAACTCTACATATGGAGTAAGTATTTCTCCTCCCCTTCTCCCACCTAACACGGTGGAACAAGTTAATTCTATTGAAGTTTTCAAGAATAGTGTATAAGATAGAAACCAAACTGGCTTAATGCAGGCATAAACATCTTCATGTTTTACATGAATAGAAATATACCATTGAAATGTTTTGAGAAAGAATGAAGCCATGCCTTTTGAGATAATAAAAAATTTGAGAAAAGAGGAAAAATTAGAGATTCTGACATGAAGTCTAAAACAGCAGAGATCAAACAAGTAGTGAAGGAGCTGGCAAGAAGAGAGCTAACATGATTGAAAATTTCTTATATGCCTAACGCTTGAACTATTAAGCATTGCTGCCATACACTTAGTATTATCCAAAGACATTGAAGCTCAGAGATTTCATAAAATTCCCTGAAGACTCACATGTTGCAATTCTTGGTGGCAGAAATCCTTATATACAAGTACAGGCATATGATTTTTTGTAAAGCCACTTTGGAGCAAAAAGAGTAGGCAATTATTACTATTATTATTATTTTTAACCAATAACAATTATGATTCTTTTTATATAACATTTTTTGGTGTGCTGCAGAATTTTAGTACTTAGTTTGTGTGCTATGAGATGAAAAAGGTTGAAAATCATTGCCTTAGCCAGATGTCCCCCCATTTTGATTAGTGTAATGGAATTCTGAGTAAGCCTAACAGAATTGCCTCCTGGTCTACTCTGAACCCACCTTGTACTAAGCCATGTTTCCTTTCAGATCTTAATAGCTAAACGTTGAAGTTGATGGATTAAAGCAATGCTTTTTTTATTAAAAACACATACTGAGAAATATAAACTTAAGGAAGAATAAAGATTGCTCTGAAAATTGAACACATAAAGCACATAACACAAAAGAGAATGGAGTTACATTAAAATGAGTATAATTTAAAAGTCAAATTTAAATATATGCAGAAAGCATATTGAAATTATGTGTATTTTAGCCATCAAGAACAGACAATATTATTTGCCTCAAAATTCTTAAGTTTCGGTAATGAAATAATATAATGTTTAAAATATGGGGAAAACCACTGTAAAAACTGAGTAGTGTTCCTATGGCAACAGAAAACCATTTAACTAGTCTTAGGCTATGAAAAGTGAAAATGGATTCTTGCTCTATGAGAAATAATATTAAAGAGGGATATGCAACATAGTAGTTGCACTTTGACTTCATAAATATTCTAGTAATATTTAAAAGCACATTTCGTATAGAAACATTACATTCTGAGTCTTTGGAATTATTTTTTTTATGAAGAAATGATAGCTCTAAAACTGAAGACAAAATTGATGTTTCTTGGGATAAGAATGGTACATCAATTTTTTTTTTCAATTTTTGCCTCATTTAACATATATTTATTAGCCTTCTATTATGCACTATGACCGGTACTGTGAATAAAAAGTGAACAACACACAATCCGTATTATCTTAGAAAGAAAAATGAAGTAAAAAAAAAAAAAAGACACTGAGCATTTAATCATATATATAATTATATATTACCATACAATATTTATGTATGTTGTTCCAGCTGATGGAAAGAAGGATAGAAAAAAAATTCCTGACGTAGGGAGAATGCATAGTAAATTCTGGAAACTGTTTGAAAAAATCCAATAGGGGCCCAAACATACAGGATCTTGTAAACAAGTAAAGGCTTAGGCTTTAGAAGGCAATAGAAACTATTGAAGTGCTAATTAAGAAATTAAGTGCTTCAGTTTTCATCTCAGAGAAAATTAAATTTCAGAATACATTGCTCAGTTTTGTTGTGAAAACAAACATTAAACGCTTATAAAACAGCAAAGTGTTTGTATGTGACTGGCTGCTGGTCACCGGCGGCTCAGTTCTGCCTGTCAGGCTACAGGCTGCTTTCCAAGAGTTTTTCATTTTTAGATCAGGCTGGAGGAGCAACTCCTATTTGGGACATGCTTTTCTTGTGGCACATCAAACATAGCTCCCAGCAACCCACAAGGTTCTACAGCATCTGGAGAAAGTGAAACCAGATCTTTTCGGCTCCAATTTCATTGGCTCCCACTAGTCACACAGCCAAGAGGGGTCAAGTTTCAGAAAGTGTAGGTACCTAACCAGATGACAGGTATGGCATGGGGATAGGAGGGGCGATATATAATCCTTCACTCAAGAAGGAATAGAATAGTTAGGAACAATTAAACAATCTGCTCAGAGAATTTTATGATGTACCCGTGTTTAAATACACTTTTGCAATACTAATCAATAAAAGCAAGATTATATAGCAAGGTTATATCATTCTTCAAATCACCTTGCTTGCTACTTAGTTATAAAGATACAGGTGGTAGATTTATCATGAAGTAAGCATTTAGAAGAGGTATTCAAGGATGACTACTTCAAGCAATAATTTGAAGGCATATGACAACTTTACAAAGTATGCATACTCCAATAAAAAAGAAAACAAAATTTTAAAAATCTCAGCAAACAGATTTCAAAGCTTGCATTTGTGACTCAGATGTATTTATAATTTTATTTCCTCCACATCAAACAATTTAGTTTTAAATATTTCATGACCAGAATATTAGGGCTTACCTCTAATTGTTTTGTCCCATACAGCACTATCTCATGTAAATAGGCATTAAAACTTAGCCAACCACTTCTAATAAAATGAATGTAGTTGATTCATGAACATAGTGAGTGTAATCATTTGATACTTAAAATATTAATCATATTTTATTTGAGAATTTATACTTTAGCTTCATCAGAGATAGATAATAAAAATATGTGTACTGACTAAATTAAATAATTTCTTCCTACTGTGTACTTTTTAATGATGAGGGAGTTTCTAAACTCGTATACAATTATTCCTTGCCATTGAAAAATGCGCCTAATGATCTGTCCTCCTGGGAATTTTACCAGTCTGTCTAGAAATTTGAACACCTCCTCTTTGATCAAAGTGTCCCAAGGACAGGAATTTTAATCTTTCTAAAAAAATACCTTAACCATACTAATAAATTCTAATTTTTGCAAGTTTTATTCCATGAAAGTTTGTTTTCATTAAGTATGCCCTATTAAAAATAACCTGATAGATCCTCCCTTCCCCCAACTGATGGACGGAGTATGACGTAAACTCCACCTGCAGCCGGACATTCCTGAACACCTTATATGGACTGTACATTGAACCACCAATCAGCACCTGCCATATACCCTAAGCCCCCAATTCCTAAATCCATAGGTGCCTAATCATGTGCCTTACATGACACCACCAATCAGCGTGTGCTGAGTGCCCTAAGCCCCGTCCCCTCTTTTCCTCCCCTTAAAAGGCACTCTCACCCCGGCACTCTCTCTCTCTCTCTCTCTCTCTCTCTCTCTCTCTCTCTCTCTCTCTCTTTCCCCTCTGGAAGGCGGCCAGCAGGGTGATCGCCAATAAAGCCTGTGTCCTGGTATCCCATGGTCTCCGGCCCTCTGTTTCATCTTTCATAACCCATTTGTACTGTAATTGCTTTCTATTGCTATATGTCATATTACTACAAATTTAGCTATTTGCAACCATATGTATTTATTGTCTTGCATTTTCCTTGGGTCGGAAAGCTATGTACAGGTTAGCTGGCATGTATGCTCAGAGTCTCACTAAGCCAAAATTCAGGTGGCAGCCAGCACTGCAATCTCATTTTAGGCATAAGGTCATTCCAAATGTTGTTGGCAGAATTCAATGCTTTGAGGCTGTAGGGACATTTCTTGCTAGCTGTAGGTCAGAACTCCCAGAGGCCACCCTCAGGACTTTGCCACATGCCCCCACCTCTTAAGCAGTTCACAACATCCTAGTTTGCTTCTTCAAGGGCAGCAGGATAATCTACTGTTTGACTCTCTGACTTCTTTTAAGAGCTCAACTGATTGTATCAGGCTCACTCGGAAAAATCTCTTTGATTAGTTCAAAGTCAACTGATTAGAAAACTTATTTATATCTGCAGAATCTCTTTTGCCATATAAGGTCACATAATCAGAACAACAATAGCCCATCACATTCACAGGTCCTTCCCACATGCAAGGGGAGGCAATGATTCTTCAGGACCATCTTAGACCGCTTCTGACCACAAATGGTTACAATTTTTTTAACTTCTATTTTTTATAACTGGCCCTGCTGATTCACTTAACATTCTAAAAGCATAAAAATACAACTTAAACTCAACACAATTAATTATAAGTTCAATTTGACAAATGATATGCCTGGGAGATACTTTAGGGGGAACAATCACAATATATACCATATTGAGAAACCATCTACAATGAAAATCTCACTTCCTATAAACCTATATTTTAAAAATTTTTACTATAAACAGTGAGTGAAACAAAGAGGTCCAAAAGGGAACTAATATTGGTTCTTTAATCATTCCACTCCCGCGAATTCCTACATTTCAGTCCTGGCCTTTCACTTATGACCTTTCTTCTAAAAATGATCCTGCAGGAACAGCAACAAGGCGAATCTCCATTAGCAACCTCTGAAGACAGGGAAATTAGTAAAAAGTATCATCTCAGGATACTGTAGATTTTCAATAAGCAAGCAAACAAATCAATAAAAGAGAGAGAAAGAGAATATGAGTTGGCAAACCTAATCATACTTCAACCAATGTAAAATTCTGGCATTTGTGTTTTCACCCGAATGCTCAGCAAATTCCAGTTATATTTATTTTCTTCTGTTTTAAATTCTTAGAATAACCTTTAATATTGAAAAATATGTAGATAGCTGAACCAATTTTTTTCTTTCATTAGGAGTAGAAATAGGTGAACATTGATAAATGTTAAATGATGAAGGAAATGGTTATTTTTGAATATAAGTAAAAAAGTTCTAAGGCTAATAAAAAATAAAAATCTTTAGACACAGTTAGAGTTGCCATTTTTGATGAAACAATCATCTAATTTTAGCATGGTATAAATTACAGTATAAATATTTAATTGTTTATCAAAACTATTCAAGGGAGAGATGGGCTTTTAGGTGGATTCTGCAGGCAGGCATAAAGAAATGCTGAATTACCCAATTCGATTAGAACTTGAAAGCTGCACACCGAGATTCACTGCCCAGGTGAGTGGATTGACATTTCCTTATTTTTCTGTGATACTTTTTAGTGTTTATAAGCTTCCTTCACTTTTATATAATTTACCCTAACATAAAATATATGAATTGGATTTTAAAGATTGGAGATCTGAGTTATAAACTATAGTTTTATGAAGTTGAATAAGATGAACCTGAATATACAAGAATAGAAAAAATTAATCAAAACATAACTTAAAAATATTGAACATGCTACCCTCCACAGTGGCAGAAATATGAAAAATGGATAGTAAAATACACTGAAATCTCACTATAATGCTTTAATCCTGAAAACTCACAGAAAAAAATCATCCTACATTTTACCAGAGACGTTTGGACGGTAAAGACAGAAAAAGAATCTGAAAACTGAAGTTATCTTTTGCTCTGATCCCTTTAGGCCTGTGTTATAGGAAGATTTCACAGTATCCTTTCAGTCATCAATAAAATGAACAGATATTTAAAGATTCCTGAATTTACTCATACTTCTAAGAATATTTTATCAACTCTTTCTACAAATCATTTAAACATTATTTTACCACTTAAAATAAGAACAAAAATTAAGACATGGAACTAAAAATCAAATCATAGTTTTAACCTTTTTTTTTTTCACTTTGCAAATTTACTTCAGGAAATTTTTGGTGTTTATTTCAAGACATTGTAACACACATACAGATTCTGGTAACCACCACACCAATCAGGGTTCAGAATAGTTCCATCACCCCTCAAAAAACTCCTTTGAGCTACCCTCTGTAGTCACAGCATGCCCCAACCCATGCAAACACTGACTTGCCCTCACTACAGCTTTGTTTTAATATCAGAATTTCATACAAATGAAATATGCAGTACGTAACCTTTACACGTGAAATATTGTATATTGGTATAAACAAGAGTAACCAAAACACACACACACACACACACACACACACACACACACACAACATAACTACAATCATGTAGAATTCATTAACAACTTTGTGGAAATATAGCTTAAATGTCTGCCCGCAGGTGTGGAGTTGAAGATACAACTAGTTCTGTAATACATGAGGGCAGAATGAAAGGATAGAGGGGGGCATCTGTCACCAGGCTAAGACAGGAAAATGTAAAGCTGTCCCCCAATTCACCTCTCAGTAGTATTTATCTTTTAGATATGTCTTACTACTTCAGAATTTATTTTGAACTGGCTGTACCCACTTCCCCCTTTGGCAGATGGGGCTACGCTACATCCACATGTTAGGGTCAATTAATTTGTGAAAGAGCTCCAACAGCTTTGACCAAAGCTCCTTTCCATTTATTAAGGCATCAGAGAGCTGCCATATGTTAATTGCTAATCCATTCCTCAGAATAGTGAGACAACAAAAAGGCATAATTTACATAGCATATTAAATTACTGTTCTTTTTCAATATAAGTGGATATTTCTATAACATTAAGGATAAGCTTTCCCCTAAGAATTTATTTTATCCCTTATTTGTGAACTTGTTTTCTCTAATCTAGTTTTTTAAGGGAAAAAATTATATATATATCCTATATATTATATATATATATCCTATATATTAAAAGGCTAATAAGCAAATCAACTGAATGGTGGAACTACTGGTCGCTATGATGCCCACTGACCACCAGGGGGCAGATGCTCAATGCAGGAGCTTCCCCCTGGTGGTCAGTGCTCTCCCTCAGGGGGAGCGCCACTCAGCCAGAAGCCCTGAGCCAGGCTCACAGCTGGCGAGCACAGCAGCAGTGGCGGGGGCCTCTCCTACCTCCGCTGCAGTGCTAAGGATGTCCGACTGATGGACATCCCCCGAGGGCTCCCGGACTGCCAGAGGGTGCAGGCTGGGCTGAAGGAACCCTTCAAGTGCACTAATTTCATGCACTGGGCCTCTAATGTGTGTGTGTGTGTGTGTGTGTGTGTGTGTGTGTGTGTGTGTGTGTGTATATATGAAAAAAGGACTTTCCAATGACTTTTTTTTTTTTTTTGAGCTAGCATAGAAAGATTTATTTCTGTGGACTTATGCCCCTGAGTTTCCAAGGTCCCATTTCCTTTTGTCCCACCAAGGAAAAAGTGTAGCTGGGGCTTCAATGGGGCTAGAATCAGGGGCAGCATGCTGAGTTTCCTTTCCATGTTGGAGCCTAGTCCCGTCCAGCATCAGGCTAGCTTAGCTTGTGCTCCCACTGCAGTCTATCAGCCCACTGCAGGTGAGATGGGCTGACAGACCGTCCGCAGGGCCACATGGCTTGGAGGAAACACAGGCGAATGCAAGGAAGCAGGAACAAGAGAGCCCCACAAGCCAAGAGCCAAAGTCATAAGAAAGTGAACTCCTTTGTTTGGGGGATTAGGTATCCCAAAATTTTCAGGGGCTCGTAGTGGCCCTGCCCATTCTGGCCAATGATCTCCGTTTCCAAGTTTGACTGGCAAGCACCTTCCCTAGTTACCCCAACTTCATTGACTTTTGATTCATCTTTAAAAATGGATTGAAAATCATGGTTATAATAATTTATAATATAGGACAAATCCATAAAATTAGTTTATGATGGAAAATGCATAACTTTATATTAATTAAGAGTTTGTCTTATTAGCTAGGCCAGTGGTCGGCAAACTCATTAGTCAACAGAGCCAAATATCAACATTACAACGATTGAAATTTCTTTTGAGAGCCAAATTTTTTAAACTTAAACTTCTTCTAATGCCACTTCTCCAAAATAGACTCGCTCAGGCCGTGGTTTTTTGTGGAAGAGCCACACTCAAGGGGCCAAAGAGCCGCATGTGGCTCGCGAGCCGCGGTTTGCCGACCACTGAGCTAGGCTGTTCAGCTAGTAAAGTGATGGAGTAGACAAACTAAATAAAATTATTGCAACTAGCTGGGGCTGTCACATCTAGAAAGTGATAAAGAAGGTTTCACTGGCAGGAATGCAGACTGGTGCAGCCATTGTAGAAAACAGTACGGAGATTCCTCATAAAATTAAAAATGGAACTCCCATATAACCCAGTGATCCCACTTCTAGGAATATATCCCAAGAAGTCAGAAACATCAATCAGAAAGGATATATGCACCCCTATGTTCATAGCAGAACAATTTGCAATAGCTAAGATTTGGAAACAGACTAAGTGCCCATCAGCAGATGAGCAGATTAGAAAACTGTGGTACAGCTACACAATGGAATACTATGCTGCTGTAAAAAAGAAAGGATTCTTATCATTTGCAACAGCATGGATGGATCTGGAGAGCATTATGCTAAGCGAAATAAGACAATCGGAGATAAATATCACGTGATCTCACTCATTTGTGGAATATAATGAGCAGCATAAACTGATCCAGAGACATAGAAGCATCGAACAGACCATCTAACCTCAGAGAGAAGGTGTTTGGGGGGCAGGGGTTAAGAGATCAACCAAAGGACTTGTATACATGCATATAAGCATAACCAATGGACACAGACAGTAGGAGGGTGAGGGCATGTGCTGTGGGGTGGGATGGCCAGGGAGAGATCAATGGGAGGAAAAGGAGACATATGTAATACTTTAAACAGTAAAGAATTTAAATTTAAAAAAAAAGAAGAAGTTTTCAGTCTTATTTGAATTTATGTGTTTCATTGGTTGGATGGTTTGAACAAACACATTGAATCTCTAGCCATAAGGAAAGTTAGTGAGAAAACCTCCAAAGTGTTTGATGGAGATAAGGCTTCTTATCAATTACAAATGTACTAGTATGTTTAAAAAATCAGTGATTGAAGAAAGGAATCAAAATTCAATTTATGCATCCTATTTTCTGTCAGTGTCTCTTTCCTAATATAAGACTTTAAAAATCTACCAGTTATTCATCCTAGTATTTACACATTGGTGAGACTATACTGATTCACATATACTCCACTGCCCTGGAAGGTTGTAAAGTATTAACAATGAAAGTTGCTCATATATAATAGCAAAGCTGTGTCCTGAAACATTATGTTTTGATCCTTGCAGCTTAGAGAGCTGTCACACAAAATTTCAAAGGCTAAAATCTGGCCCACAATCTGCAAGGCCTTGGAAAATAGCTATTTCCCAAATAAATCTCATAATAATATTTTTATTTTGTTCTTGTGTGCTACATACTCATGCTACAGCTGGTCCATTTCTCCACTAAGGACAATTAGACAATTCATGTATTTTCCTCTGTTGGGTCTTTTATTCCGCAAACTACTTGAGAAGTCATTGGCCTTGATTAAGAACAATAAACATTCACTGAGCCTCAGCTATGTGTCAGGTGCTTTATTAATAACACCTTTAAAAGAAGAGAGTCCAAAGCAAACATACCCAGTTAGAACCCCTACTTTCAATCCCTCTGAGGATTGTATCTGTCCAACCACTTGGAACATTCAGAACCTGTACCTGCTCAGTTGATGAATTTTGTGCTGCTGTAAATAGGATACAGAACAATCAGCATTGCATCTGCAGAGCTATCAATGTTTAGTAAACTGTCAGGAGTAAGTGTTCTTTAGGCGCTTACAAGTCAGAAGGTAACACCGGAGTGGAATGGGACTACGACAAAGGAGGACTGGGTTTGATCTGGTGAGGAGAAGAGAATAATCCATCCCGTGCAAAAGCATGAAGTGGTGCATGTTTTAGTGTCTGCCACTCCACGTTGCATTCCCTTTGGCTCCATGGAAACAATAATTTCTTTTCACTTCACATACCAGCAACTAGCATTTCTCTATCCACCCACTAAGAAAATTTGTTCTTGAAAAGAATATAACTTCCTTCACTCTAAGGTGTAAAATATAAAACTCTTCACATTCTATCCCATCTGTCAAGCAAATGCTGGAGATGAATCGGTGTATAATGTAAAGAGCACCCTCTGATCCTGCCACCTCAGGTCTGACTGCCTTTGCCTTCAAGATAAAAAGTTTAGCCCAACCGGTGTGGCTCAGGGGCTATGAACCAGGAGTTCACAGTTTGATTCCCGGTCAGGGCAAATGCCCAGGTTGTGGGCTCAATCCCCAGGATGGGGCGTGCTGCAGGTAGCCGATCAATGAGTCTCTCTCATCGGTGATGTTTCTATCTCTCTCTCCCTTTCCCTTCCCCTCTGAAATCAATAAAAATATATTTTTTAAAAATGTTTTTTAAAAAGAGAAAAAGTGTATAACCCAACTCAGAGCATCTTGTTCTCTTTTGGGGAATCTGGAATCCTGGGAAGAGGAAATAAACCAGTGCCAGGGAAAAAAAATAGGAGAGAGCAAAATATTAGACTTTTAATTATTCTTCTCTAGTGATTTCAGTTTTATCCCTGACTTAATTTTGGCTCTTGGTCCTATGCAGCTAACCTAGCATCAAGTCACTGTAAGCTCATAAACGCAAATCACAGATGACCACCAGGCAACGATGCAATCCCTGCATCCCTCTCCACGTGCAGTTTCTAGCCTGCCTCCTCGCACGATAGGCTCCTGGTTCCAAATTCTTGATTCCTAATGGTAACTTGAACACATGCCTCCAAACTTCACCCCTCTTGTTCTGGTTGGCTGGTAAACTCTAGCCTTTTGAACCCTAGTGATTCTCTACTGTTTTTGGAGTTACCTGTGGGCAGAAAAGGGTTAACTCAGCAGGCCTAAGTTATTGAAACCTTGGACATTCCAATGAAAGGCCTGTCTTCAGGACAGACCCTCTGCTGGCTCCTGTAAAATAATCTCTGAACGCCCCCCACCCCAAAAAAAGAGGTGCTTTTGTTAAATAGAGTTTTAATGGGCAGAATGAAAATAAATATCCATAGTAAAGTAGCATTTAAAGCTTTATACTCTAATCTATGCACGGTTTTTGGTTGTCTCTCACAGAATTTTGCTACCACCCCAACTTCGTATCTTTCTTTAGCAATAAAAGTTTACTGTGTACAAAGATATGCTGCCATGCCTCTGTGTCTCTGATCATGCTATTGCCTGTGTTTGGAAAATCCTTCCTCCTCTTCTTTATCTTTTGAAATTTTATTTATCCTTCAAAACTCAGTTCAATATAACATTTTTGATGACACCCCTCATAAGGCACCAGTTAAAATTACCTCTTTACTTTGTGCTGATTTAGGCAATCAGTTTACACTTTAATTATGAACTCACAGTCTTAGAGTTAGTTGTGTGTATCTGCTGTCCATCAGCAGATTAAAGATCAGGAAAAAGCCCTGGCCGGCATGGCTCTGTGGATAGAGCCTCCACCCATGCACTGGTTTGATTTCCTATCAACGGTGGGTGCCTGGGTTGCAGGTTCCACTCTTGGACCTGGTGGGAGCACATTGATGTTTCTCTCTCTCTCTCTTTCTTCCCACCCCCACCCCTTCCATTCTCTTTCCTTCCATTCTCTCAGCAACAGCAAAAATCAATGAAAAAAATATTTTTGGAGGAGGATTAACAACAACAAAAAAATGGGGGGAAAAGTCTTTTATTTATTTTTCTATTTACTAATTTGTGGCAGTACCCACGAGTAGCTGGAATTGCAGCCCCTACCATGATTTTTTCACTGTTCCCCATTTGTACCCTCTCAATTTATAATCTAAGAAGAAAGCAAAATTTTTATCCAAAAACAGTATCAAGACAAGGCTTCTGGCCTCACCTTCCCACCTAACTGCAACCAGTAAGCACAACCCATGTGGATATTCTGGAATCACTTCGAATTCTAGTGTTTTTTATCCTAATAAACAGTAAATATTCCAATTAACTTTGATCGAAGCAAAAAGATACCAAGTTACCCTTAAAATATTCTCGTTGACCCACAACTAATCATCCTACTAGTCAGTTGGCAAGTTGTTGAAAATTAGGGTTTATGTAACAGGTGTTTAGTCAAGATTGTAGGATGAGAGTATATGTAAGCATAGAGATAGATTTAATTCAGATACTTTATATATAATACAGAATTGCTTTATATGCAGGTCTAAAGAGCAGAAAGAATTCATCATTTGTCATGAATAAATGAATTATACACTGAGTGGCCAGATTATTATGATCTCTGAACGCATAATAATCTGGCCACTCAGTGTATATCCTATATAATAAAAGGCTAATATGCAAATTGTCCCCTCGACCAGGAGTTCGACCAGCAGGCAGGCTGGCCAACCACCCATGTCCCCTCCCCCTGGCCAGGCTGGCCGGACCCCACCCATGCACAAATGCATGCACTGGGCCAATATTATATATATATATATATATATATATATATATATATATATATATATTACACACACACACACGCACACACACATACACTGAGTGGCCAGATTATTATGCGTTCAGAGATCATAATAATCTGGCCACTCAGTGTATATTATACACGAAGCTATGACAAAGGTCACTTTTTTAAAAACAGCATATTCATAACCAGCATAGTTAGTTCTGTGACCATACCTATTGCTGTCTTTTCACAGAACTGATGACTGGATCACAACCAAACTTGTCAGCTGAATTCCAGCTACAGAATTCATGTTTCTCATAACTATATGAGAGGAAAAGGCGCACAGCCTCACTTCTAAGCCATCAGCTGAGAACACAGTGTCAGTTGGAAAACGATAAGATTTAACCTTTAAATGAGTTCCTTCTATATAAACCACTTAGAAAACATAAATATAAAACTTTATTTTCTGATACATTTCAGATTTCAGCCAAAGCTAGAAAGGGAACCTGTAATGTAACAGAAAAATTTTTCCTGCCTGCTGACATGCATATAGCTGTCTAAAATAATCTCACTAAACTGGTACATATCATGCAGTTACAGATTCTCATAACATAAATATTCAGTATACAGCAAAAATTAGCACATCAAAATTTTAAATTTAATTATTTAAATCATTTATTTTTGCCTTTACTTTCATATTTTCCCCCAAAAGCTGAAATATATCCTATTACATAGAAAAAAAATTTAATAAATATATGATGGATATTTTACTTTTATTTTTAGGTTCAGTCCTAGATTTGAAGACCTTTTTTGGGTTATAAATTTGTTTACCTTTTATAAATGCTGGTTTTAGAAAATTAAACAATAATAATGTTTAATTTTTAAGCATGTAGATGCAAAATATACCATTTATGGTCTTCAATAGCATGCCTACTAAATCTTCCTACCTCAACTTTTCTCTACTGTTGTAAAATAACAGGATGATTCAATTACATTGACCTCAGATTACTGTATAGTTCAATGACAATGTCTTTTGTATGTACTCTAATGAAAATCAGATATTAGAAAGGTTCAGACATGCAAATATCTGAGTTCAAATACCAGACCAATCGCTTAGTAGTTATGTAACCATGGCAATCTACTCAAACCTCCTTGTGCCTACTTTTCCTCCTGTATGATTTGGTGATAATAATAGTACTTAACTCACACAATTTTTATGAACATGAAATGAGTTAGTCTATGAACAGTGCTAGACAACTTGCAAATGCTCAGTAACAGTTACTTGGTGTTTTCGTCCAGCTTTGTCACTAGATAATGTGGATCATCAGGCAAGTCATTGACTCTCTTTTGTTGCCACTGGGGAATTATAACCCACCCACCCCACCCCTCGTTTGACATTGTTTCTGTAAATGCAGAAACTGACTAATATGTAGCTTGTAAATAAATAGCAAGTTTGTATAAGAATCCAAGAAACTAGGTACAGAAGGTACAGAGTCTGACCTTCGGTCATCTCAGTTTTAGGAGAATTGCTGAACTTCAACAATAAAACCAGGATTATGAACACCAGGATGACGCACGCCAGACTACCCCTTGACCAGTTTGAGATCCTTATCAGAGTGGACTGTGCTGGCTTGCACATAGAGAGCTTTTTACATCCCTCCCCTTGAGCTCTTTGTTCTGCTTTCCCTCTCCCTCCTTAAGAAAAGCTCGGCCTGCGCGGAGATGTTGAGATGGGCTTTGGACAAGAGTCTCCCATCTTCTCGGGTGGCTGACACTTCCATAAGCCTCTTTCCTTTTCCACCAGCATCTGTCTCACAGGTTTGGCTTTTGAAGCATCAGGCAGAGGAAACTTGGCTTCAGTTACACCCTCAGTGCAAGGTTTAAAAATTTCAGTAATTTACATATTAAATTAAAAGTATCTTTTAAATGTAAGTGATCAGTCTTAAAGAAAATGAAGTAAAGAGAGTTTAAAATGTGTTAAAAGGCCCGAGGTTGTTTTTCTCAGTGGTTAGAGCCTCAGCCCTTGGCCCGGAGGGTCATGGATTGGATTCCTGTTCAGGGGCACATATGGCCTGTGTGGGAAGCAACCGATTGATGAGAGACACATCGATGTTTCTCTCTCCCCCTCTTCCCTTCCTTCCACTCTCTAACAATCAATGAGAAAATATCCTCTAGGATTTTTTTTTAAAAAAAAGTGTTAAAAGTAGGTATAACAGTAGATGGAAAATATGAGAAGCAGAAAATAAGAGTGAGAGAGGATAAACAAAAACAGTGTCTATTCCTGAACCTGGAATTCTATAAACACTGAAACCAATGTGTGAAACCAATGAATGTATATCTTCAGATCTTACAATGTGTTTATTTTTATCTCCAGTTTACTAATTGGAAAACAGAAGTTCAGAAAATTTAAGTAAATTACCCAAGTTTCACAGCAGAACTACAATAAGGTTGGGTTGGGCTTCAAACTCAAGTCCTCTGCCAATAAATTTGTGTTTTTCTCTAAGATAATAAACTGCCTCTCAGTTGTCACTAAAGGTAGTCGGAGTGCTGGGGCGTCTCCTCCCCATTGGCCAAGATAGCGGCAGGGGGAGGTTCTTACACTGAGCGCACCAAAAGCTAGAGTATGAATGGATAGGGCCTGAGTGCGCCAAAAGCTATATGTGTGAAAGGATGGGATCAGAGCAACAGAAAGCTGGGAAGATGAATGGATAGGGGCCTGAGGACCCAAAAGTTAGCAAGATAATTGAATAGAAAAAAAGCCCTCCCCTCCTTAACCCTATAAGAAGGGACGGGATTGAGCAGGAAGAGGGAATTGGTCTTCGAGGCTGGAGTCTACCATTCTCCCAGGTCTTGTGCCTCTTGAATAAAACTTCTTTCCTTTTGTACAAGCACCTGCAAGCACGAGTTTGGCTTTCCTTGAGTCAGGCAGCCAAACAAAATCGGTTACAACAGTTGCGTTAAATCACATCACGAAAGTCTGTATGAGATAATGGTAGTAGCCTAGACTGAGCTAGCCAAACACTTCAGAAAGACTATGTTTCTTTTCCATTAAACACAAGTGGAACATATGGTTCAGGTAGCCAGACAAATTTAAGTGGTAACGGTGTCATCGGGATCCTAAAGGAAGAAGCTGAATAATAAATTGCCACTAGAAAAAACATTAACAGTGCAGAAGTTAGGAGAATTGACATAATCTTCTATAGGTTTGTATAAGGTCAACTATGTATACTGTATTTTATATTGTATTGTGTTGTATATATCAAATTGTATAAGGAATTTTAAGAATAGTTTTGGCAGGCACAATTTTAACCTTTCATATTGGCTTTAGAACCTAACATTACACTTCCTATCCACTAGTGAGAAGCAAATTTAATCTGTTCTCCCTGTGACACTCTGCTTCTTATATTTCCCACTAGAGGCTTGATGCACAAAATTCATTCATGGGTAGGGTTCCTAGGCCTGGCTGGCGATCAGGGTTGATCTGTGGGGTGACCAGTGGGGCAATTGGGGGGGGGCCCCACTGGCATCTGCCTTGGCAGGCCTGGGGCCTGTGGGCTGGGGGCAGCTGCTGTGTTGAGTGTTTGCCCCCTGGTGGTCAGTGCATGTCATAGCAACAGGTTGTTCTGCTGTTCAGTGGATTTGCATATTAGGCTTTTATTATATAGGACTAGAGGCCCAGGGCATGAAATTCATGCATGGGAGAGGGGGTGTCCTTCAGTCAGCCTGCACCCTCTCCAATCTGAGACCCCTCGAGGGATGTCCAACTGCCCGTTTAGGTCCGATCCCATCGGGCAGTCAGACATCCCTCTCACAATCTAGGACTGCTGGCTCCCAACTGCTCGCCTGCCTGCCTTCCTGAGTGCCCCTAACCACTTCTGCCTGCCAGCCTGAGCACCCCCTAACCACACCCCTGCCAGCCTGATTGATGTTTAACTGCTCCCCTGCCAACTTGTTTGCCCCCAACTTCCCTCCTCTGCTGGCCTGGTCACCCCTAACTGCCCTCCCCTGCAGGCTTGATCGCCCCCAACTGCCCTCCCTTGCAGGCCTGATTGCCCACAACTGCCCTTCCTTGCAGGCCTGATCACCCACAACTGCCCTCCCTTGCAGGCCTGGTCCCTCCTAACTGCCCTCCCCTGCTGGCCATCTTGTGGTGGCCATCTTGTGTCCACATGGGGACAGGATCTTTGACCACATGGGGGCAGCCATCTTGTGTGTTGGAGTGATGGTCAATCTGCATATTACTCTTTTATTAGATAGGATAGATGCCTGGTGCATGGGTGAGGACCAGATGGTTTGCCCTGAAGGTGTCCCGGATCAGGGTGGGGGTTCCCTTGGGGCATGGGGTGGCCTGGGCGAGGGGCCTGTGGTGATTTACAGGCCAGCCACACCCCTCGGCAACCCAAGTGGAGGCCCTGTTATCTGGCATTTATTTATCTTCTACAATTGAAACTTTGTAGTCTGGAGTGGAGCCAAGCCTTCTGCTCCCTTCGTGGCAGCAGTCATTTTTGTTGGGATTTATTTATCTTTTATAATTGAAACTTTGTTGCCTTAAGTGGAAGCCTGGGCCTGCCAGGGTGTGCGGAAAGCTTGGCTTCCTCCATCGCCAGGGAAAATCAAGCCTCCCTTCTGCTCTCTCTGTGGCCGCAGCCATCTTGGTTGAGTTAATTTGCATACTCGCTCCTGATTGGCTAGTGGGCATGGCTTGTGTGTGTAGCAGAGTGATGGTTACTGTGCATATTACTCTTTTATTATTTAGGATATTTGTGTAAGTAGGCTAATTGCATAGTCCACAAATGTCAAAATTTCAGCAGCTTACCACAGTGAACATTTATCTCTCATTCAAAATGCCTCAAATAGGTTTTCCTAATTAGTGGGTAGTTCTCCTTCAAGCTGAGATCCAGGGACCTAGGCCTCTTCCTTATTGTGAGTGGGCTCTTTCATCTTCTCCACTTGGCTTCTTCAATCTATGGACCATCTGCAACAAGGTGAACAGCATGAAAAAAGATATCATAAATGGGAGGCTTCATGCACCTCTTCTGGAAGCATTTCTACTACATATACATTCTACATTGTATACATTACAATGTATATGCAATATACATCCCTTTGGCTGGAAAGCTGTTACATGTTTACTCCTATATACAAGAGAAGATGAGAAAAGCAATCTAACTCTGAGCACAAGAGGATCTGCGAACAAACTCTCCAGCCTGAGACATAGACTCTCTACCTGAAGTTAATATCTCGTTCTGGAGTTCCACATATCCATGTTTTGAGGACCACTCCAAATGCAAGCTTCCTAAGAAGCTTGCTGGGCCTCCCCAACACAGATGTTGTTTCTGCCATATGTGAACCATTAAACAAATCTCTGGGGTTTTATTTTGTTTTTACATTGCTCTTAAGGAATTTACCCTGAAGGCAAAATAGAGAGGTTAAAGATGTGATTCAGGAACCAACATCACAATTTCAAACTCCAACAGGTTTACATATAAACTTCATGACCTTGGAATTTTACTTTAACTCTCTGTGACTTAGTTTCCTTATCCATAAAAAATACATATTCAAATCAAAGATTGGACAAAAGAGTCAGTTGGTGAGATACACAGATATGCCTTAGAGAAGTACCTGGCACATGGTGAATATTCAATAAATGTTATCAATTATCTTAAGTCTGTGATTTATTATCCATTTATTTATCTCATTACCTTTACTAAACTATAAACCTCCTGAGGACCATTATATACCTTACTCTCTTTAGGGTTTTTTTTTTATTATTATTATTATTTCTATTATACCTTAGAAATATTAGGCAATGAAATACTTATTGATGTAAGAAAATATTTTTTTGTTTTTTTTATAAAAAATTTATATGCACTGTCATTTTTATGTGATGAAAAAGATAATACACCAAAAATATATAATAATGCTTCATATTAAATTGTAAAATATTAAAATACATTTATAATTCTCCTTATTACTTCACACAGCTTAGTACATAAATGTCCACCTAAATATTAGGGTAGTATTTATGATTGCGCTTTACCCTATGTGCCCTTTATATTAATGTAAACTCTTGAACAGTGACCAAAAATCATTACAGCTTGATGTCTTTTCTGCAGCCAGGATGAAATGAATTGGTCTCAGTCCAATTCCTAGTGGACAAGTGTCTAAATCAAAAAACACCACCACAATTAGCATTACTTTAGTTAATAGTTTTAACCACTGAGGTCAAGGATAAAATGAATAATGAAATTTGAACTAACCTTGCAATGCAAGTTATAACTCCTTCCAATATATTGTTAGATAAGATTAAAGGAATATCTGCTAACTAGCTAATTTGCAGAATAAAAAGAAGACAGGGACTCCAATTAATCTGACTAGGAAGTTAGGTAGGTTTATGAAAACTAATTTTCTATAATAATCATTTATTTTACAAACTAGCGTTCCCATTGCAGGAAAAATCCTGCAATAGGGTTTCCTGCTGCACTCTACCCCGCCCCGCCTGCTCTCCTCCCTTGTCCCCCGGCCCGCCTTCTCCGCCAGCCCGCCCCGCTCTCCTTCCTTCTCCCCCAGCCCCGCCTCTGCTCCTCCCTTCTCCTCCCCCACTGGCTTGCTTGCTTCTCCGCAGCTTTGCTCCCTTCAGCATCTCTTGGCTTCTTTCTAAGCTGTCTTGATATGCAAATTAGCCGCAATGGTTGTTGGGGTAATTTGCATACTCGTCCTGATTGGTTGGTGGGCGTGGCTTGGCTGGTGGGCGTGGCTTGGGCATAGCGAAGGTGCAGTCAATTTGCATATTTGTCTATTATTAGGTATGATAGCCTTTAAAAATTTCCTTAAAAAAAAATACAGTTCTGTTTGGGTACTGGAAATATCAGGGGGAATACTTTGTGAAATATGATTGTCTAACCACTATACTCTACACCTGAAACTAATATAAAAATAATGTTGAATGCAAACTGTAATTGAAAAAAATTAGAGAAATTTTTTAAATCTTTAACTTAAAAATCTATATGAAAAATATTTAAAGTTCTACCCAATCTAACAAGAATTTTCTACCTACTATAAATTTTTCAAGTAAAGTTAAGAACTTAAATACAAGCAATTTTGTTTCATTTTGAAGTCACCATGTAGTAGACTCCCTGCCAAATTTCTAATAATTAGGAGATACACAAATATGCCCTAGGTTCCTTGTAGAAAACTAGGAGAAACTAAATGCCTGGATCCAAAGAAGTTTATCTAAGGGCTTCACAATAGAAAAGCTAAAGGTTTCTCCAGTAGCAAAAAGGTAAAACCTGAATATTCACCCCTTTACAGAGTGATGGGATTTTCTATATTTTAACAGATTCCAGATTTTATTTTTACATATGGGATAATTAAGATTCTTATAAATTGAGTTGATTTACCCAGTGATACACATTGATTTCCACTCTTTATATGGTACTTAGTATCTACCCTAAAAGATTATGCATGAATAAAAATTCTTATTTATGTATACACTAGAGGCCCGGTGCACAAAATTTGTGCATGGGGGTGGGGGTGGGGGAGTGTCCCTCAGCCCAGCCTGCACCCTCTCCAATCTGGGACCCCTCAAGGAATGCCCAACTGCCCGTTTAGGCCCGACCCTACCAGGATCAGCCTAAACGGGCAGTCGGACATCCCTCTCACAATCCAAGACTGCTGGCTCCCAACTGCTCACCTGCCTGCCTTCCTGAATGCCCCTAACTGCTTCTGCCTGCCAGCCTGATCACCCCCTAACCACTACCCTGCTAGCCTGATTGATGCCTAACTGCTCCCCTGCCAGCCTGTTTGCCCATAACTGCCCTCCCCTGCAGGCCTGGTCACCCCTAACTGCCCTCCCCTGCAGGCCTGGGTCCCTCCCAACTGCCCTTCCCTGCAGGCCCGGTCACCCCCAACTTCCCTCTTCTGCTGATCTGGTCACCCCTAACTGCCCTCCCCTGCAGGCTTGATTGCCCCCAACTGCCCTCCCTTGCAGGCCTGGTCCCTCCCAACTGCCCTCCCCTGCTGGCCATCTTGTGGTGGCCATCTTGTGTCCACATGGGGGCAGGATCATTGACCACATGGGGGCAGCCATCTTGTGTGTTGGAGTGATGGCCAATCTGCATATTACTCTTTTATTTGATAGGATAGAGGCCTGCTGGTTTGCCCTGAAGGGTGTCCCAGACCAGGGTGGGGGTTCCCTTGGGGCATGGGGTGGCCTGGGTGAGGGGCCTGTGTTGGTTTGCAGGCCAACCACACCCCTCGGCGACCCAAGTGGAGGC
The DNA here is from genome assembly GCF_951640355.1 of Cnephaeus nilssonii. Taxonomy (NCBI): domain Eukaryota; kingdom Metazoa; phylum Chordata; class Mammalia; order Chiroptera; family Vespertilionidae; genus Cnephaeus; species Cnephaeus nilssonii. The sequence continues at coordinate 80,922,684 of NC_137072.1, read as the reverse complement.
CCTGGTATCTGGGATTTATTTATCTTCTACAATTGAAACTGTAGCCTGGAGCGGAGCCAAGCCTCCTGCTCACTCCATGGCGGCAGCCATTTCTGTTGAGATTTATTTATCTTCTATAATTGAAACTTAGTAGCCTTTAGCGGAGGCCAAGACAGGCCAGGGCTGCAGAAGCTTGGCTTCCTCTATCGCCGGGGGCAACCCTAGCCTCCTGATCTCTCCAGCTCCGTGGCTGCCACCATTTTTGTTGGCATTTATTTATCTTCTATAATTGAAACTTTTTAGCCTTGAGTGGAGTCCTAGGCCCACCGGGGTGTGTGGAAAGCTTGGCTTCCTCCATCGCTGGGGAAACCCAAGCCTCCCTCCTGCTCACTCCGTGGCCACAGCCATCTTGGTTGGGGTTAATTTGCATACTTGCTCCTGATTGGCTGGTGGGCGTGGCTTGTGGATGTAGCAGAGTGATGGTTAATTTGCATATTACTCTTTTATTAGATAGGATGTGTGTATGTGTTTAACATTGTTCAAAGAACTGGAAAAAAACCATTAATAAACAAAATAGGCAAAACTCCTTGCCTTCATAACAGTGATGGGACAAAGAAAATAAATAAGAAATATATTTAATAATTCAATAATACTAGTACCAGGTCAGGGAAATCAGTTTTCAGTGGGGTGTATTAGTTTTCTAGGGTTTCCATTAAAAATGCCACAAACTATGAAGCTTAAATAACAGAATTTTTTTTTTTTCCTCACAGTTCTGCAGGCTGGAAGTCCAAGATGAAAGTGTTGGCAGGGTTGGTTTTTTCTGAGGGTCATGAGGCAAGAATCTGTTCTAGGCCTTTCTCCTTGGCCTGTAAATGACCATCTACTCTCTGGGTCTTCACATAATTTTCCCCTGTGCATTCATTTTTGTCAAAATATCCTCTTCTTTCAAGGATACCAGTCATACTGGTTAGGTCTCACCCTAGTGAACCCATTTTAAATTAATTATCCCTTTGAGGATCCTATCTCCAAATACAGTCACATTCTGAGATACTAGGGTTCAGAACTTCAACATTTAAGTTTTGATGGGCTCACAATTCAGCCCATAAAGTGATATTGGAATTTGAAATGGAATGATCAAGTTAGGGTTCAATGAAAAGGTTATATTTGGGTGAAGGGATGAAGCAGATAATTTACAAAACAAACAACTTAAGTTGCAACTTTGTAATAAAAAACAAATTTGAAATTAATGAGAACCAATTATAGCTAACTAACTAAGGTGAGAACAAAGTGGAATCTCAGAAAACCCAGGAAAGGGCCTTAGCTCAGCTTCAGGAAGGCTAAAATCACAACCCAGAAAGCCTCCAAGAACAGGGGCAATGCTATGTCTATCCACCCTTCCCCTCTGCTTCCCCTCTGATCATCTGCTTTATTTCTTCCTGCAGACTTCTCTCCACATAGTTGACAAAGGCTCCCCAAGGTTCACAGTAATACAAATCCTATTTTCAGCTGTTTGTAGAGACTTACTAGCTATTCCTAAATGTTAAATCCCAGTTCCCAGGAGAGGGAGTCCCATTGTCCCAGCTGACTGTGGACAAAGACCGAGGATCATGCAGAACAAAGATAGCTGTGGATCTCTTCTCTGTGGAAAAAAGATGAGGGTATGACTTGTGGACTAAGTAAATGCTTCCAACATATTCTGTAACAGACAGTAAAGGTTTCTTTGTTAGATGGCACATTATTATTATACTAGAGGCCCGGTGCATGAAATTTGTTGAAATTCATGCATGGGGGTGGGGGGTGGTATCCCCTCAGCCCAGCCTGCACCCTCTCCAATCTGGGATCCCTCTCACAATCCCGGACCAATGGCTCCTAACTGCTCACCTGCCTGCCTGCCTAATCGCCCCTAACTGCCCCCCCCTGCTAGCCTGGTTGCCCCCAACTGCCCCCCCTTTCAGCCTAGTTGCCCCTCATTGATTCCCCCTGCCAGCCTGGTTACCCCTCTTTGCCCCCCCTGCTGGCCTGATCACCCCTGACTGCCCCCCCTGCCAGTCTGGTCACCCCACACAGCCCACTGCTCAGTCATTTGGTCGGCCCTCACTAACCCCCCTGCCGACCTGGTTGCCCCATGCAGCCTGTTCAGTCGTCCGTTTGGTTGTTTCGGTTGTGAGGGTTGCTTAGGCTTTTATATACATATATACAGATTTTTAGAAAATTCATTGTTTCAATCCTTTTGCCTTTTACCACTCTCATACTTCCTTTATCAAAATTTACCAATTCTCTGTGAAGTTATTCTCAGAATTTCTTCTTTGGTGAGGAAAGGTAGAAAGCACACAGAAAGGGGAGTCATAAAATTAGGGAAAATCCTAAATGTCACATTACATAGCCTTATGATCTTGAACATGCTACTCTAAACCTCTCATCTGGAAAAGACATATCTTTTATCTCATTGCAGTATAATTGCTTGTTTATTTGAACCTCCAACTACTTACTCAAAATTCATTAAAATACATTAACTTTTTAAAAATAATATATTTATTATATATGAAATATATTTATAATATTTGTAAATTACAATAAAAACAATTTACTAATTTCTCACCGTGGGCCAGACACTCTGATAAGACAGAGTATCCAAAAGTGGGGAGGAGGACCTGACACATTATCAGCCCTTAGGAATTACAATAGGTTGAATGTTTGTGCCCACCCCCCCAAAAAAAAAAAATTCATAATCCCCAAGTAATAGTACTAGTAGGTGTAGCCTTTGAAAAGTGATTAGGTCATGAGGGAAGAGCCCTCACAAATGGGATTAGTGACTTTGTAAAAGAGGCCAAGAATGTTCACCCGATTCCTTCATGTTAGGTTACAGAGAGAAGAGGGCTGTGAATTGGAAAGCAGGCCCTCATCAGACGATGAATCTCCCAGCATCCTGAGCACCCTGATCTTGGACTCCCCAGCCTCCAGAACTGTCAGAAATAAATGTTGTTTATAAGCCATCGATGTGGTATTTTTGTTACATCAGCTTGAATTGACTACGTCAGAAATTATTATTATTTGCAACTTAAAATTCCAATCTGCTTTATGATAACTCTTACTTATTTCAGTAAAGTTTGCAGCAAGACCTGCCCATTAACGTGAAACAAAGGAAGTGGGGATTGAAACTGTAAGTTTCTAGAGTACAGGGGTTGAATCTTGCTACCTTAAATACTCAGGATTTCACAGTTTGTAAAATGACTAAATATTTTATAGAACGTGTATCCCATTCTTATATCTTGTATATATAAGCAACATAAGGAGGGACATTTCTGCTAAATGGATAACAGTGTGAATCCATGACAGACTAGTGAGGGATAAATCAACATGAAGATAGGACTGTGAGAGAACTGTGAGTAAGAGCATTGTGCTTATCATATACTATTCGTTTCATAACCTCTTTTAAACCTCAAGAGATGTTCAATCTCTTTACCTCTATATGGATTACCAAAAATTTCACATATGGTGATGGTTTTGTTTATTTGACCACTTATTTCTGCCTCTAACTTCAACATTCAGATCTCCCAAATGTAAGCAATCCATGAATAGCTACATAATTTAGGGTTATTAATTAGAATAAAGTTGGTGGTTTGACTGCAGAGTTCAGCCTGTTTTCTTGTGATTCTTTAATGCAGTTGACTGCCTGCAAACATTTAAATGATTCCCCTGCCACTTATCTATGTATTTAAGCAAATAGACTATTGCAAGAACAAAGACCTACTTGGTTTTCTAATTTGACGGAGGATAAAAGGCTTTTGCAGCTTTGTTTTATTTCTGAACTCATTTAGCACCAAGTGCATATCCACTTAGACTTTTTTGGAACAGGCTCATTATGAAGATAGTCTAATAACAAGTAGCTGGACCTCAGATTTTATCCACCCCTAAATGAGCCCAGCCTTGTTTCTCATCATTTCTTTGTTTTATAATTATGTTCTCTTTCAGCCTATTCTGTGGTCTCCTTCTAAACATGCTCTCTTTTGGACCGTTTTCTTTGATTGTGAACTTCTCATTAGATGTAGTAATTTCTGTTGCCGTCCTGACTATAAATTCATTAACTTGTCTCTACCTAGAGATCTCTACTTTTCTTAGATAACCCATTGACAATTTATAATATATGGGCTCGCTCAAAACCTATTACTCGTATTAAGGAAATATAAGTAAATAAGCCATTAAATGAAAAAAAAAAGAATATAAAATATAAATGTTTACAACCATGAGGCTGAGCTTTGTTCAAGCCAAAGGCTTGCTTGAAGGTTGTTTGTTGGGAATGTGACTCCAGGAAGCAGATCTGAGAGGCAGGGACAGGGAAACATGGAAGGAGGAAAAGTAATGTAAGATTACAGACATTTAAAAACACGTCCTCCTCTACTTCTGTGTAAGTGGGACCTTTTTTGTGGTGTCCTACAATTACCTTATATGGGCTCTCAAGCGATGATTGTTAATTTAAAGGAGTTTGGGAAGTTGGTTTTCAAATCATTGGTGGTTTGAAATTGGTCATGGTAATCAGCAAACACTTCTCATTAGGGAATTAATTTTTTCTCCTTAGGAATACCAGCCTCATATTTTTATCTGCTCTCTCTGGATCCACAGTATACAGTCACATGTTTGTCAAAAATGTTTCGTTGGAACACAGCCACACCCATTCAGTTATGCATTACCTGGTTACTGCTTTCACACAGCAAAGTCAGATTAGATTTGAGAAGTTGGGACACAAATTTTATGACCTACAAACCTTAAAATATTTACACTATGACCTTTTATGGAACAAGTTTGTCAGTCCCGGCATTAAATTAAGCAAAGTGAATTTTCTGCCTTAATAATACAAAATTCTACCAATTTCATTTACATCTTCGCTTCGTTTATCTGTGTGATAAGAGAAGCTACCCTTACTCTTCCCTGAATAAGGTTCATGTACATTTATCCCAATCCTTGTGCTTGGCTCCCCGTTTCTTGGTTTCCTAAATTTATCTGGCAGTTATGGAAATATTTTAATTAGTAGCAGATAGTAAGCTCACAGACCCTGGTATAATGTTCCAGAAAAACGAAAAACAGTGTAACACAATTCTCCATTCTGTGGATTTCGCCCCTTCCCCCCAGCACTGTATATATTTCTTTTTTGTGTAGCTGCTAACCTAACCTATGCCTTCATCTTAGCCTTCAGTTTTACACCATCCAAGGTCCCCACTACTCCATCCATTGCCTCCAGTATGTCTCTGATCCCAGAAAGCCAGGGGGGAACTTTGATCTTCAGACCAGTGATCTTAAGCCTCTGCTCCTTTACTTTTTTCTAGGTCTTTGTTGAACTCAGTTTCACTTCTCCTGTTTCTTATGTCCATTATTCCACCATGAAAATAAAATAGGCATAGCTCATACAGACCTAAGCAACATAGGAAGCTTTCCCTGTATTCTTAGGCTTTTTCTACATTTCTTAATTCTCAAGAATTTTTTTTGAAATGTCATTTAGTTCCATACTTGCATACCTATATTTGTTATTAAAGTATCACCGTTCTTTTCCATATTTAACTATTTCACTTCTTTACTGCCAATCCAAATATTAATCACAACAGCTGATCAGAATTTAATAAAATTCAAAAACATGGGAAAACACTTAAAGAATTAGATGCCAATGTAACTCATGCTGTGATTAAAATCTATTATAGTTTTTCAAATATATTGAGAAACTACATTGATCCAAAATGCAGCCCTAAAAACCAAAACTAAAAACACACATTAAAAATATGTCCCCCACTAAGGTTCTAAATAGAAAAGTGCCTCTTCCTTAAATTACTATGAAAAGAAAAAGAGGTGGGTTACTTCTGTTTTCATCATCAAAGCAGATTTTAGGTATTGCAGTTGTCAATAATCATGCAATAAATAAAAATACAGCTTAAACTAAGGTAAAAAAAAAAAATGGAAATAGGTCCAGCAGGGAAATCTGAATATATTTACCTAGATCCAGGAGTTTCTCTCTCTCTGTCTCTCTATCTCTATTTCTATCTCTGTCTCTATCTCTATCTCTATCTCTATCTCTATCTCTATCTCTATCTCTATCTCTTATCTCTGTTTCTTCCTCTGTTGGCTTTAGTCTCAGGCAGATTCTCTACATGAAACAAAAATGATATCCTATAACTGCTTTAAGCTTACATTTCATCTGTTAGGCACCAAAGAGTGAAACAGCCTCTTGACCAATAGCTCAAGAAAATGTGTCCCAGAGGGACTTTGACTGTCCCAGCCAAAAGACATACTTGTCTTTTCCTGACCCAATCAGTGTGACCGTGGAAAATGACACATTGTGATTGGCAAGGGCTGGATCACATGTTCTTCCCTGTGGTATTTGAAATAACATCACATATAATGCTCAAATAATAGTGGATCCTGTTAAAAAGACATAAACAACAGGAGAAGGGAAATAAAGGATGTTGTACCTACCAATGTCTTCTATAGACTATAAAAGCTGCTTGTTTCTAATGTGAAAATTCCCACTATGATGAAGTTGTGTACTGACATGAAATATAACTGAAATGTGAGCTTTGTTGCTCCTCTCTTACAGGGATTGCAGCAGTTCAGATGAAAGAATCATAAATAGGTGGATGAATGATTGAGTGAGTGATTAAGCATGACTCATCTTCTCTGCCGAGGGTAATTCCTACATTCAAGAACTTCAAGGTCAAACTGACCATCTGTAAATTCTTAAAAGAGGTGTGATCCACTGGGGGTTGAAGTCATATGTCCAGTCTTGTATCCACACCCTGGGATAGACTCAGAGAAGCCAATAGAGGAAGTTTGAGCCTAGGGAAGTGGCCAGGTTTGAACTCAACAGCAAAGTTCTCAAGAACATGGACTTTGAAGTCTTTCTTCAAATATCCCTTTAAAGACCAAAAGAGCTATCATCTGACTCATCCTGGATTTTTTAAATTGTCACACTTTTTGATGACTTAAAATCTCAATCACAAAAGACTTTCCACAATAAAATTCCTTACCATTTAATTGAATCAGCACAGAACATTCAATCACTAACTCATTCAACCATTTTTTTTGCCATGTTACTTTAAGCAAGTCATGAGTCACATTATTATTATTATTATTACTATTATTATTATTATTATTGGTATTTTTAAGGGCCCTAGATATTGTTTGCTATGATTTCAAATTCAGAATAGTAAAACTTCTCTTTCATTGACATGGGTAAGAAAACATTTTCTCTTTCTTTTTCGCTAAGACATAAAGGGGACTAGTATATTCTGTGGATAAAGGGAAGAGTAGAAAATGAGGCAGAGATATTTTACATCTAATGAATGTTTACATATCATTTTGTAATCGATTTGATTCCATATGAAGCAAGAAGAAAATATAATGTTAACTTAAGAAATCAGAAACTGGAAAACTAGAAAGTTAAGAAATTTAGGGCAAGTTCATGAATCAAGTTCATACATGAGTCCAGCCTGTGATATGTAGCAGGATTATAATTACAGAAAAGTTTTCCAGTCTCCTTCACTTACTAGTATTATTACATTACATTTAACCAGAAACATCACCCCTTTAAGCATCTTTTTTTTTTTCATTTTGAAGTAAAGGTTAAATGGCACCTACCTATTAACGTCATAGTGAGAAAAATGAAATCATTCATGGAAAGCCTGCTCAATACAATAGTGTTTGTTTTGTAGCCAGCAATCTCTGACCTCACTATGCCATCCTGCCTCATTTAAGAAAAAATGTTTGCCTAACATAGTAAGTGCTCAGTGAACAATAATGGTTAATTTTCATTTGAGCCAAATTCACATTGCACCCCTCTCTTTATGCAGATTTATGATAGCGCTTTAGTTTGACCTGAAGGTCAATTCTACTTTGCCATAGAGGGTTAGAAGTGTTGACTTAAAATAAGAATTTAACTTGGTGTACTTTGATGTATAGTTGGTGGATTGGTTTGAAAATAAAATGCTACATTGATTTCCTATTCCTAAATTATTTTATATTTCTAACAGATTGACATAAATTAGGTGGGTGTTATATTTGTAGGCTAACTACTAACAAATCAGTTTCAGACCACAATGAAGAGTTTCTACCCTATTTAAATATAGAATCAAAACCAAGAGATGTGTAAACATTCCCATATTGATTTTTGTTATCAGAATTCAATTTTGAAAGGGGCCACAAACGCTCTTTTCCAACCTCTGCTGGACCAGAGGCTTCTTTGGGAAACCATTAGTTTTGTCTTCCGATAAACAATACCAGCTCTATTAAATACCCATTTGAATCAGTGCTCTCTATAAAACAATGAAGCCAATATAGCCCCTGGGCTTCTAGGAGCCTTAATCTCATCTGTTATTATTATACAATATGGTTGGTGATTTTCTTCCTTTATATATAGACTGAGTTTTCAGTAATGTTTTTTGAACTCAATCTTACTCGATACTATAGAAGGCACTAATAAATTATACTTCCTTATGTGCAAATAACGACAGACATCTCCCTGTCTTTCACCTGTCCACCCATTACTGGATTTAGTATTGGAGCTGAGCTTGTGGCCATCTGGAACCACAATGATAGAATCAATTTTTGTGTGGGATGGCTGTGGGGGGTGCAGATTTCAAACAGTTATGGGGAGGTGTGCAAAAAAATGTGTTCACACAGCAGGCCTAAGACTGCCACCCTTACAAAGGCCTGTGTGCAAGGCCATTGGCTGTCATCTAGGAACTTGGATTTGGGGGGCGTATTTCCACCATTCATTAATTGATTAGAGTGGCTCGCTGTTCTAAAGGATTTGTGCTAAGTTCTTGCTTTCTTTCTGGGAATCTGGCAATTTGTTTTCTGGTGCATGCTAGGCAAAGGGTGCCGATGTGACTAACCCTCAATAAAAATCAGAGTCTGGGTGGCTAATGAGCTTCTCTTGTGGACAGCACTTTATATGTTTTGTCACAATCAGATGCTGGAGAAAGTAAGTGCATCCTGTGCGACTTCTTGGAGAGAGGACTCTTGAAAGTATGCTCTTTGTTTCTTGTGGACTTTGCCCCATGCTCCTTTTCCCTTTGCTGATTTTGGTTTGTGACCTTCAGGGTAATAAATCTTAACTGTGGGTATGACTTAAAAAAAGAAAGTTTGCCTAGAAAAGGTCCAGTAAAAGTGAAAAATACATATGTTGACATTGCTGAATAGAAGAAGAAACACACTAGAAAAATCTGCCTGACAATTCAGTCTGCAGACCAACAAGAAGTGTTACTGGCTGAGAATGGATTGGTTGCCATAGGAGAAATGGACTTGTGGCTGAAGATGCTGAAGTAGCCTCAGGGTAAGTTGATCAGGAACAGAATGCATGAACACTGAATGTCATTTCCCCTGAGACACTTGCAAAGAGGATGATTGAAAAAGTAGCTAGGACCCATGCTGGCCAATGCAAGGAAATTTTTACAGCCTCATAAAAATTTTCTATATTCAAATGCTAATTTTAAGGACTAGAACATTAAAGCACAGATTCTACAAAATAAAATTCTGGTAATATTGGTGCACTTTTAACATTCAAGTTGCTTGATATTTACAGACCTTTAACATTGGAAACCAAAAAGTCACTGCAGACATTTGTATGAGGTGTGAGGAGAAAGTGTAAACTAAGTATCTTAAGGTCTGGGTTTGCAATTTAGACAATTTTTCAGAGTCCTCCAAGCTTATAAGTGTTACAACTATCCATTTCGTTTAATATCCAATGAATGTTAACTTTAGATTGATCTTAGCTCTCATGAATTAACAGTTCTTCCATTTTAGAACGAAAATACAGACATTTTAATTGTTTCTCAGAGTTTATTCACATGATGTTCTTGCTGTAACTAGAAAAAAATTAATATCCTATCTAATAAAAGAGTAATATGCAAATTGACCATACCTCCACCACACCCACAAGCCATGCCCACCAGCCAGTCAGGAGCGAGTATGCAAATTAGCCCAACCAAGATGGCTGTGGCCACGGAGCTGCAGCAAGCAGGAAGCTTGGGTTTCCCTGGCAATGGAGGAAGCCAAGCTTCCCTGCCGCCCTGGCCGACCAATGCCTCCACTCAAGGCTACAAAGTTTCAATTATAAAAGATAAATAAATTCCAGATAACAGGGCCTCTGCTTGGGTCGCTGGGGGGTGTGGTCGGCCTGCAAACCACCACAGGCCCCTTGCCCAGGCTGCTCCATGCCCCAAGGGAACCCCCAATCTGATCCGGGACACCCTTCAGGGCAAACCAGCTGGCCCCCACCCATGCACCAGGCCTCTATCCTATCTAATAAAAGAGTAATATGCAAATTGACCATCACTCAAACACACAAGATGGCTGCCCCCATGTGGTCAAAGATGGCTGCCCCCATGTGGACACAAGATGGCTGAGACAAGATGGCCAGCAGGGGAGGGCAGTTGGGAGGGACTAGGCCTGCAAGAGAGGGCAGTTGGAGGTGATCAACCCTGCAGGAGAGGGCAGTTAGGGGTGACCAGGCCGGCAGAGGAGAGAAGTTGGAGGCAAACAGGCTGGTAGGGGAGCAGTTAAGCATCAATCAGGCTGGCAGCGGAGTGGTTAGGGGGTGATCAGGCTGGCAGGCAGAAGCGGTTAGGGGCAATCAGGAAGGCAGGCAGGCAAGCAGTTGGGAGCCAGCAGTTCTGGATTGTGAAAGGGATGTCTGACTGTCCGTTTAGGCCCGGGATCAGGCTGAAACGGGCAGTCGGACATCCCTCCAGGGGTCCCAGATTGGAAAGGGTACAGGCTGGGCTGAGGGACAACCCCCCTCCATGCACAAATTTCGTGCACCGGGTTTCTAGTCTATATTAATAAAAGGGCAATATGCTAATTAGACCGGGCGTCATTTGGACATCCATCCTGATGAAGCCAGGGCCGGAGGGGAAGCCTGGGTCCTGGGTGCCGGAGGAAAGCCAGTGCTGGCAGCCAGGGAAGGAAGGCCTACTCTTGCATGAGTTTTTGTGCATTGGGCCTCTAGTGTTTCTATAAAAGCATTAACTCACTACAGTAGAACAGAAGTAGGCAGACTATGGCCTAGGAGCCAAATCTGGCTCCTGCATGTTCTCTTACCACTCACAGAATGGTTCTCATTTTTTCAGTAGTTGGAAAAAATACCAGAAAAAGGAATTATATTTCGTGACATGTGAAAATTATGCAAAATTCAAACTGCAGTGTCTGTAGTAAACTTTGTGACAGCACACTCATGCATTTATGTATTGTCTATGGCTACTCTCACACTCCAGGCCAGAGTTGAGAAGTTGGAACAGAGACTGTATATGGCCTGTAAGGCCTACCATTTTTACTCTCTAGCCCTTTACAGGAAAAGTTTGCCAACCACAGCACTAGAGCAAAAACATAACAGAACAGAAGACCCCTCTGCCTCTGTCAGTTCCATGGATGCACATTAAAACCAGGGAAATGTGTTCAGTCTCGTGGACAGGCTGTATAACTCTGGTGGGCAGTTCCACAGGGGACAGCAGAGCACGGCATGGAGGCACAGAATTAAGTTAAAATGGAAGTGATTTGGAGTAAGAAATTCGTAAATTCAACTGGAATTCATGACTCCTTCAAAATCTCCCAGATTCTCCTTGGCGGTAAAGGTAGAGCAGAAGAGGATCATGGGAACAAATGCAAAGCTATCAGGAAAGTGCATCAACTAAAGAAATTCAAAATGAGATACAGGCATACATTTGATAAACCAAGAGAGATATAAGTTTATCTTTCGCTTTAAAGGATGAAATATCCCAGAGGGCTGAAACAAACAGGTTCTCCAGCCTTACTCAGAGGACTCCACCAGTTAGTTACAGGTTAGGATTAGACTTAAAAAGAATCACCAGGCTTGCTTTGCTGTCCATTCGGAACTCAACAAGGGCAGAATTAGTTACATATTGTCTTTTCCTTTGGCAAAGACAAGCATCTTTCAGTGGTAAATAACTATTAATATCATTACAGAGTAAATTAAAATGTCTTTGTCAAACTACTGTTCAGTGACACCTGGAAATGAGGGAAATAAATGGTTAGTCCCCCTTCCCAGTCTAAACTTAAAAGAGTGGGACTGTGGGGAACCCAATAAGGTTCTGCTTGACAGTGTTCCTGGAGATTTTTGAGATGAATCACCCAGCCTCTGCCAAGCCCTCCTCCTCTCCAGCCCCCAGTAAAAGCGTGAAAAGAAGGCTAGTCAATGTGTGATGGTTTGTCAATAAAAGGACCATCTGAAAGTCCCATTTAAATATTGGATTTGCCTGTAAGACTGACCAGGGTCAAAAGGGTGAAAATTTTAACTCATTAATTTCCCAGTCTTTTTAACCTCATTAAATAAAGAGAATGTTCTCTTTCCCTGTTTAGTTTTCTCCCTGCCATTTACTCTTGTACAAAGTATGTCTTTGTCAGAATATCATGATGCAGAATCACATAATAGGCAAAAAGAAGAAAGAAGCAGATAAAGTAGGGGGAAATCTTTTATAAAACACTAATTACCTACAAAAGTAATTAGAGATTAGAAAATAAAGAAAAAAGCTGCATTGATTAGGAGATATTGAAAAAAGGGTTTATTGTTTATTTACAATCAGATATATTGTGAAGCATTAATTTGAGAGGAAGACAGACTTCTAAGCAGCATAGAGTGCCAGAGAATTGAAAAGAAGAAGAAAGGGGTTGTTATCATTTATTTACACTCAGATATATTTTGAGGCATTAATTTGAGCAGAAGATAGACTACTGAGCCATGTAAAGTTCAAGAGAATTGGAGAGAAGAGAAAATGAGAAGAGTTCCAGAACTTAAAAACCAGAAATAATCATTCCACTTAGGAACCTGGATACCTATTTGAATATGACCAGGAATAAGAAGAGATCTGAAGTTCTAGGATCAAAAAGTTGATCCTTTCCTTGGGATAACACCTCATTCACAGGAGTGAGTCTGATTCACAGCCTAGGTAACTGTTCATAGGATTTTACTGCACACTAAATATTTGTAGTTGATCTGATTTAGCATGCCTTCTCAAGCATTCCATTGCTTTCTATATTAGTGTTGACAAATCAAACTATTTCTCTATAACTTTCCCTCTAATGTGTAGACCTGTAGCAATAAATCCTCATTTTTCAGGTGACACAATGACTATTCACTTCTCTGGAAAGACAGTAGAGTAAATTTCCTCTATTCTTGAGCATATCTTGACAGCATATTTGCCTCTTAGGCTCCAGAGGGATGGCAAATCTAATCAATACACAGTGAAATATTTATGCGTGCAATTGCATTCCTAAAGCATTATCAAAATATCTGTGAGCTCCACTTAAATAAAAGTTTAAAACATTGTGTTTCCCTAATCAGACAAAGAATATGTCACAAAATCTTTAAAATGGCAAGGACTAGCCTGTTTGTGGTAGCATTTCCAGATGCTGGTGCTGCAGGCAGACAAATCACCTCCTGACAGACCTCCCACAATTGAGAAGGTAATTTACGCTCAAAGATAAACATTTTTTCCTCCATCCTGAAAAAATAATGTTTTAAAAATTGTCTTTCCGAGGTATCCTGCTACTAAAAAGAAGAGTGAAGAGCAAAAGTTATTCCATTTTACTATATGTTTGCTCTTCACAAAGTGAAGAGCAAACATATAGTAAAATGGAATAACTTTTGATGATTAGCAATTACTCCTTCACTGAAGAGAACTATTACATCAAAGAATCAGCAACCCGGGATCCACATGCACACATTCAATTCAACAATCATTTATTGAGTGTCTTCTTTATGAAAGGCAATGTACTAGGTATTTGGGGTGCAAAGAAGAGAAAACCACAAGCTAATGTGAAATTAACATGTCAGTTTCTCCATGTTAATGACAAATGTGCTAGAGTGCCACAGTGTGCTACTACTGATGCGGGAGAAAATGTACGCTGACTGGAACTGAGGACAACTTCATGCCACAGGTGTGTTTAAGCTGGGACTTTTAAGACTGGTAACTAATTGTGACATGGAGGGGAAGTATGGGAAAAAATGGAGCATAAGAAGAAAAGTTCACAGGATAAGAGGTAGGGAGTATAGGTGTGAATGGACTAGAGGAACTAATTTCAAACACACTTCAGAGATTGAATTAATAGAGCATGTGACATAGTGGCATAAGATTTGGGTAAAAGAGTCACTACAGCTTTCTGCAAAGTAATGTCGTTAAGTGATACTGAAAATTCAGAATAAAAGGCAAGTTTTCAGGATAAGGAAATCAATTCTGTTTTGAACATAGTACATTTGGGGTGACTAGTACCAACAACTAGAAATAGCAAGCAAGCAGTTTAAAAATCCTAGTCTCTGGAACATTTCACTTAATTATTCATTCCTGAATAGGTATTGAGTACCTATAACGTATCAGGGACTATAGTGGAAACAGAAAGTATAAAAATTAATCAACCTGACCCCACTCTTTGGAAGCTTTCAAGCTAATGGTAGAGTTAGAGCTGCAAACACACAACTACAAATCAATGTGCAACCTGTCTCCTAAAAAAAAAAAAATTATGTACAAAAGGCAATGAGAAGGAAATGGGTAATTCCACCTGAGAAGAGAAGGCTGATTTCAGGATGAAGCAGGGCTAACTCTTTAAAAAGATGATCCTGTCATCTCATTCTTTGTCAGCCATCCTCTTTATGGACCTCGTTACATCCTGCTAAGAACTAGCATCAGGGTACCACTCCAAGGTAATGCTCCTTCATTGACTATATTTCTAAACCCATCCTTATCTGAACAGCCACACCTACCACTTACAATGAAAATCTTTCTCATAAGACTAAGGTAGGTAACAGTATATCAAAGACTATATATTATTTCAATATACGGTTTCCACCCCACCCCACACCCTTGAACTCCAAACTTGTACATATAATTGTCTATTTGTTATATTTACTTGGTTTCAAACTCATGATATTCAAAACAATTTTTTAAAATATATTTTACTAGCGTTCCCGTTGCAGGAAAAATCCTGCAATAGGGTTTCCTGCTGCACTCTACCCCACTCTGCCTGCTCTCCTCCCTTGTCCCCCGCCCCGAGATCTCCGCCAGCCCCCCTGTTTTTCTAACTTCTCCGCCAGCCCACTCTCCTTCCTTCTCCCCTGGCTCGCCTCCGTTCCTTCCTTCTGCCCTGGCCCTGCCTCCGCTCCTCCCTTCTCCCCCGGCCCCGCCTCCGCTCCTCCCTTCTCCCCCGGCCCCGCCTCCGCTCCTCCCTTCTCCCCTGGCCCCGCCTCCGCTCCTCCCTTCTCCCCCGGCCCCGCCCCTTCTCCCCTGGCCCCGCCTGCTCAACTTCCTTCTCCCCCGGCCCCGCCTCCGCTCCTCCCTTCTCCTCCCCCGCCCCCTGGCTTGCTTGCTTCTCTGCAGCTTTGCTCCCTTCTGCAGCTCTTCCCTGCTTTCTACGCTGTCGCAATATGCAAATTAGCCGCCATCTTTGTTGGGATAATTTGCATATCCATCCTGATTGGTTGGTGGGCGCGGCTTGGTTGGTGGGCGTGGCTTGGGCGTAGCGAAGGTGCGGTCAATTTGCATATTTGTCTATTATTAGATTAGATTGATTTCAGAGAGGAAATATTTTTATTGATTTGAGAGAGGAAGAGAGAGGGAGAAATAGAAATATCAATGACAAGAGAGAATCATTGATCAACTGCCTTCGCACGCCCCCTACTGGGAGTCCAGACAGAAACCTGGGCATGTGCCCTGACCAGGAATCGAACAGTGACTTCCTGGTTTATATGTGGATGCTCAAGCACTGAGATACACCGGCCTGGTGAGCATTGCATTTTCCAAGGTAGTTTACAGAGGTATCCATGCTGACATTCAGAGAGTCTTACTCTCAGATCTTCCTGTCAGAGCTTAAACTAGATGTAGGATTGAAATATCAGAAATGTTGAAATTAGAAAGAAAATGCATATATTATTTAATGAAGAAATCAAAGAGGCAAATTTTGCTTAAGATCAATTACCTCCTCTGTTACATTGGACTTTTCTCAATTATCAAATTAGAAGTAATCACTCCCTTTTCTGTTTTCCTAACATTATTTTTTTACTAGAGGCATGGTGCATCAGTGGGAGTCCCTCAGCCTGACCTGTGCCCTCTCGCAATCCAGGACCTCTCGGGAAATATCAGATAGCCAGTTTCAGCCTGATCCCTGCAGGCCAGATCCAGACAGGAGGGAACCCAATCCTGTGCGTTGAGCATCTGTCCCCTGGTGGTCAGTGGCGTTGCAGCGATCGGTCAACTGGTCATTCAGTCGTTCCATCGCTTAGGCTTTTATATTTATAGATAAGCACCTTATAGTAGTTCTGGAAGCCAGAATAACTAATTACATATTTTCAATTGCTTCTACCTGACTGTTAAATAAAGAGGGCAATGATAGTGTATCAATTCTCTTCCCAATCTAGCATACTACTTATGACATAGTAAGTCCTCAATAAATATTTACTGAATTTAATTGCATGGAGCATAGATAAATGTAAAAACCAACCTTAGAATTATAAATATACTCAAATTTAACTTTAGTAGGAGCTTCTATACCTCCTTCCCTGTCCTGTCATTTTGGTACAGTCAGATTTAAGTGAGTGATACAATCCTATATAATAAAAGCCTAATATTCTAAGTGTCCAGTTGTCCATTTAACCCATCAAAGCATAATATGCTAATGATATGCTAAGGCTGCTCAACCACTCGCTATGACGTGCACTGACCACCAGGGTGCAGATGCTCTGCCCGGTAGGTTAGCTTGCTGCTGGGGTCCGGCTGATCAGGACTGAGTGAGATAGGCTGGACACACCCTGGAGCCCTCCCACGGTCCCTCCCCGGCTCCTATCATGCATGGTGTGGTCCCTTGGCCTGGCCTGTGCCTCTCACAATCCGGGACCCCTCAGGGGATGTTGGAGAGCCGATTTCGGCCCAATCCCGCAGGTCAGGCCAAGGGACCCCACTGGTGCATGAATTCATGCACTGGGCCTCTAGTAAAAATATAAAAATATACATAGTCTTTGTAACCATGCCCTCAATTTCTCAGTCTTCCAGAAATAAAGGAGAGAGTTGGTCACAAAAAATGTATAGCTTTATCCTTAGAGGGACTGTGAGTTCAGAAACATCAATTTTCAGTCTCAAAACAATGTATGAAATAAGTTAATGAAAACAGGTCAATTAAAATTCTGATTATGCTAAGTACAATGGGACTATTTATAAGCATCGTTATATATTCAGAAACTCATTCTGGTTCCTGGAATTATTGCAGTGAGATACCTAAAACAATTTATAAAAATAAATAAAATTTTTGAATACTTATGTTATAAGGATATATATCTAATTGTCCAATGAATGAATGGTGGTCATTTTAAATTTGAACCAAAATTATTTTCCCAAAATGTCCATTTACCAAAACTTCCAATCCTATATAATAAGAGAGGAATATGCTAATTAGCCAGGATGCCCTCATGGGTAACATCCTGCAGGAGCAGGTGGGCGTGGCTGTGTGCCGCATGAGGCCGGGCACGTGAGGTTGCGTCAAATAAAATAAAATGCGTTCACATGCCCGAAGATGACAGGGTTCAAGGAGGAAGGGCTCCAGTTTTGTTTTCTCACACCCAGCTAGGAGGACTCCCTGGGGTGGCTCTTCCCTCCGAGCCCTGAGCAGGACGGGCGCTCCACTCCGGCCCGGGAGCCCCGAAGGGAGGCGGAGCGAAGTGCTTTCCCTCCTGGACCCCACTCTCCCTGGGAGTCCAGCACGGAAGGCGCTCTCCCTGGGACCCAGAAATTTGCCTCCTGGGCCGGTTGACCCTTGGAAAGGTCGACCTACCCATGCTGTTGTGTATGCTGGCAGAGGCCACACAGCTGCCATAGTTGGAGTTGTCCTCAATGGAGGAGCAGGGGTAGCAGGGATCAGAGTTGGCCATGTCGGCAATGGAACCCCAGCTCCATGCCAAATGACTAGAGCACACGGACCTCAAAGGTCCTTGGTCACTTCCTGAGCAGCAGTCAGCCCCAACGGGGGATCAAACCTGAAACCTAAGTAGGTGCCCTGACAGAATGGAACCCAAACCTTTGCTGTGGAGAGGAGCTCCGGCCCACAGCAGGGGCCAGGGCACGCCAGAGGGGTTTTGTTGAGGGGCCCTGACAGGCAGCCCGCAGCGCAGTGGTTTAGAACCTCCTCCTGATACAGCAAGGTTAGATCCTGGTCAGGCACACACAAGAAGCACCAAAGAGACCATAATAAGTAAAACAACAGACTGGTGTTTCTCTTGCTCCCTTCCTCTCTCTAAAATAATCAATCAATAAAAATTAAAATGAAAAATAAACCCTCTGGCCCTAACCAGTTTGGCTCAGTGGATAGAACTTCGGCTTGTGGACTAAGGGGTCCCAGGTTCAATTCCTGTCAAGGGCATGTACCTTGGTTGTGGGCACATCCCCAATGGGGGGTGTGCAGGAGGCAGCTGAAAAATGTTTCTCTCTCATCGATATTTCTAACTCTCTATCCCTCTCCCTTCCTCTCTGTAAAAAATCAATAAAATATACTAAAAAAATAAAATAAAAATAAACCCTCTGGCTTGCAGAGTTGCTAAAACAATTAGAAAGTGAAGTCCCATCCCTTCCCATTCATTCAACAAATACTTCATATGCTCCTTCAATAATCACACTGGGAATGGGTGTTTGTTTGTTTGCTTATTTTGGTTAATCCTCACCTGAGGACATTTTTGCATTGATTTTTTTTTTTTTTTTTTTTTTTACAGAGAGTCCAAGGGAGGGAGAAAAACAGAAACTAATGTGAGAAACATCAATTGGTTGCCTCTAGAGACCCAGCCTGCACCCTCTCCAATCTGGAACCCTTCAAGGGATCGGGCCTAAATGGGCAGTTGGACATCCCTCTCACAATCCAGGACTGCTGGCCCCCAACCGCTCGCCTGCCTGCCTGCCTGCCTGCCCCTAACCGCTTCTGCCTGCCAGCCTGATCACCCCCTAACCACTCCCTTGTCAGCCTGATTGATGCCTAACTGCTCCTCTTCCAGCCTGGTCGCCCATAACTGCCCTCCCCTGCTGACCTGGTCGCCCCCAAATGCCCTCCCCTGCTGGCCCAGTCACTTCTAACTACCTGCCCTTTCCTTATTAGATAGGATGTTCACAGCCCTTCAAGTGGGTCTTATTTTCCTATTTTTACGAAGGAGCACAGATGAAAAACAGATTCCATAGTCTGCAGCTCCGGCTCTCAGTCCACTGTAATACTACACTGCTTCAAAGACAGCAAATATAAGAAACTGTTTACCTCTCTGATCTTTTCAATAATGAACAATCTCCTGAAATTAAGAATAACACAAAGGATAAGCTGAAGATAATTATTGCAGTGCAAATATTAATGTGACTATATGAGATATTTGTGACTATATTACATATTGTTGTGAATATAAGACATTGGTATTGCTCATCAATATATTCCTTGCCTTTGGCATTGTGCATGCATATATATATATAATCTTAGGCAAATAAAAGCTAAGATTTCTCCTAACTATAGTTTATCTGCATGATCTTAGGCCCATTCTTTCAAAACACATTTACAAGTATGCTTTTACATTTACAAAATACAATATCTATACTTTCTTCTCAAATAAGTTTAAAATAAAATCTGTGTATATGAGGATAGTTATTATTGCAGTCTTACTAAAAGCAAAACCTCTCCTTATTTCTGCAAAGATTTTGTGGATGGGGGGGAGGGGAAGAGATGGGATAAATTGAAGATTTTAGCATTACAATGGTTATCCACAGAGCTAAGATTAAGAACCTTTGTAAAAGGAAATTCAAAATGAAATCTTTCTGGGGATCCGAAGCTAAGAAGATATCATTTGTCTTAAGAAGACAATGTCTAAAATACTTACTAGACTAGTATGTGCAGGTAGCACTTAATAAATACTATTTTAATGCCATGATTTGCAATGAATTTCAATGAGGCTTGCTATAAATAATGGGAAATTTTATATCTGCTTATGGCATTGTCACCTAAATGCCTCACTTTAAGATTTATAAAACATCTTCATATTATTTTATTCTGCTTAAGTATTGTTTCTATAGTGTGCTCCAGTGCAAATAGGATTGAATGGTACATATTTTTTTAATTGCGTACGTGCACATAAGGCATTTGGCATATATTCCTATGAATAAACACAGTACAAAAGTCAGATGTTCATATATAATGCACTGAATTCAACTGAGCTATAAGGATATACATAGCTAGAAAAGAAATTTAATTTAATTATTCTTTTTTTTTCAATTCCCTATCAAATTAATTATATGTATATGGGATAAAATATTGTGGCAACTTGCTTAGAACTAACTACTTTAGAACTTTAAAATAAGGCCAAAGGATCCTAAAATTCTGGCTAATAAATGTTACAGGCTGCAGTAGAGGTATAGAGGCTTCCACCCACACAACCTGGGGAAATGCAAGAAAAATTAATATTTTCTTACTGTATTATAACTCCAGGACTTTGCCCATTTCCTAAAAGTATATTAATTATCCCACTGACTGAGTTTGTTGAGAGAATTCATTTATTCCAGTGTGTACTCATCTTTTTTAAATATTTGTCTGCTTTCTAAATACAATTAGAGATATTTTTATTATTAATTGAGGCTTCAATTTCATTTGTTGAAACTGAAATTTATTTTAAATCCCAAAGTCTCAAAATCCCAACATCATTTTATACATATGTATTTGTGATGATAAACATTCATTTTTAAAACATTATACAACTATATAAAAATAAATGCACTAAAGCCCAACACAATCATATCTGACAAAACCAGCATTCTAATATAATGAGTTATACAGAGCCAATTACCAAGCCAAGTAATCATGAGATGTGTTTGCAAAATCAGTTTTTGTTTAGTGAACTGTGAGGTCATGTACATATAGAATTAAATCACTGGTCACTAATATCATTATAATTAGAAATTTATAGCTCAAGGATTTAAAAAAAATTGATAGGACTGTGTGCTTTTTTAATACATTTTTATTGATTTCAGAGAGAAAGGGAGAGGGAGAGAGAGATAGAAACATCAGTGATGAGAGGGAATCATCAATTAGCTGACTCCTGCACACCCCCTACTTGGGATCGAGCCTGCAACCCAGGCATGTGACTTGCCTGAGAATTGAACTGTGACCTCCTGGCTCACGGGTCGATGCTCAACCACTGAGCCACACCGGCCAAGCTTCTTTGCTATATTTAAAAATGGAAGGGCCAGCAGGCAGTCTCAAAGAACTAAGAGGAACCCCTGGGCAACATACCTGGGGCAAAAATGTTAGAGACGTCTGACCTGCAACTGCAAGCAACTAGATTCTTCTAACATCCTGAATGAGCATGAAAGCTGATCCTTCCTTATTCAGCCCTCCAGAGCAGCACACAGCCAGTGGACTCCTTGATGTCAGCCTGGGGAAACAGTGGAGAACTGTCCTGCTGTGTCCACACATCTGACTACAGAAATATAACCTCATCAAGGGGGTGCTGTATTAAGCTGCTAAACTTGTGGTAATTTGTTTTGCAGAATTTTAAGCAATGACAGAAGGCTGAGCGTCTTGTTACTTATACTGATGAAGGGCCATTGCACAGAGAAACCAAAAAAGCTTTTGGTGGGGGACTTTCTAGATCTTTAAATGGGTCGCTAGTTTCTGTATGGGATAGGGTACTAAAAATTACGTGGTAAACCTTAGCAGTGAACCAGAGGCAGACAGAGCCTTATCAGGGTAACAACCTGCCTCTACTCAGTAAAATCCCTGATGAATTAAGGGACCACTTTCTTCAACTAATGGAAAGGGTAAGCCCTTTTTCAGAGAAAGATAATATCACTTGGAATCTGCACAATATCCAGCAATCAATCAAACATAACTAGTCACCCCAAAAGTCAGGATTACTTGGTTAAAAAAAAAAACAACAGAAAAACAATAGACAATTAATAAAGATCCAACAGTGATACAGATGTTGGTTAGTTAACAAAAATATTTAAAGTAACCATTATTAATATGTTCTAGAAAATTAATGAAAAAGATAAAGTGAAGAATTTTACCAGAGAATTAAACTATGAAAAAACCTAGAAGTTTTGAACTTAAAAACATACACTAACCAAAATAAAGCATTATAGATGGTCTTCTATTATCTATGAGAAAATTCATGTCAGAGCTCTCTAAAATGGTTAAAAATATCCAAATACAGTAGGTCCTCGGGTTACGTTGGAGATCCGTTCCTATGGCGGACATAACGCGATTTTCGCCATAAGTCGGAACCCACCTACATAAGCACCTACGTCACTCACATGGAGCACATACACAGCAGTAATGAAGTGAAACAGTAAAAAAAATGTAAAAGAAAGATAACAATTCCTGACCTTTACTTGTGGTAAATAAATAATAATAAAAAACATAAAGCACATATGTACACACATCGAAATGACGGAACTTTTTTTTTTTATGAACAAATGGGAGATGGTGATGTAACCACAAAACCATGTACGTTGAATCCGACATAACCTGAGGACTGCCTAGTCATTTCTCAACTTGATTGTGTCATTTTAAAAAAATCTTTATTGTTGAAAGTATTACACATATCCTCCTTCTTCCCCCCATTAACCTCTTCCAGCCCACTTCCCCCGCCCAGCAGGCCCTCATCACCTCATTGTCTATGTCTACAGGTTATTCATATATGCATACAAGTTCATTGGTTGATCTCTTCTCACCCACCCTCCCCTGCCTTCCCTCAGAGGTTCAATAGTCTGTTCATGCTTTGTATAATGGGATTTTACCAAATGCCCCCTAAGAAACAATTTCCAATTCCTCATGGGACAAGGATCAACAGTGGTTGTTAGTTAAAAGATTTATGTCCAACTATACACTTGGGAAAAGTTTACTTTTTTGTCCTTCAAATCTGGAAAATAAAATATCAATTAACCAAGAGAGTATCCAACCCTTACCACTAAAGTTACTGGAATACAGGAGGCACAAGAATTCATATATTGGTAAGGTTTAGGAAGTCCTATAAGTCTAAAGCTAAGCTTTTCTGAGGACTTCAGATAAAAAAAATTAATTAATTAATTAATTAATTAAAGATTCAATGGCTACCTTGAAAGATACTCCTAATAACTGTATTTCAAATTCATAAAGCTTGTCATAAGGGTCCTATTATGAAATATCTCTTATTTCATTTCCCTCAGAAATGTGAGAAACTGGTCCAAAGATTAATGCCCAGTCATAAAAGAATTCAGAAAATGCTTCCAAATAAATAAGCAGCTCCATGAAAATTATATTCTACTTGATCCAAGAAAACAGATATTCACTTACCTATGAGGTACTGAATTCACTTACTATATACTAATTATTTTTGTTTTATTCTTAAATATAACATTGAGATTTTCTTTGAGCATGTTAACTAGCTAAACATTTTACATAGGCTTACAAGAACACGTGTACATTAACTTTTTCTTTTTTCTAATTCAGACATTTTTATATAGCCAAAATGATTTCAACTTCCTTTTGAAAGATTGGTTTTTATGAGTAAAAAACTATGTGTTGCAGGATTCTTGAGATAGTGTGCTAATAATGAGTATTAACTACTATTATTATTACAGATTAGACAGTATTAATACCCAAATAAAAATAAATCTGGGCAGCAATTTATTGACATTTAGTAATCAATCAATCAATTAACCAATAAAATATTTGCATGCTTTTAGTCAACTTTATCCCACAGGGTTTTAAAACATATTTTATGTAAAATAAAATTGTAAAAGATATCACAATAGTCAAGTTGAAATCAAACAAAATAATTTTAGAAATCATAACAAATGTACGTTTATAGTAAATTGTTATGAAATAATGAGATGACAGATGTGTTTATATATATGAATTATAAGCATTTATCCTTAAAACAAGACAATATTTTCTCTTTACAGCTACTATTGAATATACAGATAAGTCTCTGAAATGGGGTAAAATGAACTCTTTCTGCCACTGCTTCCTTTTTCAGTAGCAGTCATTAAAATGAAAGAAACCTGTGAAACATTTAAGATCCAAGCTTTCGACATCACTATGAATTACCTTTTCTGAATTTTGAACCCTTTC
This sequence comes from Cnephaeus nilssonii, assembly GCF_951640355.1. Classification (NCBI taxonomy): domain Eukaryota; kingdom Metazoa; phylum Chordata; class Mammalia; order Chiroptera; family Vespertilionidae; genus Cnephaeus; species Cnephaeus nilssonii. The sequence continues at coordinate 80,898,597 of NC_137072.1, read as the reverse complement.
TATAATTCAACACTTTGTATTTATTTCAAGCTTGGCCAGTGTAAAATTTCACATTGGTATGTGAATGGTTTTCATTTCTGAACTAGATCTTAAACTGTGTACCACAGGTGTATGCTAAAAATGACTTGGCAAAATAAATAACACTGAGGTTTTCAGCTTCCCAGATCCTAATTACCAGGTTGAAGAATGACTAATAAACACTAAATAAATGAGAGAATATCCAAGAAACATATTACCCATATTTATCATGATTAAATATGGTGTATGGTTTATGTAACTTTCATGTCTGAGATGCCTAGGGCTTGCACTCTGTTCTACAGTAGGCAAGGTGAAGAAAAAAATGACATTTCGGTTAGCCTGAGCCTCTTTCAACACTTGGGGAAAAAGTACTTCCTTGGATTCAGCTTAATACAGATGAAAGAGAATGAGCTGTGGAAGAGACAGATCTTTGTTCCACTCCTGCTCCTACCCCTTGTTATTTCTGGAAACTAAACAAGTTAATTTGTTTTAGCCTGAGTTTCTTTATCAGTAAAATGATATACATGTATGTATTCCTACCTATTCCATATAATAAAAGGCTAATATGCAAATTGACCAAACAGCAGAGCAACTGGTCACTATGATGTGCACTGGCCACCAGGGGGCAGATGCTTAATGCAGGAGCTGTACCCTGGTGGTCAGTGCACTCCCACGGGGGGGTGGGGGGGGGGAGCGCTGCTCAGCCAGAAGCCAGGCTCATGGCTGGCGAGCGCAGCGGCGGTGGGGGGAGCTTCTCTCACCTCCGCAGCAGCACTAAGGATGTTCAAGGGCTCCTGGAATGCAAGAGGGTGCAGGCCGGGCTGAAGGACTTCCCTCATCCCCCTGTGCAGGAATTTTGTACACTGGGCCTCTAGTATAGAAACAGATATAATATGTTTAAAGCTATTGGCCCTTAATAAGCATTCAATAGATGGTAGATATTCCTGGATACCATGACCTTCCACTGGCAAGTATTCTATTCAGTGGTTCAAAAGAGTTAATTAGCCAAAAACATTAACCAATGGTAATCTGAGGTATGTGTAAGATGTCTAAACCTAAAATTTGCGGTATGCTCTGCCTCCTAGGACCAGTCCCACAATGAACATCTCTCATCTTACTTATGAATTTTTCCACAATGACTTTCATTGTGAGCCCTGCCAGGTCTTATCCTATAAACAACTCATGCTTTTAGGCAACTCAAGGCACTTTTACCTGAGGCACATCTCAGCCTTAGATGAGGGAAGCCTTTCTTTTGTCTCATAACATTACTGGATACCTTTGTTTTATCCTCCTTGCTCATAAAAATTAGAAAATGGAAAGCATGTCTAAGTGTATTTCTCCTTTCCAGCCTCTTCCATCACAAATATCAGTCTTTACCTTCTCTTTCAAGGAAAATCATTTTTCCTCAACACCTTTTTTGGCATACTTTGAAGTGTATGTTACTTTATTTCCATCATGGTTTTTATCTCTGATTTGGAGTTCATTTTCCAGATTGAGGATCCATACAAAATTTCTAGGGACCATCATGAATGAACTTATGAAATTATGTAAAATATGTGTTATTGCTAAATCTGACTCACTGAGTTCAGTGAAAAGGTCAACTCAAACATATGTTTCCTTAATCAGCCCAGCCCTCCTCTGAACTCTGATAGCAATTTATAGCATTTTCAGTTCACATCATAGTTGGCCTCATATGTAGTTTTTTATATGCATGGCTTCAGGTTTGGTGTTGTTATTGCTGTTTCAAGTACCTGGGAACAGAACGAGGGAGAAGAAAGACAATGGACTTTGGATGTCACACAAACTCAGGTTAGATTTCAGCCTCACAGTCACTATGTGGCCTTAAAATAGTTACCTTAATATTAATCTTGGCTCAATTGCTCACTTACGTATGACAGCTAACCTCTATGTTTCCTGGCCTCCTCATCTGTAAAATGGAGATAACAATAGTTTTCATTTTTACTATACAAGTGTTAGGATGAATACATCAGATATTTTCTATTGTGTTTAGAACAGTTACTCATACATGGTAAGTGCATAAAATATTAGCTTTTATAGTAATAATGACAATATTATATTATAACTAGAGGCCTGGTGCATGAAATTTGTGGACTCGGGGGGGGGGGGATCCCCCCAGCCTGGCCTGTGCCCTCTCACAGTGCGGGAGCCCCGCGATCAATTGCCCCAAAGAGGTAGGCCCCAGCCACCTATCCGGGGTTCCTCGATGGATTTCCCCAAAGAGGTAGGCTGAAGCCGGGGTCCCACCTCAGTGCCCACGGAGCCACAGGTTCCCTGGCCTCACTGCGCAGAGCTGCGGGACCCCCAGACCTCACCGTGTGGAGCCACAGGACCCCCAGGCCTCGCCGTGCAGAGCCGTTGGACCCACCTCCACACCGTGCACGCAGTGTTAAGCCCCTGCCCACCCGTGTGCGCACGCAGCCCCGCCCACCCGCCTGCACCCACTGTGTATGCAGCCTTCTGGTGATCACTTATTGTGGCGTGAGGGCATATGGTGTGAGGGTGTGACAACCACATAGGCTTTTATTAATAGGACTAGAGGCCCAATGCACTGATTCATGCACCAGTGGGGTCCCTCGGCCTTGCCTGCAGGGATCAGGCCGAAACCAGCCCTCTGACATCCCCCAAGGGGTCCTGAATTGTGAGAGGGCAGTTTTCGGGTGACGCACCCCAAAATCTGGCTCCCTCCTCTCTGGTTCCAGGTGCATCACCTGATAACTGCAGCTGCCAAGTCACCGCAGCTTGGCAACTCCTGCATTGAGCGTCTGCCCCCTAGTGGTCAGTGCATGTCACAGCTACCAGCCAGTTGGCTGGTTGGCTGGTCGGTCAGTCATTTGGGCTTTTATATATATAGAAAGTATCATTATGCTACCTAAATTTTAACTTTTATAATATGCATGATGCACTTCTCTTTAGGTTTATTATAGGAGTTAAGTGTGATATTTTATAAAAAGAATACACTAATTTCTGAAACTTAATGTGTATGCTGTAAATACTGGTCTATCTTCTATCCCAAACCCCAATTAAAATCTAGTTTTCTTCAGACCTACTTATTTCCAAAATTCCCAGGCTTCTTGTACATAACGTTATGTTTTTTTTTCCTTTATGTACCAAATTTTAATTATATTTTTATTCTTTTTTTCATAATGGTATTTCAATGAATGTTTGTTTAATCATATAAAATCAAGGCAGGGGTGAATGAGTGGGTGGAAAGAGATCAATCAAAGAACTTGTGTGCATATATGTGACACAAGCAATAGTGTGGTGAAGGCCTGGGGTAGGGGTGGGAGCAGGCTAGAAGGGGTCAATGGGGAAAAAATGGGACATATGTAATACTTTCAATAATAAAACTTTTTAAAAAAGCAAATCAATCAATCAAATTGAATTGAATTGAATTGAATTGAATAGCATTCTACCAAAAAAAAAATTGTTGGCGAAGTTGGTTTTTCACAGCAATCTTCAGTGATTTACCTTTTCAGATATTGAGAATTTGAAGATCATGACAAAAAGTCCTAATATTCACTATCCACATTAAATAATTTGAAGATTTTTCCCTCTTTCTCCAGATATTTATAGAAATTGATCTTAATCTTAAATTTCAATAGATAATCTATTGAAATTAAAAAATAATTTAGCTCTAGCTGGTTTGGCTCAGTGGATCGAGTGTCAGCCTGTGGACTGAAGGGTCCTGGGTTCGATTCCAGCCAAGGGCACATGCCTGGGTTGCAGGCTCAGTCCCCAGTGGGATGCATGCAGGAGACAGCCGGTCAATGATTCTCTCTCATCATTGATGTTTCTATCTCTCCCTCCCTCTCCCTTCCTCTCTGAAATCAATAAAAATACATTTTTTTAAAAAAGAGAATTTAAATGAAATTTATGTTATGTATTATACAACAAAACCCAGAAATACCTAAAGGAAAAACTAAAAGTTTCACTATCAAGTGAAGAAATTTTAATTCATTCAACCAAATGTTCTTGAATTTGTATTGTATTTACTTAGGTGCTAGACATTATAGGCCACAAATGCATATAAGAAATGATCATATTCACTTTGTAAGTTATCTAAATGTCTAATCACTATATTATACACCTGAAACTAATATAATAGTGTATGTCAAAAGTAATTTTAGAATAAATACATTTTTTGAAAAAGAAATAATTATTTTATATATTTAATAGGTAAGTTGTATTTTAAGTGAAATACTTAAAATGAAACTGAATGAATATTATATGAAGGAGCTGTTGACTTATAAGGTAGACAGAGAACAAAGTACTCCATGAGTTCTGAAAATAAGAGTATCTCTAGCCGAAAGATGAGAAAAGATTAAAACAGGGTGGTACCTGAGCAAAGTCTTAAAGCAAGTATAAATGTTTTGCTAAATTGAGATGAAGAGAAAGGTATCATCAAACTTTCAGAGTGAAGATAGTCTTAGTGCATTGAATTATGTTCCCCAAAAAGATATGTTCAAGTCTTAACTTCTAATACATGTCAATTTGACTTTATTTGTAAATTAGAGGCCTGGTGCACGAAATTCGTGCACTCAGGGGCTCTTCCAATCCGGGAGCCCTCGGGGGATGTCCAACTACCAGCTTAGGCCTGCTCCCCATGGAAAGAAAGGAAAGGGGAAAAAGGGGAAGGGAAGGGAAGGGAAGGGAAGGGAAGGGAAGGGAAGGGAAGGGAAGGGAAGGGAAGGGAAGGGAAGGGAAGGGAAGGGAAGCGAAGCAATATTTTTACCTCACTTTGCATACTTGAAACTTGGATTTTACAATACCTCTCTTTTATTTTGTGAATGCTAGTCATCCTCATGTCATCCCAGTAGAAATTCATTGAGAATAGCAAGCAAAAGGCATTATATAGTCCCACTTAATTACAATGCAAAATATTTCCAGATATTATTAAGTCAAAACAATGTTTCAGCAATGATGTGTGACAAGCAAAATAATGACTCAGAAGAAAACAGTGAAATGACAAAAATGGACAAAGTTATTGTCTCTTTTATGTAACTGATGTCATCCTGGAAATTCAAAATCCAATTTTTATAAAATCACTGTGAGCTAGTCCTCAATGTAATATAGAAAATCTCTGTTTAAAATAAAGATTCATTTTAATTATTGTTGAAGTAAGCTAAAAAATAGTCAAGTGACAAAAGCAGGAAATCAGACTGAAAACATGGAAGCAAAAGTAGTAAATTATATAGATCAGTAGAAAAGTATGGCGACTTAACATGAAGAAGTAAAAAGAATAGTGTATGAATCAATTTTAACATTTTACTGGGTCTTTCATCAGTTAATGAGTTAAATAAAATATTTGACACATGTTCATTTTATATTTCCATGACAGTCTTAAATTTATACTCTTAAAAACGCTCCACCAAGATGCCCAATGGTTTCAAGTGAAAGACAGTCAAAAAAGTGCTGCTAGACAATTGCACACTTAATGAATAGCTTAAACCCAGGCATATATTTTCTTAAACCCCAGATGTAAATAACAAGCATCAGTATAATTTTTCTATTCTCTAGCTCTTCTTCTCTGCTAAATTTTGTGTTTTATTTAGTTTTCAGTTTGCTCACAGAGGATAAATTATTACCCATTGAGGGCAGCAGTGATTGAGAATTTGGTTTTATGGTTTGATCATTTCTAAAAGTGGATTAATAGATTATAGAGATTTATTTTCTGTTGGGTGAGAGTTGACAGAGAATTGGGTTCATATGTCTTCCCTTATTTGTTTGTTTATACTGAGTTCAAATAAGTATTTCACGTCCACCAGAAGGGATGACAACACCTGAGTTGTATTTTGTGTTTCTTGTGTCTCTTTACCTGAAGTTAAAACTGCAAGTTTTGTGCTATAAAATGTCTCTGCCTGTTTATATGTCTGCAATTCAGAAAGAACTTACTTTCTTGTGTGAAATATTTTTCTATTTCCAGAGAGTATAAATAATAAGATTATAAATTATTTAAAGGAGCTCTGCTCTGATTGGTTTATAGAGATAAAATAGTGAACATACAAATTAAATATTACTAAAATTCCTAAAAGAGTAAGAAAATTTAACTTCATTATCTTAAATGTGCTAGACTTTAAGGTCTTCTTACAGAAACTAACTGGTAATATTTTAAAAATTCAAGTTCATATACTGGTAATATTTTAAAAATTCAAGTTCATATAAGGTTTACTTTAAGTATATGAACTTGGTAAACTTAAGGTAAGTCTCTGGCAAACAAGACTAGTTTAATAATTTTGATTTAAAAAAAACAACTATCTCTTTTCTCTGACATAGTTTTCAAGTATTGTCTGTTTTAAGTATAATGTAAGGATACATTTTAGTCTACTTGGGCTTGCTTTTCCTAATCAAATTTTACTTTTTAAAACCTGGTCAAAAAAACTAACTTTACTCCTACAAAATGTTTAAGATTATTAAAATGTAAATTTGTTTTAAACTAAAATGAATTGTTATTCTGACACTTTTGATTTCAACAGTAGTTATATTTTATAGTCTGTTAACTTAAAGGTAGTTTCCAAAATTGTTTAAGGTAACTTAAAACCTTAGATTGATATTAAATTAAGTTAATGATGAATATCTATTGGATACCTAATTAAATTATAAGGTAGAATACTGAAACATCTAAAACATTGATTCATACTCATAATTTAAAATTTATATGTTTTACTTTTTTTTCTATACTATAGAGAGGCTATGTCTTGGGTGATATTAACAAATGTTCATTTTTGCTACTTTAGGAAAGTGTAAAAGAGATGTGTAAATATCAAAATCATCATTATGTATTTATATTAATAAACTTTGCTAATCTATTAAGATGTTTTTGCAAAAGAGACAGTTCTCTATTACCCTCTGTTCGATTCACCCAGTTCTTTCTGTGAAATAGAAGTTAGTTTCTTCTGTTAAAAGTTATAATAAATATGAGTAGTTAAGACAACACTAGAATTGAAACTAAAAATTCAGCTTTTTTTGTTTTTTATAGAAAGAGTAATTTGTCCCAAAGCAAGAGTTTCTCAAACTTTTTGGTCTTCAGATGCCTATACATTCTTAGGTATTATTAAGGACCCCGCAAGAACTTGTAATTATGTGAGTTATGGTTACCAATATTTCCATATTAGAAATTAAAACTGATTGTATTTAAAATATTTATTTGTTACTCAATTGAAGATCGTAATGATGAATATACTGCATCTTGACATAAATAAAATATTAATATAGTTATGAAATTTATTTTTAACTGGTGGATTCCCTAAGGACTATCCTAAGGTAAATGTGTCAGTTCTAGAATATGAAAAAGCATACTAAAGAACAAAACTTGGAAGGCGCATTTTATTTGTCTTGAATTATAATACCTGGGTCTGAAAATAAACTATGAAATATATTAAAATTTAACAGTTTTTTCAACCCTGACTGGCTTGCTTACTTGGTTTAGTGATAAATACCTTCACCTCAATATGAAAGGTAATTCTTTACCTTCTGTGTAATCTACCTATATTGTAATATTCTACATTTCACCAAAATAGTTTTCTGTGCTTTATATTAACTTTATTATATCCTTAATTATTTAAGGGGGGGGGGGAGAAGAAAACCAAAGTTTTCACTTATCAAAAATTAATTTGGTTTACAAAACTATCATCTAAGATCTTTAGTAGATTATTGTCATTTTAATTAAATAGGTAATCATTTCTCAGTACCCATGATCCTATCTCAATCACATATCTAAATCTCCTCTGATTTTTTTTTCCTTTTACCTTTGAAAATCCAATTCTACATATAAAAATATAAGATAAAAATTTCTGGATCCTTTTACACCTAAAACTACCATAACAGGCTTTAATCAGAGGTTCCCTGAGAAATTATAAAGATTTGTTCTTTCACCTCTTAAAAATAGAAGCTAGAAGTATCTAATTAGGTTTATGTGATGACTTGTATGGGAACTATTGCCAAATCAGAAGAGACACTACACTAGGTCTTCTTCTCCTTTTTAATGTATACATATGCTTATTGATAAAGTTTTGGGTTTTTTTTACACTAGGTCTTCTTAAAGTTAAACTGATATTGGAAAATGTTATTAATGTAAATACTTTAGGAATATCATGCTTTATGGGAAGTGTTTGGGTATTTGTTAATGCCTTGCTTTCAATAATGTTTTAACTTCAGGGAAAACATTGATCAAAACTTTTAAGAAACAGCTTTTACAAGTTTTCCTATATTTGTCAGAGTTAGTGCTTTATCTAAATACTAGAGGCCCAGTGCACAAATTTGTGCACAGGTGGGGTCCCTTGGCCTGGCCGGTGATCAGCTCCTGCATTGAGCGTCTGCCCCTAGTGGTCAGTTATCTTCATAGAGACCAGTTGACCCATCGTAACAGTTGCTTAGGCTTTTATATATATAGATTAGTCAACAACAATATGATGTTAGCAGTCATAGTTTTACTTATTACTTAAAAGGTCCATAGGCTGTCATCATACTTCTTTAATTTGAACCTAGCATCTTTTGGGCCAGTGGTTCTCAAGAGTGATACACATCAGATTAATCTATATTTTATAAAAATACCGATATGTAGGTCCTACTCCACAGTTTACTTGATATTTTTGGTAAACTCTTGATATATATGCTATGTTTGAGGGTTATTATATGATACATCTCAAGATTTCTTTCATCTATAAAAAAATCCATCCATTTTTTAAAAATCAGAAGTCACTGACTTCTTTAAAAACAAACAAGCAAACAAAAAAATCAGTCTCCTTCAACAAAGGATAGTCTAAAATGCTCTTGAAAAGGACTGTACCAGGTACTAAAGCTATTGTTACTTTAAAGAACAGAATGTTGGGAACACTTCTGACCTGACATTATTTAGATCACTTTTAGACTTTACCAGTGGACTTTTAGGAGTCCCAGAACTCTTTTTAGTTAAGAAACAAATAGCTTCATGGAAATGTTGATGCAACATTCAAAAGAATAAGAATTAATTACAGAGGACTGACTGAACTGATGAGGGAAATTTTAATGTAATTCTTTTTTTTGGGGGGGGGAGTAAATATTATTAATATTACTTTAATGTTCTTTTTCCTAAATATATAAGAAAGTCTTTTCTCTTTGTTAAGCTATCTGAAACCAGAACTGAGTAAACTCTGCTTTTGTAAATTGAAATAAAGTATTTTAAATCATACTTATTCTCATTGATCACCCAATTCAGAAACTCATCCTACTTCTTCTTAGTTATTTTTTTTTAATTTTTTTAAAAATATATTTTATTGATTTTTTACAGAGAGGAAGAGAGAGGGATAGAGAGCCAGAAACATCGATGAGAGAGAAACATCGATCAGCTGCCTCTTGCACACCCCCTACTGGGGATGTGCCTGCAACCAAGGTACATGCCCTTGACCGGAATCGAACCTGGGACCCTTGAGTCCGCAGGCCGATGCTCTATCCACTGAGCCAAACCGGTTTCAGCGTTCTTAGTTTTTATGACAATATTTATTTGCATAGGTTTGATCAGAAAAAGCTTACTTCTTACCAGAATATAATAGAATAAAGTGATTGTGAAACCATGGCTTTATGGCAAGAGCAATGCTCATTTAATCAGAGATGACAAGCTGCTTTTCAGAAACAAAGGCTTGATACCTTCCTGCTAGGTCAAGAATCTTAGAAAATTTGGAGCACTATTAGAGAAAAAAATCACCCAAAGTTAGACCTAGTACAGGTGAAATACTATAGAGAGAATATCTTGGGCTTGTATCAGAGTCAAATCTGCGATTACTGATGAAAATTTCCAGACAAAGTTAACCTTGGGTGCTTGTAATTGTTAAATACTATCTAATCTAATAATAGACAAATATGCAAATTGACTGCACCTTCGCTACACCCAAGCCACGCCCACCAACTAATCAGGACGAATATGCAAATTATCCAAACAAAGATGGCGGCTAATTTGAATATCGCGACAGCGTAGAAAGAAGCCAAGAGCTGCAGAATGGAGCAAAGCTGCAGAGAAGCAAGCAAGCCGGGGGGAGGAGAAGGGAGGAGCGGAGGCGGGGCTGGGGGAGAAGGAAGTTGAGCAGGCGGGGCCGGGGGAGAAGGGGCGGGGCCGGGGGAGAAGGGAGGAGTGGAGGCGGGGCCGGGGGAGAAGGAAGGAGCGGAGGCGGGGCCGGGGGAGAAGGGAGGAGTGGAGGCGGGGCAGGGGGAGAAGGGAGGAGCGGAGGCGGGGCCGGGGGAGAAGGAAGTTGAGCAGGCGGGGCCGGGGTAGAAGGGGCGGGGTCGGGGGAGAAGGGAGGAGCGGAGGCGGGGCCAGGGAAGAAGGAAGGAGCGGAGGCGGGGCCAGGGAAGAAGGAAGGAGAGCGGGCTGGTGGAGAAGTTAGAAAAGTAGGGGGGCTGGCGGAGATCGCGGGGCGGGGGACAAGGGAGGAGAGCAGGCAGGGTGGGGTAGAGTGCAGCAGGAAACCGTATTGCAGGATTTTTCCTGCAACGGGAACGCTAGTATGGATAATGATTAGCAAAAAGTTTAAGAAGGCCTGTGTGGTAAATTAATACTCTTACAGCACCTATGTAAATAATCTGAACAAATCTAGTGAGACCAGTTTTATTTTGAAATCAAGAAAATCTTGATTTTCTTGGTAAGGGGAGACTTGTGAAAGAATTTAAAACGTACCACAGTGCCCAACCGGCATGGCTTAGTGGTTGAGCATTGACCTATGAACCAGGAGGTCACGGTTCCATTCCCAAGGGCACATGCCTGGGTTGCAAACTCAATCCCCGGTGAGGGGGCGTGCAGGAGGCAGCCAATCAATGATTCTCTCTCATCACTGATGTTTCTCTCTCTCTCCCTCTCCCTTTCTCTTTGAAATCAATAAAAATATATTTAAAATAAAAATAAAAATAAAAGGTACCACAAAAATTAGTAGGTATATTCCATGAAAAGCTATGTATTGTCTATAGCACAGCCTTCTGGGTATCTGATTCTATGGGGTTTACACTTTTCATAGTCTTTGACCTGCAGTATTTCTCTCTTACTCCAAGACCCTCAATGGCTGCTTGAAACCTCAGACAGCATCAAACCCTATACATACTCTTTTTTTTCTATACACACACACATATACCTATGATAAAGTTTAATTTAAAAATCAGGCACAGTAAGGGGTTCACAATAAGAACTAGTAATAAACTAGAACAATTATAACAGTGTACTATGATAAAAGTTATGTGAATGTGGTCTCTCTCTCTCTCTCAAAATACCCTATTGTATTGTCCTCACCTCTTCACCGAAAAGAAGCACTTTCCATCTCTTTGCCATACCTGAATTGTGACCATCACTAGTCTTGAGGCCATTCTTAAGCAAAAGAAGGGTTACTTGAATCTAAACACTGATGCCCAGACAGCAGATCTGAAAGCCCTCTGCTACGTAAGGGGCCAGAAGCGTGTCCTGGGTGGACATGTTGGACAAAGGGAGGAGTCATGTAGCTGGCCAGTCAAGACAGCCTGGGATTGCATCACACTACTTAGAATGGCACACGATTTGAAATGTTTATCTCTGAAATTGTCCACTTAATCCTTTTGAACTGTGGTTGACCGCGGGTAACAAACTGAGGAAAGTGAAACTGCGGATAAGGAAGGATAGCTGTATTTTATAATTTTGTAAATTGTAGAAATCAAAATAATGAGAATGATTTTAGTTAGGTCAGATAAAAAAAACTGAGTCGATACCCCCTGCCCTGGAAACTGGCCTTTGGACCACTTCACCAGGAACATTCTTTTTTGCTTAGATCGCATTCCACTTGCCAAAACCATGATCATTCCCCTTCGAACATTCCCAGATTCTGGACCTGCCCAGAAAAACCCCCGCCTAGAGTCCTTTAAAATCTCTGACTCCCAGTTCCTGGGTGCTGGCACCATTTTGGGGCTCAGCCCATCTGGTATCCAGATGACCTAATAAATTTATGATCCCTTCCACCTTGGGCCTCATGCATTCCTCCTTTGGTGACCCTAACATTTGGTGCTGAAACCTGGGAGGGTTCCATGAGGAAGGGGAGCCGTTGCCCAGGTTTTGGTCACCCTGAGTTTGCTACTCGGAGAGCAGCAGGCAGCAGCAGCTTGCCCTGGGCTTACCTAGGAATCCTACTCTAGTGACATGATCACAGGCCTCAATTAGGCCTCCCTCCCTTACGTAATCCCCCTCCCCCAGGCAGCCAAGGAGGACGCTGGATGGGGAACCTCTCCTTCTCCATTGCTGACCCTCCATCCCACACCGGCCAATCTTCTCTAGGTGAAGATTGTGGAACAATTTCCTAGTCTCTAGCCTTCTGCCCACTCACTTTCACTGACTTCTCGAAAGTCCTCTCGTCTTGAAAGTCCTTGTGCTAGGTGCATTCCTCTTTCAGTGACCTTAACAATTCTTGACCATGGAAGTGCAAATTAATTAAGTTTAATGGAATGTAAGTAATTATTGCTCTGTGGATAGTGACCAATTTTACATCTAATAAGCAAATTTATTTGAACATTCATTATGGGTTGCTCTTTGAGTTCTCCTGAAAACTGGTTATAAAATCCTATTGGATCACTCATTACTAAATAATTTATATAGCATTTTTTAAATGTGTTCCTTTAAAATATAAGTAGGTTATGAAAAGTACAATACTTGAAGAATAAATATGCTTCAATAAGCAGGAAGAGAGTGAATATACTGCCACAGTTTCAACATAAAGCATCTTAAATACATTTCAATATCAAATGTATAATTAAGTCTTCATTTTGATCCCACAAATGCTATGAAGAGAGAAGCCATTTAAAAAAAAAAAAGAGCTTAGATTTTAAAGTTTTATGCCAGCACATTTTTTATATTTTTATTTTCTATAAATTGGTTAGCCTATCTCTCAGAAACTACTTTTATGCGCCCTGTTCAGTCACGTAGTTTTATTGATTTAAATTGGGTAAAGGCGCAAGGGTGGCATTTCTGAAGCAGTGCAAAAGTTCTGTCACCTAAAAAAACACACGATATCTCTGAAATGAGAAAAAGAAAACTCCATATATTGGGTAGTGCATTCTTGAATAGATTTCTAAAAAACAACCATTTTTTTCAGACCATGAAATTTCATATTCCTGCTCTTGCTTATCAGTGCCATGACAAAAAGCGCCCAATGTAGACACTGCCTATGGTCTTAAGGAAACTTATGCTAAGACACCATCTATCAAAGTATAAGAGGCACTCATTTTAAAGAATGTTGAGAACTACTTCATGCAAAAAAGAATTCTGCGTCAATTAAAATTGGGAAAAAATATTCTCAATGAAAATCAGAATATTAGAAGTTCCGTGTATTCCTACCATTAAAAATCATACCTGTGAAATTTTAAGACAAAGTTTTCAAACCTTTGTGAGCATTTTCCTCCACAGATACCTATTAACAGTATGAAATAATAATGCTTAGAAGAATGGTTTAGGATATGCAAATACTATGTCATGAATCATAGTTTAGAGTGTCAGTAAACTGTCAATAAAACCTCAAAAAATAAGGTGTTTTTAAAGAAGGAAATTATAAAGGTTTATTTAAAAAGTATAAATATAGGCAAGAATAGAAATTTAAATCAGAGGTAATCCCATTTTTAACACTGTGCCATTTTTGTACATATTTCTTTCATCTTTATAAAAGAACAATCACACTGCATGTTCCTTTCCATAACCTCCATTTTTTATCATACACAGTGCAAACATATTCCTAGGCTGTTAAATATTCTAAAACAATTTTAATGGCTTCATTATATTCTATTTATGAATGTACCATAACTTTTTAGGCTAATATTATTAATGGGCATTTAAGTTGGTGTCAGTTTTTCACTACCATAAATTCTGCCATGGATATCCTATGGCTTTATCTGGGTACATCTATAATTTCTTCTTTAGGATAAATTTCTTCTCCAAACCGAGTGGATCAAATATATGCAAAATTCTGGTGCTTTTGATCCCTATAAGTGTTTGACTTCCAACCTAACTTGTGTTCTCCAAGCTGCATACCTGTATTATGTTTGTATTTTACTATGAGCTCCCCTTCCTGTGTTTTAAGATGATTAAATCATGACCACTCTATTTAAATCGTCAATTCTATTTCATCTCAGTCAGCTGACTCTATATTCTTCTTTGGAGAAAAATATTATCTTAACTTGCTTACCTAAAATAATTCTGTATCTTATTTGCATAAACAACAATCTTTTTCACTTTTCCTCAGATTAAAATGTAAATTTTTGTCCTTGGTTTTATTCTTTTGGGCTTTTCAGGAGTCCTTCATGTTCACTCATTTATCTGTTTTCTATTTTGCATTATGAGACATTGCTTCTCTACTGATTTCTTCACAATATGTTCTCCCAAATAAAAATATTTAGCACCACAGTCCACTCCAACTACTGCCTCTGCTTCTCCCAACAATCAAATTACTTCAAAATGTTGTCACTTCTCACTGTCCTCATTGTCTCACCTCAAGTTATAGCTCATTGCACTACAAGAATGACCCACCTCCCACCTCCATGACTCCTGAGAAAGTCATGTTTTTACTGATAATTCTAATAGAAATTTGTCATTTTTTACAATTTCATTTGCCCTCTCTGCAATATTTAACACTCTTGATTACTCTCCCTTTGAAACATTCACTTTTCTTGGTTTCACAAAAACATACTGTTCTGTTTTTCCTCCTACCTTTCTGATTCCCTGGATTCTGAATTCTGAATTTTTTATATTCTCTCTCTCTCTCTCTCTCTCTCTCTCTCTCTCTCTTTCTCTCTCTCTCTCTCTCCCTCCCTCTCTCCTCTCTGGGGGAAGCAAAGCGCCATGCTATAAAAGCCACATGTAGACACACAAATGGGAAGGAACTGATACCTCCACTCAACAGTCAGCAAGGAACTGAGTTTTGCCAACAGCTATGAGTTGGAGGTAGGTCCTATTCCACTCAAGGCTCAAGATGACCTTAGCACCAGTTAATAACATTATTGCACCCACATGACATAGCCTGAGTCAGAGGACCTGGGTTAACAGCTCAGATTCCTGACTCACAGGAACTAAAAGATAATAAATATGTGTTGTTTTAAGACTATATGGTTTGGAATAATTTGTTATGCAGCAATCTGTGCATATAAAAGCCTAAGTGACCGGCCAACCAGCTGACCATTCTACCGTCTGACTGGTGGCTATGATGTGCACTGACCACCAGTGGGTAGATGCTCAATGTGGGAGCAGAAACCACAGGCATGGAAACATGGAACAGACTGATGAATCTCAGAGGGAATGGTGGAAGGGGGAGGGCAGGAAGAGATTAACCAAAGATCTTATATGCATACTAGAGGCCTGGTGCACAAATTCGTGCACCAGTGGGGTCCCTTGGCCTTGCCTGCAACCTTTCACAATCTGGTACTCCTAGAGGGATGTCGGAGAGCCAGTTTCGGCCCGATCCCTGCTGGCCAGGCCGAGGGACCCCACCTGTGCACAAATCCGTGCACCGGGCCTCTAGTAGATAAATAATAAAATATCTGATTGGCAAACAGCAAAGATATTATTCTATCCAAAACTGGCATTCTGATGGAAAATAACTCCCTTCTAGATAAAGAAGCAGCAAAAAAGGTTTACTTGTATTTCTTCTTGTATTTTCCCTTTGGCTAAGCTCACTTCCTGCCCTTCAAAAAGCACCAGACTGCTAAATCAGGAATTCTCCTGTCTCTTATCTTGCTTCTCTAAGTTCTTAAACTATCTAAATTGTGCCCAACTGTCCCTCCATGATAATATATTTAATATTTCTTAATAGATTATCTTTACCATTAATGTTTAAAAGTACTTTCAATAATATTGTTATCATATAAGTAAAATTCATATTGATCATAGTTAATTTAGAAAATACAGGTAGTTAAGAAAGGAAAATAAAAACCACATGTGATGACATAACCCAGAGATCTATCATTAACATTTTGATGTATATCCTTCAAGCAGCTATTTTATAATTACTTAGGTATTCCAGTTTTCAACAATTTAGAAATAATATAGTGCCAAGTATTTTCCTAAATACTTCATATATATTAGCTAATTTAATCACCACAAGGGCCCTTTCTTATTGCCCCTGTGTTACAGATAAGTAAACAGAGGCTTAATATATGTACCTTCACAAACATTGTTTTTCTCACTGAGCAAACTGATATAAAAGTTGCTAGTATGAAACTCCTTAACACATCATTAAGCATATCTCACTTGTTTACATTTTAACAAAAGCCTTCTGGTGACACATTACGTCACACTCAAAGGTTTGAGTAAATAATGAAAGAATAGTAGAAAGCCTGACAAATCCTTAATTATTGCTTTTAAAACACACACACATTTCTTTCATTTCTGCATAAAGCCAGTCCGGAGGTCAGCATTTCTCTGAATTTACCCTGGGGTCTAGCTGCTGGAGAAGAGCATAGACCTATGTTAACATCAGCTAATTTCAGTAAAGGCCTGATGAGTTGAATCAGAGAAGGATAATACATCCATACAGGTTCATCTAATCAACTGTCAATTTAGCATAAAACTTCAAACCAAACTAAAGGGCTATCTACACTAATAAAAGAGTAAGATGCAAATTGACCATACCTTTGTGACGCCCACCAGCCAATCAGGAGTGGGTATGCAAATTAACCCAACAAAGATGGCAGGTTAATTTGCCTATGCAGGTGTTGAGCAGCCAGGGGCGGGGCGTTCCGCACCCCCCCCAGCCACTCCGGGCTTCTGGGCAGCGTGGGAATGGGGAAAGGCGGCTCCAGGCAGAGTGAAGGTGGTGCCAGCAGCCAGGGGAAGGAAGGTCCATTCTTGCATGAATCTTCGTGCATTGGGCCTCTAGTAAAGTAATAACATAATTTAAAACCAAAACAGATTATGTAAAAACACGAAGGCTACCTGCCGTGGGTTAAAACTGGCAGTGATGGGCATGTAAAAGGTACCTTGCAAAGAAATAATAAATAAAAGTCTGTCAACTAAAATATGGGGCAGACCACAGAAACAGAGCAGATAAGTGGTTAGCATTAATGTAAATACATACCAGCACTTCCTAATGGACTTTCTTAATTCTATTAATACTCACGTTTGTGAAAAATGTGTGTACATACAGGTGTGTATTCATACATATAGCAATAGACAGATAAGCAGAGAGGCTATACATTTAGATTTGGGGGCATCAACTCAATGGTAACAAGATCCCAGATGTAGATATGGCATTCAGAAGGACTGCTCCAATCTGGGAGGAAGAGAAGTTGTAGAAAAAGTTTGTCAAACAGAAAAGTAATCATCAGAGAGGAAGGGGGTGGGGAGAGGATGAATTAGGTAGAATGGGTCAAATATATGGTAACCAAAGGAAACAAGACTTTGGAAGGTGAGCATACAATAGTTTTTCCTGATTTATTACTTAGAAGAAATTTCAATTTTATGGTTTACCTTAAATTACCAGCAAAAATTTTTTTCTTATAATTGTTTAAGGAAGTTTTTTAAATTAAAAATTCTCCTTATAATATTTATACAGATATCTAGTTATACAACAGAAATTTATATAATTTTGTTATTCAGTGTTGCCTCAATAAATATAAATCTTTTAAAAGTTTGTCAAAATAACGGAATACTCCATCCCGGAGGAAATGAGTTATAGAGGCCTGCAGCTGTCCCAGCTTCTCCGAGTTGGATACAGAGCAAGAACTTGTTCAATGAATCAAGACAGAAATCATTAAGGTAAACTGAAGTAAACAGGGCAGAGCCAGGCTTGAAGCAAAACTGATGAAATGTTTAATGTTCTCACTTCTTTCTCTTTCAGCCTCTTTCTCTCTTTTTCATTCTTACCTTCAATGAGAAAGGGAGGCAACTCATAAATTAAGGTCACACATGACAAAACTGTGACATCATTTAAACAATGACAACAGACAAGTAATGATGAGCACAATAATCACCCAGACAATGGAGTCTAGAAAAACTATTTCTACTGTGCACAAAACCAAATGCTTATCTTTTAGGCATTCAAAGTAAAAGGGGAACATAATAGGACACGTTGATCTCAATAGCTAATAAGGTAGAAAACCAAGTTATCAGGAAAGAGATATTTCCCTAGCTCTGAAGTCTGAGAAGAAACAGTGGGTCTACAATAGGACGTTTTGACTCACACAGATAATATTGTGAGAAGGTCTTTTAGGAGAATCAAAAAAGAAAAAGATATAAAGAAACTTTGGAGAAATAAAGAATTCAAAGAAATAAGATAGAAAAAAAAAATCATCAATGCCAGTGAAGATGAGACTTATAACACTAAAGGAGACAGGTGAAAATAATCACAAAAGGTAAAGAAACACAGAGAAGATAAAAGCGGTAGAATTATTTTCACAGTTGACCTAGACATGACCAAATATAGATGTAAAAATGATGTAAAATCACATGGAACCCTATCTGTCACTGTACATGTCTACATTTTCCGTAAAAATGTATTCATCATTTCATATAGGTCTCTCTGGCAGGAATCATTATGGTTCAGAATTCTTGTTTTAATGTAGTAGTTACTGAATTAAAAATTTAAGCTATTTTATAAAAATTCATTATGTTATCTTTCAATGTCTTGCTTCATTCCTAAATGTCATATTACTTTGCAGAGTTGATCTTGTGCCCATGTGAAGAGGTAAGAGAGAGAAGGTAAGTTTTGGAATTAGACAGATCTAGGAATGAATTTAGCTCTTCAGCTTATTGGCTGTTTGACTTTGAGTGAGTTAATCAGCCCTGTTGTTGTTTTACTTATAATTTGGAATAAATAACTCATATCTCTGAATTGTTAATAAATGATAAATAACTCATCTATTTAATGTCCTCATCAAATTTTTAGGCAAGTAGTTAATAATGGGTCTATCCTCTGCTCTGAGGGGTTAGGGCTCCACATCTTAAATAGGTAAAGGACATACGTACATATCAGTAGTAAAAAAGAGACCTTCAAAAAAATTTCCTAAATATTTATACAATAAAAAAAAAAACTAAGAAAATAACCTATGTCTATCGTTTTTAAATTGTTTCACATTCAACAGTTTATTCATTGAATATCTACTCAATATGAAAACATCATGCTGGGTAATATATATACTAAAATAAATTGTGCATGCTTCCCCAACAGTCTAATGAAGGACAGACATATGTAACAAAATATTGAGTATTGGTCAAGTTCACAGGAAAACATGATACTGTTGAAGGTAGAACAAATGGCAAATTTCACAGCATCTCCAGAAAGGGTCAGAAAATAACCATGATGTTTCCTGAGCAGCTGTACATTTAAATAGTCTGCATATTATTAAATGTATGCAGCATTGTAATGATGTTTTGCCTCCCATAAAATTATATTTCCTCTCCAAAGGGCTTCAATGGTCACATTTTATCTGAAGAAATTCCTGAGTACCATGATTCTTTAATACAAAATAAGTAATATTTATACCCCTGCAAATTTCATTTCTGTTTTCCCAAATCAAATAGAAGGTATGATCTTTCCTTTCCTCATAAATACAAATCAAATTCAGTCATTCTCTGATCCTCACTCTCCCACCTGAGACCCACCAGCTTTCAAAGAGTTTAACAATTTTTTTCATTAAAATAAATCTCTGTAATGTGGCAACTGCCACATTTTAGTTCCATAAAATTATTTTTTTCCTAATGTATTTTCTTACATAGAAGATATTTCAATATTATGGTGGATCTCAAAGTACCAGCAAAAATTTTTTTCTTATAATTGTTTAAGGAAATTCTTTTAAAATATAAAACAAATTTTCTCATAATATTTGTAATAACTTCCTGCCAGATCATAGAACTCTTCAATGCACCAAAGTGGGCTACAGAGAAGTAATTTCTCCAGCTCACTTACCACAAGCTTATTATAAGCTTGGGAGCCATAGTTCCCAAGAGTTGTGTTTGGCTAGAGGCCTGTGGTTAGCTCACATGTTGGTTAACCTACTACAGAATTATTCTTGAAGTTTTCAGTGTTGAAGTGGAAATAGAGCATTCTAGATTAGGCCACACAAACCTGTTTTACTAAGAGATGAAAAATGAATTCTAATGGAAAATCACAATGATTTTTATCCATCCAGATGTGCAGGAAATGTTTATTGAGCATGATGATATACCAGGACCTGTTTTACTTGCTGGAGAAATACCAATGAGCAAAAAAGGACCAAGGTTTCATCCTCCAGGAGCCTCCATTCTGATGGGGAGTCAGTTATGAACCAGGGCCAACTTATCCATTATACGCAGAGCCTAAGGCCCATGATACTTCCCGGGGCCCACAAAAATGTTTTAATTTTAAGTTTTTTAAAACCAGAGCAAAAAAAAATGATTATTTTAATAATGAATCCATCCTGGATATTTTTCTTTATCTCAATGCAGCCATAAAATATCATTTTAAATATTATTTTTTTATGGAGGAAGAGGCCCATTAAGGCAAAAATGCACTGAGACCACAGAAGTCATATTGTAGATGTGTATAAACACAATGAATACGGGAATTATGTGGTATATTAGAAGGTGAGAAGTTCTGTGGAGGAAAAATAAAAAGGAAGTGTGCTCGAGTGTGGGATAAGGTTGACTGTAATTTTAAGCAGTGTTAGAGACAGCATCACTGAGAAGCAAAATTTGAGCACAAAATGGAAGGAGGTTAGGCAAAGAGCTGTGTGCAGGTCTCTAGGTAAAGAGCATTCTAGGAGCAAAGATAAGCAGATGAAAGGCCCTGGGATTGTGGAGTACCTGGCATGTGGAAGGAGGAGCAAGGATGCTATGATGGCGGCAGCACAGTGATCTGGGGGAGCAGAGCTGAGGCTCAGGGCATGGAGGTGCCAAGCTCAGACTGTAGGGTGCTTTGCAGGCCACTTTTGGTTTACTCTGAGTGACATAGGAGCGTGTGGAGGGTTGGGGGCGGGGTCACTGTTATGAGTTGAATTATGTACTCCAAAAATTATGTTGCTGTCCTAACCCCAGGTATCTATAAATATGACCTTATTTCTAAATAGGGTCTTTGTAAATATAATCAAGATAGGGCCCTAATCCAGTATGACTGGGGTCCTGATAAGAAAAGGCACCTGATGGGAGAATGCCACCTGATGACAGAGGCTGTGTTTGGAGTGATGGAGTTGCAAACTGAGGACTGACAGCCACCACCAGAACCAAGGAAGAGACAAGGAAGGATTTTATTCATTCTCAGAGGTGGCGTGACTCTGTTGATATCCTGGTTTCCAACTTCTAGCAGCGCTGTGAGAAAATAGATCTCTGTTGTTTTAAGCAATCCGGTTTGTGGTACTTTGTTACAGTAGCTCTAGAAAAGGAGTACAGTCACTCTGTTCTAAGATCTTTCGGGCTGAGAATGCACTATAGCAGGGGTGGGGAACCTTTTTTCTGCCAAGGGCCACTTGGATATTTATAACATCACTAGTAACCCATCGCGCGATATCACATGCAGTAGGCCGCCTGCGGCTTCTGTGGGAGCTGGGAGGGACCAGCACCGATTCAGAGGGAGGGAGCCACGCTGCTTCTGTGGGAGGTGGGCCCACCATCTCCTCTCCTGGCCTGCGCTCGGTCGCGGAGGCTGCGGGCTGGCCCCCCTGTCCCCCAGAGGCCCCGGCTTCTCTGTGCCTGCTGCCCAGAGGCCCTCCGCAGGGCCAGGGAGGAACACTGTGGCAACAAAGCTAGCATTCCACCAGGCCGCTCATGCTGCCCGCTCTCAGCGGCTGCCCCCCCCCCCCTCCAGGACTGGGGGACTCTGGCAAGGCTGAGGGAACTGGGCGCCGCCATCTTGTGGCTATGGGCACCACCATCTTTGTGATAGAGTGATGGTTAATTTGCATATTACCCTTTTATTAGATAGGATTTGCTTAATATAATTCTCTTACTATAAATTTATGTTGCTATGAAAATATCTCCTGGATTTATTAAATTTTTGGTCCCACTGGCAGTTGCCTTGGCAGAGCCAGACCAAATGATTTCTCGGGCCTTAAACGGCCCATGGGCTGGGCGTTCTCCACCCCTGAACTATAGCAAAGGCATGGGTAGGACGTAGGAGTCTACTTTGGGTCAAGTATCCTGGGAAGCAGATTCTAAGACAGAGAGTTGCAAACAGGTTTATCGCAGAGTGCTCTCAGGAACAACACATGTGGGCAAGGGGAGGTGAGGAAATGAGGGACTCAGTCTTGAGCAGATGGAAAAGTGAAACTGAAGTAGAGCCCTCAGGCAATCCAGTGGGGGCTCACTGAGCTGGGAAGGCCCTTCAGAGTCATCTAGAAGTAGGAAATGGACGTACTACTGTAAGTAACCTGTGGAGGACAGGTATCCAACGTGGGCTGACTCCCAGGAGCAGGAACATAATCTGAGTATGTCATCTCCCTTCAGCAGAGGGAGGGAAGTACTTGAGGAACTCACCTGTGAGCATCCTACATTCCTCAAGTGGTGGAAATGAATACTTTGGGCCTGGGGAGAAGGAATATGCATGATGCTTTGTAGCATCTCTAAAAGAAGATATTGCATTTATAGATATTTCATTTATAGGCAATAGTGTGGGAAAATTTGGGAATTAAGGGAGAGCACATGGAATTCTGTGTGTGTATATGGTGTAGGTGTGTGTGTGTGTGTGTGTGTGTGCACGCGTGCGTGTGTGTGTGCATCCTAATAAGGATCTTTCATTTGAATAACACTCTAAATTTATAATATAGTTAATTTGGTGGCCACAATAAACTTGTCACATAGATAGGACAGATATTTTAACATGCCAATTTACTGATGGGGGAAATAAAGACTAGAAATATCAAGTGGCTTGCCCCAAACACAATGATTTAGTGATAATGACAAGACTGAAAAAGAGTCTTCTGAATCCATGTCCTGAGCTCTTTGTACCATGTCATGGAGCCTAAACATTATTTCAATTATGTGGCAGCTATTGGTCTACACAATTCTGCATATTCTTTTATACTTCATTATTTCCAAACCACCAAGAAAGCAAGTGGCAAGAACTGTACGTAGTAGCTGTTTATCAAACTCATATCAATTTCTTCCTGAATCCAAAGCTATACTGTATTTACTGGCCTCTTTTACAGTTTGGTGTGGCCATATGACTAGGATCTTATGAATGGAATCTGAGTGGAAGTGAGAAGAATCATGCAGGCCCCAAAATAAAATGCTAAGAAATCATCCCTGTTCCCCATGATCTGCCCAGTACAACCTCAAAAGCCATGTGTTTTATAAAGACGGAGGAATCTTTATTAGCCCTCCTAATTCCGGTTTAAAGTCCTGATCCCAGATTATCTTAATCATGAGAGAATCAGGAACACAGTATGAATGCCTTAGTGTAAGATGTGCAGGATAAAGTTAGAATTTTATTTCATGACATGTATAACTAATATATTTTATTTAAATCTAAAATCAAATAACTTAAGGTAAAAATATACCAAGCTGTTGGCATGTATATGTGAAATCTTTTCACCATTTTGTGACATGAAGTGGGAGAAAAATTTTATTCTTTTTTTCTACTTGTTAAATCCCTGAGAGACAGTTTGGAAATAAATACATATATACATATATACATACCAGTACATACATACCAGTACATACATACTTCAGATTTACTAGTACACCACTGCCACTTGGAAACACACTAGAAAAAGAGGGAAAATACCTATATTTCAATGTTGATATATATTTTTTAAAGTGAATGGATAGGCTGGCAGAAGTTATCTGGCACCAATAACACATCGCTCTGTAAAGGTGATTACTATATTTAATTTGGCCTCATCATTCCCCTTCCCTATGTGGGTTGGATACTACAATGGATAGATCATCACCAATACATAAAGGGAAGAGAGAAAGATCACCCAATGAAGAGGCATGCCTTTTCCAGAAGTAGGAAGAGAGAAATGACCACACAAACCCCACTGATAACTACTCCAAAGTTGTGCTGGCTTCCTCAGAAAGGAGTGTCCTGTTGCACGAGGGCTGTTTTTCAGAAAAATGTAAAGAAATGTAGTTGGATCTCGGGAAGGAAATAGAAGCAGGGTCCAGAAATCCGCCAAAATCTCTGTCTGCATTTCATCTAGGCTCTTGCCAGTGCATGTGTTTTATGCTTCTTTCTTCAGATTAGCATTCTGTTCACTTTTGCTGGATATCTAAAAGCAAGTTCTACTGATGATAGAATAGTCCTTGTCCCCCACTGAGAGTGAAATACCTCTGATTGTTGAATTAATATAGCAGGGAGAAGAAGGCCATACCACAGCTTATGTTGGAACTTAGATATGGATGCAAAAGAAGAGAGTTTTCTGATTAAGGCAAGCAGGGTTATTAAAATCTGATTGAGTTTTTCAGGAAAATATTGTACCAAGTCAGGTTTAGATAGCTGCTTATAGCATAAAATGTGGCCATGAATAGCTACTGTGCCTCTTCCACCACCAGGGATGCATGGAGACCCTTTGCATAATGTAGTCTGAAAAATCCTGGGGAAGGATTCTGATTAGCCAAGCTTGGGTCAGCTGCCCTTGCCTGGACCAACCCACCACGGCCAAGGGCAAGGCAAAAGAATATGAACAGAGTCATCTCAGACATGTATGTGTAGGGACCACTCTCAGAGAAGGGAAATAAATTATGAGTCAGGTATCTATCTACTACTGGTATCTGGTATATAGCCTTAAAAGAGCAGGGCTGAGGGGCAGAGCCCAACGAAATGACAATAATTTACAGGGAACAAATAAGTCTATTTCCTTCCTTTCTAAGCCATGACCGCCATTATTGACTATCTCTGATTGCTCATGACATTTCATTTGTAAAATACAAGCACATTGGCTTTTATAAAGTGTTGGGTTTTAAAATATTTTCTTATTTCTGGAGACTAGAATCTAGACACTGTGATGTGATGCTTTTAAGTCCACTATGTTTGTGTGAGTGCTACTTCTGCAAAAGCCAGTGTTCTATCACTAACACTTATAGTAAGTGGCTGAAAGCATTCGGTGTCGAAACTAACTTGGAGTTATAAAAGGTAATTTAATTGTGGATCTTAGACAAAGTTGGAAAAGTTGCAGAAAAAAATAAAAGAAGAAGATGAATCTCGTTCCTTTCACAGTCATCTAGAACTGGCACGCATGTGTGCAAACATTAGAGAAATTAGGATAAAGAGTTTAATGGAGATGCTTCCATTGGGAAGAAAAAATGTCAGGATGTGAAAGAAGTTAACCATTTAGTTAGGAGAAGCTGTTTAAAAAAATATCTAGTTCTAGATTCACCTTATCTAGGTCTATAGGTAAGCTTCCAGGTATTTAAGAATATAGAATACAGCCAAGCAGGTGTTACTCAGTGGTTGAGCTTCAACCCATGAACCAGGAGGTCAGGGTTCAATTCCTGGTCAGGGCATGCCCAGGTTGCAGTCTCAATCCCCGGTGTGGGGCTTGCAGGAGGAAGCAGATCAATGATTTTCTCTCATTATGAATGTTTCTATCTCTCTCTCCCTCTCCCTTCCTCTCTTTGAAATCAATAAAAACATATTTAAATTATATATATTAAAAAAATATAGAATATACAGATCCTCTTTTGGATTGAAAAAGAATAAGGGTAAATTGCTTGAAGCAAGGAGACAATAGGTGATACCAAATTAGCAAGAGCAATATCTGGATAAGATTTTACAATCTTTATAAATGGTTCTTCGATGTATATTCTGGGGAACAGAGAGCATATCTGGGTAATTCTTAGACGTAAGCTATTCCATAGGGAGGTCAAATATGTTCTGATAGTCTACATAATCTATATTTGAGTCATTATTCCGAGTCTATTTAATCTATATTTGAGTTATTATTCTAGTGAACATAAGACCCTTTATAATTCTAATTATGCCATGGCATACTGGAATCTGAGTACTATGCTTTGCAGATGTCGTTTAACCCTTATTACCTTGGTTTGTCAGTGTAGCTAGGCCCAGTAATGTTTAAAATAATAGCTGTCTGCTGATACTTGATCAGGTATTAGGGAGTATTTTTCTTGATGGAAAAAGCTCAGTAATTATAAATCTTGTGAACATTTACATCTGGTTGAAGGTGATTTTGTGAGAAGATGGCATTGTCTGTGTCTGCATTAGCCCTTCATTTGGTTTCTGAAAACCTATTGTATGCAAGCTCAGCCCAGGGTGGAACATGATGTTAAGTCATAGGCTGAAGAAGGGCTAAATCATGAAAAAAGTCCTAATTTTCTTTTGGACACATGACTTCCTGGAATCGTCAACCGTTCCCATTAACCTTGTAGCTCAGTGTTACCCCCTCACCATTTCTGAGGATGAAATGAAAGGGGAAGTGGGATGTACAACTTTAGAAAAATGTCCTTGGATGTGAGTATGACTTTCTCTTCCTCTGTTGCTTCTTTGATCCTGCCGTGTAGACATGATTGCTAGAACTGGACTTGGGAATAATGGCCATAGGTGGCTGAGCAAGAAGATAAAGGTGGTGCCTGTTTCACTTTGTGATGCTTTGGAGGGCCATAACACCCCAGGATCACCAACTGCTAGACTTTCACTTGAGAAAAAGAAATGCACTTCTACCTTGTTTAGCTTGTTGTTATTTTGTGTTTCTATTGTTTGCAGCCAAAATAAATCCTAATTAATACTGAATGTATGAAACATTTAAAAAAATATTTTTTGCCTTAACCAACTATTTTTCTCATTAACTGAATAACTACCAATTCCAATCAGATAAGAAGGCTTTTACTGAGAAGAAAAAACAAGATCACTCGGAATGTCTACATACCTTATATATTCACTCCACTTACATAACAAGTATGACTGAGATGCATATCACTATGCAAAATTTTTGTCCATACCTCTGTTTTTTTTTTTTTTCATGTAGAAGTGATATCTGTAAAGAGAAATACTGGGTTAATGACATATATTCTATAAGGCAGTTGATACATATTGTCAACTTTCTTTCCAGAAAAAAATGTGTCAGTATACATCAACAGCATGTTAATGGACAGGTGGTATACCTGTCTCAACAAACTTTTGTTAGTCTAGTACTGTGGTCGGCAAACTGCGGCTCGCGAGCCACATGCGGCTCTTTGGCCCCTTGAGTGTGGCTCTTCCACAAAATACCACGGCCTGGGCGAGTCTATTTTGAAGAAGTGGCGTTAGAAGAAGTTTGAGTTTAAAAAATTTGGCTCTCAAAAGAAATTTCAATCGTTGTACTGTTGATATTTGGCTCTGTTGACTAATGAGTTTGCCGACCACTGGGCTAGTACTAGGGCACTGTTACTTTTCAGCTAACTTAATGGGTGTGAAAAGGCAAAAGGATAATTCCAATGTAACCCTGATGTTTGGGGTGGGGGTTGCAGGGAGGACTAGCAATCTGAATCTGTGCAATAACCTAATGTACATTCTTGATAACCTATAATTAAGTCACTGCCCCTTTCCTCCACAATCTGGTCTTGCAAAACATGTTACCTAAATGCTCACATTTTACAGAGGCCATAAACCATGAACAATACACAACCCCTGGAGGGGGTTATCACCACTGGCGCCAGGCCAGGCCCTTAGATATGACCTCAAGACCCCCATCCCAACCCACCGGGCTTTTTGCAAAGCCCATGAAAGGTCTGGAAGTCCCCATCCATACTTGGGGGAACAAAGAAACCAAAAGGGGATAAAAGAAGGGCTTCCACCATGTTGGTTTGCTCAGACTCTGGAGGCACTCCTCTGAGACCGTCGGCGTAATAAAACTGTGCAACTCCATTTCTCTAAGCGTCGCTTGGGTTTCTTCGGTCTTCTAACAGGTGAAACATGAAACATGATGAATCTGGTGATTGTATCTTTTTATGTATTGGACTTGTATAGGCAGGACATATTTCCTTAGTTTTATTGGCCATTTTAATTTATCTTGTAAACAGATATCCATATTCTTTTCCTAACTTTCATGCTGTTGGAAAACTTAGTGCATTTCTTTTAATCTGAAAAAAATATTTGGTTAGGAAATTTTGATAGCTATTAAAATATTTTAATTTTGATAATCCTATTTGATTAGAATCACTTTTTTAAATTTTGAGAAGTTCTTTTCCATTTAGTAGATATTTTTTTTTTTCAGTTTTAATGGAGTTAAAACCAACAGTGCCATATTTCTCAAAAATCATTCTAGCACACAAAGCGACCATGTATAATAGCATCTTTACTCAAACATCTGTGATGCTATCATGTCCCTGAGAAGGTGTTAAATATAGTTGTGTAGCAAAGAAGGCATAGGATTTACTTCACTTTATTTTTGTGGGAGGTTTGCCTTAAAAAATATTGGCAAGGGTAAAGGATTTACTGACAATAAAGTGAGATATTTTATATCTTAACTACTAAAGACTATGCTCATTAGATTAAAAATGATTTGGAAAAAGTATGACGTTTGAGACAAACATACAGATAGCTACAATAAAAATTGCTATCTTAACATTTGATTAAACCATATAAACAATTAACTTATTTTCTTTCTTTCCCTTTTTTAACCATTCGTTATTTTTACTCATTTTTATTTTTCATTTTTGGTGCTTTTGCCTTCTTTATTCTGTTTGATCTTTTTTTTTTTTTTAATTGCTTATTTGTGGTTAATTCCTCTTTGGTGAATACTTTTAAATACATATTTAACTTAAATGTTTACTTTTCAGTTAACATTTCATATTTAATTGTTTAACTTAATATGATTAGTTTTCAGTTAATATGTTACATATTTTGATAAATATATTAACTCCTTTTCCATATCCTTCCATACCTGTAAAGTTGTGATAAGGTTGATTTTAAAATTGTCCTATAGGTATTGTTTATATTTCAGCTGCTACCTGTAATAACATTTACTATCTATACAGCACCTTTCATCCTACATTCTATTATTTTATACTTTTCTACACATATCCATTTGGGAAATGAATTGAGTCGTTTCCATGTTGCTTTCTTTACAAATAAGAGCTTCTTGTCACAATTGGCTAGAGTCTCCTCTTTCCAAAATTATTCAAGTAACAAGTGACTCCAGCTGTCAGCTTATATTTTCTTTAAGTACTCAGGAGAGTTTATGGATGCCCTATATTAGGCAAATTCAAGTAGGCTAACTTGAGCCTGTGAAAATCTAGTTGGTCAGAATTCAACAATATTATAAACCCCCCTCCCATAGTTTTAAAAAAGGAATGACAATGTGCAAAATACTGTGGATACAGAGTACTATGATGTTATAAAGATGATTCTGTAATCTGAGGAGGCATATAGACATGCAACTATTTCAAGAAAAAGGTAGAATGAAATAGGTGGTTATTGTAGAGATACCACCAAGGTGCTATGGGAGTATAATGGAAGAGGTGATGATTTTAATTGGGGCCGATGAGAAAGGCTTTTTGGAGCACCTGGCACTGGGATTGAGCTCTGAAGAGCGAATGGGATTTTGATAGTCACTTGTATTGTGTATGGTCTGTGAATTCCAATGAGGTTTTAGGTTCCTCAGATACTCTGCAGTTACCTCCCTAAGAGCTCTGGAAGGGTATTAGATCATTCAGAATATATATATATATATATATATATATATATATATATATATATATATATATATTCCAATACAACTTGGATATAATGTGCTTGTTGTATGCACATAATACATCTTAGTTTCTCTCATAATCACACCATTAACTAGAATTTACTGATACAGAAAGTAACACCTTAGCCATTTCAAACCATAAAATTTTAGGTCAGGAAAAGACCGTAGAAATTATCTTTCGTTTACAAAGAAGGGACAAAGCCGTTCAGTAACTGACTTTAGGCAGACTTCTTCTATCGGAAGGCATTACTTTGGAGTTGGCACCTTTCACTGTCCATTATGATAATTTTTGGTGATACTGTCAAAGAAAATCATGGAATCCCTACATTCGATGATCAGAGGAGGGCACTTTAAACTCTGCAAGGAACTTGCACGTTGGGATAAGTTTGAAGGGACAGAAAATGGACCAAAGGCAGAAAACGCTCGGGGGCTCGGTACTCGCATAATGAAAATATGGAATAACCTGCACCTGGAAAAAGAGACACCGGCCGTCTTTTCCATCGGATGTCCTTTACTCACCTGGGGTGGAGTGGAGGCGGAGGAGGAGAGAGGGAAATGGTGACGGAGAGGGAGAGGGGCCGGAGAGGGACGCGGGGAGGTGGGGGAGAGATAGAGGGATGCCTCAAAACCGCCCGGCAGAGGTACCCTTTGTTTGACAAACCCTGAAAGGGAAGCCTCTAGGAGCAGCCCTCGCGTTCCCACTTCCTAGCGTTTGCCGAGCTGCTAGGTGGAGCCCGCGTGGCGGAGCTCGAGCCGACTCCAGATCCGGGTTTTGCCTGCCACCCCCCATTCCCCCCGCGCGAGCCCCCTCCCCGGCTCGGGGCGCTCTCGGAGCTCGCCCGCCCGCGGCTCATTCTGGCCTTGGCTCCGGCCCCGGCTGCACCCGCCGCGCGCAGGCTGGACAGTCCCGGCGAGTCCGCGCCCCGGCCGGCTCTCGGAGCGTCGCCCGGCCGCCCGCTCGCTCGGCACCGGCCGTCCCCGTTCCCGGGAGCGGGGATGCAGATGCTGCCGCTGGCCCGGGTGGGCGCCGCCGCCGCCGCCGCCGGCTCTTCCCGGACTGCTCGTTGCCTCGGCTCCCGCAGCTGCTGCTGCTGCTGCTGCCGCCGCCGCCGCCTGTGACTCGCCCCCTCCCCTTCCTTTCTTCTCTCTCGCCTCCGTCCTCTCTCTCCGGCGGTGCGCGCGCACGGGTTGCACGGTGGGCTTCGGCAGGAGCCCTGTCGGGGGTGCGCGCGGGTGAGTGTGCGTGTCTGGAGAGCGCCAGAGCCTCGCTCGTGCTCCCGGAGTCGAAGAAGAGAAAGAAGCCAAGAGGCGGCGGCGGCGGCGGCGGCGGGGCGCGGAGCACGGGACCGCGCAATGGAGCGCCCACATGCCCACAGCTGTCCGGCCCGCCCGGCCAGCTAATCAGCCATCCCCCCCGGGCTCGGGGCTCCGCGGCCCCCGGGACGCAGCCCTCGGAGGCCGGGCGCCCGCTCCGCCCGCGCGCCCCCGCCGTGCACCCGGGAAAAGGAGTTTGCGTGGCCCTCGCTCCGGCTCCTGACGCAGGTTGCGGGAGCGAAAGGAGACCCTCGGCGGGGAGAGAACCTCGAGCAGCGGAGGAGGAGGAGGAGGAGGAGGAGGGTTAGGCGGAGGAGCCACCCTCGGCCCTCTCGGCTCCCACTGCCTACTCCATCGCTCCCGCTCCCAGACCGGAGGGGGAGGACGAGGAAGAAGAAGAAGAAGAAGAAAGAGAAGGGGGTGGGGTGTGGGAGAACTGGATGTAAAGATCGGCTGGCGGCGGGGGGGGATGGTGGGAGATTTTTGGTCTCCTCGGCAGCGTCTTTTCAGAAGCGGCGGCGGCGGCGGCGGGAGGAGAAGCAGCCCCGGCGATGACTGCCGCATGTTAATCGCTGCCGCTCGGGTCCCTCGGCTGCTGCGGGAGACGGAGCTCGACTCCGAAGTTGTGCAACTGTGGACCGCGGGAGGCATCTGAACCCCCCTCTCCCCGGACTCGGCGTTTGGGCGCCTGGGTGCGTGCGAAGCCGGGACGCGTCCAGGAAGACCAGCGTTTGGTTCTTCTTCTCCCCTCACCCTCCATCCACCCCCTCTCCGTTTTCCATGGCTGTGTAGCAGAAGAAAGGGGTAAGGAGAGACTTTTTTTTGTTGTTGCTGTTTCCTTGACTGGGGTTTCCACCCTCCTGCTGCCTTCTCTGCGCTTGGGTTGTCCTCCTTTGCCGAGCGCGGCGGGGGCGTCCTCGCCGGGGCCGGGCGGGCTTGCGCCCCGGGCTCCATGGCTGGATGGTGGACGCGGCACCCAGCTGCAGGTTGTTGAGCCACTGATGGGACGATCGCAGGGACCTGCGGTTCCGGAAGGTAATTTATTCTTCTTACTTCCTCATAGTGGTGACCGGCGTCCGCGGGGCGGGCTACCTGGGTGGGTGGGTGGGTGGGGGGTCGTGGGGGATTCACGCACCCTCATCCTCCCACTCACACACTTGCACACACACACACACACACACACCACACACACACACACACACACACACACACACACACACACACTCATCCGATTGTGATGCGGGGCGGGAGGGGAGTCTCTTGGCTGGTGGGCGCTGGGGTTTGGCACCGGTTTTGAGGCTTTTCCAGCTCTTGGGAGATTTGGCGGCCAAGCGGGATGAAGGGGAGAGCAGACCCGGCGCCTTCGCAGTCCCAAACGCGGGGGAATAGGAACGGTTTCCACCCCGGGAATTTCCCCTCCTCTCTCACCCCAAGTGTCATCCTCTGGAGGGGGGGGGGGGGCTGAAAGCTGACCAGGGGGCGCCTTCTCTCCGCCTGCCCGGAGCGGGTGCCGCTGGAGGCGGGAGCAGGCTAGAGGACCCACAGACACCCGGTGAGGAGCTGGGCTCCGGGGTTGTGGGGACCACGGGGTGGCCAGCCTGCCGCGATCCTGCCTAGACACCTGCCTCGGAGCATCCTTGGCTGGGCGGCATGTGCCCCGGTCGCGCCCCGGAGTCGTGGAGCTGAGCTGTCTCCCCGCACCCCGCCCCTTGGGTCCCCTTCACGGCAGTTTGGTTTAGACGCGCTTGTCCAGGCTTTGTTAGGCGGTTTGGTTGGAGGAAGGTGCCACTTTCTTGGGTGGCCCGCGGCGGCGCGGTGTTGGGAGTGGGCACGGGTTGCGGGGGGGTGGGGGCTGTTGAAGGAATCCGGGTGGCGGGGGCACCGGGGCGGGATGGGGAGAGTATTGGTGGCCGCGGTCGGCTGGGTTACAGGTAGGACGGTAGGCGCCACGGAGGAGAAGGCGAGGCTCCAGCCTGCCTCGAAGCGAGGGTGCCCCTGCGCCCCCGCCGCTGGAGTCTGGAGCTAAGCGTGCCAGGCCGCCCCCCCCCCCCCCAGCAGTATAGGTGGGTGGGCGTGTATGTGTGTTTCTGGGGGCGACCTCCCTGCAAGGGTTAGTTGGCGGCGGTGCGGCGTGTGTGCGTGCGTTTCCGTGCGCTCAGGGGAGGGCCGGGAGGTGTTTGCGGGGATGGCAGAGCTGGATGCTACTTGAGCGGAGCTTGCTTGTCAAAATCTCCCGGGATCCGCTTAACTGGAAAATCTGGTTTGAGGAGGCCGCGGGGGCCCCGTGGGGTCTGCGGGGACGCCTCTCGGTGTCCCCCTGTCCCCTTTCCGCCAGCGAGGAGCACCTCCGCGGGATGCGTGCGGCGCGGGAGAGTCTCTGGTGCAGCGCGCATCGCACCCCGGACTGGCCCCGATGGGGACCAGCGGGTAGTGTGGCCATCTCTCTGGCAGACTCAAGTAACCGAGCGAAGCCGGCACAACCCCCGGTCCCTGGAATTCTCCGGCCACTTTCCTCGCTCAGATGGAAACATGTGCTGCTTTATTTATGGCCAGAGATAGCCTAGCAATTGGGCGAACTCCAGCGGGTGAGCCACCCCTGGGTGTCTCCTCCCGGTGCCTGCCTGGGATCCTGCCTGCAGTCCTTAGAGCACATTGTAAACAAGGGTGCCAGCAGCCCTGCCCCAGTCTCCTTCCCAGCGAACCTAGTGGTGTGAGTTGTGTTTACTTTCCTGGGTGGATTACTCATTAGGAAGTATAAGTCTTCTTGCACCTCTGATTTTTACATCCTTCCAGCCGGCGGCTGCTGGGGAAATGAGGAGACGCATAGACTCGGGCAGGAAGAAAAAAAACTGCCTTCTGTGTTTCGCTGTGAAGTAACTAGGCGGTCTGCTAATTTAGTGTCCTAGTGGGCTAGCAAAACTAGTTAAAAGAATGCCATTTTAGAATCTACAAAGACACGCTTCTTTAGTAATTGTTCACTTGGAGAATGTCCTTTATTTCCCTATGAGATTAAACAGAATTTAGCCAGTTTCCCCTGGTACATTTTTCAATCTGTCATGATACTAAATGACCTGGAGTTCCTAGCACCCAGTTTGTACGTGGATTACAGATAGACTTGCCAGTTCTTTTATAGTATAGCCCAAAGAGGTTTTCAGATAATTTGTGTGGAAGTTAAAAGGATATTTTCATGGAAAGATCTCTTAGCTTTGTTTCACACTATCTTTTTTTTTTTTTTTTTGTAACCAAAGCAAGGGTTAACAATATACAAAGATAATCAGTTTTTTAAAACTTGAAACTGCTTTTTAGTTTCAATAATTAAAAGATTAAATGCCTTAGTTGTAGATTACCTCTGGCTGCTTGGGTGTTTGTTGCAAATGGCTATGCTCTATTTTGTTCTAAAAACATAGCACGGCAAATCTAAAAGGGTACTTTGTTTCTAGGTACTATAATGTCTACACATTTCTTTCTCCTTAAAATCTTGACTTCTTGAAAAGCTTAGGTTGCAAAAAATAAAACATAAACAAAAAGGAATACAGAATCCCTGATCCCTGATTTTGATTGTTATATTTTTATGAGTTATTGTTAGTGGTGGTCACCTTAAAAGAAAACTTAAGAGAATTGTGATTCAATTCATGAGAATCCAGCGTCCTATATTTGCTTCATTTCTGGAGGGTAGGTGTTAAAGTCTTTAAACTTGCAAACATTTCTGAAGATGAAGGGATACTTGTCCTCTCATTTTAGGAGATCTAATTGCCATGATTCCAAGTCCATACATTGGAAGATTTGGTCAGGTCTGTTCTTTGTTTCCTAGCAGCATGTTTCCTAGCAGTCCTACATTCCACAGGTCCTGATGTCATGAGGACTGTGTTTGTCCGTGTACTGTGCTGTCTTTAGCTGAAGGTGAACATGTCAGAGTGCTGGGTTGCCATTCCACAGCACTTCTTGATCACTAAATGTCCAATAGCCTGCTCTATTGGTGTGCATGGGTAACTGGACTATTTCTATGAACTCGGGGTACAAGGAATGATTTGTGTAAAGGTTTATGTGAACTCTTTAAATCTTTCCGATAGACATGTTAGGTTGCATCGGGCATCCCTGGCCTGAAGAGCAATAAGCCAACATGGGATTTGTATGATGGGTAAATGCTTTTTAATGTCTCATTTTAAGTTGCTTGATCTGATTATCCTTCAGGTTGAGAGCTCTCCTCACAATATGAATGGAGGATGTTTTAGAAATGGTTGTCTTTATAATGATCTTCTTACATTTTGGAGATTTAAATACTCCTTTTCACTGGGAATAACAGTATGAGATTTACTGGCTCCAGCTACTATGCCTGGCATTGTTTCTGGTAATTAGGCAACATTTGGATGAATTTGATTATCTTTGATTCCTTGGTTAACTATAGCAAAGGAAATCCTAACTAGAAAATAAAAAGCTTATAAGGTCAAAAGGATTGAAGTTAGTCAAATAATATACACAATGCTAAACTGAATTGGTTTTCTGGTCTCATTTGGACCACTTTAACCACTTTTTAAAACTGTTTTTGAAAAGGAATGCCAAGTAGGAGTGACAGTTACTATTAGAAGTGGGTCATTTTTGCCTAGAATTCAGGAAAACTGGTTGTGATTTTTGTATTTAAGAACAAAGAGTGATTTTGAGAAATGCTATGCAGCCTTAATTTAGCATGGTATGAATGGCTAGAGCAGTTGGACTTAAAGGAAGATGCTCTTTCCTCCAATTTTGCAAATGGCTATTTTCCCTTTGATTTCTTAGATTTGCATTACATTCAAAATATGAATTTGCTCACATTGACAGAAGCTGTATTGTAATTTAGCATTTGTTTGCCTTCAAGGACATATTTATGCTTAGATTACTATTGCATCTTTGTCTTTTTCTTTTATGCAAATGCATTTCTTTATAGAATACCCAATTTTATAATAAAATGTAAAACATTCAAATTTGAGTAAGGTCCTTCTGACATTTATTTCCCCTTTGTTATCTCTGTGTGTGCATGTGTGTGCGTGTGTGTGTGTGTGTGTGTGTGTGTGTTGTTAGGGAGTTGTTTATCAGTGGGGAGAAAAATCTAGATTTTTTCCTTCATTGTGATTTTGATATTGTTGTTTATTCATCAGTTTGAGAAAATAGGTAAGTATGTGTCTTGATATCAATTATAAGTTCTAAGATGTGTATATTTCTCCCAACCATTTAATGATACAGTATTACCCTGGTCTGAGTGTCCATGTGGATTAAATGAACTCTACTACTGCAATGGTAGCAGGTGTACTGTTTTTTTCTCTCAGAATTGTGAAGTGTGTTGATGTATTCATGAGTACAAAATATATTTAAAAACTGGCTGTCCTACTCTGAATTAATGAACTTCTCCACTGTTTTAGGGAGTGGGTGAAAGGAGAGAGTTATTCCTATATTTGATCATGACAGATTCTATAGATCTTAATAACTTACGTCTTGTTCATGTCTTGTTGACACTGAAAATAAGAATTTAATGTTAAATGTCTTCATAAGAATGACTACATATATTAGAGGAAGTTAATATTTGGTCCATATTATTCAAGAATTTAAATAGAATGTTGTTGGTGGTAATCTTATTTATTATGAAAATTATCTCTGGGATGGAAAAATAAATCACCGAATTGAATATTTCTGGTAAACTTTTATGGCAGTTATTTTGTAGAGCAGACTACTCCTCTTCTCAATTTGTGTTCTGGGGAAACCTGTGGGTCCCTCTAAGACGCTTTCAGGCCTGTCAGGAGAAAACATTGTCATAATAATGCTAAGATGTGATTGGCCTTTCACTTGAACAAGTGTGTGTGTGTGTGAGGGGGGTGGGGCGGGAGGGGGGAGTTTCCAGAAGGTACATGATATGTGATTACATCATTGCTCTGATGGCATATGCCATGTATTTAAAAGTTTCCTCACTTTATGAATGCATAAGTATTGATAGTTAAAACCAACGTAATCTAAAGTTGTTTTAGGTCATTAATTTTTAAGCATGTAATAGGGTCTTGGGACCAGGGAGTCTGAGAAGTGTTCCAAGATCTGCCTCCTTGTACTCACAAGTCTCACCCCATGTAACCATATAAGAAGCCATCTGGAATGAGAAAACAAGTGGATGGTTCAGTTTTAAAAAGACACAAATAGGTTGGAGGTTTTATTATTTGTCTGACATTTTCATTATTTTCTTTCCATCGTAGAAAGCTTGTCTTGAACTGTTTTGATCCCCAGTTGGTGAAACCGAAGCTTTAAAGCTGCCACATCTCCAGCCTGATGTCCTGACAGTAGCAAAGGAGCTACTGGGAAAATTTAAAATCTAGGCCCCAGGTCTTGAAATTCTGATATCTGGAGAGGCAGAATGGTGTGGTGGTGAAGAGAAGGGTCTCTGGGGCGTGTTTGCTTAGGTTTGATAAGTTATTTGACTTTGGGCAAGATACCCAATCTCTCTATGCCTCAATTTCCTGATAATGCTTTCATGGGTATAACAGTTGTGCCTAATTCATAGGTTGTTGTGAAGATTTAATGAGAAGATATATACAAAGTGCCCCTCGTGGTTCTGGGCACATAATACATAGGCCCCTATTTGCTGCTGTCATTAGTTTTATTATTATCATTATTATTTACTAGGTCTCATGAGGGCTCCAAGAAACATTAATCAACTCCTCATGGGATTCAGATACGTGGTTATGTTTCGCCTCATTGCTTTGGAGCATCATTTAAAACATTATTAAATTTGAAAATTTCAAATAAAAGATAATCTTGGCTTTATTTTTACCTTCCCACTTTAAAAATAATGAGGAGTTGGTGGGATTTAAAAAAAAATATTATGAATTAATAAAATACCTTCCATAACTTGGGCTAAGTTTGCAGTTGGGTAGAGTAGGAATGCCCAATTAAAACTAGATTTCAAAGACCCTAATTGAATATTTATGTATCATGGGAATTATTAGGGAGGAAATCACTTTTCTAAAGTGATATCAAGACAACCCACTACACTCTTAGTCTGTTAATCACTATCGATGCACCACAACAGGCCATTTTCAGGGAGAAGGACCCATGGGGTAATTATATACTGTGGCTCCGTTTATTTGTGAGGGGTAATAAGCCTAATGAACAACAGAAGCTCCACACAGAGATTAGTTTTACTAGAATCTTAATTTTAAAAGTGAACTGTAATACTTCTGAATGGGACTTTGACATCTATTTGAAAATTTATATATATATTTATAAATTATATATTTGAGTATATTCACGACTAGATATTTCCCTTATCCCTGCAAGTACCATAGCACTTGTCTTTTCCAGCTCTTTGGTTAATCTTGATTTACAGTTGTGAAAACAAAATTATATTCTTCAGATGGGCATAGCTGGGTGTTGTCCCTAGTTATGAACTTTTCAGAAATGGCCTTTGGAATGAGAAACAACCCATAACTCTCTAACTCTATTGTTTTTTGTCTATAAATAAAGATAATGGGCCGAAACCAGTTTGGCTCAGTGGATAGAGCGTCGGCCTGCGGACTCAAGGGTCCCAGGTTCCATTCTGGTCAAGGGCATGTACCTTGGTTGCGGGCACATCCCCAGTAGGGGGTGTGCAAGAGGCAGCTGATCCATGTTTCTCTCTCATCGATGTTTCTAACTCTCTATCCCTCTCTCTTCCTCTCTGTAAAAAATCAATAAAATATATTTTAAAAAAAGATAATGGCATCTTCTTTGCTGGTTTGGGGTGAGGAATAGGAAGTAAATAGAAATGTACCTGATAGATTGAGCATTTAATGAATGGAACCTGTTATTAATAGTCATAGTATTATTAGAAATGTCCTTAACTACCATTATTAAAAAATAGCTAACTCAAATATTATTTTCTAAATTGAAGAGTTCTTGATGAGCCAAGAAAATTAATAGCATTTTCTTAAACAGCTGAGAAAGGTTTTATGTCTTTTCCAATTTCCTTTTTTTAACCTTTTCTTAAGTACCTATTTCTGAGCTATTAATCTTAAAAAGTTATGCTCTGCTACTAATTCCCCACCAAAAATCATAATCCTGACAGAAAAAATATTTTTGACAGCCACCAAGTATCGTGTCTGAAGATTGACTTAAATCACATATAAAATGAAAGTAGCAATTTAACTTAAGACATTTTAAATTAAACTCCTGATCATCTTTTCTCATGGCATCAGTAGCTCTTTAAGTTTGAACTGCATCAGAATTTTACACAATATTGTCACCAAATCAAGTCATCATAAACTTTTACGACTTAGGGATTCCAATACTTAAAAAACTTATAATTCCAAAATTCATGTCTTCATCAGAGTGTTATAAATGCAGATGAAGCCTTAAAATTCAGACCCCAAAGTTGCTTTAAAATAGTACAAGTAGGGACATGGTGATAAATACGTCTGAATTTTAGAATTAACATCCGTATTTCAGTGACAATTGCCAATCGAGACGTTCCTGAAACGTGTGACTTTTACCTATTATTACCCAGCATTTCTGTTAAAATGGAAAGTGTACAACATGGTAGGTGGTAAAAATGAATGAAAACATAAGCTGCACATTGGACAGCTGACTTGCTAAGTTGTACCAGACTTAAGTGTTTTAAAGTATAATTCAAGAAAATGAAAGTCAAGTAGAAAGGATACCCCCTTCTGTTTGATCAGTTTGTGTTGGTGTTTATACGTCCCACAGAGGCAGAGTGTGTTACTATTCAATCCAGCCCCAGCAACTCCACAGTAGCCTGAGCCTGTGAGAATAGGGGAGAGACTCAAGCCCAGTTTTTGATGTTCTGCATGGGTGGGTAACCTGAATACTAAAATGCATTCCATTGACAGCTGACCCTGGAAGAGGTTTTTCAACAGTCTCCAGTTTTGTTTTGGTTTGGTTTCTTTCCTCTTTTCCTTTCCTCAAAACTCTTCCAAATTCTGTTGGGTAAGAGGAATTGGTCCTGATGGGCGTCTTTTGTATGAGGTTTTATGTCCGGCATGAATGGAAGGGCTCAACTGGTTTACATTGATATCTTTTTGTTTTTTCAAATTTTTAGTGTTTTTGATTTGTCAATGGCTGATGGTGGTTGTCTGAATCTTGACTCAGAATACTGATCATGACTTCAGGAAGCGGACAAAGAGTCCATTGAGAAATAGTTTTGTGTTAACATGAGGCATGTGTATATCTAGACTTTCTTTTTTATATTGACTTCTAACTGTTGAATCTGTCAAGTTTTAATCATATTATTAACTGAAGTTGACTTTGGAAGAAGGCCTTAGGCAACTGTTTTCTTTTAAAATAACACACTCATTTTTAAAAATTTTAGGCACTTTCAATAGTTAAATTTTACTTCAATTTTTAATATTTTTTTTATGCACGACAGTTAAATATTATTTTACTGTCACTCCAAAATGCTCCAACATCTTAGTTGTTGTATGGACTTCAATTTATAAGATTTGGTAGACTGGGGGTAATTCATTGTTCTTCTTTTACTTGCAAAGACAATTACAACTATCTTTAGGCCAAATGATCAATTTATTGGGAGGTTATTATTTTTCTCACCTACAGAACCTTTGGTGAATGATGGAGGTTCCTCTAGGCATCAAAAATAAAAATAGCATCTTGACTACCACTAGGATGCTGCACCAGTTGCATGTTCCGACCCACTTTTCCTTTCCTCTGCCTACTAGATTCTTTCCCTTTCACCACCATCTGAATTAGGTCCCCAGTTTTAGATCCATCTATTATCACCAGCTTAGTGGGGTGGGTAAAGATATTGCAATTCCTCTGTGCATGGACAAATAGCTTGAAGAAGGAAAGGCTCAATTAATAGAGGGATCTTGTACACAGCAAAAAGGCAGAGGGGCTGATAAAACCTCAATGTCCTCGACAATAATCCTTTGTTAACCGAGACAGATCAGGCGTTGGAGAATTGGTTAGGAAAATCATTACAAATGGGTTTACTCTTCCTGTAAGCAGCCAATGTGATCTTGGAAAATGTTTTCTCAGTTGACCCAGAAAATCCAACAAAAACATGCAAATCAAGGGATTCAAATCTTCAGGTTCAGAAGCACCTAAGGAACTGCCCAAGTTATCAAGGAGGCTGTGCATATCTGAAAAGCCACGAAATATCTGCAAGATGTCATTATATAACAACATATACCATTCCATCACATGATGATGGTGGAGTTGCCATTGTACCAGTGCCAAATGGGCACTGGACACGGGGTTGGTGGTGCACAGAGTGCTGAATTTTTGCTACTCATGCCAGAAAAGGCAGAGAGTAATGCTGGTCTGACACGTTTAAATGTGGATTATTTAGGCATTGAGTACCTCCAGGTGAATAAAGCCCCTGAGATATGCCATTGGCTGTAGAGCTCATGTTTTAATTAAATCATGTGTGAGTTCCACCAGCCAATTTATGATGACACTTGATGGAAAGGAGCAACCAGAAGTGGAGGTTGCACAGAAGAAAAAGTTATCCCAGATGAAACTAAAGAAACAGAAACCTATTGAATAAGAATAAATGCAGCCCTCGCTGGTTTGGATCAGTGGATAGAGCATCGGCCTGCGAACTGAAAGGTCCCAGGTTCGATTCTGGTCAAGGGCACATGCCTGGGTTGTGGGCTCGATCCCCAGTGGGGGACTTGCAGGAGGCAGCCGATCCATGATTCTCATCATAGATGTTTCTATCTCTCTCTCCCTCTTCCTTCCTCTCTGAAATCAATAAAAATATATTAAAAAAGAATAAATGCAGCATAAAATAAATGCGGATAGAAGTAAAAGAAAAAATGGATTTGTAGGTATGAATCTATCTATCTGAGATATCTATTTGACTCCGGCTAGTGTACTTGTTATGTCATGCTACTGATGGGCATATGTATTTGTTCAAGTTAATCTATGTTTAGAGACAGAATATTCAAAAGTACATCAAGTAGGATATTTTAAATAATTGAGTTTGGATAACTTTATTAGTTATCTAAAGAATCCAGTGAAAACATACTCCAATCTATCTAGTAATAATGTTATTCAAATGGCAGACCTATAATATGGATCCATTATTACAAAATCTAGCATCTGGGTAGTGTTTTATGCTGACACCTGACTAGTTGAAGTGAAATGGTGTTTTAGAGATGTTATTTGTATAAGTTGGGAAACCTCCTTTATTTATTTATTTTTTATT
The DNA here is from genome assembly GCF_951640355.1 of Cnephaeus nilssonii. NCBI lineage: Eukaryota > Metazoa > Chordata > Mammalia > Chiroptera > Vespertilionidae > Cnephaeus > Cnephaeus nilssonii. The sequence continues at coordinate 80,856,509 of NC_137072.1, read as the reverse complement.
ACTCACAAAATTGTGTTGACTTTTTGTTTTTATTTGTAAGTGCCAACCCAATATAAAAAGTAACACATAATATAATTTGGTGAATTTTCAAAGGTTAGTTGAACTCCCACGTATCTCTCTTGCAAATCCTTGAAAAAGAAGGAGCACTAAAAATTAGAAGGCTGTCAACATTGTACTTTCATGATTTGGCATTATTAAGCAAACTTTGCGAGTATTTCTTTTTTTAGGTGCATTTGATTAAATGTGTGATCTTATCTTGGTGAAATAGCCTGCTGGGCTGCCGACAGTAGTGTTCAGAAATGAAATTTGCTGAGAGCCTCTGAGCAGACATTTATTCAAGGAGACCTTTCTTGAATAATGGATGATAGTGAGATTGCAGTGCTACGTGTGTGTGTTTTATTCCTTGAATATAGGGGTGTTGAGATAGAGCAACAACAACAAAAAAGTAATGGGATATGAAAGAAAACATTAGGTTCATAAATGAGAACTTAACCTACTTTATTACAAATGAATGTTCAATCTGTATGAGGGACTCATAGTATCAATGTCAGAGGATGGTATGCTAGTCCATCTGTTTTGTGTTAGTAATCTTTCTGTGTTATTTCCTGTCCTGCTACTCTCCCTTAGCTTGGTAGATATTACTCTGGAGTTCTTGCTGCTATCCCAGTGTGTATCATTTATGCAGCTCTTTTGATTCCACTTGGGTACTACTAATAGTTTAGATTCCCATTCATTCTTCTCCATGCAGCTTATTCTAGTTGAATGATGATAATTTAGTATTTTTTATTTCTGATTGTAGTAGTGCTCATCCTACCTAATAAAATGGTAATATGTAAATTACCATCACTCCACTACACCCAGGATTGGGCCAGAGGGAGGTGCAGGGGGCGGGACTCGGGGTGGCCAGGGTAGCCGATTGGGCCAGTGGCGGCGCGAGCTCAGCATCTGCACCATGGCTGTGCTGCGGAACAGAAGGGGCCTCTGGGGCAGCGAGCTCACGTCCCGCCGCGGACCATCAGTGCCTGTCTGCTCCGGCACCAGGCCTTTCGGAAGCCTCCGCCGAGCTGGAGGCTTCTGAAAGGCCTGGTGCACCAGCGGACAGGCACCCAGCTCCACTGCGATCGAAAGCGAAAGCGTGTAGGGGACACTACACGTGCATGATTCAATCATGCACTGGGCCTCTAGTGTTCAATAATTGTGAAATATAGAGATACTAAAGAAAAACAGAAATCATCTAATCTACATATATAAAAGCCTAAGCGACCGAACGACCGGTTGACTGGTCGCTATGATGTTCACTGACCACCCAGGGGGCAGGTGCTCAATGCAGGAGCTGCCCCCTGGTGGTCAGTGTGCTCCCACAGTGGGAGTGCTGCTCAGGTGAGTGAAGGGCGCCAGAGGCAGTGCTCACGGCTGGTGAGCACCTGCTGTGGTGGCATGATCCTCTCCAGATCAGAAATGACTAGGCGCAAGCCCTTGGCAGGCCCAGTGAGGCCTGGATGAGTGGGAGCAGCAGGCTAGAGTGGCAGGTGGCGATGGACTGCACGTTTTGGCCCTATCCCCACAGGCCATGCCCATGGACCCCATTGGTGCACGAATCTGTGCACCGGGCCTCTAGTATATTATAATACAGTGGTACCTTGCATTGTTCACAGAGATTATTTCACACATATTTTTAACTTGATTATCCATGTATTTTATTCATGAAATATCTGTATTTTATGTGTGTTTGTTTTAGTGGAATTAAAGTTAAATTAGATATATACCCAGTTCTTATAATTCTCTCCTATTTCCCTGTGCCATTATTTTTGAAAGCATCCTTTTTAATATTGTAAAATATTTCATCATGTGGATATACTGTGATTTATTTAAGCTTTCTTTATTCCTGTGGATTGTTGTATTTTGCAAGGATAAGCTTGGCCTATTCTCTGGTGATTTCTGTAGCACAGATTCCTTGAAGTACAATTACTGGGACAGAGAGTAAATAATTAGTTTGACTTTAACTACTTGGGTACAGTGATTCCCATGCATCATTGTCCTCTGTGTATATCTGGTCCTCCTAACTTTTTGGAAATTTTAAAGAATGCTAACTCTCAGTTATGTATAGGGAGAAAAGATTAGTAACTTAAATGGTGTGGCAGTTCTGAAGAATTACTAACTCATATATATCAATATATAAAAGCTGAGATCAGTAAAATAGTAGTAAAAATGAAATTTGCTAGCTGTTAACATTTTAAAATAGGATGGAGCCTAATGTCTTTGAATTTAATGTAATATTAAAACAAAACTATACAATGAAACTGATTTATGAAGAATTAAGAAATCCACCATCCACTTTATGTCCCCATAAACTTTCATAGTTAAGTCCTCTGCTCTGAATGGACGTCTTATCTCTTAAGTTCATCTAAAACATGAACTTAAAGTTCTTAACCAAAGCGCTTATGGAACAAGGAAATTGGTGGGCTTTGTTTGGGCAGTTCTAAAATTTAAGTACAAAAAGTAGGAGTACATTGTCAGTAAACACATAATAATTGAAGGTTGTCTATAGAATGAGAGGTCATAAAGAAAATGAAACAGAACATTATGGCTTATAATTAGTAAATATGACTCAACTTTTGCTAAGTGTAAGTTTAGTTAGAGATCTACCCATAGGAATAAGAGTGAAGTACAAAATATGAGGTGTTTAGTAACTCATAAGTCAAATGGGAAAGAAAAACAGCAGGTGTATAATGTGACTTTTTATCATTTCTACAATAATTAAGTACCTACTGTATTTGATTTCATTAGTTCATTCTTTGGCCAAAGAGACTAACAGTTATATTTTAAGCAGAATCTTTGTGACTTCTGCTTTCAATTATAAAGACATGTATTTAAGGTATGTTTCCAGCATTCAGATTGGAAGTCTATTCTTCTCTTTCTATATTTTCTTTAAATCTGCATCAGAACATATTTATAGGACAGTTTAATGCTTGATTAAGAAATGAGTGTATAGCTGGATGGATGTACTTCATGGACCTAGAAGAAACAACTGAATGTGAAAGCAGTTTTTGAAGTTACTATTGAAAGATAAATTCAAGTGCCATTGAAAATTGCTCTGTATCTGCTTGTGAAATAATGAAGGCATGGAAGGCATCTTAAGAGGCACATACTTGCACACTCATTTCTTAAACACTTTAAAAAATATTTTTAAAAATTTAAAAATGTCCCCATTTGCTAATCAAGAGAAATAAAATTTCATTTATGCAAGACGAGTAATTTCTAGAAATCTGCTGTATAATTCTGTTGCTGTAGTTAACAGTATTGCATTATATACTCATAAATTTGTTAAGAGGGTAGATCTCATGTTAAATGTACTTACCACAATAAAAGTTAAATTAATGTTTCAAGAACTGTGGTAACTTGCCCAAAAGGACATGGTTGGTTTATAGCTTCTGCTTTCAAGGAATTTCTGTCTTGCCCTTGAGGATTCCCATTTCTGATTTCAGGTATGGCATTGTCACTAAGTAGCTACATCACATCGATCATATAACTTCTTCAGTTTCTTTTGTAACTAGGGGATAGGCCTTGGGGTTCTTTCTCTCTAAAACAGCCATAAGATAAAATCCCATATAATAAAAGGGTAATATTCAAATAGACCGAACAGTGGAACTACGGGTCACTATGATGCGCACTGACCACCAGGGGCAGACGCTCAAAGCAGGAGCTGCCCCCTGGTGGTCAGTGTGCTCCCACAGGGGGAGCTGAGCTCAAGGCTGGGGAGCGGGCCTAAGCACATCCCCCGAGGGCTCCCAGACTGTGGGAGGGCGCAGGCCTGGATGAAGGACCCCCCCCACCTCACCCAAGTGCAGGAATTTCGTTCACCAGGCCTCTAGTAAAATAATAAAGCTCATTATAGTAGAATACCTCTGCTTGAAAGTTTACTTTATCAAAAATCTTAATGGGCAGTTGATTTTATAAAAAAATTCATATTACATCCTTGTTAAAGAGCTAACCCACAGTACTGCCTGTGGTAATAGCATATTTTAACAAGATAAAATAGGTTAGACATTTCTTTTGGTGGAAGTTTAAAAATAAATTGACACTAAATTATTTTACATTCTTTTAAAAAACATTAATATTCTAGCCCGGCCAGCATGGCTCAGTGGTTGAGCATTGACCTATGAACCAGGAGGTCATGGTTCCATTCCTGGTCAGGGCATATGCCTGGGTTGCGGGCTTGATCCCCAGTGGGGAGCATGCAGGAGGCAGCCGATCAATGATTCTCCCTCATCATTGATGTTTCTGTCTCTCCTTCTCCCTTCCTCTCTGAAATCAATAAAAATACATTAAAAAACATTAATATTCTAATAAAGTTTTCTCGCATTCCTCTACATTATAGTTCTCTACTATTACACTTTTAAAAAATCCTCACCTGAGGATATGTTTTTATTGTTGAGAGAGAGAGAGAGAGAGTGACATTGATGTGAGATAGGAACATCTATTGGTTTCCTCCTTCACTCATCCTGAACAAGGATCTTGCCCAGGTATAGTGCCCTGACCAGGAATTGAGCCCGAAAACTTTGGTGATGCTCCAATTAACTGAGCCACCCGACCAGGTTTTGTTTTCTTCCTTCCCTCCCTCCCTCCCTCCCTCCCTCCCTCCCTCCCTCCCTCCCTCCCTCCCTTCCTTCCTTCCTTCCTTCCTTCCTTCCTCTTTCTTTCACAGTAAATGATTATATGATTTTATATATTTTCTTATAACATCTTTCTTTTCTTTATGTTTACAGATAAAGTAATTCTATGCCCTGAGTTTTAGGTCGAGGGCACTGTTATCTTAGAATAAGACAATTACAACGTCTCTTCATTTATAAAACAGAAGTGTATACATTGAGTATTGAATACTCACTGTTTTCTCCCCCCCCCCCACAATTGAATTTACTTATATAAAATTATTACATATTATTTTAAGGTTTAAGGACCAGCTTGCATTAACCTAGTAGTTCTACATTAGATGATTTTTACTGAAAGTAATAAGAACAATGTAGAGAAATATAACATATAAAATAAAATGTATATTATTGAGAAGCAAAGAGTAAAGAAGAAGGGAGCCTAAGCTCCCTCTCTGTATGACCCTGGAAAAGTGACTCGGCCTCCGCATGCCTCAGTTTCCTCACGTGTAAACTGGGAATACAAATAACACTTGCCTTTCAGAGTTATGGTGAGGATGATCTGAGATAATGGACATAAATCATATAGCACATTGGTAGCTTTTATTGTTTGTGTTAATTTTTTTTAATCTGTTGTTGAAACAGATATCCTCTCCCAAATGGGCCTCTAATTGTTCTGCTTTTTTTCCTGCAGTTCTCTAAAGATCAGCTTCATTTAATCATTGTGTATTTTTTTTTTTCATTCACTATGTACTTGTTAGCATCAAATGCCTGCAGGATGCTGGGGATATGGAACATAGCATGGCAGAAAGAGCCTCTGATTTTATAGGAATTGCAAAATCATGGAGATAAAGAGATATCAAGCAGTGTATCTATCATTAATTAATTAGTTAAAATTGTGGCAAGTGCTACAAAGGTCAAATCCAGGATGCTATGAGAGTTATAGCAGCAGGATCAGACCTTGTCTGAGCTGGGGGGTGAGAGGGATATGGAAATACATCCCAGATCAAATAACATTTGAACTGAGATGAGAAGGTTGAGTAGGCAGCCCTCGAGACTGTGCTGGGTCACTGCTCCCTTCAAATTCTGTCATCGGAAGAGCTGATCCCAGTTCCAAGCCCGTTCTAGCCAAGGAGGTTAATAGAGCTGAGTAAAGGGAAGAAACTTGAGCATAGTTGCCTTGATTTGTCAATCAAGGCAACACACCTTCAGTTGTCATTTTACAGAGAGAGTGAATCAACAGAGTATGTTTTAATTATCAGTTTCCTGCCTGCAATATTAAATTTCAGAATTATCATCAAACTAGTGGCCCAGTGCACTAAATTCGTGCACATTAAAAGGGAATCAATTAGAGGAAATATTTTAATATTGCTATTTGCCCTTTCTCTATAATAGAAGTGTCAGAGATAAAAGAAAATTAGTAAAATGTATATGAAAATCTTCCTCCTGTCAGAGTCTGGGGCGCACTGCAGGACCAAGAGTCAAATCCCTGCCCACACTTCAAAAACACAGGAGACCCAGACCCGACCGGCCCCACCCCCATTGGCTGAGACCCAGACCCGGCCGGCCCCACCCCTGTCAAGCCCCTCTGGGCAGGGGGTGCAGCCTTAGGTCTTCCAGTCTGGCTCCGGATGGGGGTACGCAGCCTCAGATCCCCCGGCCCGGCACTGGGGTCGGGGGTGTGTGGCCTGAAGTCCCCTGGCCCGGCGCTGGGGTGGGGGGCACGACCTGAGGTCTCTAGGCCTGGCGCTGGGGTGGGGAGCACAGCCTGAGGTCTCCTGTCAAGCCCCGCGGGGTGGGGGTCATGGACTGAGGTCCCTTGCCCCGGCCTGACGCCATGCAGCCTCAGGTCCCTGCTGTTCGGTCATGACATTATGGCGTCCCAGGTAATTTGCATATTCCTCTATTATATAGCTAGATAAACTATTAGCTGACCATAAAGAATGATCAGACACTGTACATCTGAGATGAGAAAAATTCTTAATATCTATAAAGCGTGCTCCCTCAAAATGTATACGCACTTTGAATGATTATAAAGTCAGTGTTTATGAACATACAGTTCATTTTCAAAATGTAAAAGAATCTACAGAAATGAAATATTTTTTTTCCAATGCCTGTTTTCAGACTGATGGCTGTTCTGATCCAGGCACTGCTGATAACTGGAAGCAATGGAATCGCAAACATCGGGAACCGTTTCACTCAGTATTTGTGTGCCTTCAATTCATCGACCTTGCTGATTTTGTACCATAAACTTTATCTTTTATGTAACACCATAAAAAGAAGTTTAGTGGCACTTTAGGATAAATTTTCTTTGTTCAAAGCTTCACCTGTTATTTCAAATCAGTTAAACCTGAAAAGGAGTGAAAATTAAGTGAGTTATCAGCAGTTAAAGTGTGTATACATTTTTGCGGGACACTTTATCAATAAAGAAACCAAGATTTAGTCTTGGAGATATGAATCTGTGTGTTTGTGAATGGGAGGGAGTTTTACTCTAGATTAGAAGATTGGTTTCTACTCATTCTTATTCTGACTTCTCCCCACCCCCATTAACTTATTATGCGTCTGGTGTCTTCAGTCCTGAGGAACTCTGTAGAAATGGAGGAACTCTTTAGGAATACCGTTGCTAAAGTTTGGCAGTGTTATCGTTGTGACTTTCTACTTGTCAAACGACAGTAGTAAAGTATCAATCTGGGCCCTGGCCTAGTCGCTCATTTGGTTAGAGCGTCGTCCTGATATGCCAAGCTTGCAGGTTTGATCTCAGATCAGGGCATATACAAGAATTAACCAATGAATGCATTAACAAGTGGAACAACAAATCGGTGTTTTTCTCTCTTTCTTTTGTTAAGATAAATGTGGTATTTCCACCTAGTAGAGATAGTAGACTTTGTCATCTCTCCACTGCTAGTATTGAGCTTATTATTTAAAATTTTAGGAGACTTTGTCATCTCTCCACTGCTAGTATTGAGCTTATTATTTAAAATTTTAGGATGCTTTCCACAGCATGTCATAAACAGCTGATTCCATTATTATGTAGAATAAATCATTTAATACTAATAAAATAATGGCAAATTATGGTCTAGAAAAGAGATGATATTAGTTTAAGAGTTTGAGGAAAATGATGAATAAGTGTGGTTTAAGAACATTGTCTTACTGGAATAACATTTTTACTAGTAATATAGGAAAAATACTATAGTGAGAAGATAGTACATTTGGAATCAATCTTTTTCATCCATTTATCAACAAATATTCTTGCATGCTTCCTATGCTAAAAATATTAAAACAAGTGTGATAGATATTAGAAAAGGGAAATACTGAATTTTATGAGAACATTTGACTCAGAGATCTCAGACCTTCCAGATGAGAGGTTTTCTCATCCTGCTAAGCCCTAGAGGATATGCAGGAATTAGCCAAGGCCTCGAGTAAGAATGAGCTTAGCTCACGTGAGAAACTCAGAGAAGGTCCTAGTAGTTAGAATGAAAGGATTGAAGGAGGCAGTGACATGAAATTTGACTGGGAAAGTCAATGGGAGTCCAGGATTCGTAGTGCTTTCTTAAGGTAAATTATTTTGGACTTTATCTTAGGAGCAATGGGAAGTCATTAGAGGTTTTAAGCAGGGCAATAATAAGATCAGATTTTCATTTTACAAAGATCATGTTAGCTGTTCTGTGTAGATGTAATTGGAGGAGGCATCGGTTGGGGATGAGGAGAGACCAGTTAGATGAGTGCCCAAGATCCTGCCATGCCCCTTCTCAGCTGCAAAGTGTAGGCTAGAGCCTGCCTCTTTCTGGCCTCGGTGGGTTCATGTATAAAGAGGTTTGCATTCAATAATATCCTTTTCGACTCTGATATACTGCACCCTAATTTCATTAGAAAGACATGGAGGAGCTAAGTGATAGTGATCATTGTTCAAATGACCTTATCTGAACTTGTTGCTTTTACTGATCTTCCTATTGATACACAGTTTTAATGCTGTATCCAATTGTTTAATCAGGTTTATTTTTTATCTGAAAGTTAAAATTCATTCTTTGGAGACCTATAATATATGTACCTAGAGTTGATATGGAACGTTTGTATTTTACTTTATTTTTTATTTTTGTAAGCCTCATCTGAGGATATGTTTTTATTGATTTTAGAGAGAAAGAAAGGGAGAGGGAGAGAGGAGAACATTAATGTGAGAGAGAAACATTGATCGATAGCGTATATTTGTATTTTAAATGCTGCATACAAATCCAACAGTCAGATGTTGGAACTACAGTTAATTTGGTTAAGAGGGTTCAAACTACAGTTCTTTTCTTTTGGCCAAAGTGACTTACTTATAAATCCTCATTATTGAAGTCATTTAAAGCCATTTCTATTTTCACAATATCTGAAAAGAGAATAACACACATCTTAAAACACTACAGTGGTCTTATAGTCTGAGTGACAGATGCAAAAACGTTGATTATATATTATTTAAGGAATTCTAAGACATTTTACTCTTATATCTTTCATTAATAATTTAAATATTTTATCTTCCCCTTGTGTTCTGTCCTCTAATTCCTCGTAGCCCTTTGTTACCGTATATGTCTTTTATGGAATTATGACAGCCTACCATGGCTCTTGATTATTTCTCTTGCTTTATACCTCTATGGAAATGTAAATTCATTGAAGGCTGATGCTGCTTTTACTCTTCTCATAACCTGGAGTCCCAGGTTATGTAAATGTGGTTTGTGTTTTATGTTGATAGGTTGTTTCTTTTTAAGGTGGGGTGTATAATGTGTTAGATAAAGCATTGTACATGAAATGCATCTTGTACCATTTATTTATTTATTTAATATATTTCTTTATTGATTTAAGAGAGGAAGGGGGGGGGGAGAGAGAGAGGGGAGAACATCAATGATGCGAGAGAATCACTGATTGGCTGCCTCTGGCATGGCCCCTACTGAGGATTGAGCCCGCAACCCAGCCATGTGCCCTTGGCCAGAATCGAACCTGGGACCCTTCAGTCGTCTGCCGGCTGACTCTCTATCCGCTGAGCCAAACCGGCTGGGGCACATCTTGTATGACTTAAAAAATTAATAACACAGACACTATTAACTTGGCTGTGTTCATGAGACAGTAATTTAGGACATGAGCGTTAGGGTCAAATGAACTGGAGCCTAAATCTTGGAATTATTATGTAACACAAGTGCGACTTTTGGTAATTTTCAGAGTCTCAGTTTATTCTCTGTATCTTTGGGCTAATGATACCTGTTACACAGTGGGGTTGTGAGAATTAAATTAGTTCCTGTAATATAATGCACTGCCATAGTTTTGGTTATTATTTATGAGAATCAGATGAGAAAAACTAGGAGCGGAAAACAGTGACTCAAGCCATTTCCTTTTTTCCTTTGCTCCCCAACTTTTTGTGAGATTGACACCACATTTTATATCTGTTGCCTTCCATCTTCATGGTCTTCCATTTGGAATCATTTTGTCATGTTACTTCATGTAATCCACGCTATCTTTTCTACCTCTGACATATTCTGAAAGGAATGATTATCTAGCAATTTATGAGATACAAAACAGGCACTGTCAAATAAGGATGCAGAAATGCCTTTATTACTTACTAGAAACCTGGTGCATGAATTTGTGCACAGATGGGGTCTGGCTGGCCAGCTCCGATGGATGCCCATCGGGCCGGGCTGGCGGGGGGGGGAAGGGGCTAGTGGTGGTTGGCCAGCAGCCCCCCTGCCCCGATCTGGGTGTTGAGGGCTGATCGGGGGCCAGACCAGCCAGGGGGATGGCGATTGGGGCCCGGATCAGGCTGGTTGGCTGCCGCAGTGTGCATCAGCCATTTGTTGTTCCAGTCGTTCTGGTTGTTCCACCATTCTGGTTGCTGGGCTTTTATATATATAGATTTCTCATACACACACTGAGTGGCCAGATTATTATGACCACCCCATCAGTACTTTGTTGGGCCACCTTTTGCCTTAATACTGCGGCGATTCTTCTTGGCATTGACTCCATGAGATGTTGAAAGGTATGCGAGGAATCTGACACCATGCCTGATGAATAGCACTGTCCAGTTCTGTGAGATTTGATGGTTGTGGAACCAGCTGCCTGATGGCTCTTTTAACTTCGTCCCACAAATGCTCAATTGGATTGAGATCTGGTGATTGTGGAGGCCACTAAGCAAGGTAAAGTCTCCCTCATGTTCTTGAAACCACTCTTGCACAATATGAGCACTGTGGCATGGCGCATTGTCTTGTTGGAAGAAGCCATATCCATTGGGACATGCCATCAACATGATAGGATGAACTTGATCAGCAACGATACTTAGGTATGTTGTGCTATTCAGATGTTGTTCCACACGAATTAAAGGGCCCAAATCATGCCAGGAAAACATGCCCCAAACCATAACACTGCCCCCACCAGCCTGAAGGGTTGTACTCATGCATGTGGGGTGCATGCTTTCATGCTGTTTCCGCGAAATTCTTACTCTGCCATCTGCGTGATGCAACTGGAAATGTGATTCATCAAACCACATGACTTTTTTCCAATGCTCGACTGTCCAATCCTTGTGTTCCTGTGCGAATTGGAGATGTTTTATCTTGGTAACTGCAGACAGCGAAGGTGTTCGAACAGGCCTTCGGCTTCCATATCCCATACGATGTAGTGTACGGCTAATTTGCCTGCAAACATCAGGTGGTCATAATAATCTGGCCACTCAGTGTGTGTGTGTGTGTGTGTGTGTGTGTGTGTGTGTGTACACACTAGTGGCCTGGTGCATGACAATTCATGCATTGGAGGGGGGGTGTCCCTCAGCCTGGCCTGCCCCCTCTCACAGTTCGGGAGCCCTCAGGGGCGGGAGGCGACCTGGCGATCAGGGGAAGGTTATGCCCCATCACACTGCTGCTGCTGCCACTGCCAGCAGCACAAGCCTCAGCCGGCCCTGGTTACCTGAGCCTCAGGCCGGGCCTGGGCAGCTGGGAAGCCACCATCCGATGCTTGCCTGCGCCTTGGGCAGGCCCTGGGTGGCTGGGGGCTGAGGGGACTGGGTTCTGCCATCTTGTGGCTGTGGGCGCCGCCATCTTTGAGGGCGGGGCACTCAATTAGCATATTCCCTCCTTATTGGCTGTGGGCGCTGCCATCTTTGCGACAGCGTGAGGATAATTAGCATATTCCCTCTTTATTAGATAGGATAATAAAGTATAATTTGTATACTTAGTATTTCAGGTCAGACATAGTCTTCCCTTTACCCCAATGTGCATTACCCCTTAATCAACTATATTTAGGATTTGGAGAAAATTGCTTATTTGAAAAAAGGCAGTTTAAGAAAAACACTATTACCATCACCAAAAGTATGTTACAGAGGATAGAGTATGAGCTCAGAGTCCTTTATCTTGAATAAGTTTCTCTCATGTTGAATGGAGTTCAGTTTTACAAACATATATGACACAAGGAGGAATACTAATTAAGTAATATTAAGCATATTTATTGGCAATTTTAGAAAAAAAATATACCATTTACATGCATGATAAAAATGGTATAGTTTTACAAACGATTTGGAAGCCAGGTGTTCTGAAAGCAATTTCAGATGTGTGTGAACTAGGACTTGGTGCCCTTTGTACTTGGCCTGTGCAAACTTGCTCTTCATATGTACAGATATACTCTTGTAATATGATGTCAATATTTGTGTCCTCTTGAAGAACTGCTACTTCATTATAAGATATTCTCTGTTCTCTAATTATAGTATGTAGAAGAGATACATTTTTAAACCTCTCTTGACAGCTGAAAGGGCTTTTTGAAAGAACTTAAACACCCTTAAGTTATTGTTCTGGCTAACCAAACTTTACTTATAATCCTAACTTCTCTAACAGCGAATTAGTAATTTTTCCATGAGCTTTTGAGCCTCTTATTGGAATTAATACTTGCGTAATTAAATTGTCTTATTTTTTTCTGGATGTTGGTTTAAAAATTATTGTTAAACACAGCATGATATAGTTAAACATATTTTAAAAAACTTATTTTGAATGATTTTGGGTAATTGTAGCAAACCAGATGTTGCTAAATTCTTATTTAATTAGAGATAAAACATATTCTCAATATAGTTTTGTCTAGCTGTCAGATTAGATAAATGAATCCATTTCAATCAGCATGTTCCTAGTGGAAAAAAGGGGGGATAGAATAACATTTTTCTAGCTACATTTGTTGAAAATAACTATTCATCTTATATGTGGTTAAAATCATGCTGTGCCAATTCTATCATAACCAGGATTGCAGAGAAGCCTTTTAGATTTTTTATTTTTATGAATTTCACGTCTTTTTATCCTTCTGGAGGCATTGAATTAGATTCTACTTTTCATTTAGATTATAGGCCCATGTAGGTTTGTGCTAATCTTAAAGTATTTTGAAGCTACTTGTTGAGACACTATTGTGTAGTTTACTCTCCAAATATAACACTGTGCATAGTCAAGATTCTTTTTCCTCCCAAACCTAAACCTCTGTCTTTACCTTTCTTTTAAATCTGTTGTCATTCATGGGGGAAATTTAAATATGAATATTTTATGCATCCCCTGTTCTGTTTTGTCCTATAGCATTAGCTAAGACAAACTGTTTCCAGAGCTGTGCTTACTGGTCAGAAAATTGTGCATAACATAAAACACTAAAGGAAAACAAAACCCATACTAACCAAACAAAGTAAAATAAGGTATAAGGCCAAAATAATGTTAATTTCAAGCTCCATTAGAAATGCTAGTGAGAAGAATGGCAGGAAATCATGATAGGTACAGGGACTAAGTTGGTAAGGAATGAGTTTGCATATTCTAGTCTTCTTATTGTGCAGTCAAAAAAAGTGGGAAGGAAAACACACACCAGAAAGTGAGTATTCCCCTTAATATAGTATCAACAACCTCACTTTTTTTATAGTAATAAGAATTTTGAATTTAAATAGTCTTAGGGGCCTCCAGTATTGTTATATACAAGGGGTGTTATAGGTGTTTGATATTATGGGTGTAAGTTTTGTTTTTTTGTCCAGTGTACGGAAAGCTTGTAGGGAAAATGGTTAGCATAGCAGAAAACCACAATGAGCTGTGATAATTACCAGAGCTAATTGATTGTTCCAGTTTATGTGGATGTTTATCTAGGCTATTTACCGAGGTAATATAAGAAGTAAAGATTGAAGTTGGAATTTTATTTCCACCTTTAAGAATAAATCCTAAGAATGAGTCTCAGATTTTTTTTTTTTTAAAGACAGATTCTCTCTGTCATCTCAAGGTTTTTTTCATGTCCTCTTCAGAAAGCAAGTTTTGAAAAGGTTCTTAATTGGTGGATAGAACATTGGTTGGGAGCATTTCACAAAATTCTTTTTGGAAAGACATTAGACTGATAAGGAAAAGGGGGAAAATCATAGATATAGTTTTATTTCCTCTTGCTTTTACTGTGGCATTTTGAGGAAAGAGTAGAACACATAGATTGGCTCTCTGCACTGTTACAGATGGATACTACCTACAATGTGAGCAATGAGAAAAGAGTGATGCAAAATTGTCCTTTTATGGATTTCTCATTGGCCTTCTTGCTTCAGTGACTTGATGAATTAAAAATAAAACAATACTCTTCGGTTCTTCTGGAACACAGTGGTTTTGAATGTAGGTGTGAAACCAGACTGGTGAGCAGTGATGTCACTCAAATGCACATTTGTGTTTAAGATTTGTATGTCAGCATCGTGGGTGTTTTGCCCACACACTATGGGGTAACACATGTATTTGAGTTTTATTTTTTTTCTTAGTGTTGAGGGTGTGTGTCTCAGTGTTGGTGACTTAGTGATTATCTGTGCAGTAGTGGTAGGTTGTTTTGAGTTACCTTGTTATTCTTACCTTGTTTAGTTTCTGTCTGCCTCCCTATGCCTTGTGAAGAAATGACAATTTAGGGAGAAAGCTGTCAGCTTCCAAAATGCTAACAGATCCCAGACTTGAAATGAATGATTTGTGGCCATGGCCAAATATATTCAGAAATGTGAGTTCATAAAGTAATAGGTAAGTGTATTTTAATTTATTAACCTTTGCATTTTGATTTCTTGATGAATTGCTTACTTGGTCAATACTTTTCTACTCATGAAAAAAAATCTCTATTTTGGTAAGTGAGAACTTATTTTTGGAATAATTTTTAAAATTATACTTTAATTTTTATTTCCCCGAAGTTAACCTTTGTGTATACTTGAGTAGGTCTCACATTCAGATTAAATGAACTTTTTATATCTAAAATAAACTATCTTCATTATTATTTTTCTAGCTTTCAGAAAACTTTAAATGCATTTATTTTCAATAGCTGTAATTTTTTTTTGGGGGGGTAGGCATAAATATCTAAAGTGTGTTTATAAGCCTTTATTTGGATCTTTATTGACATTAAGATTTGTGCTACACAAATTTGGGAACCACTCTTTTATTCTTTTAAAACTTATTGCAATGTTGATATGGTCGTGACCAGCAACTTTCAATGTGTGAGTTTATTTTGGTCCACAAACTAAAAGTTTCCAAATTACACATTTATTGCTTCTTACAAAAGCATCTTGTATGGAGGAGAAAAGAATGGCCTGAGTCAGAGTCTCTCTGGAGGACACAAAGAAAAGTTGTGTTATAAACCTTTCATTTTTTAAAGCCAGAAAACAGTGTATGCCTAGGGAATGGTTGTGTTTAAAATGCATGAGTAGAGGTTAAACATTCACAGTAGTCACTTTGAGATGCAAAAATGAACACACAACTGCTCACTTGAGGCCACCTACTTGACCTCTGCAGACCTGGTCTGTGATCAGTGGCCTGGCTAACTTCTGTGCCACCCTAGGCTCATAGTCATGTAGGAACCCTAGTCAGAGCACTTGAGAGGGGAAGGGTGGACGCCAGGGGTCTGCAAGCACTCTGACCAGATAGTGACACTTAACCTTTTTGATGCCTTCTGAAAGCCAGTGGAGCTTGAAATAGTCTGTATACCAAAAGGGAATGGCCCTCCTACTCATTAAACTCCACCTTCCAGCCCGGGCAGCTGTGGCTCAGTTGGTTGGAGTGTTATCCCATACACCAAAAGGTCAGGGCACATAACCTAGATTGCAGGTCAATCCCCCATCCAGGAGCATGGAGGGGGCTACCATCCAAGTTTTTCTCACACATCAATGTTTCTCTCTCTCTCTCCTTTCCTACCTCTACAATCAACAAACAAACAAATAAACAAACTCCACCTTCTATGGTAAATGTAACCAGACACCCCTTTCTGCAGGAACTCCCAGACACTGTGGAGACCAGAGGAGGGCAAAGTGCCTGTCTTTCATGCCACTTTCAATCTCTTCTCCAGACCTTTCACTTCTTTAATTCCAGAGCAAACGGAAGGAAAAAACAATATCGGGTTTATCATTTCACCCCCAGGTTATAACTCATCCCTGGAATTTAGCAGTTTGCACTGGTACTTCCATTCTAGTTGAGTGGAAGTCCAACCCAGTGACCCCTGGGAGTGGTTGAACTGCCACCTTCTTTGGATATCGGATTGTAATCTGACGTTCTCTGAATGGTACTGTGGGCTAGTTTCCTACCAAACACACTTTCCTGGAGTATGGGGTAGCTAAGGGGGCCAATGGGTGGCCTTGCCATTTCTCTCCTTTCTTATCTCTATACTGATGAAGACATTGTTTTTCCTACCTTCTTCTTTATCCTCAGTGCTGACCTTAGGGGCATAAACTCAATATCATATAACTATCAACTAATATGATTCATTTTGCAAGATGTGTGAAAACCAGCCTCAATTCCATACTCAGGATTTATCTGTCCAGGTAATACAAAGTCCACATTGTTATTTAAATTAGCAAAATATAGATTACTATATTTTAACGGGCTTTTGTTTAATAAGCTTCTCTGTTTTCACTTCCTTCTGCTCTTTTAGTGATATGCAGTTTAATTACAGAGCTTAGCATACTTCATTCCTGGAGAGGCCAGGTCACCAGTCAAAATTGTCCTTTCAGTGACAAATTACCCTAGCGCACCACGTTCTTTGGATTTGGTTCTCTTTTCTTTCCTGGCTCACGGTCAGAATGAGAATCCAGTGACTAGTTCCCTAGTCTCCCTTAATATCTTTTCCATCACCGCTTTTAAAAATTCTTATTCTCTGAATTTTTTTCCTAAAAGCTCTCAGGTTCTCATTTTGCTGTAACAGCCTCTCAGAAACATCCCCCCCCCACCCCCCCCCACCCAACACACACTCCATGTCTTTCCAAGAATTACCATCTAGAATTTATGAAGACTCTTCTTCTCTTCTTAGGTGAGGGGTGTGTCACCTTTGCCAAGCTTAAATTTCATTTTCTTTTGTTCTTTTCATTTTAAATATTAGCATAAACATTAACATTTCTAAACCCATTTACAATTATCAGGGTTGCCATCAGACATTAGCATAGCCATTCCTCCTAGCTTGGTGAGGACTGTCTCAGAATCTATAGTTACCCACATGGCTGAGATTGATGACTGCTTTACAAGAAAATACCAGATTATTTTAGCATTAACTAGATAATCTTTCTAATTTGTAAGAGCAAATAATTTCATTTTGAAATGTTGGAGGCAATAATATTTTTTTTTTCTAGCTGTTACGTTGCTTCCCACAATGTCAGAAATCTCCTTTTCTCTGTGCAGTGTGATTATTTCCACTTTAGGGCCATTAATAGCAGCATTGAGATTTGATGAGTGGATAGCAGAACATTCATTTTATGAGACTCTTTTCAGATTCTTGGCCTTAGATGAAATACATGTAGCACTACTGGGGTGAATAATCTCTTAACTATAAAACAGAATATATTTGACCTTTGTTTATTGGCTATACTTTATGGGAAGATGGAGGAAGTGAAAATCCTGAGAGGTTTTCGACTACTTGAGGGACAATTTAGGTAGGACTGTGTCATGAAGTTGTAATTTCACCCCACTCTGGAGATAGTTAGGTGTTAGTTGGAGATTAAAAAAGAGAAAAAGAAAAAAAGAAAAACCTAATGGGAAAAGAAAAAACTATAAAATCCAACTCTTCCCTACTATTCCCAGAGTAAATAATAGTATATGAAATTTCATTCTCATCATAAATTGAACTATACAAACTCTCAATGAAGAATTGGAAAAGATATCCTACTGAGAAATCTTACTTGATTTCTTTTAGATATTTAGAACTATTCTACTAATATGTTTTATGAGTAAGTTATATATCTTTATGATCATAAAATGTTTTTTTTTTCTGGAGCTTAACATTAATTCCAGGGCCTAGCAAGCACATAGTATGTGCTTCACAAATGCATGTAGCATGAACAAAGTTTTGCCTTCACAAAGACATCTTGCCTAAGATGACTTGGGGAATTTTTGCTTTTTCTTCCGGCAACACGTTTTCCCATAAAGTGTTTCTTATCTCTCTGAATTATATTACAGTCATAATGGAAAAGAATGATCCATTTTTAATTCTTTCCTTGACTGAGCTGTGCTTTGGAATTTTATAACTAATGAAATACAATGTTTCTCTTTTCAAGTTCAAATGTAGATTTTAATTTTTTATTCATGGATCTATCTTTGTAAAACCACTCTTTTGTCAAAATTCACAGGTTAATAAGCCCCAATTGTTAAACACAGTGAGTAGGAGCTGTGATATGCTGATATTCTAAAGCTTTGAATATTTGAAATGGTCATCATTTGATGTTCCGTGACATCTGGACTGCTCAGCACTTTCAAATTTTATGTTAAAAGATCTGAGATTTTAAAAAAGAAAAACACACACATGTATTTCAAATCAAATTTTCAACTTATAAAAAAGTAAAAATAGTAAATAAATCCCTTCATCAGCTTTGCCTAATGTGTCTCCCCAAAATAATATACTAAAATCCTAAGGCCCCATGTGATGGTGTTAGAAGGTGGGCCCCTTTGAGCTGTTTAGATCTTGAGGGTAGAGCTCTCATGAGTGTGATCCTTGATGTTGCCCTTGCCTGGCAAGGACACTGGAAAGACAGGCAGTCCATGAACCAGGAAGCCCTTTCAACCACTGTATCTGTGTCACGATGTCAACCACTGTATCTGTGTCATGATGATCTTCCAACTGTGGGGAAGGTGTTTCTGTTGTTTATATAGTAAGCTACCATTTCTGGTATTTTGTTACTGCAGCCTGAACAGGCTAATGATAACTATACAAGTAATACAGTGATACAATCTTAAAAATTAACATTGATGCAACACCATTGACTAAATTCTGAATTGCAAATTGTGTTCAAAATTTGCTTGTTTTTTTTTCACTCATGTACTAGGGATATGTTTAAATGTAGAAGGACTTACAGTCTCTGTATGGAGCTATGTAAGATTGATAATTTCCGGGCATTATTTACATTGTTAGAATAGTAATGACCAAACTTCACCAAGCCTCTTTTAATGCATGATGCTATTAGAATGGCATTCCTTTTTGCTTATTCTGAAGTACACATTTGTATGCTAGCATATGAGAAAAGGAATATCATTACTATTTTAGGAAATGTTTAAATATTGCTGATATTAACATTTTACTTACAATCTCATGAAATGATTTTACTAGTAACGTAGCATGATATTTCCAAGTGGTAGTGGATATAGAGTCAAGTTAAATATTCTAGTTTGTCATTTAGATCTGTAAGTCTATAAAAGTTACATACTTCATTAATTTTATCAATTATAATAACCATTATTCTTACAGTAGAAGACAGTAAGTGGTAAAATGTAAATTTTCCAGAAATAAACAGGACTGAAAGTAACTTTATGCATCGTAAACCCTGATTGATGAAAATGTGGATTATTTTTAAAAGGTCTTCCTTAGTCCTTAACATGTTTAGCAACCTATTTTGTGGAGAAATTTGTCTCTATGCCTAAATGTATGCTGCAGCATAAATTAAATCCCTCTTATTTTGTCAACAGCAGTTAATAGATTGTCAGTTCATTGAGGGAAGGTTCATTTGCTATTTATCTTTATGTGCTGTAGCTGAGCGTGGTATCTGGCACAGGGACAGACACAATGAATGTCTGTTTACTTGAGGGAGATGGTGATGTAGAGGCCTGCTCTGTTATCTTCTAGCCTGTAGACCCAGTTCCTGACCATTTTTTTAGGTGATTTCTAGTACATTTCTCACTTCTACCCAATGGTATTATACTACCAGCTGCTTGCCCAGTATGCTAAGCCTTTCATGTGCTTGTGTCTTTCCTTACAGGCTCAGCAAAACCTAGTTTATCTGTTAATGAATAATGAGCAATTATAAAATGCCTATCCTGAGTGAGTTGTATAGATAGCAAATTTTTTTGTTGTCAATCTTTCAAATACTTATTAATAAGACAATGGAAAGAATTACTCTGGTAGCCCTATCTAGTCATTAGCTTTGTAATATTATCTGGAGAAATTTTGAATTTTTTCTTAGCAAGGATTTTATAGATTTGAATTTTAAATAAAATACTTCTTGATCTTGAGGTTAACACTTGATTTTTTCACTTAAATTTTTTCATTCAACCATATATGGGGTAATTTTAATTTTGTAAATGTGTGAAATAAAGCCAGGTTAACATCAAATGACTTTATGCATAAAATTCTAGAATATATTTTTAAAAATGTATTTCAGTCTCTGATCTTTAAGTGTTTATAACCATGAGGGGCTGGGTAGAAGAGGGCAAAGGGGGAGAAAATGGAGACATCTGTAATCTTGTCAACAGGAAAATAAATAATTTTTAGAAATGAAAAAAAAAAGGAATGGGTAGATAATCAGACAGTCATACCATTGTTTGGAGTAATAGGAGAAGTAGATTGATGGGAATAAATTAGGAGTGATCCTACCTAATAATAGAGTAATATGCAAATTGACCGTAACTTCGCTACACCCACCAGCCACGCCCACCAGCCACGCCCACCAGGAAACCGTCGCAGGGACGTTGGGGTGCAGCGGAGCCCAAGGCCGGGAAAGCCTCGGGCGGAGGCTTTCCCGGCCTTGGGCACCAGAGGGGAGCCTGCATGGATCACAGGCAACGACCAGGGGGTCGGCTCCTACGATCCTTAGCAGGGACGCTGGGGTGCAGCAGAGCCCCTGAAAGAAGGCAGAAGGCGGTGGCCACAGCCAAGGCCTGGGTCCCCGGTGCCGGCAGAAAACTGGTGCAGGCAGCCAGGTGAATGAAGGTCTATTGCACGAATCTTCGTGCAAATGGGCTGCTAGTATGACAATAAGAAAAGACAAAGTGATGCAATAAGGGTGACTTTAATAAAATTTCCCATTATTATCATAGTAGTAAAAATGCATTGTCTTCTTTCTGAAGCCATTTGGCCTTGCAGTCAATGTTGATGGTTGACCTGGATCAACCCATGATTTTGTGTGTTTGGACTTCTCAAAATAAATCCACTTTTCATCGCCAGTCACAATTCGATGCAAAAAAGACTTTCTTTCATGCTGTTGAAGCAACGTTTTTCTGATGACTTTTCGGTTTTCCATTTGTCTTTCATTCAGTTGATGTGGCATCCATTTTCCTTCCTTTAAAATCTTTCCCATTGCTTGTAAATGCTTGGAAATTGTTTGCTGACCTATGTTTAATCTTTCTGCACTTTGTTTTTGAGTTTGACATGCATCTTCATGCAATAATGCTTGTAATTGTTGGCCTTCAAACTTTTTTGGTTGACCTGGACGTTCTTTGTCTTTAACATAGAAATCATCACTTTTAAAGCATTTAAACCAGTGTTCACAAGTGTCTTGAGATGGAACATGTTCACCATAAGCTTCTGGAAGTATTCAGCAGCACTTTTCTTCAAAATAAAGTAATGAATTCAAACTTCCCACAAATGCTTTTTTTTTTTTTTGGCACGAAATTCAACATTTTTAAGTGTAAAAATATCTGTGATGTTAACACCTTCAGCAAATTTGACATATGAAGTTTTGAAACTTGCTGTCAATACAACAAAATAGCATACATATCAAATCGCATATATATCAACATGTGTAATTCCATCTATTGAAAAACATCCACATTATTAACTGGTACACCTAGTATAACTATGCCATACTACTGTAATGCCAGGATGAGACCAGAAGCTTGGAATAAGGGGATGAAAGGAACAGTGTTTGAGAGAAGCATTGCTAGACAGATAGATGAGGAAAAACTGTGGCGCTATGACCTTGTGCAGGTATTTAACCTCCCAGAGCCCCAGTGTCCTAATCTGGAAAGAGTGGAGAGAATGGTAGTACCTTCTTCCTGGGATTGGTGTCAAGGTTAAATGTGATGATGTATAGGAAGCATCCAGAATTATGTTTGTTACAGAGTAAGTGATCAAGTGTTTTTTATACAGATTATATCACTTATTCTTATCTGTCTTTACAGAGAGAATGTTGATTCTGGAGCCTGTTAGGTTTGAACTCCAGTTCTACCAGTTACTAGCAATGTAACTTAGGAAAATAAGTTTATTTATTTAAATTTGGGCTAATGACAGCACCTGCCTCACACGGCTGTGGTAAGTATTAAACTGCTTAATACATGTAAAGTGCAGTACAGTGCCTGGCTCTTAGAAAATGTGCTACAAGACACTTAGTTACCATTCTAGGTAAGCAATCAAAATATTATGTTAGAGACAGGACCTCAGCCTTCATCGGGGCACTCACCAGAGTACAGCCAAAGAGGCCATACTGCACTGTGGAGTGGTCTCGAGGACCACGACTTTCTCAGAGTTGTAATCAACCAGGATGACTTTGTTTCCTCCAGGCCAGCTTGAATGTGATAGTGTCAATGCCTATGTGCTTGAGTATTATAACTGATTTATTTTAAACTTATTTATTAAAGCATTTCTTTAAAACTTATTTTATAATTAGTACGGAAGTTCATCATGAAAAAAGCCATTTTCTAGTTTATTTGAATACATTAATGACAATGTAAATACTCCCTAATACTACTAATAAAATCTTATCTATACTAATAAAAGCCTAGGTGGTCCTCACGCCCTCATGTCATCACAAGATGGCTGTCCCCACGTCATCACAAGATGGCCATCACAAGATGGCCAGCAGGGGAGGGCAGTTGTAGGCAACCAGGCCTGCAGGGGAGGGTAGTTGGGGGGACCAGGCCTGCAGGGGAGGGCAGTTGGGGGTGACCAGGCTGTCAGGGGAGGTCAGTTGGGGGCGACCAGGTCAGCAGGGGAGGGCAGTTGGGGGCAACCAGGCTGATAGGGGAGGGCAGTTAGGGGTGACCAGGATGGCAGGGGAGGGCAGTTGGGGGTGACAAGGCCTCAGGGGAGGGCAGTTGGGGGTGACCAGGCTGGCAGGGGAGGGTAGTTGGGGGGACCAGGCCTGCAGGGGAGGGCAGTTGGGGGTGACCAGGCTGTCAGGGGAGGTCAGTTGGGGGCGACCAGGTCAGCAGGGGAGGGCAGTTGGGGGCAACCAGGCTGATAGGGGAGGGCAGTTAGGGGTGACCAGGATGGCAGGGGAGGGCAGTTGGGGGTGACCAGGCTGGCAGGGGAGGGCAGTTGGGGGTGACAAGGCCTCAGGGGAGGGCAGTTGGGGGTGACCAGGCTGGCAGGGGACGGCAGTTAGGGGTGACCAGGTCGGCAGGGGAGGGTGGTTGGGGGGGGAGACCAGGGTGGCAGGGGAGGGCAGTTAGGGGCGACCAGGCCGGTAAGAGGGGGCAGTTGGGGGTGACCAGGCTGGCAAGGGAGGGCAGTTGGGGGCAATTGGGCTGGTAAGACAGGGCAGTTGCGGGTGATCGGGTTGACAGGGGAGGGCAGTTGGGGGCGATCAGACCGGCAGGGGAGTGGTTGGGGGGCAATCAGGCAGGCAGGCAGGCGAGTGGTTAGAAGCCAGCAGTCCCAGATTGTGAGAGGGATGTCCGACGGCTGGTTTAGGCCTGATCCCTGTGTGATCGTGCCTAAACCTGCAGTCAGACATACCCTGAGGGGTCCCAGATTGGAGCGGGTGCAGTTTGTGCTGAGGGATACCCACCCCCCACCAATGCACGAATTTCGTGCACCGGGCCTTTAGTATTTAACGTATAAGATCAATGAACTAAACTTAGATTTTTACTTAAGTACTTCCACACATACTTTTACTTGGAACTGTGCCAACTATTTAGGCAATTGTGAATGATTGAAGTAAAGTGGGTTAAATTCTTCCAGTTCTTTTTCAAATAATCTCTTTTTTTCATTATGTTAGTTTCTGAGCTTCACACTTCCCTCTTTAAAGGCCATTCTTCTCCACCACTCTTTATACCATATGCCACCTTTATATATATATATTTTTTTTCTTCACTCCTTTAATTGCAAGATGTGTTAGCTGTTTTTCCCAGGCTTATATTGCTGCACTTTTAAACTGGACAGAATATTGCATTTACCAATCAAATCCTTCATTTCACAGACTAAGAAGTTGAAGTTGTTGAATGGTTAAAATAACTTCTCAGAATACTCACAGAGGAACAAACAGCAATAACAAAGTTAACATGAAAGGCTCTGTGTCTCCTGGCTCAGCTGAGTAGCCCGTGTGGCAGGCAGAAGGCTTTTTAGATTGGAGCTCATGGACCCCAAAGAAATAGATTGAGGAGAGTTCTGGGGGGTGGGGGTTCAGACAATATAGAGAAGATATATTAAGGTTGGTTGCCATGGTACTATCCATTTGGATGTCCCAGTGTTATATAAGTATCACATTTGTCATAGATTCCTATAATACTTATTAACCAGTAAATAAGAAACAAACAGGTGAATTTAAATTATGTAATCAACATTTAACAAACACATATTTGAGTACCTATTCAAAACCCTGATTGGTTTGGTTACATGAGATCATAAATGGATAACAGACAAAGGTGCTGTCCTCCTGGAATGTTTTTCTACAAGGCAAATTTATATATATACTAGAGGCCCGGTGCATGAAATCCATGCACGGGTAGGGTCCCTAGGCCTGGCCATCGATCAGGGCCCATCTGTGGGGTGACTGACAGGGTGATCGGCGGCCCCCACTGGCATCCGCCTTGGCTGGCCTGGGGACTGCAGGCTGGGGACAGCTCCTGCATTGAGCATCTGCCCCCTGGTTGTCAGTGTGCATCATAGCAACCGGTTGTTCCATTGGTCATTCTGCCGTTCGGTCGATTTGCATATTAAGCTTTTATTATACAGGAATGTGTTATAGAAAAAGCAGAGCAGGATAGGGAATTGGAGTGATAGGTTGGGGGAATGGAAGGCAGATTGCCATATTTAATAGGAGGTTGGAGTAAGCTTCATTGAGAAGGTCACATTGGAACAAAGACTTGAAGGATTTCAGAAGATACAAGGAAACTTAATTCAACTTTCTGTACAGCTTTCAATTGGATAGAAATTAGAAAACTAATAAGGAAATGAAAATTTATTACTCATTGTCTCTACCTTTTGGGCATTGTGACATATAATCCATAGTTATAGATATGAACCCGCCTTGTAGGTAACTAGTAGAATTTCAGGGAAAACTTTAATTGGCTGGCTAATAAGGAGCAAGGTAACTTTTACTGACAGAATGAGGATGATAGATGTGAGTGACCTGCTTAGGTTAAGAATTTTAGCATCATCTTTAGTTACACAATGAGAACAGTTCCTTTGGGGGAAAAATTCATTTTGAAAATTAAATTTCCATTAGTTTTATAATAAGTTTATTATATTGTAAATGTGTTTGGTATAATAGTTACTGAATATATTTTTAATTATATTTGCATCAATTTCGGTATCCAGTTTCATACGAAAGTGTTATCTGAGTGAATGCAAGGGTTCAGCAGCACATTCAAATTATTTTTTAACACTGGAAGCTATAAGCTATCAGAACTGTTTGCTGATACCTCTGAATGATACAGCCCCATATTCTGAATTTCCAACTTAAGTAACGACCACCATGTTGTAGGTGTAGGCGTGTGTCATTATGGTGAGCTAAAACTACTCAGTAACTCAGAAGTCCTGGTATGGTTAAGACTGAGCTCTGTTAATAGTGGTAGATGTTGATAGAAAAGCTCTTAAATTGTGACAGAGAAAAATATTGTCATACTACACTTTGTTCAGGATTCTTATTATGATGGTGGGTGTTGTGGTTTGGGAGTTGTAAGGCCCATCTTGAACTGGCAAAGTGAGAATTATCTGTTGACACTTAACTGGGAAGAGAACTTGGCAATTTTAATAATTATGCTGTGGTTTTAAAACACATTGTGGGTCATGTCAGTCAACAAGGAAGTTGAACTTAGGTTTCTCAAGACTGCATTAAGTGTTGGCTCAATGTGACACTGATCTGAATATTGTCCTATATGGTGTGGCAGAGAGAGTATGAACTTGTGAATAAATTCGGTGTGTGTGTGTGTGTGTGTGTGTGTGTGTGTGTGTGTGTGTGTGTGTGTGTTGGGGTGGTTTTTAGGAGGAGTCAGGAGGAATTCTGAGTATTACAGCTAGAGAGGTAGGTCTCAGCATGCTCCTGGGCCTTGACACTCTGAAAATGATTTACACTTCTTGTAGTTGGCAGGTGTAGGGTCTGGATGGAGAGCTTTTGTCCCAGAAGGGAGGCTGGATAAATGCCTCTTTGAAAGATGGTAAGGACTGAGTCAGGCAGTATCCATGGGGATGGTGAAAAGTGCACTGATGTATAAGATTCTAAGTAACTAACATATTCAGGAGTTGATGATTAAATTACAGGTGGATGGTAAGGGAGAAGTCAAGGTTAGTTTGCATATTGCTTAATTGGGGGATAGAGAAGATGGTGATGTCATTTTATGGTCTTACAAAACCATGAAAAAATTGGTGGGAAAGATACAGCATTCAGTAAAGGACTTCCTTCCCTTTACATGAGGGTGTGGGCTGGATACAGTGCTCTGGAGCTAATGGGAGGATTTGGGCTGGAGAAATAGATTTACTAGGAGAGGGCATAAAATGTGTGCATAGAATATGGCCAAGGATGAATCCGTGGGGAGTTCTCACACTGCTGTATAGAAAATATTAAAGGGAAACACAAAGAAATGGTCAAAGAGTTTGGAAGAGAAATAATTTCAGTTTAATAATGGCGGCAAAGAGAGAGTTTCAGAAGTTCTCCTTGAAATGTAGTGACCTTTTCCAGAGCAGTTTTAGTGAAAAGTGGTGCTGCCCAAAAGATGGCTGCAGTGGTTTGGTGATTGAATGAGGGGGAAGAACAGACAGCAAGTATAAATTATTTCTCCATTTGTTGGGAAGAAAACGTGAAAATTTGGCTCTGTTCAGAGGAGAATTCTAGACCCCTGTGAGGGTGGGTTTTTATGTTTATTGCCTTGCTCACTTGTGCTTTGAGGATGTGAGAGGCTGGGACATGATTCAGTTGTAGAAGTCAGAAGTGAAAATAGAAGCCGAAGAAGGACTCTCAACAGAGTAAGTTCCCAGAAGAGATGGAAGGGAGCCTTCGCTTGTTCTCCCGCCTGCGGAGATGTCAGTAGCTCTCTTATGGCTGTAAGGAATTAGAAAGGAAGCACGTCCTCCTGTATCTAGTGAAATGCTTAGTAGTCGCAGGCAGTCAGTAACAGGTTCATTCAGCCTCCAAATCCTCCATAAAATGAGCCTTGCTGATCTCTAGTTTGCACTTAGTATTGAAAGCATTCACCTGCATTTATGATAGGTCTAAAAGCATTGAGCAAGGTGATTTTTAATTTGCAGCCCAAACCTTTTTTTTTAAAAAACACACACATATTTTTATTGATTTTAGAGAGGAAGGGAGAAAGAGATAGAAACATCAGTGATGAGAGAAAATCATTGATTGGCTGCCTCCTTCAAGTCCCACACTGGGCATCGAGGCCACAACCTGTGCATGTGCTCTGACTGGGAATTGAACTGGGTGTGCCCTTTTGGTTCATAGGTCGATGCTCAACCACTGAACCACGCTGGCTGTGTCCAAACGTTTGATTAGGCTAATTTTCTTAAACCACATCTTTTCTGGCTAGGTCACTGATTGTATAAAGCTTTACTAATATAACGCTTATGGTTCAGAATGCATCATGTGTTAGAGCTTGTGGACCAAGATGTTGCTTAGAGAAGTCACACTGAAGGGAAATAAAAATTCTTCAAACAGTGAGATGAGCAGGGAATGAAAGAAACATAGGTGTGTAAAGCCACCTCAAAGTGACTGAACTGCTCCCTGGCTTGAAGGTTTTTAGGACTGGGTTGAATTAGTACTAGATCGGATGAAATAATATGTCACTCCAGAAGAGCTGGGGTGGACTGAAGACATATAGAAAATCAATTCAGCTCTCATTGCTAAGGCCATCACTTTTGTGAGATAGATCATCTGACTATTAAATCTTGACTATCAAATACTTTAAATACCCATTGAAGGCCATTGATTGCCCTTGTTCTGATTCCTTGTTTATCTGACTTCCCCTGAATTCTGTCTTTGGGGAGAGAATAGACTGATGGATGACATCTCTGGTATTGTCGTCACTGTGAAGGTTGTATCTCCTTGTACATTGATAAGGTGGCATTCTGTTTATGTGCATCTGTCTCTATGGGCTTGGAAATAGTGAGTCTGCTCTTGAGAGATCATTGATTTTCTATGTATGTAGCTTTCATCAATGCATTAATAAGCATGTGAAAATCCGTCTCTGGGAGATGTGGTCAATGAGGAGACACCTTACAGTTTCTTCTTTGGTGAACACATCAACCATTTTTTACTCTATGCATCATGGAGGTGAGAATTTATACCATTCAAAGCTCTTCTTGTTTATTCTTCGGTATTATAGAAAAAATGTTTCGTGCATATGAATGTTATTCTAATAAAGCTTTTTAGGGGTTATATATGAAATAAATTTTACGAACATGCATATAAATGCTATTTAATAGCAACCTATTTTTAGCCTTTATAACTGAGGTCAGTGAAGGATATTTAGGTTCATGTTGTCTGTCATAAGTTTAAGGAAAACATGGTAAGTGCTAGTAACAATTCCTTTGACTTGAAATTGTCACATGAGGTTGTTTTGGAAAAAGTACTATTTATTTCATAACTCAGTAAAGCGAACTAGAGCTAAATTTCCTCACTGGTATATATCGAAACTCTTTGTTTGCCCAATAAAATCATTATTGTAAATCTCTTTAAGCCTGCATTTTCCCCATCTTTTTAGATAACCAGGACTATGCATTTGACTTTCTATTTCAGTTATTACTACATTAATATCTTTTGTACTGCATATGAACTTACACATAATTCTTTACTCATTTTTTTCAAGATGAGGAGAAATGTTATTTACTTATTTGTAGTTGTAGTACATCTGAGTTATTATAGTTCTGTATTTTACATTATTGTTGTTGCTGACTAATAAAAAGTCACCATAGATTATTTTTCCCTAAAGTGTTTTCTTTTAATTCTTGAGCAATAAGATTATGAAAAAGTTAGGAACCCTACATTTTCCAAGTGTGTATATTCATTTGGGTTGCCAGAAATTATATATATATAATAAAATTTTCAAATTTAAGATATTGAAAGCATTCCATAAAATGTTTTCTGTATCTTGCCATCTCTTATCTATACATGTGTCACAGTTTTTAATTTTGCAGGGTGATTTTTCTGTTGGCCATTTAAATATCCTTTTAGCTAACAGAGCTAGGGTAGCTGTGTGTCCTTCCCCAGGGAGGAGTAACACATGAGATGGAAGAGGTCACTGCTAACAAAACCCAAGTCTTTTGTCTGTGACAACTTCATGGTAACACTGAGAAACATACTATGTTGTTGTTGTTTTTTTCTTCTTTTTTTTTTCTTTTACCTGAATTAGAACACCAGTCTGCATTTTAGGTGTTCTGCATATTGATAAAGATCATAAAAAAAAAAAGACCTGTTAGCTTTAAAAAAGCAAAAACAAATGAACACAGGTGTGAACTAATTTATGCAGCTGAGCCTTTCAGCAAATATTACTAATCTGGAAATATCTCACTAAGTTGTATTCGCTTTTTGAAAATTTTGCAACATCTATTTCAAAAATCTGGTCAGTAATTACATCTGTAGTGCATTGAATGTAAAACTCGGTCTCTTTAAAAGCCAGATGATGTGGTATTGCATCTAAAAACATTATGTGTTGTGTGAGTGGTTAGGGTGAAATAGGGGATACAGTTTGGGAGCAACATGTAACAATGTAAACCTTTTGCTGAGGCATGCGTGTTGACTAGCTAGCTCTCTTGCACTCCTCTGAGCTGGCTCTGAAGGCCAACAACTTTCTCCTTTCAGCCGATTGATTTTGAATTTTTCAAACTGATTAATGTTTTCATTTGAATGGTAATGCTGACTTTGCAGAAGATGTGATCTTTTAATTAGCAGATGCTGAGATTAGCATTAGGGCTGAACAGTAATTAGCATTTGTTCTTATGGTACAAGAGCACAAACTAAGTGCTGCAGCAAATAGAGCTACAGTGTCCTCGTTACATTACTCTTTAAGCTTCTTTATAAGAGTGGTTAAAAATTATCAACATACCTCATCCCTGTGGCACTAAAAGCATTTCAACAAATGGAGGATTCACATAATCAAAAAATATTTTCAATCCCTTTATGTTATCTCTGTGTATGTAGGATTCTGTTTTCAAAGCTTACTAAATATTTCATCATGGAATTTAAGTACTTTTGTGAAAGAGTAATTTCTTATTCACATGTGTATTTATATACATACATGTGTAATTATCTGAAAAAATGCAAAGTTTTGGTTTCCATATAGCACTTATTTCAGTAGCACTAATGCTCTTTCCAAAGCTATTATGAGAATCAGCTTAAAATCTATGAGCTCCAACTAAGACAGTAGAGTGAAGGGTTTAAGAATTGGCATTTGGGTTCAGGCAAACTTAAATTCAGATCCTTACTATGCCATTTCAGTTCTCAGTGTCCTTCTCTGTAACAGTAAAGTTGTAATAGAATTATTGTTAAGATTGAAACAGGTATTTTACATAAAGCACATAGAGTACATTAAATAACTAGTGACTATCACTGTTTTTAAAAACCTGCTAAGTATATTAATATCCATTATGACCTACACTTTTTAAAATACAGTGAAATGGTTTATCTTAGCTTAGTTAAGTTTAGCAGGGAAAATTTTTAAATATCTATAGAGTAACTAAACTCATTTAACATAAGATTTCCTTATCTGCCCATCTCTAAGCAGGACCTCCTGTTTCATAAGTTTATTATAAAGAAAAGTCCAATTTTCTTTAAAATAAGTAGAGCTTGCTTAACCATATATAAAACATGTAAAGGTCTTTATCTGTAATTTTTTTTCTTGCTCTTTTAGTGCTGCAGTAAAATTTAGTTGACTAGGTGACCATTTTTCTATTTTCTAAGTTCATATTTTATTAGCAAATTTTAGGGAAGTTGGTGAATATATAGAACTATGCACAATATATTTTTATATGGTTTTAATGAGATACCAGGAGTTTCTTCATAGATGCTCATTTCTTAATATATACCAAAACGAGTAACTTTTTGTTCATGACTTTATTGTTTAATGTAATAAATTTATTGTTTTATGAGATAACTCATTGTTTTTGTTCATGACTTTATTGTTTAATGTAATAACTTTATTGTTTTATGAGATAAATTTAATTTATCTTGTTCATTACAATGTTATATATAGTACATGCTTGATAAATTTTTGTTTGATTAATTAATGAAAGGATTCTTGAAACATGATAGTTATTATTTCCAAATATTATATTTATGCATTCAATAATACTTATTGAGCATTTACTATTACCTGCTATTTAATTTAAATCACACTAATTATGTTCTGTAATTCTTATTTTTAGATAAAAACTGTGTCTTTATACATACCCATATAAAACATATGTGGTCATATTTATAGTGCATATAAATATTCGATAATTTCTAGGAGTAACTCGATAAGTCACCTAATTGAGCACATATAGGTCATAGTGGGCCTTAAAGGTTAGAAATAATTTAGAGATGAAATGCAAAATGAGATAAGATTATTTATGACATTTATGGTAGCTTTTATCAATGTTTAGTATAAAAGTTTGTAGGAGACTCTGTAGGTCAAGATAGATTCCAGAAGATCTTGAAATGACAGTATAGGATTTTTACTTTATCAGGAAATTGGATGCCATGTAGATTCTTGAATTAGGCATCAATAAATTGAAACTACTTTCATCAATACTACCCATTTTAGCAAAATTAATCTATAAGTGGCTTGGAAATACTTTTGAAGGAGATTACCTTATTTTTTGGGTGGATATTATAACAAACATTTTTAAAAATGTGCTTTGCATTTTTGATTTTTAGAAAATTTATGTTATTTACAAATAGAATCTGTAGATTGAATTGGGAGTGACCTTTCTTCAACCTGAACCTTTCTGAGATTTTAGTAAAATATATTTTATATTTCATGACATATAAATGTTAAAAATTATTGAAGTTTCTAGTGTATGTAGCATATTTGAATTGTCAGGATGTATTTGATGATGTAATTGCCTTGCTTACCTCTCTTACTTAACCCCCCTTTTCCTGGATAATAGTTATGATTTTGTTTGCTTGATTATCTGTGCAATATTGAACTCTTTGCAGCAGTTGTAACCTCACTGAGGATGGGGATGGTGTCTAGTATGTTTCACAGCTGTAAGTCCAATTCCTCTAGAGGACCGGGAATGTAGTTGGTGTTCAGTAAATATTTGTCAAATGAGGTGAATGAATGTCTTCCAGACCCATGAAGTTTTGCTTCAGTGTTTGCTGTTTTTTGTTTTTTAAAAAAATATATTTTTATTGATTTCAGAGAGGAGGGGAGAGGGAGAGATGGAAACATAAATGATGATAGAGAATCATTGATCAGTTGCCTCCTGCACTCCCCCTACTGGTGATCAAGCCAGCAACCCTAGCATATGCCCTGACTGGGAATCCAACCATGACCTCCTGGCTCATAGGTCAATGCTCAATCAATGAGCCACACCGGCCAGGTACTTCAGTGTTTTTTAAACACACAGGATTGCTAATTGCCACAAGGAAGCCTGTGAATAGCTATTAGAGTGCCTCTGCAATTTTCCTTTCTTTTTTCGATTATTTCATAATTTGACTTATATTTGAATCAAAGGGCATTTGCATTATTTTAAACATTAAGTCTCTCATCTATATATAAGCCTAAAAGTAGGATTAATGTCTGAAATCCTAAGAAAATCTAGGGCCTCAGTTTATATCAGTGAAGATCTTTCCAGTGAAACATTGCTTGCATTTTTCATGAACATTAGAACTAGCAGAGCAGCAAATACATAGAAACTCCCAGTGAACAAGTTATCATTGCCTGAAGGCGGCTGGCTAACAGTTTCCCCAGAACTGTTTAGAAAGGTGCTCTTCTTTGTTGGGTAAATAGAATTTATGCGGTGATTTTATTTTTGCACACTGTCATTCTCTCCATACCTCATAAACATGTTCTTTAATTTTAATATTTTTCACATTAAGGAATATATGAATTTTAGAGTTTAACAAATTATAACTGAACACTCCTGTGCAAAACCCTGTTGAAAGGGCATACAAATCATTTATTGCCTCTGGCTTTAAGGAGTTGATTTGTAAGCTAGTAAAGAACTGGGTAAAGTGCTGTAAGCAAACTAGGAAGTGCCATGGGAACATTGAGGAGAGACAGTTTCAACAATTGCTTGAGTATTCATTAAAATAGGTAATATTAGGCATGAACATTTAAAGATGAGTAGAATTTCAGGAGGTGGATTGGTAAGAACACCTTGACCCCATTGTGTGTTTGTTGTAGGGAGTTGAATTTCAAGCTGAATGGGAATTACACACAAGCATCAGGTAGATATCAAACTGTCTCCTTTTCTATTGGTAGATCTCAATAAGAAACCACTGCCTAGACCTGCAGCCACATGGTATTCTAAACCCTTTTCCCCTGGAGTTAAACTTAACCTAGACCAAGAGAGAAAAGAGACCAATTCATGGGCAAACTGTGACTTTTTACACTTTTCTCTTGCTAAATTGAATGTAGATGTCAATGCCAGACTCTCAAGGTCTTACCCACCATGTGATCTCTGCTTCTCCTATGACCAGCAGTGACTTAAGGAATGAAGAGATGCTCAAATATGTTTTTCTTTTGGGAGCACAGCTTTCACATGAGAAAGGGGATTAGGGTTCCCCCTCACAGTATATATTTTAATAAAGACTGGCTCAAGTTTGAAATGATATGTACCTGTAATATTCAAATAAGGCTTTTTTAGTTCTAGTATTGGCTTTTCTTTAAAGGTCTATCATTTTGTTTTGAAGGAAAACTATTTAATATCCATTCTGGTTCCTTTTCCTTTAAATGGAAGCCAGGTTTATATTAGTGAAAATCTTTGGTAAATGCAATTAAAAGGCTATTATGTCTGATTTGTGAATGAAGCCCAAGGTTGATTTTAATATTGTCAGCATAAAATAAGTTAAAGGACATTATTTCACAGTGCAGTCTTATAAAGCTAACCACAATGTTAGTATTGATTTAAATTCAATTTTACTTTACTAAAATATTTTAATGAATTACTATACTTGGACTTAGGATTTTTTTTTCTGTAGTGAAGGTGTTTGTTTTGGACATTTGTAATACAAGTCTTCAATAGAATGATTAGATTAGGAACATTTGCTGCTATCTGAGATCTACCTAACTTTCCCAACATGTCATATTTTATAGAGCAAATATTTGTGGGTTGTGGATTTCAGTGTAAGACCTTTGGCTATGAAAGTTTATTAGCTGACTCCAGTTACAATGATTTATGCAGTAGTAAATATGATGAAAGGGGAGGGATTGATTGTGTTTTACTTATCAGAAAACAGATTGGGAAATAAACTTGAATTTGAGGTCATTTCCTCTCTGGGGAATATTCTCCTTATAAAAATGTCTTAATGCTGTAAATGCCCATATGATAGAATAGAAATAAAAGTCACTGCTGTGGTATTCTAGAAGAGTTGCTGAACTTGTTATTTTCTTCTTCGTGAGGCCTAAAAACTACACAAGTAATAAACATAAAACTGATGTTTCTCTTCTCTCAGATGCACGCATGTGTTAAATATATAACAACAGTAAGTTCTGTTATGTGAGTTTCTATCCATACTGCTGAGAAACTAAGCCTAGCATTTAATCTTTTGTGCAATAACAAAATAAACTCATAAAATATAGCCAAATAAAACCCATTCTTGGATTTCTTGCTATGGAGCAGATGTACCCTGAGTCAGTAATTGTGAACACACAGATGGAATCAGCCCCATAAAAGCCAGGCTCAAAGTTATGGACTCTCAGAGATAGAAGGGTATTAGGGATGTTTTACGGTGGCTGGAGAAGGAGGCAGCCGGACAATCTTCACCTAAATACCAGTTTTTGCACTTAACATTGTAACATGGCTTCGCTGGAAGATCTGTTCCATCTGTCTGCCTTTCTGCTCTGATTTCCCCACTCATCTTTGCTTATCGTGCCATACACTTTTTAAAACAATAAAAAGAAAAGGTTTAGAGAAGTGAAAGGTTTACTAAAAGCGGGCCCTGTCCACGCAGTCCTCTCCTTGCTGCTGCTGTGAAGAACTGGCTGCAGTCAGGTGAGTGGGTTAGGCAGTGGGAAATGGAGAAACAGCATCCTGGACATTTTTTCTCTTTCCTTCTTGCCCTCGTCTCTCTGAAGCACATTCAGTTTTGCTGTCTGTCTTCTGCTTTCTGTGGCAGACTGTCAAGGACAGCTGAAGAAAACGCAAATAGACTTGTGGATCAGCGTTATTACACAGGTGAGGTTTTTAGCTCCAGCCAAACCTTGAGTACTGCTCAGCACATCCCTTTCGCTGGCTCCCAGGCAGCGCCCCTTCCCATCTGTCTTGGTCTTTATATTTGCGTGTCCTATTCTTTTCCCGAAATACCTTTTTAAAAAGGTCCTCTTCAGATAAACCCTAGTCATCCTTCAAGACCAGCTGGAATGTGACGTTCATTTAGGAAGCTTTCAGTCTGCCCTCTCCTCCTGCCCCATTTTCTCCAGGTCTTGTCCCCAGCAGAATTACTACCTTTCTTTTGGGTGCTTTTAGCATGTCACAAGTAGCATTGTCAGCAGTGTGTATGCCTTTCTATCCCACATGTAATCCGTCCATGCCTCATTAATTTTTGTCTAGCCCAGTGCATGGCACATGGTTGACATCTGTATAGATCTGCTAAGTAATGTCAGTGCCTGTGATAGGTTGTTGTCAGTCTCAAAATGCAGCCTATTGGAGAAGCCAGAATCATCGTCATCATCATCATCATCATCACCATCACCATCACCAAATTCGTCACAAACATCTTCCTGTTTATAATGATAATACTTTATTTTAAACACATCACTACATAGTAATACCATGAAGTGATAAACAAATGAATAAGGACATTGTTTAAAATATAATCCAGTTTTTCCAATTTCAGGTAGGGCAATAGCATACCTTCAAGGAGATACCTTTCTCTTTCTATTCTATTCTTCTTTTTTTTTTAACAAAGTTTCCCAGGTTGTAGGTTCCTTTAACTTATGTGATTAGTTCCTGCTACACTTTGTTAATACCCATGTGCTATCACGTATATTAGCTTTCTCAAAGTTTCTTTTTTACCCTGACCACCTCTTCTTTTTTTTTTAAAAAAATGTTTTTATTGATTTTTAGGGACATGGATAGAGAGATAGAAATATTGATGAGAGAGAAGCATTGATCAGCTGCCTTTTGCACACCCGCTGCAACTCGGCATGCGCCCTGACCAGGAATCCAACCAGCAACCTCTTGGTTAATGGGTTGACAATCAACAACTGAGCCACACTGGCCAGGCTCCAATACCTCTTCTTTTTTCTACTCTCTGTTGCCATCTAACTATAATACTCTTCTGCATAAAATCTACAGCTATTTTCAGATCTCATTTTCATCAGCCACCTGCCAGCTGTTGAGGGAACAGCTGATTTTTGTTATCTAGTGAAAGGGTGGGGCCATTGATTCACAGCTGCCAAGCTTCTGGTTCTTTTCCCTTACCACCTTGAAAACCCAAGTTCCTTATTACATAAAAACGCCCAGCTGCTGTCTGTCTTGTAACAGGTGACCAGAGAAGTGTTTTCTTAGCATGGTTACTGCTGGGACTCGTTCTGGGGAAGCTAGGTGGTATCCAACAGAACTTGTATCAAGCATCGGTAAGAGGAATAAGCTGAGTTACTACTATACTGCTGCAATTTGGAACTCTTAAAGAGTATGATTTTATGAAAAAGTTCACAAATCTTTAAGACCTAATTTTTTGCATGTGCTGGAAGTTGTTGAGTTTCTCCATAGTTAAACTTAAATATGTAATTTAGGTTGGAACTTAGGAATATTGTCTTTTTTTATTTTATTTTTTTTCATTTTAATTTCAGGAATATTGTCTTTGAAGATGTCCCAGTTGGATGCAAATTTTACTTGTTTTTATTTTTTTATTTGTTATTTGTCTTATCTTTGGCATGTTACTTATTCAAATTTTGTTTTGTACAGAACAAATGAGGATTCACTATGCCCTAAATAATAGATTTATGAAACTAAAAGGAGGTGTCATTTTTTTTTTTTTTGGTAATAGATCAGAATTGGGATGAATGTGTTTTATTAGGATTTTTACCCATTGTGTGGCATCAAATTTTATTATATGGTTACAGGAAAGATACTCAATTTGCAATATACAAGACGACAAATTGAATGCTACTTCTAATTATCTTTTAAGCAAACACTGTATGTAATAATATGGCAATGTGAGATTGAAATGTTTTTTAAAGAAAAAGAAATAACTTATGGTCCTGAACATATTGGCTTTCAAAACATGATGAAAAGCAATCACTTTTAGTTTTAGCTGTATTCATTTAGCCATTAATTTAACATATATTTATTGAGTTCCTATAATGTTCCAGACACTGAGCTATATATCCTGGGATAGAGAGTTGAGTACAGCACAAAAAAAGCCTTCTTTATATTTTATTGCAATTTAAGGGTGTTTTATAAATAGAAATCTTTTGTGAATTAATAGAAATCTTACTTTCTTCTATAGGCAGACTGAGCTGTACATGGCAATTTGTGTTTTCTGAATTCTATAAAATGTTTAGCTCTTTTCTAAGAGTTTACGGGACATTCACTTATAGATAGTACAAATCATAAAACTTAGGTAAGTTTCTAAATTTTGTGATGGGAATTATAAAATTTCAAAGGGTTTATT
This sequence comes from Cnephaeus nilssonii, assembly GCF_951640355.1. Taxonomy (NCBI): domain Eukaryota; kingdom Metazoa; phylum Chordata; class Mammalia; order Chiroptera; family Vespertilionidae; genus Cnephaeus; species Cnephaeus nilssonii. The sequence continues at coordinate 80,818,730 of NC_137072.1, read as the reverse complement.
TTCCCCATACTTCCTCCTTATGAATATAATTCACAGTTGTTTCCTTGCCCCAGAATGATGTTTAAGCACTGACTCTTTTCTGTCATATTTCAGTCAGTTGCAGGGGTTTCCAATTGAATAACATAAGAATATTTTTTCTACCATTTATATTCTCCAGAGTTTTAGATTTTAAATGTATTTTCACATTAAAAAAATCTGATTGCATCCTCCCAACTTCCCTGTAATATAAGTATACCAAAATTATTATTCCCCTTTCTTAGATAATAAAATTATGCTCAAAGATGCCAATAATAATAATGATAATAACAGTAGCTGTCATTTATAAATCGGGAACAAATGTTTGTCAGGAACTATCCTACATAATAAAATGGTAATATGTAAATTACCATCACTCCACTACGCCCACGATTGGGCCAGCAGGAGGCGCAGGGGGCGGGACTCAGGGTGGCCGGGGTAGCTGATTGGGCCAGCAGGACGCTGAGCTCGCGGCGCCAGTGGCGCCGCGAGCTCAGCGTCTGTGCCATGGCTGCGCCGGAGGCTTTCGGAAGGCCTGGGGCACCGGCGGACAGCCGGCCAGGTCCCCCGCGATCAAAGGCCAAAGCGGGGGACCTGGCCGGCTGTCTGCTCCGGCGCAAGGCCTTTCGAAAGCCTCCGCAGCAGCCGGAGGCTTTCGGAAGGCCTGGGGCACCGGCGGACAGCCGGCCAGGTCCCCCGCGATCAAAGGCCAAAGCGGGGGACCTGGCCGGCTATCTGCTCCGGCGCAAGGCCTTTCGAAAGCCTCCGCAGCGCCGGAGGCTTTCGGAAGGCCTGGGGCACCGGCGGACAGCCAGCCCGCTGGTGCACCAGGTGCATGATTAAATCATGCACTGGGCCTCTAGTACATTATAGTAGCCGTGGAATAACTTATTGACTTCTTTTTACAGTTGAGAACATTGAAGTTCTGGCATGGTAAATATCTTCCCTGTTGCTTGGCTATGTTAGATTTAAACCCAGATTTGCTGCTAATACTTCCTTGGAATGTCTTTCTACCATACATACTATTATGTCCCTCTTGTGTGAATTAACCCAAATCATTCAGCCAGTTATTATCAGACCTGGGATATACAGATCGTGTGGAACACAATCTGGTACATCATTCCCTGACTCACTATTTTTTTTTAATAATTCTGATTTTTTTAAAAAAATATATTTTTATTGATTTCAGAGAGGAAGGGAGAGGGAGAGAGAGATAGAAACATTAATGATGAGAGATATCATTGATTGGCTGCCTCCTGCATGTGTCCCACTAGGGGTCAAGCCTACAACCTGGGCCCCAAGCATGTGCCCTGACCGAGAATCGAACTGTGACCTCCTGGTTCACAGGTGGACGCTCAACCGCTGAGCCACGCCGACCAAGCCCCTGACTCACAATTCATTTTAAAATTACGTAGTAGTGCATGATGACTCTATTCCCATGATTGTTCCCTTGCTGATAGAGTTAATAGCAAGGAAGCCAACTTGAATTTCTAGTTTATTAGTAATGCTTTAAAAACATAAAACCATTAAAATAAATTAGTTTGCTTTATGTTTTAGACTTATTCTATTTACTCTAGGCCAGTGGCCACATGCGGCTCTATGGCCCCTTGAGTGTGGCTCTTCCACGAAATACCACATGTGGGCGCGCATATACAGTGTGATTGAAACTTCCTGGCCCATGCGCAGAAGTCGGTTTTTGGCCTGGGCGAGTCTATTTTGAAGAAGTGGCGTTAGAACACTCAAGGGGCCAAAGAGCCGCATGTGGCTCGCGAGCCGCGGTTTGCCGACCACTGCTCTAGGCTCCCCCCCACAAGGAGATGTAGTAGTAACTTAGTTTGAGTACCATTTAAAAGTTTGAGGGGCAAACTGCTGTATGTGTGAAACACAGTGTTGACTCACTGGATTGAAGCATTCTCATTTACTTGCCTTTGCTTCTTGAGCAGTTAGATCAAGTGCTGCTGTAAAAATTTTTTTGTCATTCTTATAGATTTTCACATTATCTTCTAAAGCAGACCCATGGTGAGTTGTTGAAATGCTTCATTTCAGAAGGTTACATATGACTAGGCATGCTCTAAATTGAAAAGTTAAATGAAATTACTACTTATGTAACATTTCTTTCCAAGTATTGAGTTTGATTTCCATTATTTACCAAGCAACTCATCAGTGATTTTACTTCTACTGCCTTAGTCCATTTATTGTTTGTTTAAAGTTCCTCAAAATGTTTATAATCACTTGGCTCAATGGTAAACACTGAGTTAATATAAAAATATTGATTGTTTTACCTTTTGGTAAACAATGTGATCTGCAATAAAACCCAGTCTGACATGATTTGTTTGTGGGTTGGTGACACATGGGCAGACATGATTAATGCTAAAGCATCTAAAATGATCTATCTTATATTTGTCTAAAATAGTCTTCTTTGAGACACTAACCCATTTTTCTTTTAACAGCACATCTAATCAATTTCAAAGTGAAGAAAAATAAAGCCTGAGCCAGTTTTGAAAATTATTCCTCCTTCAAATGATCTGAGCACTGGAATTTATTTTACAGTTCCAGCTAAGCAGGCTTCTAGGCTGAAAAGAAGGGATGAATAGTGTCTAAATCTGCTTTAGGAGAGAGTTTGTTTATCGAGCTACACCTCATTTTCCTTTATCTGTCACCGTGTAAATAATAGGTAGAATTTCTTGGTTGGTTGTGTTATACGTGCACAGCATGCAGCTTAGAGTCAACTAACTGTAGCATTTCTGATTCTTTCTTAAGCTGTCTTTTTCTTGCCAAGTTCCCTTCCCCACCTAACCTTCCTGCCTGCAATATGATCCAAACAGAATTATGCCATTTCGGCAATTATAATCTTCAGTGTCTATCTTTAAATGTGTACACTCAGTCTTGAAATGACGTATAGGTCCTTTGCAGGATGAAATAGAAATTACAGCAAAGTAGACTATTAGGTATAAATTGATTTTTTTTAAGGCGCTTTCAGCATTTTGTTTGGCAACATTTTTTTTTTTTTCTGTAAAGGTAATACATCAGGAAGGATTAGCTATGTCTACCAGCATTTATCCGAAAATCCAACATGTTAGGGACTTAGACAGTATAGAAATTTCTCACTCTTGGGAAAGAAGTTTATCAGTAGGCCGCACATGCCTCTATGTGGTCTCCACGATCAGAGGCCAAGGCTCCTGCCGCCTCCTTCAGTATTGAACTCTTGGCTTTCGTTCTCAGGGTCACCTCAGGTTACAAGATGGCTTCTGGAGCTGGCGCTATCTCATCTGCATTCCATATTGCAGGAAGGAATGAAGCAAAGCAAGGGGGACAAAAGCAATGCATTTTTGTTTTCAGCTGAGTAAACAAGCCCTCCAAGGAATTCCACATAACACTTCAATATGTCATTAGCGTGAACATGGCCACACCTAGCTGAGAGGGTAGTTGGGAAACCTAGTCTTTAACTGGGTGCATTGTCCCCTTAAATAAATTTAAAAAAAGGGGACAAAGATTTTTATGTGCAACTACTAGTTACTATCATGATATATGCCAATGGTTACTTCTCCAATGTTCAGTTTATCTGTAAAATGGGCCAAAGAGGATCATTGATGATACGTAATCCTGGAACACAGTGAACATTACTGTGGTTACTTTGCTAGTTTTAACTTCCCTTGTAATTATTGTAACATTAGAGCAGCAGGAAGTCTCAAAGCTTTATGGGGTCTTATGATATGATGACCCACGTGAACTTGTAAATCATTTCACTTTTGGGACTGAGATGTGCTTTGTTTGCAATTGGTGTCTCCTTCTGTTGTCTCTGTTCTGTAATGCCTTACACAGCATGGGTGCGTTCCATCTTCATGCCCTCTGTATCACTGAGAACTGGGGATTAGTCACTCTTTGATGTGGAAAAAGATTAGCCACAGCAGCAATTAATCTAGTCAGAAATTTGGGGGACTACAGAGTTCACTGAAACAGGCTATCCAAAGCAGCAGCCTGCTCTTTAGTGAAGGGCAGAGTGGGAGTCAGAAAAGAAGGGCTGCTTTGGGCAAATTACAGGGCTGTTCTCCTTGCCAAAGGGGGGATTGGACTGGCTGATCTCGGAGTCCCTTCGGACCTATTAAATAGTGTATTTGTAGGAATCCCATTCTCTTCAGGTACATGTAAGTTCTTGCTGTGTTTGCTACCACTTATCTGAAGATGGACATGGGCTAATCTGGTGGGCTTTAAGGAGTCCTTACAATCTTACACATGTGAGTTTTACTGCCTGATAGAGACGTTTTTCCCTGTCTTGAGATCTAAAAATTGCACATTATTCAGATTTGAACTACTCTAAATAAATATTTCTGAAAATGAAATAGTTTAGTGATACATTAATACCTTTTTTGTAAACTGGCTATAGGATTATGCATTATTTTTCTTTACATTCAAAATTTCAACATGCACTTTTATGAAAGGAACTAGACTATTTTTTTTCCCAAATGAGTAGTGCATTACAAGTTATTCTGGAGTTCTCCAGTAACTCCAGATTAATACTAGTTCTGTCATCTGTGAGTTCTCTGTCTTTGGGAGAGTGCTTATACTCTCAAAGACGAATTTCCTCTGCTGTAAAGATGGGAATGTTTATTATACTTGTTTTATAGGTCTATGAGAGAGAGAGTTAAATAAAATCATGAATGTGAAGCATTAACAATATATCTGAAGCAAGGAAGTATGACAATTATTATTTTATTACAGGTACTCCTATTATGGAAATGGACTTAGGTAACTAGCTAATTTAACTAGGGTGATGGTTCATTTATCTATCAGTACATACAAACTATCCCAAATCTGATGGCATAAAACAGCAACCATTTTATTCTGGTAACAGATTATGTGGACAGAATTCTGAACAGGACACAGAGGTGACAGCTTGACTCTGCTCCATAGGTGTCTAGGGAGGGCCTCAGTGGGGAAGATTCCAAAGACAGGGGTGCCTCAAGCCCGAAGCTTAGGTCATCGGGAGGCTCCATCACTCATCTGTCTTGTTTCTAGGCTGCAGTGACTTGAAGGCTGTGTCCTGCTGGACTGTTGACTAGAGAACGTACACATGGTGTCTCCATGTGGCCTGGACTTCTCCCAGCATGACAGCTGTGTTTGGAGGGGGGGCATTCAGAGATTCCCCTTCGTTGCTACTATATGGCATTTCATGACCTCACTTCAGAAGGCACATGGCATCACTGCTGCTGCATTCTATTAGTTGAAGCATTCATAAGCCTTCCCAGATTCAAGGGAAAGACCTTGTATGTCATTGGAAGGAGTGTCAAAGAACTTGGGGCCATCTCTGGTGCCCTACTGCTCCCTCTAGAAAGGTGAAAGGTGACAAAGTATAAACATAATTTGGTTTGGAAATAGTTTTTCAGTTAACTATTCTCAAAAATGATGTATTAATTCTAACCTGTCATCATCTAATATGGGCAAGCAGTTAAAGGTTTTCATGAAAGGTCTAAAATCTCTGTAAATGTAATCCTGGGATTTAATCTTGCTAATCTAGGGCACTTATACTAGTACTCTTAACTCCAGGATAAATCTTTCTTTAAAAACATTTAAAAGCAATTGTGGCTCTCAGGCAGGCATACTTTCTTTTTCTCATGTATAAAGTTTTTTCTTCCCAAGATTTTTATGAAGATTAAGTTGCCTGTTTTTAAAATGCTTAGAACAACAGTACCATGTTTACCATAAGTTCAATGTAAGTGTGTGTGTGTGTGTGTGTGTGTGTGTGTGTATAATCTCACTTTTAAAGTAGCATAAGGAATAATAGGAAGTAAATTATTAAGTTAATATAATATTTATCAATATTGTACCATTAAGATTACCACTAAAATAGTTTGTCCAAAGATTTGAAAAACAAAAGTGATTTTGAAAAATACTTTTAAAGGTCAAAATTCATTGTCAACTAATTAGTGATTCCTTTTTTTTATTCAATGACAGTGAACGGATATTCCTTCTAAGGGCTGGGGGTACAATTATATTTCGGGTGTTTGTGCCTCATTAATTTCCCAGTTGATCTCTGTTATTTACTTGGAAGCAAGAGCTTATCATCAGACGTAGTTAACAGCTTGATGGTTCGGATTGTTGTATTTTGGATCATTTCTCATTTGTGTTTCACTTGTCTAAAATTAAATGAACAGTTTTATGAAGGGCCCTGATAGCTTGTTTCAAAACCTGAGATTATAGCACCCAGTGGGTAATGATCCTATTCTAAACTCATTAAAAGCAAAAAGGAATATATTTACACCTCAATGACCATATTCTCTTCTGCTCACCATCCAGCCTGCTATTTCCTTTTTATTTATAGTGACCTCAATCTAGGCACCCCTTGCATAAGGAAGTCTACAAATGATTTGCCTAGCCAGGGCACATATGCCTGTTCCTGGTGCTCTTCCTCTCCGAGGGAGGTGAGGACACTGAGGTTAAAGTGTGTCAGGCTTCTCTTCCAGTTACTCCGTCTCAGCCTCAGCCAGCTCTGTGAGCAGCTCTGACAGTTAACCTTGTAAAACATTCAGGAATCTGACTGCTTTCTCAAAACATACCTGGGCCTTTAGGCAGGACTCTACAGGTGATTGCCCCTGGATGTTTGCCTAAAGATGATTTAGAAAATTGGTTGGAAGCTTTGCTCTTCCCCAGCTATCAAAAATTAACCTGCCAGAAATGTGCAGACACAGCAATGTTATGTTAATGATTCTGACTCATGAACAAGGCTTTTTCTTTTTCTTTTTTTCTTTCTTCTTCTTCTTTTTTTTTTAATGCTGGCTATTCCAGATTCCAAGGATTCAGCATTTATTATTTGGTAATTTACTTTTGTATTTACACCATGAATAGGGCATTCATTATCAGCCTCCTTGACTGATTCAAACCTCTAGGGTGTTGAGTGGGTGTAGTATTTATTGGAAGCAGGTAACCACCCCTTCTTACTCTAGGGGTGAACGAATTCTCATTTGCTGGGGAAAAACAGGGAAATCTTTGAGCCAAAGATTTAACTCCAAGAAGGACTGTTGTCCGATTTCCAAACAGGCCGGGGAATACAGTGTGCTGCAGGGTCCCATGGGTATTCATTAAAACATCCCAACTGGGTCACGGGGTGAGATCCCCGGAGCTGAGAGGAGCCTACTTTGAGACATGCATACCGCTTTGCTTATGCATTCAGTTTCACCTGTATTCGCGATTTAGTATATAGTCAGCCTTTTGATAAATTTATAAATTATAAGTTTATTTCTAGAATTACTAGGTACTTCATAATCAAATCTGCAAATGCTTTGAAATTTTGCGTGAGAGTTATTCACGTCTAACCCTGGCAGGATGGAGCCTGATGATCTCCAAAGGCTTTTGCAGCTCTAAATCCCGATGCGTCTGTGATCCTGACTGTTTTTCCAAAATTCAGCCTCTAATTTTATTTGTTACCTTTGCTTAATTCTAAATATTATCCTGATCAAAGTGCTGTACGATCAAGTAGCATCACAAATATCAACGGTTGAGAAAAGGAAAGCTTTCTACCTTAAGGCTTTTCTACTCTAAACGCTTCTCTACCTTATTGTGCATTTGTCCTTTCCAGTTACAGGGGTTCATTTACATGCAGAACCTTTGGGTTTGGTCCAATTGCATAAGAAACGTTCCCTGTTCGGTCCCTGTTCACTCCCATCATATTGAAGCGAGGTTGTCCTCCCGCAGTTTGAAAACTGGGATCCTAAGAAGCTTGCAGGGAGGATCATGTGGGTATCAGTAATGCGTTAGGCATATAGTGTGTATGTGTTGCCAAGTCCTCAGACTATTTTTCAAGAAACCAGAAACCCAGATTTTTATTGTTACATTTCCACCTCCTTAGTGCTGTTTGAAATTATATTACAACCCTGAATTAAAAAAAAAAAAAGTAATAAAAGCAATATGGCTCCCCAAGACCAGGTCTGCTTGTTCTTTCACCCCTACTTTACAGCCATGCTCTTTAGTTTCTTGTTGATAATCTATTGTGAGTCATTCCCTCAAATAGACCCTCCCCTTGGGGACCTGCACTCCTCACTGCTCTGCTGAACAAGTGGGGACTTGCCTGGAAACTACAATCACCCCTGGGTTTTTACAGAAGTCCGCAGTAGTGGTTACCATGCTTATTAAGTTCCTGGACAGATTTCTACCTCTTGAACATCAGGTTCACAGGCGCCCCGAGTTCATGCTGATGATCCTTTGGTTATCCTCACACTCAAAACTCTTCCTCCTGCCAGTCACTTTTCTAGCTTGTGGGTCCGCCCAGAACTTTTCATATGCTCTCTAATTTATTCTTCGCTCAGTGCACATCTCAGCACCAGTGATTTCCTTCGTTCTCATCGTCCTCTCATTTCTGTCACAGGATGTTCTTTCTTTGCTTTTAACACTCTTGCCCTTTTCTTTTTACATTAATGGAAAGGAAGGGATTTATAATGCCGCCAAAGTACTCAAACCCGTAGCATAGATATAGTGACCATGCATAAGTTTAAGGATCAATGCTATGGACTGCGATCAGAATGACATTACCTGACTGCTAAGTCCATTTGTGTTGGTATCCGTTGTTCATAAACACAGACTTACTCATTTCTGCGAAATTTTGAAGTGGAAACTTTCACCTTGGGCCAGTTGGCTCAGTTGGTTGGAGGGTCGTCCCATGCACCAAAGGGTCACAGGTTTGATCCCCAGTCGGGGTGTGTAAGGGAGGCAACCTAGTCATGTTTCTCTCTCTCTCTCTCTCTCTCTCTCTCTCTCTCTGTCTCTCTTTCTCACTCCCTCCCTCTCCCTTTCTCTCCTTTTCCTCTAAAATCAATGAAAACCATGTCCTCGATGAGTATTAAAGAAAAACCAAAAGAGTGGAAAGTTCTCAAGATAGGAGCTCCTGTTGTGAAACAGCTCTCCTGACATAGAAGTCCCAGGGTACACAGGCTGTGCACTGGGGCTCCGAAAGGCTCTGCTGGTCCTTGTGTGAAACGGTTTCTCTCCCGAAACATCAGTGAGATTTTATTTCTGTATTTGCCATTGTATGGGCATGAGTGATTTTGCCAATTGCCTTGTTGAAACCAGTTAAATACTACCTTCTGCATCTCTCTGCTGTCTATATCCCATATGATCTGAAAGGATGATATTATCGTTAGAGATGCCATTTTGTATTATTTTCTCTAAGAGAGACTTGTACTTATGTTTCCCAAGGACCTGTGAAATGTATGTATTTTTTATAAGAATGTTATGAAGGGGTGCTATGATGCCTTTTTTACAGAGGGGAACCAAGATAAAGGAGTGCAAATAACTTGCTCATGTTACACAGGTGGTAAACTAGTCTTGGAGGCTGAACACAGAGCTCTCACGGCGAACCATTCCACTTATACTGTGTGTCTCTCATTTCTTCAATTCAGATAATGCATGGTTAGTGTAGCCCGCGTACCCCCTGGTAAACAATAAATCCCTTTGTAGCACCATACAAATCAATTCCTAATAAGTTGCTATGGAAGGGTTTTAAAGAATAATGTAGAACGCTTCTGTCGATATTTTGAAAAACTTACTGCTCTCTTTTCTAAACTGAAAATGCGCTTGTCTGTCTGCCTGCAGTATTCTGGCCCATCTCCAATCTTCAGTTCCTTCAGAGATTACTGCAGTTGTTGGATCTATTTAGCAAATCCTCTCAAAAAATCAGGTCCTTAATCAAATGGTCCAGGTCCAGGAGATGGAATATTTTTCCGGCAACCGAGGGATTTCTCAAAACACATTTTCTTATCTGGAGCTTCACTTTCCTTCTGACCAGCTTCGAATCTGCTCTGTTCAGCCAAGTGGTCATTTTCCTTGACAGAGAATTCCGAGTCCAAATGAACATCAGTTATTTGGCTACACATTAGTTATCCTTTACCTTTTATGTGACTACTCTCAAAATACATATCTTCTTTCATTCCTTGTTTGCGGATATTTGTGTATTGTTTTACATTGTTGCAGAATTATATTTTATTTTTGTATGAAGCTGGTAAAGAACTTAAAAGTAAATCACAAGTAATCTTTTCTGCAAATCTGAGTAGATTTTACAAAAATTTCAAGAGCTGATACCAATAATCACCAACATTTTTTTCCCCTCAACATGAGCCAGTAAAAGGACTTGACATTTTCAGAAACATCATTATTATCTTTCAAGATAAATCTCCAAAGATTTATCTCTGGATAAATCTCCAGAGATTTGGCTTCCTTTGTTTATTTCTTTGTTTTGAGATGTATTGCGAGTTAATGAACACCAAATTAAACACAGGAAGCACATTTAGCTTTGTCAACGATTCACTTGATGTTAATTTTTACCTTCCATCAAGTATAATCTAGAAATTAAACTGAGTTTCTAAGTCTAAGGATGACTGAGAACAGTCAGGATAGAATCACATTGTTAACGTTCAAACCCAGTTGAATTTGTAGTGCATCTGTAGTCTCATATTCTATAATTTGTATTTTTGGAAAAGCTGACTTTAATGTTTATCTTATTGAAAATTCTAACATTTTTGATTTCCTTTTTTATTTTTTTATGTTTGAGACTTTTATACACATACACACACACACAGATATACACAAAATTAAATTTTAGCATGCATGAAAATTATAAAGCAGCATTTCCCAACTGAACACAAAAGCATATGGAAAAAGTTTTAATATACATTATATAAAGCTAATGACAAATCTTGGCCATAGTTCTTAGAATCAGTTTCATTGTAAAATGTATTCCATACTTTCACTTCAGCTTCTAATATCTTGAATTCTTCAGGATTGAAATGAGGTATTTCTATTAGATCTGTATTCCCAAGTCTATCCTTGACACATTTGCCCTCCTATGAATAATATCATTATAGTGTGATAGATTGCAATGTCAAGAAACTGATCTTGGTCCAATTTTTTACTCTGTTGGATGAAATAAAAATTTCATTTGCTTCCACATTTTGGAGTGAAGAATAAAGGCAGTTATTTAAAACAAAAGTTTAAATAATTTTTCATGCTTCCTAATTAGTGCTATTTGTTATTGTTATTTTTAAAATCATTATACAGGTGTCCCATAAATATATGCACACTTTGAATAATTATTAACTCCAATGAGTTAAACCTGAAAAGAAAGAAACATCAAATAAGCTATCAGCTTTAAAGTGTCTATACATTTTTGGGGGACACGTTATTCCTATGGTAGCATGTTTATATTTTGTAGGCGAGTGAACCATTTTCTTTAACTTCATAGACCAGATGTGTATTTAAAAAGATCCATGTTTTTTGAACTTGGTATTAGACATACTAACAAGGATAGCTCAGCAACACTCGAAATTAATACTCTGAGAATAAGGAGAGGTGAGTATGTACAAGTTAGGGTTCCCCCAAGGTCTCCATTTTAGCTACCACCAGCCTGCTTTCCCTGGACTAATATTTTTTAAACTAGAGGCCTGATGCACGAAAATTCATGCAAGAGTAGGCCTTCCTTCCCCTGGCTGCCGGCACCCAGGCTGCCGGAACTGGCTTCCCTCCGGCACCCGGGACCTGGGCTTCTCTCCTCTGGCCCCCCACAGGCACCCGGGACCTGGGCTGGCTTTCCTTGGGCTGTCCGCAGGCACACGGGCCCCGGGCTGGCTTCCCTCTGGCCCCAGCTTCGCCAGGAAGGACGTCTGGAATGACATCCGGAAGATGTCAGGTCTAAATAGCACATAACCCGTTTATTATTATAGATACCTTAGGTGTTAGCATTTCGATCCCACTAAGACTAAATACTGGAAATCCAAAGGGATCTTGCTCGTTAGCACTGAATGGACTCACAGACCAGATCCCTTGATAAATTGTCGTGTGGGCTCCAGTGAAAAAGGCCTCCTTCTTCCAATAGCAGGGAATCCCCAAATAAGGACATACTTTACTAGACTCCTCTCTACATATGGCTCTTGAAATATTTAGGACCCACTGAGACCCCCTGCTCTGTGTAAGCATGTGGCATATCTATGTACCGTATTTTCCGGCGTATAAGACGACTGGGCGTATAGAAGATTTTCCTGGGTTAAAAAGTTGTCTTATACGCCGGAAAATACGGTATATGGACGCCTAAGTGACCAGTCAACTGTTCAACTGCTCAACTGGTCGACTGGTAGCTATGACGCACACTGATCACCAGGGGCCAGACGCTCAACGCAGGAGCTGCCCCCTGGTGGTCAGTGCGCTGCTCAGCTGACCAACAGGCACCAGACACCAGGCTCATGGCTGGCGAGTGCAGCTGTGGCTACGTGAGCCTCTCGGACACTCTCCCTGCGTGTCCCTCCCCCATCTGGACTGGGACCGGGATGGGGACTGGCATCGGGACTGACTGGGCACGAGTCCACGGCTGCATCTTGGTCCTGGGTGCGCCCGTGTCGCCCTAGGATGGGCGCATGAAGACCGCAGTGGAGCGGCAGCGAGCCTACCAAGTGGTGGCAGAGGCAGGCGCAGGGGGACTGGGATGAGCGGGAGTGGGGGCACCCGCCCCAGGCTCGGGCTCCTCCCTGGCCGCCTGCCACTTTGGGCACTGCTACATCCCTTAGGGCAGGCGTCCTCAAACTACGGCCCGCGGGCCACATGCGGGTGTTTTTGCCGTTTTGTTTTTTTACTTCAAAATAAGATATGTGCAGTGTGCATAGGAATTTGTTCATAGTTTTTTTTTTAAACTGTAGTCCGGCCCTCCAACGGTCTGAGGGACGGTGAACTGGCCCCCTGTTTAAAAAGTTTGAGGACCCCTGCCTTCCGGGGTGTAGGACTGTCAGTCGGCTGATCCCCACAGGCCAGGCCGAGGGACTCCACTGGTGCACGAATCTGTGCACTGGGCCTCTAGTATTACATAATCTTAAGGTGGTTCATGGTGCGAAAGGCAAAGATTTTGATCGACTCCTCTGGGATATGTGATACTACTTTACTTCCCTGATCTCTTTCCTTCCTTGTTGAAGGGCCATACAAATAGTACCTGCCTCCTCATTGTTCTGTTCTGTTCAATAACACACTGCTTAGTTCTGTAAGTGCCCAATCAGTGTTATTGAAATCAATTAATTGTCGACACCTCTGAGATGTTGTCTAACCTAGTGAACCAATAAACAGAGAGTACTATTCATACTCATCCCTTGTAGCTTCTAAAACGATAACATTAAAGTTTCATTATAACTTTACCTCAGCAATATATCATCAAAATAAAGTAACTCAGTTGTGGAAGTATAATTAGATAATATTGAATATTGAAAGTGCAATATAAATGGTCTTCCTCAACTTTACTATCTTAAATCCTGTAGGTAAGATAGGAAGATACTGATTTGGCCTTTCCTCTCTCTCCACGATTTTAAAGTATTGCCATATATGCCTTATTAGCTCTCAATATCACTTCGTGAATGCTTCTCCATCAGTTGATCTTATCTCAAAACTAATTGATGCTGTATTCCAATAAAATCTTTCACCAGCATCTTCTTATTGTCACCATATTTAATTATTTTTTTTTAATCAAGGCAAATGGCATAATAATTTAATAGAAGACCATCATGAACTCAGACTTGGTCAGGCCTCTTCCTAAATCTAGGAACCAAGCAAAGCACTTTTCCTACAGCTGAGAGTCTTTGCAGTTCTATCTCGTGGTGTTTGTGTTGCTCAAAATCCCATTGCTATGGCGAGTGAAGGGAGGAAAACCCCAGTGTCGTCTTCTGCATCTTTCTCTTGTATTTTTTCTTCGACTATGTTTATATTCTAAAATACTCACTTTCATTGGAAATCTATGAGATTCTCTTATGAGGTGATGTAAATCAATGCAGACTCAAATAGGTTACCAAGATATATGCCAGTAACATATTAGATTTCCTTTTTTTCTACAATTTTAAAAAATCATTATTTTATGATTCGATTTGGAAAACTTTGAATAAGTTCTTGGTATCTCACACTGTGCCAGAGGCTTCAGGGATTCCTGGAGAAGTATAAAACGGTTTCTTACAATCAAGGAACTTCAGATTTTATTGGTGTTTATGAGATGTGTATGATTAAATGTCAAAATATATGACAAACATATGAGATATTAATACCATACGAAGTTGGAGTCGGGCGGGATTGGAATGATTCAGATAGTTGAAGCTGGTTTCATCAAATATTAACCTATAAAGACAAGAAACATTTGAAGGCTATTTGATACCTAATAATGGTTTGGTTGTTTAATACTATATGGTTGAGGGATATAATAAAGACGCAGATGAACTTTATAAATTTCAATATCTCCTACCAAAGCATTTATTCAACAGCTGTTCATAAGAAGAATCATTTCTGTTATTCTTTTCCTTGGGCATTGCTTGATTTACTTATGAGCAATGAAATTACTAAAGACAACAGTATAGTAATATAGTTTATGTCAGAAGTAGAGTGTAAAGGTAAGAACAAAAGCTTGGGTATAGACAATGTGGTTTTGAATTTTATTTTTAATGTCTACTACCTTTCTGATTTTGGAAAAGTAATGTCACCGAGTCTCATTTATTTTTTTTGCATCCACAAATATGTATTTCAGGGTGGTTGTGAGAAATAGATATGGAAAAAGCTCTTAGCAGATTGTCTGGCATAGGATGCGCCTCAGCACATAAATATTGAACTATGACTTGAATTAAAACACTTGTTTAGGTCCTTTGTATTCCTATGCAACGGAATCTAGTTTCTTCTTCTGTATTAAGAGAGAAATAGCAATTTACCAAGATTGTTTTAAAGATTTAAATGATTGGTATTTTGAAATTGGCCATGGTGTGTATGAGGCAGTGGTGGGAAATATCTGCTATAAAAATGGATAAATGTGTCCTAGCCGGGTGCTCAGTGGTTAGAGCATTGGCCAGGGTCAACTGAATGGTCAAGGGTTCTATCCAGTCAAGGGCATGCACCTCAGTTGCAGGCTTGATCCCCAGCCCCAGGCAAGGCACATGTGGGAGGTAACCAAATGATGTGTCCCATATTGATGTTTCTCTCTATGTCTCTTCTCTTTCCTTTTACTCTCTCTAAAAATCAAAGGAAAAAATATCCTCGGGTGAGGATTAACAACAACAAAAAAGGACAAACGTTACAAATCAAGGATCTTTATTCTTTCAAGAGCTGTTTTTTTTAAGCTTAGTGCTAAATAACAGAATAAAGAATAAAGAATATCAGTAAAGTGTGATACAAAGCACAACACAGTGTTTCAATGTAGTATTTACAAGGACGTTGGAACCAGCCAGCGAGGTCAAGGAGAGCATCTCCTTTGAAAAGAAGTAACATATAAATTGAGTTCTGCAAGATTAGGATTTAACAAGCGAAGTGAGAGGACAAAAGTATTTGTGGCAGAAAGAAGCATGTGTAGGGAATTGTTCTTTCAAATAACCACATTAGTTCAATGGGGCTAGATCTTAGACTTCTATGTTAGGTAGAGATGCGAGGGGAAGATGAAGTTGAAAATGAAAAACAGAGATCAGGGAAGGGCTTTGCAAGTTGTGGTTAGATTTGACTCCCAACAATCCACATTGCAGGAATCAAGAGTTATCTATGAGAATCATTTTAATATGCGACAGTCATAAATTATTTTTTATTTTTTAGCAGTGCCTTAGATTCTGGGAAATCTATGGTCATTCATATGTTTATGTGGTGTGGTCATTCTCTCTATAACTATGTAATGATAATACTTTTTTTAATGCATTGTGTGTATTATTTTAAAATAAAGTCCTTTGTGAAATTCAGTATGCTGAGTATCTGAATTCTGCCTGATAATAATAACTCTTTTAAAATTAGAAAAGGAAGTTAGTTTGGCATGACTTTCCTAGGAATTAGTTTTTTCTTCTGTAATGGCTAATTCTGTTTTATAGTTATTTCAGTTTTACTAGGAAAAAACATTAATCTCACAATTATTTCTAGACTCAACTCCCTGAAAAAATTTTTTGCAATGTATGTTTTCACATTCTCTGAATAGTACATTAGTAATCACCACTGTCAGATCTCTGACTGACCTGGGCTGCTTCTTGCTGGAGCCAACATCCTGAACTTGTTTAACATACCTTCCTTGGTTTCTTCCCATCATCTTTATTTTGGACCCCGGGTTCCTATCATGGTTGTAATGTCATAGTCAATAGTAAGAACATTTGCCTTGATAGAGAAAAGAGATGGAAAATGGGAGTTGAGGACTTCTGTCTCCTCTCTCTAATTTTGTTCTAATTTATGCAATGTCACCTTCTCACCAAGAACCATAGACTCTTACCTTCTTTATTTTGAATAAAGAGAAACCAGTTCATTATATTTGTCTTGTGATGCACTACCACGACTCATAAAAACTGCTGTAACTCAACCACAAAAGGTTATGTATTTTAAAATATTTCTGAAAAACTAACAGCACCCCAGGCCTCATGTAGTGAAAGGGAAGATTTATAAATAGTGCACAGATATGTACATATGTATTTATAGATGAGTTTAGACTCCAATGAGAAGGTGAAAAGTTTCACATTCGATATTTCTGAAAACTGTTGAATGCAGTCTTAATAGACTCAGTCATTAGGAGGATAATAGATAGCTACATTAATAAGATAGATACATGTATAATTGTTGCAGAAACATTTAATCATTAATTTGCTCTATGATGTATTAGTTTCTAAATGCAGTGTATACCATTTCATTAGCATTATTAATTAAAAACAACTGGGGCGAGATTCACAATATGTAAAATATTATTTAATAGGAATTGAGGTTTGTAGTAAAGATAGCCTTGATGTTCCCAGAAAGAAGGCATCTAAAATAAATAATGTGTTAATTCACTGGCATTTTTTAAAAAATGGGCTATTCCTAATGATGATTGGGGTTTAATATTTTTATTATTAGCTGTAGTTGAATATAAATGATTAAGCAGCTTTCTTTATATATAGTACATTAAAAAAGACCCTGGAAATGTCTGATGTGTATGAATTTTTATGTTTAATTTTAGCCCTTAATTTTGTAGGAAGAATAAATACTTCTAAACGTTTCCCATTTGGATGGAATGTCTGTCTACTGTGAGGTGCTAGAAAAAGACTTAAGGGATTTGTGATGTACCAGTCATCTAATGAGGCATTCAGGGCAATGTGATTATGACTACGATTGTGACATTTCAAGTTCTATCTGTCAAAATTGTGAGCACTTGTTTCTCAAATAATTTTAAAAAGTTTTCAGGTCCAGCAAGACTTGAGTACTTCAGTAGAAGTAATTGGCCAATAGCAAATGCAATGTAATTGTAGAGAGCTTCATGGTTGTGGGTAAAATAGGTGATGTTGATTTATACATTTAGGACAGATTTGTTAAAATTTGTTCCAGATTAATTTTAGCTTTCTTTGAAATAAATGGAAATCATTTTGAGATAGACTTGTTGGTATCCTTGCTTATCTATGTGGTGTCTGCATAAAAGAAGAAATAAGTAGTAGATTTCAGGAAGTTTCCATAATAGTTGCAGGCACAAACTGTCCAATATTGTGAATTACTGCTCCATAAATAATTGTGGCTGGTTTCTAACTTTGATTTTATTCAATCCAATAACAAGTATTGCTCTGTAGATAATTGTTGATGGTTGCAGACACTGATTTCATTCAATTAAGCTGGTAACCTTTTTAAGAAACTGCCTGGGAGAAAGCCAAGAATTCCAGTCAACTGATTTCTAGGGGAACTGAATTGAATTTGTCTTAGCCTAGAAAATGTTCCATGTAGGCCACAGCTGTGTTAATTAACCTTTTCCTTAAACTACCCTCTCTGCACAGAACTCCAAATGGGCAAACATAGCAAAAGACCATGTTATCTGGATTCAGGGTTTGCTCAGAAAAATTATAAAGTTGGAAAGACATTATAAAATATGTTTGAGACCTATAGTAAGAGTATAAAGGATGTTGTCTTTCTAAATCACATTAAAATTCAGATCCTCTTTCCCTTCCATAAAATCACTATTGTGTGTATTCAACAAAGATAAAACACAATCTGTTTAAAGTATACATTATGTCTGGGCGGGGGTGGGGGTGGGGGGAATGTTTCCGTCAATAAACAAAAGTTTCTGAGCAAGTAACCAATACAAGCTAAGAAGGCCAACATCACAGGTCTTGCTAACCATGTGTGTCAATAAAAGGCACCTATGTGTCCTGGCTACATCCAGTCATCTGCAGAGTTGTTACTTTGATCATGCTAGTAAGAGGCAAGAAAGCATTAGTGGACTTTCATAACCATCCTTCTCAACCTGGGAAAGGTAGAAAGACAAAATGACAAACTCTTCGAAACATGCTCATTTAACGAGTAGTATTAGATATTATCTTAATATACAGAATATTTGAGCTAATTTTATTAATTGCATCAACTTGATTAATATTTGTATATTTGTGGGAAGTTAAAATCTATCAAAGAAAAACTTGCTGCCCTAACCGGTTTGGCTCAGTGGATAGAGCGTCGGCCTGCAGACTGAAAGGTCCCAGGTTCGATTCCGGTCAAGGGCATGTACCTTGGTTGCGGGCACATCCCCAGTAAGAGGTGTGCAGGAGGCAGCTGATCAATGTTTCTCTCTCATCGATGTTTCTAACTCTCTATCCCTCTCTCTTCCTCTCTGTAAAAAAATCAATAAAATATATTTTAAAAAAAAAGAAAAACTTGCTAAAAACCATCGGTGTGACATTGCTACAGATAACTGGGTTTTAATACGTGAAACTTCATTATCTGCTGATGACCTTAACTCATCATGTTCACAACTCAAATAATTATTTCCAAGGTGGTTTTGAGGGGCTGACTTTTCCCCAACTCCATGGCAGGGTTGGCATATACCTGAAGATTCTAGGCTGTACCTTCTGGTTTTATGTTTACTCCATGATAGCAGCAGTTACTCCTCATCTCCCTGGGCTAAACAAAAGGAGAGTAGTTAATAAGGTGGCTTTGTACTGTGGCAAAAGAATGTATACCTCCTGTTGTAAATAACCCTAGTTCTGAGGGCAAAAGCTCTAACTAATGTAAGATGAAAAAGTGTAACATCAGGGTTTTGTTAGGAAGGAAAAAGTGAGATAATTGGCTAAAATGGAAAAGTCTTGAAATGTACTAGCCTTGAACATTGATGAAAAGTGCTGAATCAAACTAGCTTTTGATTCAAAGCAATATAACATACTGTGGAGGTCAGTCCAGTAAGTGAAAGGTTCTGGCACACACAGTAGGATAATAGGAAAAATTAACTTCAGGCTAAGATTTTTACCTTCAATGCAATTTCATTCAAAGTTAAGAAAGATTAACCTAAAAAAATGATCTTCAAAACATACATTTGAAATTTATCTTTTTTCAAGTCCTTGCAAAAACATATATATCCATGCACACATATTTTGGTAAAATTATCCACATTAGTGTCAACTTAATAAGGAATTCTGACCTATTAACTTTTGAAATTTATATCTTTAAAAAATATATTTTTATTGATTTTAGAGAGAGGAAGGGAGAGGGGGAGGGAGAGGGGGAGGGAGAGAGAGAGAGGGAAGGGAAGGGGAGAGGGAGGGGGAGGGGCAGAAACACCAACAATGAGAATCATTGATCTGTTGCCTCCTGCACGCCCCACATTGGGGATTGAGCCCACAACCTGGACATGTACCCCGACCAAGAATTGAACCATGACCTCCTGGTTCATAGGTTGAAGCTCAACCACTGAGCCATGCAGGTAGGGCTGAAATTTTACATTTATAAAATTTACATATATAAAATTTTCACATATATAAAATTTACATATATAAAAATTTCACATATTTTTAGTTTTGCTATAATTCCAGAATTTATAATTCCAGAAGGCAGTTATAATTTGATAACAAACTCACTGGTAATTTGTACCATTTCAGGCAAGCTGTCTCTTTTTTTAGTGAGTCTAAAATGATTCCATTTTCAGAGAGGTTCCCAGAGCTTCCTCTTTAAGCGGACATTGCACAACTATATCTGTCCCTGGACTTGGTTCTTCATTATATGGGCTTTTTTGCTTGGGACTACTTTAGACAGAGCTTTGTTTTCTAGGCTTTTTCTGTACTTCACTACTATATTACCTTTTGAATGCATTTAGTTATACTTTAGAAAGAGTAAATTGTGCTCATACTCTTGATAAGGCAGGATATAGTGCTGATTCTTTTATTGGGGGAATGCTTTTTTAAGAATAGGGATTCTAGACTCTTGAGAACATGCCATTGAATTTTAACATTATTATTATTATTTTTTAAAAATATATTTTATTGATTTTTTACAGAGAGGAATTGAAAGGGATAGAGAGTTAGAAACATTGATGAGAGAGAAACATCAATCAGCTGCCTCCTGCACACCTCCCACTGGAGATGTGCCCACAATCAAGGTACATGCCCTTGACCGGAATCGAACCTGGGACCCTTCAGTCCGCAGGCTGACGCTCTATCCACTGAGCCAAAACCGGTTTCAGCTTAACATTATTTTTATAGGAAAAAGACACTTGTCAAATATTGTTTTGATTCTCTAAATTTTATTGGATATTTTTTGGACAATTTGTGGACAGGGGATTTTCTGCAGTGTCTCCCATATTGAGATTTGTGGTACATACATTTTTATAGATTATTATTAAAAATAGGAATAAGAATTTTGAGGAAGTAATTTTTATGAATAGTCATTTAGGATTCAATGCTTATTTTTAAGAATGAAAATGATCTTATATGTAAGAAAATCTCATCATTCAAAAAAAAAATTTATACTTGACTCAAAAATCATTTTGGTCAAAATTAGAGTAGTCCAGTAAATAAAGTAAGCCATGAACTAATGTTCTTTAAAAATAAGTTCATAGGAACATTACTGAAGTAAGATAGTGGAAAGTGTTCACAATTATATTTTCAGTAAGGAAAATGTGTTGGACTATTGCTAATGAGTTTTAATTTAGTTTTGAATAGTATTTTTGCAAATATTTGTAATATTGCTGTATTGTATTTTATAAGTATTACTAGTGACCCATCGCGTGAAATTACATGAGACCCGGGACTCCCTCCCCCACACCCCGCGGGATGACCCCGAGTCCTGGAGTGCTGCCCCGATGCCCCGCCTCCGGGCCGCGCAGAGCGGTCGCCGGGCCCCGTCCCCGCAGTGTGCACGAGGGGACGAAGAAACCTTGGCAGAAGCTGTGCAAAGCGGCTGTTGGCCCAACCCCCGCTGCTCTGCCCCCGCTGTGCAGGCCACCATCTTGTGACAGCGTTACAGCGTGAGGGTCAATTTGCATATCAACTCTTTATTATATAGGATAATACTGAGTCTAATAATAATTTTGATGTATTTTATACCATATTTTAAAACATATTTAAGAGACTTAAGCAAACTCCAACAAGTTCTATAAATGAATGCAGTTAAATTTATAGTTGGAAAATTACTCCTTCAACTCTGGAATATATTTATAAGTTTTGGAATATATTTATAACTTTTTCTTAAGATGAAATAAATATATCATCTAATAAATGACTGGCATGTGATATTTAAGAGGCATCAATTAGAATTTTAAAAATATTTGCGACGTAACTTATTCACGCAGCTGCAACTTAGCCTGAATAAAAGTCTCTGTCCCCTTGTGTTCTTCCCCCACCCCCACCAAGATTAATATGTTTTAAGTAAGAGTCACACACAGAGATCTCAGAGACTGGCCAACCTGCAGACACCTTCCTACTTCTCACTGCTGCACCAGCGCTGGAGACTGGAGAAGGCCCAGCTTTGATTAATTTGTACCTGGTGTCAGTTTTCTCATCTTTATTTTGATTTTAGCTTCCCTAAAAAGCTACCTTCAGCCCTAGTCGGTTTGGCTCAGTGGATAGAGAGTTAGTCTGTGGTCTGAAGGGTCCCTGGTTCGATTCAGGTCAAGGGCACATGCCCAGGTTGCGGCTCGATCCCCAGTAGGGGGCGTGCGGGAGGCAGCCGATCAAGGATTCTCATCATTTATGTTTCTATCTCTCCCTCTTGCTTCCTATCTGAAATCAATAAAAATATATTTAAAAATTAAAATAAAATAAAATAAAGCTACCTTCAATGTTCCAGCACAGACTTGAAAGAACACTTAGTGTGAGTTGATAATATAAGTTTGGTCAATAAAGATGCTATTCCACTTCTAATATCATGGTTCCATCAGAATTAAAACAGAGGTGCCTTCTTTTCTCCTACCCTCTCTCTCAGGTACTGGCTCATCAAACCTTTACGCCACTCAGTTAAAATGCAGGCTGAATCTCTATTTCAGAGAAGGCAACATCTGTCTCAAATTGGAATAGGGTATGGAGCATTTTAGTTGTCTTTCTATGTCAATATTTTGATTAAAGTTTTGTAATTACACAGTGAGTAGTACTAATGTATCTACAAGGAGGTATTGAAATGCTTTTAAAAGCACAAAATCCTAATCCAGTGAACTTTGTGGAAGAATGTGAACATGCTTTTAGTCCAAAATCTTGGTGAGGAAAATTGATTACTGACCTTCAAATTCACGAATGTATATAGTTATGAGTTTAGCTTTCATGCAGTTTTTTATGATCTCATGTAAATGTATGATTGATTTTCTAAAACATATGGATTCACTTTTTAGAGAGTCCCTATGATGTGTTTTGCTTTTCTTATGAGTTCAATTTATTAACTGGTCAAATAGAGGTAGTTAAGGGAAAGAAATTGTGTCTCACGAAGTTAATATTGCTTCAGTTCTTTTGCAAGTTATTTGTACTTGGACTGGGCAAAGTCAAGTTCTTAGTGTGAAAGTCACAGGCTTAATATTCCAACTTGAAACAATTGGCATTTTTCTCTACTGAATTTATTTTCCCCTCTATGTACATGTAGAATATGAGTATAAACTTCATCTGAAGAATAATTATTCTTTTTACTTGCTGATTAATCTGACCAAATCTACATCTTCTTTTTTTTATTTTTTATTGATTACAGAGAGGAAGAGAGAGGGATAGAGAGTCAGAAACATCGATGAGAGAGAAACATCGATCAGCTGCCTCTTGCACACCCCCCACTGGGGATGTGCCCGCAACCAAGGTACATGCCCTTGACCGGAATCGAACCTGGGACCTTTCAGTCCGCAGGCCGACGCTCTATCCACTGAGCCAAACCTGTTTCGGCTACATCTTCTTACTATCAGTTGTGTTTTAGCCAAGGATCTAATAAAATGTATATGTCTTTATTGGACTCAGCCTTTTTCTAAAGGTAAATTCTATAGTGTAAGGAAGGTACTTATCTATCTTAATTTCCTATGGAAATGCTCTATGAAATATTTAACATCAGGTTTCTTGCATGCCTTTTTAGTGCTAATATCTTCCTCTAAAGAGAAAGAAATTTCCTTCCTTTTCATTTTATTCCAGTTGTGTGTGTGACATATTAAAATATGACATGCATTTGGAAAGAGAGATTCTATAAAATTAAATGTTAATCCTGTAATGCATCATTTATTAATTGGGCAAGATAATTTCTTGAGAAACACTGATACTGTGCTATAGTAAATATATGATCGAGTTTTTCACATGGCAAAACTATATTAATTCTTTAAAACTAAGGACATTTATTTGGAGAGCAATCTTGGGAAAACGAATACTTTCAACTTATTCTTTACATGCCCTTTCTACTTAGAACTTTAGGAAGTGAATGGTAAGTGATAGTATATCCACTGTTTCTTAGGCATTCAGATAGTAACTTGTTCAATTAAAAATTCTTGTTAGGTCAGACATAATGGATTCTTGTTGTTACTTTAGTATTTATTCAATGAAAGGGATCAATATTTTTGGCCTCAAGGGAGCCACACTGATAAGAGACTGTAGTAAGTCTCCCTGTTCATTATAAACTTCTGGCTGGCAGGTGCAGTGTCTGCTGTATGACTAATTTTAATTATAACATCAATGGGGAATGAGAGTTCAGATATTTTTCTTCCTTTTTAATAGCACATATGCTCTGTTAGTGCATTTCACATTCTCCTCCCTCTTCTATCGTGTGTGCTCCTTCCAGAAAGAGAAATTTGAGAACTATAGGTCTGATTTTGAGAAATTTGACTATCATGAACTTGAACTCTGTACAGAGCCCGTTTGTTTCCAATTTGAATAAATTAAATCTTACCGTGGCGGTGTACAGACTGGTTGTACCAAATAGGTAGATAAATAATCTTTCTTCCTTATCATAGTCAGATTTGCCAATTTTAAATGTATCTTGTGTTTAAATGTAATGAAGCTGATTTGTGATTTTTCTGAAACATGGCATTAAATAAAGCCATCATAAAAAATCTATTTTGCTTTTCTGCTTCAAGCACTTTCCAAATCTGGCCTAATGCTGGATTCAAGTAATAATGTCATTTGCAGAATAAGCTGTCAGATTTGACTAGCTCTAAATTTGGCTAGAACCATTATTTAAAAAATTAAACCAACAATGCAAGTAAGTTCTTGTCATTCCCCAGCAAAAACTTACTCAGACCATCACATTTAATCTAATAGATGATTTATTAACTTGCCATTTAATTCATCTAAGTAAAAGATTTAAGTGAGATCATTAATTTGAGAGCTGGCAGGAACCTTTACAAATCATTTAGTTCTGTTCCCATGTTTTACAGATGGAGAAACTGAGACAAAGAGAAAGTGAGTGGCAAGCATAAATTTATAAAAATCAAAATGTTGCCAGAAAATTTAGTTCCCCTAACTTGCAGTTTTCTTTTTAAAATATCATGTCAAAGTGATTTGTTACTGTTTATAAGAAACAGTAAGTGTTTAAAACTTATGTAAACCACTTTGTTTTCAGACCAAAATTTACTTAGAATTATCACAGTACACATAATTTAAACCTGTGGAGCTTGCAAGAACAATCACATTTAAAGGTCAGAACATATAAAGGTTAAATATTGGGAGCCCAGTAATAATAGTTATAGCCTCTAAGCCTGCATGTAAAACTGTAGGCTTCTGATTGCACGGACACTGTTTACTTCTATAGTTTTTTTAAAACAAAGCCTTAAAAATTCAAGTACTTACAGAATGTTGCCGCATGACTGATTAAATTCCACAGGGTGGGTGGAACTTGGAGAGCATTTTACATGAGACTAGTACCAGTATTTTCACACTGGAATTATATTGTTAGTACTAGAGGCCCAGTGCACGAAATTTGTGCATTGGGTGGGAGGGGGTTCCTCAGCCCAGCCTGTGCCCTCAGGGGATGCCCGACTGCCGGTTTAGGCCTGATCCCCGGCAGTCGGACATCCCTCTTGCAATCCGGGATGCTGCATGCGCCAGTGACCATACTTTTCATGCAGATGAAAGGCATCTTGCTGTTATGTAGGCCGCTACACTTTTTTTGGCCCTGATTATAAAAACTAGTACATAACATGATTCTTCTGAGGCAGAAGTACCATTTTCCCCATCTTATGGGTGGAAAAACTGAAGCAGAGAGAAGTTAAGTAATTGGCTTTGTCACACAGTTATAAGTGTCAGAATCAGGGCTGACCACAAAATGTGCAAGTCAGAGTCCATGAATGTCATCGCTGCATCAACCTGTTCTTTCAGTGTTAGATTAGCCTTGCCAGGTTTTAGTTTTTAAATCTAAGAGACTGTTCCCAATATATAGGGTAGGGTCCCTAGGCCTGGCTGATGATCAGGGCTGATCTGTGGGGCGACTGGTGGGCAGGGTGATCGGGGGGCCCCCACTGGCACCTGCCCTGGCTGGTGGCCTGGTGCTGCCTGCCGGCTGTCCCTGCCCCCTGATTGCTGCTGCTGGTCGCCTCCCTCTCAGGGGGCAGATGCTTAACTCCTGTGTTGAGTGTCTGCCCCCTGGTGGTCAGTGCATGTCATAGTGACTGGTCGTTCCACAGTTTGGTCGATTTACATATTAGGGCTTTATTATGTAAGATGACTTTTCAGGTAGTATTGCTAATGCGAGAAAAATTACGTTTACCTGAGATTAGACATTTCTGACAGCGTTTATCTGCCTAATCCTGAGCATCATAGGAGAGTAGGTTAGACCTGGTAACACTGGATCAGAGGAAAGAAGATTCAAGGCAAAGGCAGTTGGAGTGGTTGTCAGGAAATTAATGTTATAAGAAGCAGATTTGTACTGATGCTTCACGTTGACAGATGAAATGTAAGAATGGCCAAGACATGCAGATGTCCAGAATACTTGCTATTCATAATAGCTAATACATACAGTAAGAAAACACAGCATTTCCTTAAATATGGAGTCTGGTGCTTGCTATGCCAGAAATACCTGATATTATTTTTATGACTTTTTCTAATCAATTCCTTTGCTGACCATAGTTAGGTCAAGACTTAATTTGGAAGATCTGATGCTGGTGGCTTCTAAATTCTTTTTATATCATGCATGTATGAAATGGCAATATTTCTGTGGTACATTTCTTTCTAGAAAACTGGTATAGGAAACAACGGAAAAGCCACGACAGTAATTGAGTATTTCTTATGTGAGAGAAGTATTAGAGAATACTCTGTAAGGAACATTAGAGTATCTCTTATATGAGAGGAATATTCTTTTTCTAAGAAACCTCTGGAGATATCTATTAGTGTCCCTTTTCTATAAAATTAACACTCAGGGAATACAGCTAAGAAGTGGTAGAACTAGAATTCAAATCCAGGGTCTTAGGATCCAAGTCAGGACTGTAAACTCATGTCTTTAGGCAACAAAAACATACGGTAAAATTGTGAAATTGCAGTGGGTTGTAAATATTTGCTCTTCACTGTTGTATTGCATTGCATATCTAAGTCCGTGCTCTTCAGTATTTGACAGCATCAAATATTGTCCAATTTTTCAGACATATCTCACATGAGGTTACACTGTGGCATTGAGAAATACAGAAAGTGGGCAAAAGTGGATTTACAGTTGTGATTACGCAAAAACAGTTTATTCTTGTGTGATTATTTAATAATTATTGTATTATTTCCCATATGACAGACTGTCAGCCTACTTTTGCCCCACCCTGTACAATTACCCTAGAGCTTTTGGTGGCTCCAAGTAATAATGTTGCTCAAGATTTTAGTATTTCAGATCTTAATAAATGGGAAAAACTTACTAGACAAAATCGGTCTTATGTGCATAGTACTTTTATGTACACACCCCTGAGGAGTAGGTGTTTTATAAGATTGAATTTTGTGGCATTTAAGGAAAGGAAATACAGGACGGAAGGCAGAAATGGGGAAGGAAACTAGAGAAGCCCACTGCTCTCCTGGCCTCTTTACTGAAGGCAGCCCCAGAGCTCCCTGATCTGCGGAACCGTTTTCACTCTTTGGAGCTTCAGATTATTCAGAAGCAGCATTCGTGGCCAGCCCAGCATTAATGTGTAAGTGACCTTTCTCAGAACTGGGACAGAGGATAACGTCACTTATCGTTGGAAGAGGTAGGTTTTTAGATGTCACCAATGCCTCTTTCTTCTGAGTCAAATGGTAGCACAGTTTCCTTCCCACGGATATTTGTTCTCATTAGAGGATGAATGGGTGATACATAGTTCCACCCCATTCTAGATTCTTGCTGTTCATTTGTGTAATGCTTATTAATACAAAGTCCACGGGAATGAATTCATAGTCAACTCCATGTAATTTGGATATTTGAGAATTATTTAGAACATTTGATTTCTTTAAATAGTGGTTCTTACGGAACACTAAGACTATACTTTTGCATATAAATAAGTCATTATGCTGAAACAGAGCTACACATTTTTTTAAAAAAAGATATGATCTATGATACTGAGTTTCTAAGTTTTGTATGTCCATTTTGTTTTGTATTTGAGTGACATTTAAAATATTAATGAAAAAATATCTTCTGAAATATAGTTTGTTCAGAAAAAACTAAGCCAAAAAAATGAATCTCAAGAATAGGATACTATTTTAAGTTTTTCAAATAAAATGCAAATTAATTTATTGCTAAGAATAATGTTGCATTTACTTAGATAAATCAAGTATCAGAGTAAACCCTGAATTCTACATAACGAGGACTATAGGGCAGATTTTACTTTTTGAGTATCCTCTTTAGATGGAAAAAATGCAGTCCTGATTTGTATTAGGTGGCAATGCCCCAGGTTAACATTTCCTCAGACAGCTTGGGATAGATTGCTAGTGAGGATACTGCTATGGCTGCTGCAGAGACACCATGGCATCACTAACTAAAACCAACACGGATTTCTGCTGTTTGAGCGGCCTGTGTAATATTTAGAATGAAAAGCAAGTTTTGAAAGGCCATAATTGTCAACAATATTTAATTGATTTTGATAATTTGTGAGGAGAGAATCTTCATTGAAAGTAAAATTTTAGTAGATTCTATATAATCAAATGCCCATTGAAGAGCATTCAGATTGCAGTGAAAGGACTGTATATTCCACATAGTAGCAATCAAAGATAAATGAAGTTGTGTTAAGCTCTTCTGTGGTATTCTGGAGTTGTGTAGTTTATCATACCATGGATTCTAATGTCAGTTTGCCCGGGATTTGCTTCCTTTCTCTGCTTGTAGCTATAGGATTGGGCTAAGTTAGTTATACTCTCTAAGTCTTGATATCCTCATCAGTAAACAGGGGATAATGATAAAACCTACTTATTTTTGTTTTCTGTTCTTTTGTTCATTTGTATTGGGTAGGGAATGAGAAAGTGCATGTAAATGCTTAATACAATTTCTGGTATAAGTGTTTCCTCACTTAAATTATCTTTATTGTTGAAAGTATTACAGATGTCACCCTTGTCCCCATTGATCCCCTTCACCTCACCCCCCTCCCACCCTGCTGACTGCACTGTTGTCTGTGTCCATGGGTTATGCATATATGCATATGTGTTCTTTGGTTAATCTCTTTCCACCTCCCCCACCTCCCTTTCCCTCTGAGATTCATCAGTCTGTTCCATGCTTCCATGTCTCTGGGAACCCTAGTACCCTGCTGGTTGGAATGCAGACTGTGGCAGCCACTGTGGACCCAGTGATCCCACTTCTAGGAATATATCCCAAGAATCCCAAAACACCAATCAGAAAGAATGTATGCAGCCCTATGTCCATAACAGTGCAATTTACAATAGCCAAGATCTTGAAACAGCCCAAGTGCCCGTCAGTAGATGAGTGGATAAAAAAGCTGTGCTACATTTACACCATGGAAATACTATGCAGCCGTAAAATAGAAGGATCTCTTACCCTTTGAGACAGCATGGAGGGACCTGGAGAGTATTATGCTAAGTGAGATAAGCCAGTCAGAGAAGGACAGGTATCACATGATCTCACTGGCATGTGGAATCCAATGAACCAAATAAACTGCTGGACACAATAGGCCCTCACTTATTTTTGATGCTGCTGTTGTTTATGACAGAGAGAAAGGACACATGTTGGCTCACTCACTCAGGACCAGATTTTAGTTTACCGGGTTGAATTTATTTGATATGGAAAAGAAAGTAAATATTTAAATAGGACCACTGTTACTCGTCGGAAGCTCTCTTTTCCTAAGTAGGTCATTTGAAGGAGACTGTGCAGTATATTGCCCTCTGCAGTGGGCAGAGATGGGTTGCTGTCCTCTCCTGGGTGTGGAGAGAGCTCGCCTAATGCCCTGGACTCCCTGTGAGTGGCAGTCGCCACCCGTTCCCCACATGTGCCCATCCTCCCAGCCATTTCTGCGGAGTCGTGTAGAGGTGTCCTGTCGATGAAAAATAGGCTCATGTGGAAAGGCCCGTGGCACGGGTTGTGGCATTGAATTGCTACCATCTGTTTCTTAGCAGATGTTAAAAGACAAAGGAAAAAAAAAAGAGTGGCATTAGAAAATGGAAGCCTCGTTTTATAAAAGCTGTGGTAAAAGTCTTGTTTATAACCTCCACCCCCACCTTCTAACATGTGGCAGATGAGAGGAGAATGGCTTCACACTCACTATTTCAAATTTACCAATTCCCAGCTGCCTATTATAAAAACATTTAGAGGTTTTAATGAATACTTTCTCTGTTCACTAATGTCTGTCCCCCAAAAGGGAATTCGTGGTACACGTCTTAATGGCACTTTGATCTTTACCTAATCTATATTTTAACAAGTAGTTTAAAAATATTTCTTCCCACAGTTATATCTGTTCCTAAGCCTAAAGAATGCCATTTTAGGAGAAATCGACATAATAAATATGAATCATTTGAAAAGTTGTGAAAATTCTGACTTGTTTTCAGAATAATGGGAAAATCTATTGTTTTCAGCCATCTTTTTTTTTATTATCATAAAGGATGTTAAAATGACCTTCTTCTTTTTATTAAAAGGTGAATCTGGCTGCAACACAATGAATGAGCAGAGAATTAAGAAACCTGAAAGTGCGCTTATAGCAGTATTGGGGGAAGAAGCTGCTGCAATTTGAATAGCTTTGGCAAGAAGAAGTTAGCTAAAGTGTGGACGTCTGACAAATAGTTGATGACAGAGTCCTGGCACATGTAGTTTTTTCCTACCGTTCAACATGAAGAATCCCTAAGAGTTTAAGTAACAGATATAAAAATGATAAATGTTAACATTATTATAGAAGCCACGGGAGTGACTGCCGTCTCCAGTATGAAATTGAGGAGTTCCAAATTGTTTCCCATTAGGGGGAGACAAGAAGAGAAGAACATGTTATGAGCTTTAAGCTAAGTGGGCCCAGAATTGCAAATACCTAATTCCCCATGACACTGAATTTCCATGAGGGCATAACTATTTGTGCTTTATTTAGCAACTGAAACCCTTATATCTAGAACTCCTCAGTAAATGTCTTGAATGAAGACCGTGTTTATCAGAATGGAATGGTGGATTTACCAGTGACATGTGTAGGGTTCATACTGTATCTTTTCTGTCGGGCTCTTTGGCTGTGTAAGGGAGAGTGCTAGTCGGTAACTGGGCACGTAGAAACCTGCTCCTGGCTTTTCTGGTAACCGGTTTTGTGGCCTTGGGCAAGTCACGTTCTTTTTCTGGGCTTCATTCTCCTTTTTGGAAAACAGTGGTCTAGAGTTGCAACTGAGGGTGCACTTTTAGCCTTAAACGTTATAAAGAGGATAGAGGCAACCTGCCACACTGTTCCCAGGTGGTACATATTGTCGAGAGAGCTGGGACGAAGGGATTCCTCTGTTGTCAGCACAGCCTGCTGCACTATTTACCCTGCACTTCACTTCCTTGTATGATCAGATAACTATCAGATAACTACCCTCAGAAATTTGTAAGTTTTTCTGAGGGTAGGATCTTGCCTTATCAGCTTGGAATGGCATCTGTCATCGTGCTTTCTAAACCCGAGGAAACACTTCCTTTTTAGTAACAGCAAAAAGGTAGCTTTTGTTAATAACTACTTTTCTAAGGACACCTGCCCGCCGTGGCAGCTGAAGGGCACTTACTTCTATTCTGATAGGATGTGCATGCCAGGGTTCATGTTGACTAGGGGCTGACTGTCCTGACACTGTTACCCAAGGGAAGCACTGGACCTCTGGTTCTCCTGTTTCTCCAGGTATCTCAGCATGTCCTGCATGATCTCTCCAGCCTGCAAAGCTCCCCTGTCAGGGTTCTATACAGATTT
Organism: Cnephaeus nilssonii; assembly: GCF_951640355.1. Classification (NCBI taxonomy): domain Eukaryota; kingdom Metazoa; phylum Chordata; class Mammalia; order Chiroptera; family Vespertilionidae; genus Cnephaeus; species Cnephaeus nilssonii. Next base: position 80,787,250 of record NC_137072.1, on the reverse strand, counting down.
GGATTGGATCACGAGAGAGGAGCATGCGAGTCCTAATGTGCCATAGCACTCACCATTGCTCCTCCCCAGCCTCTTGGCTCATCTACATAACCTGCCTTGCTCCTCCTGCAGGCCCTTGAGTGTGAACCGCGTCCAGACAGATGAGACTGTGCATTTGGTTGCTTAGATATCTAAAATAAAGTGATGTCTGCCGGCCTCCGGGGAGACCCTGTTGAATCTACTTATTTTCTTAAAAAGAGAAGTAGAAAATGAAATCAAAGGTGCAAGACGCAGACATTTGGAAGTCTACATTTTTCTTCTAAGCATTAGATCTGAGGCTGTAACACAGGCCAAAGACAGGTGTTGGAGAAAAGACAATAAGCTGGTATTGGAGTTCATGATATAAGAGTGGGGGCCAAAAGCAGAAAGACGGAGATTTATTCTGGCAAAATGAGGTGTAGGTGCCTGAGTGCAAAGACTGTTTGACGAAAGAAGTTGATTTTCCTATTCAGCAAACCAGTGCATTTAAATAAAGGTCATGCTGCTAGGCAGAAAAGAGTATATATTTCTTGGCATCTTCAAAATGTTGCTTTCTACAACAAAGAGGGCTCTTTCCTCATGGTAACTCCAGAGCTTTCCTGGCTAACTCCACTAAAGCCATGTCATCCATATGTAGAGCCAGTTATGTTTTTTGATCTTTACAACTTCTTGGGCTCATAAATGTAATGATTGTAGTAAATGATTGGTATTGCTTTGTCTTGATGAATGAGATACCGTCTAAAGTGCCCAGCATAGGGCATGGTCCATGTAGACACACATCAATGTTAGTTCCATTTCCCATTCCCATTCACTTATAGTATATATATATTTACTTTAAATACCTTTGTTGTTTTTTTTGGTAAGAGTTTCGGTTGCTTAGGAAGCGTCCATATATTGGCATAGAACTGCCTAGAAGCCCAAATCTAAAATCACAGGCATATAGTGGAAATAATGTTTAAAAAAAGAGTCTCAAAAAATCCAGCCCAAGCTGGTTTGCTCAGTGGTTAGAGCGTCGGCCCTCTGACTGAAGGGTGGTAGGTTCCATTCCAGTCAAGAGTACGTGCCTTGGTTGCAGGCTCCATCCCCATTGATGTTTCCCTCCATGTGTCTCTCCCCTTCTCGTGCACTCTCTCTGAAAAAAATCAATGGAAAAAATATCCCCAGGTGAAGATTAAACAAAAACACAAAGCCCCAAAACAAAAAAAACTTAATTCCAGTCCTAGAGCCACATCTGCCAGCTGTGTGGTTCAGAACAATTTATTTAACTTTCCTGAAATCCACCTCTCTCATTTATAAAAATGGGATAATGATAGTTAGCCTATGTGCCAGCAAAGAGGGTTGTGAGGATCAAATAAATTAATACATGTCAAAATGCATCATAAGTGCGACTGCACTATAAAAATAAACAGTGCTATTGTTCATGTTAGGCCAAGCACTGTAAATATTAGGAGAGAACCCTAAGGGAAAAGATAGATAGAGCTTCAAATCTGTAGAAGAAGCAGTAAAGGCCTAATCCCCAGAGGGAAGACAGCCAAGAATTTATACCTGCTGGGTAAATTCTCACTTGTAAGGCTTTGTGACTGTGAGCAGTCAACAATTTCCAAAGGGCTGGTCAGGAAATTAAGAGAACAGATTAAAGTAAAATTGGGTAATGTTTCCCCTGGATCTTTATACTTGAAGTTTTTCCACTGAGACACAGCTGATCCTTTCATTTTTTTTTTTTAAACTATTGCAGCTGAGTTTGGCTGCCTGTAGTTATGGCATGAATCATGTTTATATTCTGAAAAGATGGTCTCTTTCATCTGCCCTTTCTCTTGCCTTCCAACATGCAGCTAAGATCTAAAAGTATTTTTTTTTTCTCTCAAAGGTATTTTCTCCTCAGATCAAAACTCTGGAGTCCCGAGGAAACATATTAATGAGCAAGTAACAAGTTTAATTTTAGCTTTTCTAAGACTATCAAAATATTTCTTATGATATCTCTGGTAGTCTTTGGGTTGAAAATCAGAATCATGACATCAACTTGCAACATAATTTATGAAACATTGCAGTTTCATAACATACAAAACCCGTGGCCTGAACTGTTTTGAGCACATACATGGATGTTTCAAAGGGACAAGGAACACGGTAGAGACTGTTTTGAGCACATACATGGAAAGGAGCAGGTATGAGCACAGTACAGTATCAACAACCCGTTCAGGCCACGGGTTTTGTATGTTTTGCATAGAGACAAGCCAACTGTAGTTCACATTGAACCAAACTTCTTTAATAATAAAGTCCTTATGTGGCTACAATTTAGTGCCTTAAACGTTGTTGCTCCATGTCTGTTCATGATCATAAAAGAAAAATACTGTCAGACTCCAGCAGATTGTGTCTGTCTAGACTGGTCTCAAAAAGGATATTGCATTATTTGATAATGGCAGTTGTAATATTTCAGCTTAGAGGCAGCTCCTTTTAAAATATAGATCTATTTGTCCTGGATCTTGAAGCCAAAAGGTATCACTTCTGAAACATAGTCTACTGGCATGTAACAGAACTGCTGTATCAGAAACTGGGTATTCATTAAGATTTTAAAAAATAAATATATTTTATTGATTTTTTACAGAGAGGAAGGGAGAGGGATAGAGAGTTAGAAACATCAATGAGAGAGAAACATCTATCAGCTGCCTCCTGCACACCTCCTACTGGGGATGTGCCCGCAACCAAGGTACATGCCCTTGACCAGAATCGAACCTGGGGCCTTTTAGTCCGCAGGCTGACGCTCTATCCACTGAGCCAAACAGGCCAGGGCTCATTAAGAGTTTTGAGTGGTGTTTTGTTTTGTGATTATTAGATTAAAATGTTTGTTTCCCTGAACAAGATTCGTTTTCTCCTTGCAGCTGGGTGACTTGTCTTCCCATTCGTCCACTCTGAGCCCATTCACTGAGCACTTGTACAGGATCTAACAGGAGACTGTTGAGAGTGTGATGGAGGGAAGCATCTTTAAATAGATGACAGTTAAGCTCACACCGAAAACATGACAGCTAGTCTTTCGTCTGTGTAAGGATGGACTTTAGGATCTCTGAGGTCACATCTATGACGGCCTGTGTGAGTGCTATAATGATCTCCCGTCGCTGGCTTTCCCATGTTTGTTCACGGCTTTCTCTTCTAGTTTGAGGGCTTTCCAGGTTTCTGCTGCTGTTTTTATCCCCTTCCTAGTCCATCTGTTATTTATTTCATCTTCTTCCCCCGACACCTCTATTCTCGCCTCATGACAAAAACACTTGGATTTGGGAGATCAATGTGTTGTTCTTATATTGGTTCCATTAATAAATGTGTGATTATGGCCAAGTCACTTAACCTCTTTGGGCCAAATTTTCCTCATCTGTAAAATGAGGATAATTATGTGCTGTAACCACTTCATGGGTACTAGAAAGCAAATACCATTTCTGTTTTAAATGTACTACTACATACAAAGGGACTCTGAGAAGTAGAAATGATGTAGAGAATATAGTGTGTTGGGATACATTTACCATAGAAGAGGCTATATAATGCCAGAACCCCATCGATTTATTGCTCTTTATAATTAGTTTACTTTTTTTTTTTTTAAGAAAAAGGATAATTTAAGGGAAGTAAAAAGAGTTTTCTGTATAAGGTGTTATTTTCCATCCATGATACATCTAATATACTATGTTGCTCTTAAATACATGATGTCACTTTGGGACAGAGTAATAAGGATTAAATATTGGTTAGTAAATTAAATTCCTCTGCCAAATTATAGCTTTTTATCTGAGACTATTTTTCCTGAGAAAATTATTTCAGTGTAGTTGGTTTTCTAAATTACAAAGTGTTTTTTATTGTTTAATGATTAAAAGGTATTCTGTACCTTTTAAAAAGGAAATAGACAAGTAACCATGTAAATTCAATGTGTCATTTAATAGTAAGGTTTCAGAATCAATTTATGTAGCTAACAAAAAGAGATTAATTAAATATATTATGATAATTCCACTAAGTGGAATGCTTTGGAACAATTGAAAGTGTTGTTGTAAAATTGACACATTTAAATTTTTTTTTCTTTATTGATTAAAGTATTACATATGTGTCCTTATCTCCCCATTGCCCTCCCCACCCCCCCCTCCACTCATGCCCTTACCCCCCTGTTGTCTGTGTCCATTGGTTAGTCTTATATGCATGCATACAAGTCCTTTGGTTGATCTCTCTCCCCCTTACCCCCACCCTCCCCTACCTTCCCTCTGAGGTTTGATGATCTGATGGATACTTCTCTGTCTCTGGATCTGTTTTTGTTCATCAGTTTATGTTGTTCATTATATTCCACAAATGAGTGAGATCATGTGATATTTATCTTCCTCTGACTGGCTTATTTCGCAAAACATAATGCTCTCCAGGTCCATCCATGCTGTTCCAAATGGTAAGAATTTCTAAAATGGACACATATTGACCTGGAAAATAGCTGTAATATTTTACTGAATAAGAAAAATGGATCACATAATATGACCTACTTTTTAATAAAACATATTGATAGATATGATCATATAAAGTTTTGGAACACTGTACATCAAGATGTTACTTTTAGTTAAAAATATCAGAAATCATATTTTTATATATGCCTTTAGATATGTCTAGACTCTTGAAAGTTAACAAATACTGTTTATTGTCAGACAAAGCAATAAAGCTATTTTCAGCTTTTTTTTAAAGATAGGATTATTCAAACTACATTGTCTAAATAATGTGATAGTCTGAAGACCAGTAAGATCATGATATTGAAAACTAGATTTTAGTTACATGAATTTTTGCTTTTTTTTTTTTTAACCTATAAGCTTCCATTTGCTATGAATCTGGCTATATTATTTCTGACTTATTTGACACCTGGAGAGTAAAATCTCTTGCACAACAAGTGGTATTCTAATGAGGAACTAAATATTTTAAGAGAATTCATATACTCAGGTTTTTTCAGTAGAAGTTGTTAATCATTAAGAATAACTATGTGGATGTGATTCTTGGATGAAGCATTAAGTTATGAACAAGTGTGGAACAGAAAGCAAGATTTAGACTTAAGAAACTTCAGACTGAAGTACCCCTTCCCTTTGATTACTTCTAAATGCCTTAAGGCCAAGGAAGCTAGGGCAGGAGAGAATGGGGAAAGTAATTGTATAGAATTTCACTTTCAGACCAGGAGATGTTGGCTGACCTTGACTGAGCTTCAGTTGTTTGTCATATTTCAATCTTGTACAGAATTCCATTTTTTATATTGATTTGTGACAAAAAGGTTTTAATAGGAAATATTCGATTAGGAAAGTAGGTGTTTTTCAAAGTTAGAAAATCTTTTCAGTTTATTACTGTCACTGTCACCTTTCGACAGTCACCAAAGTGAGTATACCACTGAAACTACCCATTTTGTTTCTCTGTGCTTTGCTCATAGTCGGCAGGTCTTCTAACTCTGGGAACTATATCCAGCCTATTTTTCATTTTTTCTATCTAGATTCTAAATAGGGTGGTTGCTGTTTTTGCTTGCCTTCCTAAAATGGAACGTTAAAATAAAAAAATAAAAAAAGTGGTAACTTCAGTCTCCTGTAATCATTCCTTGAGATGAGGCTTGGGAATAATTTGCATATCTTGACGTGCTAAGTAGAAGGCTTCATAAGTAGTCTGTAAAGAATGCCATTCATATGCCTTCATTCTTTTTCTGAAATACTGACAGCTGATAATAGAGATTTTAGTTAAAGAGGATTAAAATAGGTAAGTCTGATAATTTTAAAGATTGTGTTTAATGGCTGTTTTCACAAGTTCAAGTAGTGTTTGGTTTTTGGCAATGAAAAAGAACCTACTTAATCTATAGAGAAAGAAAGAAATGTGACCCATGCTTTCTTTAGTATAATGCTTTAACCACATGTAAAAACACACACACATAGCTCCAGTTGTTAATTACAACAAAAGGTTTACCATCTGCACCAATTAAACCAACCTTCAAAATAAATTAGAAATTTATCTTATTAAGTAAAAAATACAGAATATTTATCTGTAGGGACCGGCTATTTGGTCAAGCCTCGGACTGACCTGTGGCAGGGCCACAAACAAGTCCCAGGTTGGAGGGCAGAGCCCTCCTAGCATAATTAAGTTGAACCTTCTAGTCCTCCCTAGTTCCTTCCTAGGTAGCCAATGGGCTGTGGGAGGTGCAGCAAGTGCTGCCAAAACAAGGTGAAACTCACAAGAACATTGTAACTATGTTGACCACTTCCTTGTTTTGCCTTGTGTGCTCTGACTATAAAATAAAGCTTCGGCTTGCAAGCTGGGTCACTGTTTCCTCATCCAGGCACAGTGGTCCGACCTAGCCCCAGCTGTATTCTCTTGTCTGTCTTCTTTAATCCTTCACCGCCCCCGCCCTCAGGCTCACCGAACCTGGCAGTGCTGGCATGGTACCTTTATCAACAAATGGGAGAGCAGACACATAGGGTTTTACTTCTCATTGCTGGGAGACTGCTGAATTTCAAGTCATTTGTTTATAAGAAAGAGAGAGACAGAGTGAGAGGTAGATGTGTATATAGCCTATAATTTGATGGTGGTTAGAAGTAGTTTAGTAATTTTATTGATCGTAAGCTTAAATATATTTTCTAAAGTATCAAATGTTTATCAATACTTTCTTTCAGTTTCCATGACTTTGCATGCACCTAGGTTGCCAACGAGCCCGTTGACTTGACCCTTTAATGTATTTAAGTTTTCATTGAGAACATTGTCCCACAGTCATACTTTGCAAATCCAATGTCAGTATCTTCCTCAGCACTTGGTACAATGTGTTCCAGGGATGGTAAAGAAGGATAGTCATTCATTGTTGTACCAGAGGTAGGGAACCTATATATATATTTTTTTTTTTTTTGCCAAGGGCCATTTGGTATTTATAATATCATTCTTGGGCCATACAAAATTATCAGGTTAATAATTAGCCTGCTAATATTTGGTCAACATTTAATTAACTCACCCTTAATGCCTTGGCAGATCCAGACTAAATGATTTTGTGGGCCTTATACAGCCCGTAGGCCAGTCATCCCCCACCCCTGTAAACATAAGCAAAGAAAAACTATGCGTTTTCTAACCTTACTTCTAATCTATTCTTGCTTTATTTGGAAGTTTAAAAGAACCCACTTTTGAGTCTGATACTATACTAGAAAGTGTTACAGATTTTGTGAAATGCTTATTTTGGTATTCTTACATTCAAGTGAACTGGAACTCATAAAACATTACCAAAAAAGCATAGAGAGACTAGTTCCTATTAGGAAATTAAAAAAAAAAAATCACTTGCTTTTACTTGATAGCTTTGACTTAGGCTTCTTCTTTACCTTTTCTGTTTCTTTTCCTTTTTTTTTCTCTCCAAGTCATTTATAGGAGATCTACAGAAGAGTGTTTAATTCTCTCAGAATCCTTTAAAAGAATGAAACCAGATCTTAAATATATTAAAATACTTTGATTTATTCTGCTGTAAAATTAATCCTCTTTGTGGTCAACTATTTCACAATACCTTGGCATAGGGATATATATAATGTATTTTTTAAAATATACTTATTTGAAATTTGATTTATTTTTTGGCTCAAATATTTGAGCCCATAGAATACCTCATATGGATTCCAATGCCAAATTCATGTCATCCTCAAAAAACAATAAAGTTCATTTTTTTATTAGAGTATGGAGTCACTTGTTTAGTATTTTTCCAACAATTAAGAATTTCACTTAGTTATGAAAGCTAGCTGGCATTGACATGAAATTTTAAAAGACTGTTTGATTTTTGACAGTCATTTATTTTGTTTTTGAAAGTACAATTTAATTATTTTTTAGAATATTTTAGAACATTTATGTAACTGAAGGTATTAAATAAGAAAAGATAAATTCACTGTGACACTCTAAGATGGCACAGTATTTATGTAACTGAAGCATATTGGCGGATTATACGTAATTATCCAGTGAATTAGGAAACTATGCAAGTAGTTAAATATAATAATTGTCTGACATGAATTTTTTCCCTTTTTCATTATGTATAGGGAAATAAAACCTAGTAGATGATTGTAAATTCATTTTATTTCTTGAATTTTTTTAAAAAATATTTTTATTTACTTCAGAGAGTAAGGGAGAGAGAGAGAGATAGAAACATCAGTGATGAGAGAGAATCATTGATCGGCTGCCTCCTGCATGCCCCCCACTGGGGATCGAACCACAACCCAGGCATGTGCCCAGACTGAGAATGGAACCATGACCTCCTGGTTGACAGGTCCACGCTCAGCCACTGAGCCACACCAGCCAGGCTGTATTTTCAAATTTTTGAGGACCCTCCATACTGTTTTCCACAGTGGCTGCATCAATCTTCTTTCTCACCAACAGTGCACTAGGGTTCCTTTTTCTCCACATCCTCTCCAACACTTGTTGTTTGTGGATTTATTGATGGTAGTCATTCTGACAGGTGTGAGATGATATCTCATTGTGGTTTTAATAGGCATTTCTTAAATTTTGGGTATTCACCCATTATTGGATGTGTTATTGGTGAATATGTTCTCCAATTAGTAGGTTGTCTTTTTGTTTGTTTGATTTTTAAATTTATTTTTTCTGTGCAACACTTTTTAGTTTGGTGTAGTCTCATCTGTTTACTTTTCCTTTTGTTTTCCTTGCCTGAGAAGATACATCAGAAAAATGTTTCTTTAAAAATTATAAAATCCATCATTTTTCTTTTTAAATAGAGGTCACTAGTTTTTTGTACATTTCCTTTTTGAAGTTTTATTTTCTTTTTTGGTAAACAGGATGTCTATATTTTTAGTAATTATAAAAGTCAAAGGCCTCTCTCAGTTTATTAGGAGAAAAGCAATGTCCAGCTTTACTTTCACTAATTCATGTTTAATGATTCAACATCACCAACAAACATGAGGTTCTCTCTCCTAGGGATTTATGGCTAGTGTCTTCCACAACTGAAAGTAAATCAGAGACGGTTCCTTCTGTTTTGTGTAGAGGCATTGAAGGAGGGGGGCAGGCCAGTCCCATGTTGAACACTTTGTACTGAGATTCACTTTCTCTGTTTTAGTTTTTGTACTTTTTTCAGTGATTTTTAATGTTTAGGGTAGTGTCATTTTAATAGAATATTTCATATAACAGTAGCTAGTTATGCTAAAGTTGTTATCCTCACATGCTTTTTCAACTAGGGCGCTAGTCCTAAAAACAGGATGGGTCAAAATAAATAAATAGTGCAAAATTTAAAATTATACATATACATGCACATATACACACAGTAGTGTACACATTTAAATATATATGTACATGCTATAATGCAGTGTGGAGGTATACTTTTTCATGATGTAGCACAACTGAGGAAATATAATAATTTAAAATAGCCTCATTATATTTTCATTTCCTGATTTCCAAGCTTTTCTTCTTTCAGAGGTTCAAATCGGTACCACTGTCTTTCCATTTGAATTATGTGAACAGTATAAGCTATTAGCAAAGAATGTTTTAAAATATTTTCCTCCATAGAAAATATTAGCGTCCTCTCAGAGAAACGTTTGCTTATTATATTTCATACTATCTTTCTGTTTTTCATACTTTATCTCTGACTAATGAGATACTTATCATTGTACCAGAATTAAATAATGATGACATAAATAATTTGTTTCACTGGTCATTTCCAACATTAGAAGACTATTAGCATGCTGCATAGTAAATTATAGGGATATATATTATAACAATAATTATCTTTATGGCATGGTCATAATTTGTATTATATTAAGACACCCATTTATAAGTTCTAACATAATAGTGTTGTTGTTTTTTTCTCTCATGTCATGATAATTAGAACTTTTAAATCAACTTTTCCAAATGTTTGAACTGGGAAAATATTTGAATACTGATATACCAAATATTCTCTCATGATTGCTTTCTTTGTTCAGGTTGGGTAGTTAAAAAAAAATTTATTGGTTTGAGAGAGAGGATGGAGAGAAAGAAAAAAAACATCAGTTGATTGTTCCACTTACTTATGGCATTGGCTGATTCTTGTATGTGTTCCCTGGCCTGGGAATCGAATCCATAACCTTGGCATATCGGGATGATGCTCCAACCAATTGAGCTACCCGGCCAGGGCCAGATTGGATAAATTTTTAAAAAGGAATAAAGGCAAATTTAGTGACTCCAATATAATGTTAGGAGATAGTAATAGGAGACTAAAGACAGAATGTCTAGGCTGTTAACACAGCTCACCACTTAGGAGCTTTGTGACCTGGGGTCACTTAGTTGAATTCTTTGTTCCTTGGTCTTTTCTGTAAAATTACTGTTATGAAAATTAAAATTATGTAAGTAATTAGCATAATGTTTAAAATATGGTAAATGTTTAGTAACTGTTAGAGCTTGTCATCATTTAATTTTTGCTAGTTGACAATACACTGCTTTTCTTTGTGGGAAGCATCAATTTTAAGCTCTGATGTAAAAAAAAAAATCACAGTTTTAATCATCATTAATTTTTAAATCATGCAGCTAATAAGGGAGGAGCAAATATTGCTCCCATTGGAGTAAATGTGATGGAAATTTTTTTTTTCTTCAGTGTCAGTTGACCTGTATAAAATTTGTAGTAGAAATATAAAGCCACAATTAATGCTGAAGTCAGCATGAACCTCAATAAGTAAACAGGTACAACTTATAGAGAGGCCAAAATCTATAATAATAAAAAGTGTAAAATGCTAATTAGACCAGATGTCCTTCTGGATGTCCTTCCTTCCAGACAAAGCTGCAGCGGGCAGGGGCCATGGCGGTGGGTGGGGGCCGGGGCCAAGACCCTTGCAGAATTTTATGCATCGGGCCTCTAGTTTCTCTATAATTAAAATAACCTTAATACTTTTGACATATACTCATTTTTCATTATGGCTGAAGTATAACATTTTATAATAGGAAAGAAAGTAAATTTAACCTGGTTTGTTTATTTCAATGGTAAATTCTTCTAAATTTGATGACAAAAAGTAATATAACAACAAAACAATCCTGGGAAGTTTCTTGGCTATAGTTATAAGAATAGTAACATTTACTACAGCTTATCTGGAAGGCCCTTATAGTGGTATGGGAATAAGATTATTGTTTAACTACTAAATAGTGAGCTTGTACATATTTGTAATTATCTTTTGTCTGTATAGAAATGTGTGTGTGTTTATGTATAACTGTGTATGCATAGCTTGAACATTTTTAAAAAAACTATGGATTTTTAAAATTGCCTACGACAGTCCATTCATGACTATGCTTTGCCTCCAATGCATGGTGGTCTTGGGGTTACTGATAAAAATGGCAGAAGGTATGCCTTGTTCAAACCAAAGTCAGAGACCTGAGTCAAATAGAGAAAATCCTGATAGCTGGGAGGTAGCCAGAAGTAAGGCAAGAAATACCCTACCCAGGTGGAAAGTTTTAGATGCTTTTCTGTGCATAGAAAAGCCTGTCTCAAAATGTTCTCCTTTCTTCAGTTTACTCCACTGGGAAGGCAAATAGAATTTCCTTGACCAACAAACTTAGAATCATTTAAACAAAATGTGTGCCTGAGTGGCTTGACTGTATCTCTGACCTGTGATTTAGTAAGATCACCTGTCCAGTTTGAGGCCCCAAAGAACAATAAGGAGGGATTTCACAGACAACCTCAGGTGAACCCTCTCCTTTGCTTCCTCTGTTCAGTCCCGTCTACATCTAGTTGTTAGACACAGAACACTTGCCTGGGAAGAGCAGGAATGAGGTGCAAACAGTTGTCAAGTTGCTGAGACACATTGTGCAGCAGCTGGAGGTTTTGTGATGCTGAAGACACCGAAGTCAAGTTCAAGTGTTGGATGTGTTGAGGGGGAAAGAGCCACCGAGCTGACTCACCAGAAGAAAGAGAGCAGATACCTGGAACATTTTGAAAGGGATCAGCATAAAACACAATTTCTGCTGTGTTTCTATTGAATAAAGTCTTCTTGATTTTACCTGAAAACCATATGATTTAAAGTAGTTGCTCAGACATTCCTAAATGGATTTATTTTCATTTCCTCACAATGATATTAAAAGTCTACCTTTTCCTGTAAATGGAAGTATATAAATAGCTCAGAATTCAGATTTATGACTAATTTTGCTTGTTATGATATACACATTTGTGCTGAATATAATCTGAACAAATGCCTTACCAATGTGTTCCACCTCACAACCTCATTCCTAAATCAGAAATTAATGGACTCAGATAAGAGTGTTCTGATTAATGTTGTATTGGTTGATAACACCCAGAAGACAGTGACCAAATAGTGAAGCATATTCTATTGGTTCCAAATGTTTGTTTACTCACTTTTTCTAATTTCAAGTGTGTTAATAAGAATTCAGATCTAGCAAGCACTAAGCACTGAGGAGGGGTCAACCAATGTAGGATTACTTTTAAATCCTAGCTCTGGTCTTCCTAGTTGTGTTACTGGTGCAAGTAACTAAATCTCTTTCTACCAGTTTCTCCACTTCATAGATATGAAAAGCTCTTTTGTGGTTTTTAAGGATGAAATAGGTTAATGAACTTAAAAGTTTCTCACAGTGTCTGGAACATACTATAATTATCCTTTCCAAGTTCTACATTATATACATATCTTAACATATCTGAAATTGGATGCATCATAATAATAGTCTATCAATTTAAATGACAACATACTTTTTTCCTCAATGGTACATAAAATTATGTTCTATCTTATAATAAGAGGCATCTTATATTTGTTGAAATATGATTAATGAGATACCACATAAAATAATATTCTGCCCTTTAATGAGAGGTGTTTTAATATCATATGAGTATGGGAATAGGTGCTCCCTATTGGTTCCCTTTCCTTTTCTGTGGAGCTATTATTCAGTGTTGTCAGCCGTTGTTTAATACTAATGGCTATCTAAGTATCAATCTAGTCTCCTTTTGTTTTCTAATTAAATAAACATATATGTACATATTTATAAATTATTTTTGAGAAGTAAAATATAGACCTCACAAATACAAAACAAATAATAAAAGTACTGAAATTCCTGTAACTGAACATCACGTTAATAATTGCTGTGATTTTGCTAAATGTATTTTCACACCTCACCAAGTTTTCTATAAAATAGTTGATCTGGTTATAATACATAGAGGTTTAAAAAGATAAGATTCCAGTATGGCATTGATAGTATATCTTATGTGTTTTTAAAGGGATCCTATAGTTTGTCATCTAAGGTAAACCAGTTTTTGTGGCTGAATAGTATGGATGTGTATAATTTACATATGTGGTACCTAAAGAATGTTGTGAAATAGGGGCTATTTAATTTTTCTGAGAAGACACCAAAACAAAACTAGCTTAATAACAATGTTTTTTTGCTGTTGCTTCGGCAAATTATCTGATGAGGGAGACCAGTGTTGGAGTGCAGCTCTGAAAATCAGAACCAGCACATGACATGTTGAAAGTCACAGGAAATGAAACACAAGGTAAAATGACTCTTTACACAGAACAAATCTCTCTGGTTAACTGAAAGTCTGGGGCTGGGAACAAAGACAAACTCATAACTCCTTCATGGTAAATGTCTGCAAGCCTAGTTATGAGGGAGCTTTTGATGCCCTAGTGTGCCTTTCAGCAGATTTGCAAATTCAGTAGATCTATGAAATCAAAATCAGCAGTTGGGAGTTAGTTTCTTGCTTTATATTTTGATAGATAAATTGCTTAAGGATTTAAAATCCATCTGCAGTAAGGATGATACATACTGAATTAGAATTAAGGGATTTATTTGGTCTTCTTTTCCCAGAAAACTAAGATTACTTCGTGTCAAAACAGTGTCTTGAGAAAGTGTAAATAACAAAGGCTTTACTTGAAACTTCATTTGGAAATGAAGACTCTCATATTTCCAAAATATATTATCATTATAACACATGATCTTGTGTACCTTTGTTTCTGAAAGTAAGTAGCTTGCTTTTTCACAAAGCAAATCTTGTTGAATTATGTTTATAAAATATTACTTTGTGAAAGTAGCAGTGCTCAAAGATATAATTTATATGTCTGTTTTACTTATGAGGTCAAATCAATGAGCCTGTTCTTAAATCTGATACTGTCTGTAGAACTTTTTGACTATAGTGGTAACAGTCTAGTTTAAAACTGTTCTCTTTTATTTTCTGGATAAAATGGAAGATTCTGATCTCTGAGTGGCAACACTGAAAACCATTACTGAGGAGATACTACAGATAGTTTTGGAAAAGAGAGTCCTTTTTTTTGGTGTTCCTTCAGTTGTGTTGAATAGCCTGCCCCTCAGTCAGTGTATGATTTTGACCCTCTGCCTTATAGATGCTACATTTTTTTGGACAGGCTCCTGTCAGTGGAATGTGGGTGTTATATGTACTTTGAAAAACTGGAAAAATCAAAAACACTGAGAGGTAATTTCTAATTTATTAATATTGTTGATAAAATATTGCCGTATTTTGAGTTTCTACCTTGAGCTTTGGCAAAGATTTAGGATATAGTTCTTATTCCTAAGAAAAGTTGCTTTCCTCCACCTCCTTCTGTTTTCAATCAAGTTATATCCCTTTAATTGAAAGCGTAGGATATCTTAGGGGAAAAGAGGCCTTTTGAGAGAAGTCACTAAATTTTTACCTTAGTCAGATTACCCTGTTCTGTTGTTATTGATGTGGAGTGTAAGGATGGAAAATAAATTTTCTTCTACCTTTCTGAGTTCTTAGCCGAGACCCCTGTAATAAAAGATTAACAAGAGAAAACCAAACAGAAGTTTAAGATGTACATATAGTGTACACATGTGAGATACCCAGGAAAAAAAATGAATAACTCATCAAGGTGGCTAAGAATTAGTCTTAAGTGCCGTGTTCATAGTGAAAGAGTAAGAGGATGTAGGCCTCTTAGGGGCGAGTGAATGAATTTCAGGAAAGATGAGCAGGCCTCTGGAAGAACTGATGAGAGGTGTGATGGTTTGTGATAGCATGTCTGGGTGTGCTGTCAACTCTAGTCTCCTCTCCTGATAAGTGTCAATCTTCCCTGGTTGATGCAACTTCCAAGGACAGCTGAGTTCCCCATGGAAGCTCTGTCTTCAGGTAGATATAGGGCATTTAGAGAAAGCCTCTCCCTGCATTTGCTGTTTTGTTTTTTTTCTGTGCATGCAGCTCAAAATAATCAGTATTCCAAAGCAACATATTTCGGGGTGGGATGTCCGGAACTCCTACAGTCATATTTTGGGGTAGCCTATTCTGCTATCCTTGGCTGGTTTGTTTTAATTAGTTTAGAAGATTCTTGTTAGGATTAAATAAGATATACTCTGAAATTGTACTTAGTACTGGTCACCACTGTTACCACAACCACTACCTCCACTGTCCAATATTAGAACACTTACCATTTGCCAAATTTTCTATTATGTGCTTTACTTGCCGAATCTTGCATAGTCCGCCAAGTAGGCATTTTGTATATATGGAAACTGAGATATAAAGAATCAGCTCCTCAAGTGTACATAGGTATTGTATCTATTAGCCAAGGATTCTAGCTAGTTTTTAAATATTTTTAATGACTTATGCCACTTTCATTACAAACTGAGTATATTGAATATTCTTGAATTAATTATTAACCTGTCCATGCAAAAGATATTTGAATGGCTTCTATTTCTATGTGCTCTCCTTTTTATTTCAAAAAGCATGAATACATCAAGAAGGCTGTCATGAGAATATCATAATAACGTTAAGGGGGATATTATCAAGTTAGTTCCATTTATACCATGTTCAACAGCGCACATTTGTGATTCATCTTCTTGGGCACACAGACTGCTGGCTGGATGGTGCGGGTGGAGATAACTGTTAATTCCTCTGTTCCCTGTTTTAGAATAATCTCATTACACAAACGCCTTTGAGTCTTCTTTTGTTGCTTAGAACAAATGGTTAGATTTTAGGAAGTGTAGCTACTTTTATTATTCACAAATTCCAGAGCCTTTCAAAATTTATCATTCACATTCTCTGCTCTACACACAATCAGTCATTATGTCAGCAGCTGCCCAGGGAGCCTCACTTCAATTCATTCAGCCAAATAATAACCATCAGGACAACCATTGCTACATTAAAAATAATAATAAAGTGAAATCCTTAAATAACAGAATCCTTTATTTCTGTAGTTAAACATTAATTACTTCCATTCAGTAGAAATCCCATTGTACATTTTGACAGGGAAAAGCAATATCTGTGTTGAAAATTAAATTGATTAGATTGATATGTTTTAATAAATAGGAAAGGTTACAAAGGGTTTCATTTCCAAATAAATGACTTCAAATGATTTATTACAGGCTATCGTAACTTAATCAAGTGTCGGCTTTTGTGTTTGTAGTTCAGTGACTGAGCAATCAAAAGTCTCCAGCCATTTGAATAATTACAGATTTTGAAATAACTTCTGTGCTCACGAATATCCCAAGTCCACTTTCCTAGATTAGAGAGAGTAAGCATAATACAGGTGGACTCTTTATCTTGCTTTTGAACATGTGATATATGTGTGATGAAATTAGAAAATAATTATTTTAAAATACAGGTTCAGTGTCAGTTCCCCTCTGTCCTTCTCCTGCCCCGTCCACCCTCCCCATCTTTCCTCCCTCTTTTCTGTGATATGTCAGTCCTGGTATTCCATGGCAGTGTTCAGAACATTGAATTCACACTTCAGATACTATAACAAAATATAAACATTAATTTATACAGCATCATTGTGAGGCTACATCAGAGACCCTTTCATAGAACTCAGTTGTGTCCTGTCAGGTTCTTGTTAGCTTAAACATCCTTGGCCATGTTATTGTCTACGAGGTGTCTAAAATGTAAGCCCACATTTCTGTCAGCATTCTCGCTTAATTTCCTTCTTATTCTAAGGATAAAGGAAATGAGATGTAAATGCCGACTCAGATGATCAGTTTGCTGGCAATGTGCTTTAAAGTCACATAAGGAATTAGAGGCGTCAGTCTATGCACAATATTGCCACCTTCTGCTGAACACTTTACATCTTAGAAAAGATGTGAATTACTTTCAGAGTCAGTGTCAGCTTGAACAAATGAGGAACTGTATATGAATTCAAATTCAGTTTGAGTTACATGGCAAAAAAAAAATAAATAAATAAAAAAAAATGCTGTGTATGTCACGCGACCCAAAAATTCGTTTTCTTTTTCTGTGATGTGTGTGAGGGCTATTGGTAAGAATCTCGATAACTTCCTTTAAGCATTTATGTTGTATATTTTCTCAATTATTGGCATGAGCTTAATAATTAGCAGTTAACTAGTTAGCAAATCCAAACTAATAGAGGTAATTTCCTAAAAGGTTACAACAAATTTTTGTTGTTTATAGTAAAAAATGCATATGGCATCTATTATTATTATTTTTTTTCCTTTCAAGTTTTCACCAATGCCTTATTTATCATCAAATATTGGGAGGGATCCAGTTTCCTATTTGTAGACAAAAGTAGCAGCATGCTGAAGAGTGTATTTATTTTAGGTTTAAGTTATATTTCTTTTTTTAAAATATAATTTTATTTATTTCAGAGAGGAGGGTACAGGGAGACAGAGATAGAAACATCAGTGATGAGAGAGAATCATTGATTGGCTACCTCCTGCACGCCCCACAATGGGGATTGAGCCCACAACCCAGGCATGTGCCCTGACTGGAAATCGAACCCTGACCTCCTGGTTCATAGGTCGTTGCTCAACCACTGAGCCAGGCCTGCCAGGCAAGAATATATATCTTTCACTTCTTAATAATGGGTAATTCTTACAATTCTCTTATTTATTTTAATGAAAGAGATAATTAGTTGAAAATTAACAATTTTTAGAAGTCATGTTCACCAAGTACCTCATCCTCATGTATAATCCCAAGATTTTATTTCCATGTAATCCCTGTTTATTGATGTCATGGCCTTCATTTATTGTTTCAATGCAAATGTTTCTAAAGGGTTACTATATTTTTGCAAATACTTTAAAATCTGCCAAACAACTACACATGCTCTAAATGCATAAATCTTCCAAACACATCTGATATAGGATTAATATGAAACTGGCCACTCTAATGAATGCCAAGCTTAATGTACAATCTACTTTTTGAATAAATCATACAAGAAAATTGCAGAGTATGTAAATTACAAAGCCATCATAAATCAATATCCTTTAGGTTGCTCTGCCTTTGGATAAAGGGTAGCACTGCAGAGGCCACGGCATATTTGAAAGTAAATTAGAGGAAAGCAGTTAAAGTGAGGGAGGAACACCCATTAAGGAAAGGAAATGCTCAGAAAATTGTTATAAAAGTTGAGTGCACAAATTACACACCCCTGGGCCGGGGTCATTGGATGCAGAGCCCATGTATGAATGAAATGGCTCATTCTGGTTTTCACAATTGTGACTGTTACAGAATTGAGTTAAGATATTGGACTTGTTCCTTCAAATTTGCCCAAATGCTTAAGAAAGGGTTTTCTAGCCCTAGCTCAGTGGATAGAGCATCGGCCCACAGACTGAAGGTCCCGGGTTCGATTCCTGTCCAGGTCACATACCTTGTTTGCAGGTTCCCGGCCCTGGTCTGGGTGCATGCAGGAAGCAACCAACCGATGTGGCTCTCTCACATCAATGTTTCTCTCTGTCTCTCCCTCTCCCTTCCACTCTCTCCAAAAATCAATGGAAAAATATCCCTTGGTGAAGTTCTCTAAATCATAATGTTAAAACTGTTTCTTAGTAAAGATTTTGAACTCATTGATAGAGCTGCAGACCATCATCTCTGTTCTAATCTCAATTAGGTGTAAGAAAATCAACTTTAATGAAGGTTGCTGGTAATCTCTGAAATATATTTTACTATGGACCATGTACTCATTTTATTTTATAAAAATGTACCTTGCCATCCACTTTACACTTATATTTGGCTAAATGAAGAAAAATGTTAGCGAGCAATAAAAAGATCGTGAGGTTTTTAAAAATATGGTCTATTCCGGAAAAACAAATTTTGTGAAGAAATGTGAACACTTAAAAAAAAAAAAAAAAGGAAAAAAAGAAGCCTTTTCTCAAGATCATATTAAATGCCAGGAAGTTTTGCCAAGCAGATTTTCAGGGGGAAATCGGGCTCTCCTAACTGTCCAAATGTTTTCTCACGTTTCAAACAAGCAGCTGCTGGGAGTTCCTGCCAGGACTGAACCTTTCAGGCAGAATGTGAGCAGCTGCCAATCTTGTGTCAATATTTTAAATTCACTTGCAACCATCTCAACTGGTGTAAAATGTTCTTTTCCCCCCACAAAAGGCCAACCCACAACTCTTTTTGAAGCTTTGCCTCCCTTTTACTCCCCTAGTGGTGAAATTGCCTCTTAAGCCCTTTTAGTAGAGAAAGAGCTTTCTTTGGATATTAGAAATAAGGACAAATCTCAATCTGTTGATAAGGACAAATTTGAAATAGCAGAAACATTGACGGCCATAAGAAAAATGTAAAATAATATGTAACTGAGGAATATTTTAGCAAATATGTGTGTAATGAATTTACTTATTTTGGGCTTGTTGCTAGAGCTTTTCTTCTTCTTCTTTTTTTTTTTTTTTTAAGAAGGAAATTCCAGATTTTGACCTTCAAAAACTTGCAAATCAAGATTGGTAAGGGCAAACAGTACATGCCTAAAAATTAGTTTTAAGGTATCTATTACATTTAAACTGGAGAATAATTACCTCCTTGACCCTTAGGTTACAGCCTATAGATTATATCATAATCTGTGCTCTGAAGGAGTTTTCTTTAAGGCAGATAAGAATGAAAAGTGCATGATATTATCACAGATATAAATTGGGAGGGAAAAATTGGCACATGATTGTGCTTGAGATGAGATTGGGTGTAACATTGTTTTCTAAACTAGGAAGATTTTACTGCAGCGGTGACGAGGGGTAATAGGTGAGGATGATGAGGGGAAGAGATGAAGGGACAGTAACATGAGGGTGATGTATAAGATAAGAGGTTACTTGTTTGCTTGGAGAATGAGTTTTGCCCTGAGCTAAATAAAGGTTACTCTTGGACACTGAAGCAAATGGTTGAAAATCCATCCTGTCCTTGTGTATTTTTACTTAAAAAAATGGGTAATTTGGAAATTTTTATTAAAAGTTGAACAATTTATGGAACTCTGCATTATTTATTTGAACAATTTTATTTTTTTATTTTTTTGTATAGCACTGAAGAAAATTCCTTTAGTCATGCAGGGTTTTTTTTTTTTTTTAATAAACATTTGCGATCACTTCTAAAGTTTTGTGAAATTTTACTATTCAGGTTAAAAAATGGCTAACATTTCATTATGCATATTAATAGTGTTTAAATAATATTCACAAAATAAAATCCAACTCATTATTCATGTTAGATTATGAGATATAACTACAAGGTAATGTGATTTAAAAAAAAAATCCAGAATTAGTGTGATTAATGCAAGGTAGGTACTCTTTTAAACTATGTCACACTTATACTAGTGATGAGGATGAGATATTGCTGAATCATTTTTAAAACTTCTCATTGGAATTGTCTTTATAACCAGTAATGGATAAGAAAGTTCCAGTGTTTTGCAAAAAAAAAGCTAAAATACGTTATTACTTTTTAATATCAACTCAGGTGAGTATCTTATAATTTTTCTTTTCCATGGAAGTATTTAGTAAAAGGCAAAAAAGATTTATAGACTCCGAAGAGAAACCAGAACACACATACCATTTCCTTATGGAGTTAACACAGCAAACATTTGCTTCTTTGGAGAGTAGCTTAGATACCAGTTGTGCCGTCGTTTGAGACAGAATGCCTGTTTTGAAGGCCCAGCTTCAGCCTTTAGTAGCTGCAAGGGAAAATCACTTAGTGGGAAAATCACTTCATCTTTCTGTGCCTCCGTTTCCTCATCTGTAAGTTAGGAATATTAATGGTGTCTCCCTTATAGGTTGTTTTAAAGATTAATAAATTAGTGCATGTGAAGTGCTTAAAGTGGGGCCTTGCATACAGGAAATGTTATCTAAATGTTGACAGTTATTAAGGAGTTGCCAGTCTTTTTTTTTTTTTCCCTTTCTAGCACATTTAATATTAAATGGTCCTATTTGTGATTTTCACCTGAAAGTAGTTGTGACAGAAACTTTCTGGAAAAGTGCTGTTATGTGACTAAATCTGTCATTTTCTTTGATTAATTGTTTGGAGTCTAACAGGTTTATAATAAACACTAATCAGATGTTTATACCTTTACTATATCAGGTGGCAGCGTGAAGTGTCTGAAATGTGGAATTTTTAAGGTTAGCACAGCTTTCTTTCTCAGGGTTTTAAAGTTAATTTTGTGGATTATTTTCATTTTTTTAAAATTTATTGGGGTCACTGTGGTTAACAATATTAAATAGGTTTCAGGTGCACAATTCCATAACACATCATCTGTACACTGAATTTTGTGTTCTTAAAAATAAGTGTTAAATATAATTTGTTTCTCTCATTTAAAAAATACCAAAGATTGCACACCAATTTGCATGGTCACAAGAAGCATGGATTGACAGAAAAAGGATATATTAAACCTTGGGAAAACCCACCATTTGAATAATTGTATTAACTGAACACAGAATGCTCTGCTCCCTTCACTAGGAGTCCTGTTCGGTATTAGTGGATGATAATGGATAGCTTGTTTTTTCAAGGGTGTGAACACGTCGTTCTCTGCCTGGGGTAGCAGCTGTGGCTGCTGTGCACAGATGTGACCGACTCCAGGTAAATGAGAGCTGCCGCGTTGTTTGTGTAGCCTCTGCTGGTAACTGTGGAATATTTGTGCAGTCGCCCTCCTACCTTGCTCTTCTGCTGCCTTCACGATGGCAAAGACTTCATTGTGTGTTTGGTTTTGCCTTCAGGTAATCGATTCAGATCTTGTTCCTCGTCTTTTTGGTGAAATGCATTTGATTTTCATCCAATAGTTGTACAACTCTCAAGGGGATACCCACTGTACAGTGGTAGATGAAGTTTTCTGTGCTGCAGGTCATGAGGCTCCCAGCCTGTTTGTTTATACTACTGGATAAAGTGATTACATACCCCACCCCACTGTTAGTTAGGTTTCCAAAAAATAAACTGCTGAATGGCAACAGGCACTGAAGGGGCATTTAAAAACATTTTTTAAAGCTTTACACTTAAAGATTTTTACTTCGTAAATTCTCACACTTAATACTGTATGAATATTTTTGGGGGGTTTTGCATACTTATTATTTCTTTTCTATTCTTGTGTTGGTTGTTATGATTTTCATATTTTTTTTTAATTTTAGAAGTGAGTGTGTGTGTGTGTGTGTGTGTGTGTGTGTGTGTTTATAATAACATGTTTGCTTGGTTCTGATTATGTCCGTCTTAACAAACTCCAAAGGCCTTGGAGTAACTTCTCTTGGGTGTCCTTTAAAACCGCATAAAGGAGTACCACTAATATAGTGAGTGCTTACTGAAATCCTAGCGCATTATAGACCTTTGATAGGAAGGTTCTTTCATCTTAAGATAAGAAGCACCATGATGTGAGTGTAGACAGTGGAACGGTGGTGTCTGTATGTGAACCTTGTGCCTTGGATGCCACTTTGCACATTGTAGGCAAAGAAAGCAGAGTTCTGGGGCACAGGTATAGCTCATTAAATTGTGAGACAAGATTGAATAGATTATGAAGACAAGGTTGTATTAGTCAAAACTAAACAACTAGTGTTTACCAGCAGTCATACACTTTGTGCCTTGCATGATTTTACTTTAAGTCTACAATCAACTAGATACACAACACTTAAACTGTGAAGAGTTTCCTTGGAAAAATGAATTTTAGTCCACATTTGGGCTTTCAGTAGTAGGATTCATGTGTTAGAATGTCTTTTTATTATATCGTTACAAAACTTGCATCGTATCGTGTTCCCCTTCTGAGGAGAGTTCAAGGTTAAAAAGTATCAAAAACACTATTACATGTGGTGCTGTAGAATGGATTGTAATATCATCGGGGCTTCTGTTTGCATACGTGTGTGTGGTTGGTGTAGGAAACACTAGAGTTGGTAGTGCCTGGGCAAACTCTGAAAGCTTTACTGATTTCTTCCTTGAGGGTCAGGGGGTTCACTCTTCCAAGATGTTCTGATTTTTAAAAAGTAGTAGGGTATCTAGATTTCCATGGGAACTTTCCCACTAAGTGAAACTTTTTTCTATATTTATTTAATAATAAATGGTTCATTGAAATAAACGATATACTGTGTCATTCCCTAAAGCCTTTTGGTTTTCTTTCTCTCAGATCAGTCTAGGTTTTGAAAGAGACATAATTAATATAAAATAATATGCACACCTCCTAAATGTCCAGGATTTTTGACTCTTATATACAACTGTGTCACCACCACCTAAAACAAGATTTGGAACATTCTCATCACCCCAAAAAGTTCCCCACTGACTCTTCCCAGTCAGTTCTCCATCTTCAAACTTGTGTAACTGTTTTCTAGACCTTTATTTTAAGTCCCATAGACTTCCTTCGGGGACACTTCACTATGCTTGTTCATTCACTTGAGTCTGCTGCTAATGTGTTAATTCATCCAGGTACCTTAACTGCATTTGAAATTCCCAATAAAATAAAAACCATCAGTGAAAGCATCAATCCTTAATAAAAATAAGCTCTGCAAATCTTATATTTTAATTAAAAATTGGGGGCTATTGGAAATGAAAGATTAATGGAGTCATAAAGTAAAAAAAATGCGTATGTAAAACTGAATGGAATAATAGTTCTGAAGATTTACCTTGCCTTTAAAGGATCTCTTAAACTTTCAACAATAGAGTGCATGCTGAAGGTCATGAGACCAATGAAGGAGGAAATTGCACAATCAACATTACTGAGTACATGAAAGGATATTACAGCGTACCGTCTTATTTAAAAAGATAATACAATGGAAAAAAATAAGATTCTATTTTTCCATTTTCTTTTTCTTTTCTTTATAATAAAGGAAAATGTATTTATTTTTGCTGCCCCTGAAGACAAGATTATTCCTTCAAAGTGGGTGGCTTTGGAATAAATTTCAAGAGATCAAAATTTATTTTGAGTCATGAAAATGTATAGCTTTAAATGTTCCTCATTTCTCCAGAGGGGAGAAATATGTGAGGAAAGAAAGGAAATCATTTCTGTCAGTTACTTTCCTGGAAATCTATTTGAATTCAGTAAATTAAGAGATGGCTTGGTCTACTATGTGGTCTACTATATGGTCAATATCTGAAGTCAAGACATTTGTTACCCTTTATTTTTGGCTCTGCCACAGTTGTACATGGGGATATGGGGGTTTGGGTCAAATTATTTGAAAATCTTTCTCTTCCTCCTCCTCCTCCTTCTTCCTCTTTTTTTTTTTTGTATCTGCCAAGCATCTACAAATTAAAATAGAGGCAAGTAACCACTGGGGTTTGTTACTTGCACCTGCTCTACTCATTATCTATGTGGGAAAATTAGCGAAATAATACTTCTGCCATAATACTTCCATATTGCTATGTAGAATTGATCATTTATCTACTTAAAAAAAAATCTCATCCTTATGTACACAGCTCTCCTAATAAATCATGTATAGCATAGCACTATCTTCAGATAAAAATAACAACTCATGGTTTAAAGAGGCTAGAAGGAAAAAGAAGGCACAGTAGATTCCTAATAATTCATTGGTCCAGAGTATTGTTTTTTAGTTGTTTTCACCAGTGGACCTACCATAGATGGACATTCTCCACAATATTCGACCCAAATACAATGGAAGATAGGATTTGGTAGTCCCATAAATCATCTTTCCAAGAAAGAGAGCTGTTCTAGCAACAGGATGGCAGATGGAGCAGCTTTTTTACCAGTGGGGGGTTTTGTTCTCTGCTGCCAAGGATATTGAGGAAAGAAGGAATTATGCTAATTTATCTGTTTTTCTTCTTTTCTAAGCAGTTTTACATATAAAGAACTCACTCATTTTGGGACCTAAGTTATTACTTTTTTGGCACTTGGTGCATAGCGCAAATTGTGTACTGAGTGTATGTGCACTGCTTAATCTTTAAACATTAGATATAAATGCAGTATCTGTTAAAGGGTCTTCTGCTTGCTGAATTACAAAACGTCACGGGACGGTTAAAGTCTAGAAACTATTCCAGGGAGTATCTGCCCAGTTTCTAAGGTTGTACACAGAATAGGAGAGCTCTTAGGAAAGTAGAGGTTTTCTTTTCCCTGGCTAAAACCTCATAAATAAAAAATATATAGAATTGGCTGACTCTTATTCTGATTACCCATTCAGTGATTATTTATTTATTAAATGACCAGCGTTATAGAGGAATATAGTGCGTACGCTCTTGATAAAGTACACTCACTGCTCTGGCTTATGATATATATATACAAACAGTTTAGCTCTCTCCCTTGACTTTATACAATAACTGCTTAAATGCAGAGCCTATATATTTTTTTATTTTTTTCATGCGAGGAACACCACTGATTTTTCATTCTTTGCCAAGGGCATGGGTTATTCCAGGACGTAGTCAAGTGATCTGTCCATAGGGACACACAATTATATCTTGCTCTTCGGTGCCTTCAAAGAGAATATTTTGCAAGAATAATTTGTTTTCTCAAGCATTCACACGTGTATTGAAATTGCAAGATTAAATCCAAAATCCTTTGAGCTTTTTGGGAATAAAGATAGCATATGAAAATGCTGAGCATCCTTATTACAATTACTACTTTCTAAGAAAGCCTTTTCCATGCCCTCTAAGATCAGCTCTTTTTTTTTTTTTTTTTTAAGAATCCCTTTGTTCCCTTTTCTTTCATCTGCTGCTTTTTACTTGTCCCACTTCAGGGGAAGAGAATTGAATCACCTCAGGCTGAGTGCTTGTGGACCCTACAAATTTAATGTCTCTAAATGAATTATGCATGTTATATACTAGTCAGAAAGAGTGGAATGGGTGTGCTTAGTGTAAGTTGTGATTGTGGATGAGTTAGTTAATACCTTTGACATCTTGAATTTTTTTTTTTATATGAAAGGACTAAAAAAGGATATCTAGATCCTAGGCAAGGACATTCTACTTTGTGCCAAATTTCAACGTTAGGTAAATAAGTCTGTTTTCTGAGCATCTCATCTTGACTGCTGGATGATGCTGACAGAAACCAAACAAACCCCACCCTATTGATTTTAGTGTATTATTCAGGATAGTATAGGCCAGTGGTCGGCAAATTCATTAGTCAACAGAGCCAAATATCAACAGTACAACGATTGAAATTTCTTTTGAGAGCCAAATTTTTTAAACTTAAACTTCTTCTAATACCACTTCTTCAAAATAGACTCGCCCAGGCCGTGGTATTTTGTGGAAGAGCCACACTCAAGGGGCCAAAGAGCCGCATGTGGCTCGCGAGCCGCAGTTTGCCGACCACGGGTATAGGCCATATTGCAGTGACAAATAAAAGGTTTTAACACTAAATATTGGCTTATTGATGGTATACAGTGCATATCGGGTGATTTTCTTGGGCAGTCCTTTAAGTCATGATGTGTAGGCCCAGGTTGCCTCTATGTTGTTGTTAGAAGAAGCATATGGCTTCTTCTAACGTTGCTGTGCTAGTAGTAGTTTACTCAAGCCCAGAGGTTCCCAACTCGGGGGGGGGGGGCAGATTTTCTCTTCAAGATATATTTGGCAATGTCTGGAAACATTTTTTGGTCATCAGAATTGAGGTGGGGGAGTATGAATGAAGGTCATAAATACTGCTAAACATTTTATGTGCAAGACAGACTCCTACAACAAAGAGATGCTCATTTCCAAATGCCAGTATAACTATGTTTAAGAAATCCTTCTTAGCCTTATTGTATTCCATGCTTTGCTGGAAATGGAATCTAATTAGCCTGGCCGGTGTGGCTCAGTAGTTGCGCACCGACCCATGAGTCAGGAGGTCATGGTCAAGCACATGTGTGGGTTGTGGGCTAGATCCCTGGATGGGGCATGCAGGAGGCAGCTCCACCCATGATTCTCTCTCATCATTGATGTTTCTATCTCTCTCCCTCTCCCTTCCTCTTTCTGAAAATTTTAAAACACATACACACACATATTTAAAGAAGAAAAGTGAATGGAATCTATTATCTAATTATCTACCTACTCATTAATTCAGTCATTGGATACTCATTGGATAAATACTGTTATAAAAATTCTAATTAATGTTTTTAACCAGGAATACACATATGGGGACTTGATATAACTAGGGATATCATGGAAGTCTACCTAAGTAAGGAATATTTAAGCTGAGTTTTGAAGGATAAGAGAGGGTTAAAGTTGAACGAGTGGCTTGGGAAGGGTCTGGAGAGGGAACAATGTTCAAAGAAGAGCTAACACTCCCAGAGACTGAAAAGAATCAGGTCTGACTTCTCAGGAAGAGAACCTGCTCATTCTTGACCAAAACCTTAACTCACAGGGGCCCTTGTTCCTGAATCCCATCCCTTCTGATCTGATATCTAGTCCCAAGGTTGGCCATGGACAGTAAGTGTTTGATTCTCTATCCAATTCTAGGACACAGTTAAGGACTGTGCTTCATAAGTTCCCCTAAACTACTCAAAGGAGTTGAGAGGACGTTCTGACATCCAATCTCCATCATCCATAGGCATTAACTTTGGCGGTAAGCCTCAGGATGTTAGGCAAGGCCTCTGTCTGAGGCCAGGAACTCAGCCTCCAAGGACAGCGTTAAAAAGTGTAGTTCAAGTGATCTTAAAGGAGGGACTGCAGAGTCAAGGAACCAGGTTGGGCTTGATTTTAGGTCTTGGATATACAGATTTAACAGGGATCTTCCTCTTACCAGGAACTGCTGGGAACCATGAAAGGAGGTTGGAACCGTCCTAGAGCCATAACAGGAGCCAGACTTGTTTGGGGTTTGTGGGGCTTTGACTTCTGTTTCCTAAACAGCCATAAAGCCATTTCCTATCTCAGTGTTAGTGAAGAGTCCTCAAGATGATAGTACTCCTTAGTAGCAAGTTAAATGTCTAGGAAATTTACAGTACAACTTTGTCTCATTTTCTCTGCATTTTCCATATATGTATCAGGTATAAACACAGTTCCAGAGGATCATAATTTAACCTTGCATGCATAGATACTCATTGAGCATCTAATGTGCCAAGTGTGTTTGAGACACTGGGTCATCACAGTGAAATGAAAGTGTATGACTGCTTTCATGAAACATAATTCTACTTGAGGGAGACAGACTATGAAAAAAATTATAAGTAACTTACTGAGTAAAATAATTCTAGATTGTGTTAAATCTAATTAAAATAGTGCAAGGTACAGGTATGTAGAGTGATAAGGGAATGAGGCTCACCTAAGATCCATTAAGGAGTAAGGTTTGGGATAAGACCCAAATTATAAGAAAGAGGAAGCCTCTTAAGGATCTGGAGGAATAGGAAATGCAAGAGCCCCGAAACACAAACACATTTGTCTCACTTCAGGGCCAGACAAAACCAGGATAGCTGGCATTTAGTGTGGTAGACCAAGTGGGGAAAATAAAATGTTAGAAAGACAGGCAGGGTCTAAATTAGGTAAGGGCCCAATATGGCACAGTAAGAAATTTGAATTGTCTTCTACTCTCTTGCAAACCATTTTGGTGAGTTATACAAAGGAAGAGTGACATCTGATTTACAATATAAAAAGTCATTCTGGTTACTGGATGGATGATGAACTAGGGTGAGTTGGAGTAAGAGTAGAGGGCAGAGGATCAGTTTTCTAGGTGGGAGATAATGATAAGTTGCTAGACTTGAACTGTGAAAAGAGCTAGTGTGATTAAGGCAGTGATTTGGTATCGCTCCATTCAGTTCTGTGTCATTTTCATGTTTTTAGGATCGTTTACCTTGGGCTCGTTTTGAATATTTGAGTAAAATTTTTGCCAACATATGAGGTGTCTGATAAATAACGTGAACTCTCCTCTCTTTCTCACTCTCTTTACTTCTTCATATTTCTGGGAACTATGTAAAGGGAAGTAGAGGATTTTAAGCCACTTTTCGAATGTCTCTTTTACAAGTTGCATTTTTTAAAAGGACAGTAGTAAAATTTCTGATGATACAGAAATTGAACAGTATAAACTGATTTCTTTTGAAGTTTCTTCTTAAGGCTTTGAAACTTTTAAGCTTCCACCCAGGACTTAACCTTTTGTGTGTGTGTGTGTATTATCTAGAAAGGTATAAGAGTGAAGTAAACCCTAAAACTTATAAATGACAGCACTATTGATTTCTAAATTCTCTTACAGCTCTGAAAACTTTGGTCACTACTTCTGATTGTGTGATTGTTTTGTTATAAACCACAAGGCAGAATTACATGCAGTTCTAGCATATTAGACTGTTTGTCAGAACTACGTCTGGGAGAGGATCTGGCTGACTGCTATCCTAGCTACTGGTCCTTGCTCCAGTAGCTGCAATTATTTTAACTTTTTCAAACATAAAGCATATTTTTTAGTGAAATCATATGCAAGTGCCTTAGTATATTATAAGGCACTTTTGACCCAGGGATTAATAGAATCCTTACAAGGGCTCCGCACCATCTCATAATTCAAGGAGTGGTTAGAGTACATTCATTACGTGCTGGCAGGGTCCTTCAGGGGTTTACAGAAAGGCTGGAAATGGATCTCCCTACATCAAAAGCTATTAACTTGTGTGGTTTTATTTTTTTTTTCTTCTTGCATTCGCAGGCTTTTCTTTATGTGTTGGGTTTGGTGCTTTTTGAAGGGCACAGTAAGGATACATTGTGAAATGTGAATGCAGATTAGTGGAGAGTGAAGTAGCTTGTTTCCCAGTCATATTTTGTGATAGGGGGAGGAAAAGCATAAGTGAAGACTGTAGCTTCTATCTTTATGGAGTAACGGGGGACTATATTAGCCTTCCAATCAGCTGCACTCAAGTGTTAGTAGAATAATATTGTGTCATCTTCTCTATCCTGATGTAAAAACTCAGAGAGCTATTATTTCTGTGCATTATAAAAGAAAATAAATAGAATATTATTGTAAATAAATGATTTTTTTTCAAATTTGATTTACTTAACCTGGGAAGAAGATTATTGGAGGTAATGCTGCACAAGGAGTCTGAAGAAAGGGATTTTAGCTCTGGTTTTGCTAATAGGCCCACATTTTACCTTCTCGAACTCCAGCTCCCCCAGCAGCAAAAGATGCCCTCATAATTGCTTTTGCCTTTATATCAAGTTTGTTTTGAGGATCAAATTAGTTAATGCTTGGAAAAGTTTATGCATTGTGAAAGAGTGTAATGCATAATAGTTCTCATTATTCCAGGCATCACTCCTTTTCAGAGGAATTAACTACATACGATGTCTGCTGAAATCTTCTTCTCACTCTGTTTTATGGAGTTAGCCCATGCCAGTCCACAAAATGACAACGGCACTATGAATACAGTCTTTAGATAAGCATCACTGGGGTCCTACATCACTCAATACACTACAACTACAAGTATAGTATGCTCCACAATTTTGCCCAGTTACAAACTCTGTAGGATTTTGAAAATATGAAAACTCCAGCAGTTAAATTTTTCTGAGCATTTTTGGGGCAAATTTAATAATTCAGAGGATTTAAAATATCATAAGTAGAATTATGTGGATAGTTACATTACTAATTAAATGTAATATTTAACAATTATTAGTTGTCAGATATTTGGCAAGTTCTATAAATTAATTATCTAATTCTGTCCTTATAAAAGTCTTGCATTATTATGTTTATTTTAGTTTAAAAATAAAAACCCACAAAACTGTGAGACTTAGAGATATTAAATAACTTGTCCAGGCGACAACAGATTTATAAATGGTGTATCTAAGAACCAGGCTAGATACTCCTCCTCCTTTCAACCCCAGTTCATATGTTGAAGCCCTAACTCCAGTGTCACACTGCCTTTGGAGATAGGCCCTGGGAAGGACTGATGAAAGTTAAATGAGGTCATAAGTTTGAGGCCCTAATCCAATAGGATTTATAAGAAGAGGGAGAGACACCAGAGCTCTCTCCTCCCAGTGAGGGCATGGAGAAGACAGCTGTCAGCAAGCCAGAAAGAGAAGCTCACCAGGAACCAAATCCAAAAGAACCTTTATGTTGGACTTGCCAGCCTCCAGAACTCTGAAAAATACATTTCTGTTGTTTAAACCACGCTGTCTGTGATATCTTCCATATATATAAAAGCCTAAGTGACTGAAAGACAAAACGACCGAACAACCGATCGACCAGCCAGTCGCTATGACGTGCACTGACCACCAGGGGGCAGACGCTCAATGCAGGAGCTGCCCCCGGTGGTCAATGCGTTCCCACTGCGGGAGCATAGCTCAGCTGATGGGCTCCAGACATGGGGCTCATGGCTGGTGAGCACAACTGTGGCGGTACAAGCCTCTCTTGCATCCACAGCAGTGCTACCGAGCAGGGCCTGGATGAGCAGGAGCGGTGTGGTGCCTGGCCTAGGCTTGGGCTCCTCCCTGCTGCCTGCCACTTCGCGCACTACTACATCCCTCAGGGAGGTCGGACTGCCGGTTTTGGCCCGATCCCTGCAGGCCTGGATTGCGAGAGGGTGCAGGCCAGGCTGAGGGACCCCACCGGTGCATGAATCTGTGCACTGGGCCTCTAGTTTTGTTATAGCAGCCAAGCTCCCTAATATACCCCCTTTGATACAGCAATTTACCTAAAAACAGTTGTAACAAATAGAACTAGTAGTATGTTGCTAGTAATAAGTTTTAAACACACACACACACACACACACACACACACACACACACACACACACGGAAGAGAGACAGAGTTGGCTCAGGATGGAGAATCGGGTAAGAGTCAATGTTGCAGTCTTGAGTGGTTACTAAGGTAGAATTCCAGTTCTGCAGCCTGGAATTCTTTATTCTTTAGTCTTTGCTCTAAGAGCCTTCAACTTGTTGGATGAGGCCCACCCATATTATGAAGGGATATCTGCTTTTTTTAGAGTTAGCTGATTGTAAATGTTAATCACATTAAAAAAAAAAAAAGCCTTTACAACAATATCTAGACTAGTGTTTGGCCAAAGAGATGGTCATCAGTTAAGATAACATTAACCAGTACACTGCTGTCACACATTACTACTAATTCAGTGGCTTAAAACAATACAAATGTATTACCTTACAGCCTAGAGGTCAGAAGCCTGGAATGGTTCTCACTGGTCTAAAGCCAAGATATTGATTTTATGGAGGTTTTAGGAGAAAATGCATTTCCTTGTTATTTCCTGGCTTTTAGAGGTTGTCCACAGCCCTTGGCTCATGGCCTCGACCCTCGATGTTCAAAGCCAAGTCTTTGTTTTGCCATCTCTGTAAATTCCGCCTGACCCCTCTCCTTCTTTCCTTTATAAAGGCCCTTGTGATTTTGTTGGCCCTTCCTAGATAATCTCCTCATGTAAAGGTCAGCAAATTTCCATCCTTAATTCCAATTACAACCTTAATTTTCCTTCGCCATATAAATAAGATATTCACAACTTCTGGGATTTAGGAATTGGACACCTCCTAGGAGGAGGGGGCATTCTCCTGCCTACCTCACTCTGTGGTCAAAGAAGCTCATTGTAATTCTTGAGAACACACCTTCTTTGTTGAAACCACCTGAGCTGGCAGCCTCAGCGCTTCCTCCCACTACCTGAGCTCATCTGTCAGGTGACTTCATTTTGCCTCCGTTTTCTCATCTATACATTGAACTAATTGAGAGGTTGAGTTGATAACTTAAGAGTGATTAGCAAGAAATTGACTAATTTTTCTGATATTATTTTGATTACAGATTTCAATTGTGATTGTTTTAAAGAATTAAATGTAATACAATTATTTAGGGGAAGGAGATCAATCCTATCTAATAAAGAATTAATATGCAAATTGACCATCACTCCAACACACAAGATGGCTGCCCCCATGTGGACACAAGATGGCCACCACAAGATGGCCAGTAGGGGAGGGCAGTTGGGAGGGACCAGGCCTGCAAGGGAGGGCAGTTAGGGTAACCAGGCTTGCAGGGGAGGGCAGTTGGGGGTGATCAGGTCTGCAGGGTACTGCAGTTAGGGGTGACCGGGCCGGCAGAGGAGGGCAGTTGGGGGCGGCCAGGCCTACAGGGGAGGGCAGTTGCGGGGGAACCAGGCCTGCAGGGGAGGGCAATTGGGGGCAATTGGACCAGCAGTGGAGCCGTAAGGTGTCGACCAGACTGGCAGGGGAGTGGTTAGGGGGTGATCAGGTCGGCAGGCAGAAGCGGTTAGGGGCAATCAGGCAGGCAGGCAGGCACATGGTTGGGAGCCAGCAGTCCTGGATTGTGAGAGGGATGTCTGACTGCCCATTTAGGCCAGATCCTGGTTCGGGCCTAAACGGGCAGTCGGCCATCCCTCGAGGGGTCCCAGATTGGAGAGGGTGCATGCTGGGCTGAGGGACCCCTTCCCCAACCTCCTGTGCTTGAATTTTGTGCACCGGGCCTCTAGTATAATAATAATCAGTTTCCTCCATATCTTTTCTTTAGATTTTGCACAATCCAGGATACCTCACTTTTTCAGTTTGAAGTTATTTTGATTGTGTCTTGACTTTCTCTTGATTTAACGAGAGAAAGATAAATATCACATGATCTCACTCATTTGTGGAATATAATGAACAACATAAACTGATGAACAAAAACAGATCTAGAGACAGAGAAACAGCGATCAGACTGTCAAACCTTAGAGGGAAGGGTGGGGTAAGGGAGAGAGATCAACCAAAGGTCTTGTGTGCATGCATATAAGCCTAACCAATGGACACAGACAACAGGGGGGTGAGGGCATGAGTGGAGGGGACTGGGGGCGGAGTAATGAGGGGATAAGGCCACATATGTAATACCTTAATAAAGAAATTAAAGCCATAACTGGTTTGGCTCAGTGGATAGAGCATCGGCCTGTGGACTGAAGGGTCCCAGGTTCGATTCCGGTCAAGGGCATGTACCTTGGTTGCAAGCACATCCCCAGTAGGGGGTGTGTAGGAGGCAGCTGATTGACGTTTCTTTCTCATCGATATTTCTAACTCTCTATCCCTCTCCCTTCCTCTCTGTAAAAAAATCAAAATATATTAAAAAAAATTAAAAAAAAAGGAGCTGGGAGTTTTACATAAAGATATAGTAAGGTAGGATGGATTATTTAGATTATATAGCACTATCAATAAATATTAAGTCTCATAAAAAATCAAAAGCCAAGTCAGATTATAATACAACATTAACTTCAGGCATAGATTTGAGTTTGTAACTTTATTGTTGGAAATGAGAAGTAATCTGCCAAATATTTTATTTATTAAATAGTGATATTTATGTATTAAGCTCAACAGGAAGATATGGAAGCAGCGGAGATGATATATCTTTTTTTATATTGAATGCCAGAATATTTACAGAACATTAGGTATGCATTTTAATTTTTAAGATTTTTGAGAGCAATGCCCACACATTAAGCATTTTTTTTTTTTTTTGCATTTTCTGTCCTGGCTCTTAATAATTACTGTTTATGAAAAATATTGTGAATATAATTTTTACATGGATATAGGTAGGGGGAAGCTACATTTTTACCAAGCACATGGGTAATATAATCTATGAAGTCATAGATGAAATAGAATGCTCAATTCTAAATGCCTCAAATAATAACCTTATTACCAAACTGTTGATTGAGTTCTTACTGTGTGGACTTCTGACTTTACAGAGCAGTTTACTGAATGCATTGCTTGTAAGTCGCATATACAGACTTTATAATGTATTTTCTATTTTCTTTCTTTATGCTGTAATGTAATAATTTGGATATTAACATGCTCATATACTAGGGCAGAAGTACTACTGAAATATGGGTAGAAATAACTTTTTCAGCAGCTCAGTAGAAAACTGGCATTTTGAAAGCTGCATGTGAATTCTCATGTAACAGGCTTTTTCTTTTTCTTTTTTTTTTCATTTAACAAATCATTTTTGAGCATATTTCCATACTGATCCTAAGTGCTGAGGACAGGTTAACAAAATAGAAAAGGTTCTGCCCAATGCATCTTATACTCCGGCCCATTTTTTTTTTTCTCTTAACATGGCAACATTTTTCTCTTTCCTGGTAATTTTAAGGTAGTATTTTTGTATTACTGGATATATGAAATAAATTAGATGAGTAAAAGTATGTTTAATATAATACATTATCATGTAAAAAAAAAAACCCCTAAATTTTAAGCTAATAGGATTAAATAGCTTACTGTGAAATAGGAAGAGAAAGGGGTTCATTGAGTGGATTAAATGTTATTGATTACTTTCATATTGCAGAGCATTATGTCCCTTTAGGAATATGAGAACCTAGTACATTGAAAAGTATAGCTTCTATGTAGGAAATTATGAAATAGGGCTAGAAGGAAACTTGGACCTAGAGAGTTCAGTTGTTTGCCTGTGTTTATACAGGTGAGGAAGCAGGGCCCCCACTGAGGCTCAAAACCTGGTGCTTCATTCCATCATCAGTAAGAACTCTTAACCCAAATGAAACCTGACATTGGTTTTGTAAGTTACTTGTTCTCTTGAGTGAGATGCTTTTAGTGTCTGCATGCTGTTTAGTATGTACTGTGTTCTGAGGCATTTGAAGTCTCCTTGGCCACACTGTTTGTTTGTATTAACACACAGAAGGAGTCCTTTGACCTCAGAACCATTATAACCTATTGGAATCCACATGCAGGTAAGAAATCAGACTCATTGTGTGTGTCTCAATAGGAATTCTAGGAACTATGCACTTACAAATATTTGAGAATAGTATTGGAAAATATGGCCAGCCAGCACAGCCATGGCATACTCAGCTCCACGTTGGGGGCCTTATGTGCAGCTCCAGCTCAGCCAGGTTCGGTGACCCTGAGGTGACCGCCCTGGTGAAGGATTGAGAAAAGACAGACAAGAGAAGAAACCTGGGTCTGAGTGGGACGCTGTCCTCTCTGATGGAGAGCCTCTGTGATAGAGAGCAAGAAACAGCACCACGGACTACAAGCCGTGTCTTTATTTTACAGCCAGATTCCAGGAGGCAAAGTAAGGGCGTGGTCAAGATGTTTACAACATTCTCATGGGTTTCAATCCTACTCAATTACATGCACCTGAACTCTATCAAGCCCACATCACTCAGCAACGTGGGACCACGTGTTCGGACCATAGGTTCAAGCTTACAACTATAGCTCTTGGCTATAATTGTGCTGAGAGGGCTCTGCCCTCCAAGCTGGGACTTGCACGTGGCAATGAGAGGACTGTGCCCTCTCATTAGTCCGAGGCTTGAACCTGTCCAAACACTGTAGCTGCTCCCCACAGGAAAACTTATTTATTACTTGTTTTTAATTGAGAAATTTAATGTTGAATCTTTGTAAGCATGAAATCATTTTCGGCAGTTGAAATTTACTCCTAACTTTTTATCCTTAATTTCCACATACATGGGAAAATTTTGTCAATGTAAAAAAAATTTTTTTATTATGTTAATCTAAAAAATGTTATATATTAAACAAAATTTTACAATCAGCACTTCTTGTGTATTTATGTTACTGGTAGAGAGAGGTCCTTGTCTAAACCTGTTGCTAGTGGGGTGGATTTCTTGCCATATCCCGAGAAAAGGCATTTTCTGAGACTTGTATGGGAGGATGCCATATTGTAGAGAGCTTTATTTCTCTAGAACCAAATCCCTGAGTTTCCAAAGTCCATTTCCCTGTGTCTCGCCATAGAAGTGTAGTTGGGGCTTCTGTAGAGCTAAAATCACAGCCCGTGTCCAGAGTTCCCATTCCATGTCTGCACAGTCCAATACAGCATCAGGCTAGCTGCAGTCCGTTAGTCCATTGCCTGTGGGGTAAGCATGGCCATCGGCCATACAGGTGAACATTGTAGAACCAAGAGAGCCTCACAAGCCTGGAGGAACCAAGAACCAAGAGAGAGGACTCCTTTGTTTAGGAGCTTATGTGTTCCCAAATTTTCAAATGCTTGCAGTGGCCACACCCATTCTGGCCAATGATCTCTGTTCCCAGAGTGACTGGTAGGGAAACCTTCCCTATGTTACCCCATCTTTCCTGAGCAGGCATTTTTCTTCACTTGGTTGGATCCCTTTCCCCAGCGTTTTGCAGGGAATAAGCTGGCAGACCCCTGGGGAGTGCAGAGTTGCAGCTTCCTGGTGAAGCTGCCCAAATGACATGCCCATAATGTCTGGCTCCCCCTTGGTTCCGTTCCTATTATCCATAACTACCTAATTACAATGGTATCAGTACTGATATCCAGCTAACTAGTTATCCAGTTTTCAAATGTATTTTCAAAAGAATTCAAAGCTTTATATTAGAATATATCTAGCCAAGAATAGTCTAAGAATTGGTATTATCTGAGAATGGGATTTTTTGCTAACCTATTTTCATATTTTATACAATAAGTTCTAACTTCAAATATGAATTTATATTCACATGACCTAAACCTTTGGAAAATATATACGACAGATATGAAGATAAAAGGCACAAAAACATGTTTAGTACTCTTTTTTTGTACTGAAGGTTATGGACAGTCAACAGAGAGCCACATAGTTAAAGCCTATTGTGGTAAGCACAAGACTATTAAGCCATCTCACATCACATTATTTTCAGTGAAATCTCTAAAATATTTGGAAGATTTTCACTTTGAGGTCAATATTAATGGGCAACAGAGCCATCATAGTTGAAAATTAACACTAAACTATTTTGGTTTTATTTTGAAGAGAAAACAACTAGTGTTAGGGGGAAGAATACCATTTTATCTTATAACTTTAAGAATGGTGAATGGGTAATTATACCAAAAGGGCAGGATTTGTGTTGCCAAATTTAAAATTTACTTCCTTTTGGGGAGCTTTCCCTCAGCTGCTTTGGGGTAAATTTTCAACGCAGTGTGTGGTAAGATTGAACCATGAAACTCTCATTGAAGTTAATGGGAATTTCTGGGCTAAATCTGCACATGCTGTGCTGAAAATGTACCCCCTAATGCTTGAGTAGTTTTTCGGCTATCATGGATGCTAAAATGGAGTTATTATGGTCCACAATATAAATGTATATTTAGATAGTTTTAAAATATTTATTTGATATAGGGTTACATGAATTGTTACATAGAGCTCAATCTAATACACTACCTCTTAATATTGAAAATAGTGGTGTTCATTGAATTAAACTATACATTTTGCTTTAAACAAGACAGAGATGCTATGCTTCATTTTGACTTTATTTTACTTTTTGCTATGATTCTGAAAAGAAGCCACTACTGTACAAAGTAAGAGCACCCAATGGGTTTGTTAATGTAATGCCATATGTTAGGAGTATTCTTAGAGCTTCCCTCTTTTTCCCTATTATCCTTATTTTTAATCTATGTACATCTAAGGCTTCAAAAATATTCTATCTAGTGTAAGCTAGACACTGAATTTCACTCATTATTTTTTCCTTGATTTTGCTAGATGATGCAAAGTTCTTATAAATATATCATGTGAAGGGTGCTCCTGGTTTTTGGTTTTTTCTTTCTTTCTATTTTAGTATAAGTAGATGTTTTATTAAAATGCTTTGCCATTGCTTCTTTTTTTAAATATTTGGTTTAGAGAAAGTCAAACCTATTATAAACCTAATTTATAGTATTTACATATCATGTTGTTTTTGTATGGTATTATTTAGTTAGGGAATCTTGTGTCTTTATAGTAAACAAAAAATAATATATTGATCATTGATGGATCAATGATGATAGAACATTTCTTATTCAGTACTTTATAGTTAACAGCGTTCAAGAAAGAATATTGTAAATTTTGCTTTGATTGTTAATGTTTTGTATGTTTGAAGAAACTTTGATATAGAAAGTTTCAGAAGAAATACAAAAAGGAAATGTAATCTGAAAATATATTAAATGTGAATAACATAATGATATAGCATTTTTAAAATAAGAAAAAGTAAATTGATCTTTTGAACCTATTATGTTGACTTTGGTAGAAGAATTATAAAATTATTCCACAATAGGTTTATTTTACAAAAATTAGCTTTCCCCATGTCAGGAACACTTTCATTCACAAATAATGTTATTGAATGTTACTATTTAGGGCTAACTCGCCATTAGATACTTTTTTAGAAAGATTAGTAAAGTACTTAGAATTAAAGTGAGATTATACATTCAAGATTGATATAAACTAGTTTGGATTTTTTGGGTTCCAAATGCCTCTATCTACACTAATAAAAGAGTAAGTTGCAAATTGACCATACCTTCATGACGCCCACCAGCCATTCAGGAGCGAGTATGCAAATTAGCCTAACAAAGATGGTGGGTTAATTTGCATACATAGGCACTGAGCGGCCGTGGCCAGGGTGATGATGCAGGCATTCCGCACTGCCCCAGCCGCTCTGGGCCTCTGGGCAGTGTGGGAAGGTGGAAAGGAAAGGCGGCTCTGGCCGGAGCGAAGCTAGTGCCCGCAGCCATGGGAAAGAAGGCCCATTCTTGCACAATTCTTTGTGCATGGGGCCTCTAGTATGCTATAAAGAAGTATCCTCTATTCATACTCAATTGGAAATCTGTTGTTTCTGGAGAAGTCAGTTTAAGGGACAGATTTTGGAGTCACAAGCATAGAAGTGGTAGTTGAAACTAGAATTAGAGTAGATCACTGAATAAAAGCAAGTGGAATAAGAGGTGGAAAGTCTGGAGAAATAATACAAATAAGAGAAAGGACACAAAGAGAATTTGAAGATTTAGGAAGAGATTGAGAAGATGATATATAAGGAAGAAACAATTTTAAGATTAATG
Organism: Cnephaeus nilssonii; assembly: GCF_951640355.1. Taxonomy (NCBI): domain Eukaryota; kingdom Metazoa; phylum Chordata; class Mammalia; order Chiroptera; family Vespertilionidae; genus Cnephaeus; species Cnephaeus nilssonii. The sequence continues at coordinate 80,747,561 of NC_137072.1, read as the reverse complement.
AAGTGATCAAATACCTAGTGTTCAAGTGTTATTGACATATCAGCTGAAAAAACTCAATTTAATTTATTAATTCACGAATATGTTCAATAGTTTGAAAGAGGTAGAACTTAGACTCTAAAATTTTGAGGTGTAAATGGAAAAGTAAAGTATATACAATAAGCTCTGGAAGTTGTCATTAAGACTCAAAAATTGTGTCAAGCAATTGGCCATGAGAATAAGAATCAAGTACATTGGTACTGTGATTTATATCAGGAATTAAGGGAGAATATTTTTTGTTGACTTTTCTTGGTATGGGCAAGGTTTGCATACATTTTGAAATAGAAAAATGTGTTAATTTATAGTGCAAACTGGTTCACCTCTGACAGTGAAAAGGCTATTAGTATTTAGTCCAGGACAATGGGCATACACTGGAAACGTGCCCAGCAAACTAAGATATAATAGATCCTCAATTTATAGGTAGAGAGAATTAAGCCTAGTGATTTTTAATTGTGATGTGTTGGGTGGCTAGGCTGGGGTATCATAGGAAGCTTTTAGGATTCTGGATGATTTAGAGAACTGAAATATTGTGACATTTATTCCTGAGGTAACTGGATCCAGTGACAATTTCCCAATGCTTAGTAATAATGTGGAGGCAAAACTTTAAGGCCTATGCCAATTGTTTTATTAAATATTAAAGAGTATTTTCCTTGCAATGAAAGGGAAAGACAGAAACACAGTATATATAAAATTGTAAACAACTTTTACTAGTACATAGGCAAGTATTTACAGCATATAAGGGGATATGACAAAAAGAAGCAAAAATAGCCAGGATTAAAGGTAGTTTTTGTTGTTGTTGTTTTTTTTAAAATTTATTTATAGCTAATTTTTTTTCAGATATAATTTGGCCACCCAAGATTTAGATAAAACCTCCTTTGCATAATTGAAGTCACCTTTTTTTCTGAAGTAGAATATTTCCCTAGTAAATATGGTCAGAATGTTAGGTAATATGATTGGCCATTCTGTATACTAAGAGGGTCTCATTTGGCTCAGTTTGTTACACTATTGAATTCACCTAGTCCTCCTCCTGCCTTATTGTGTACTGTTCTCCATAGCCCCTGAAAATTGATCTCCAGTCAATAGTGTGCAGTTATTCGACCTGCTCCGTAATCAGCCCTGTTCTGTGAATGAAATTCACTGTGGGAGAGTTGATTACTATCTCTGTTACCACTGACCTGGTTGAAAGGGCTGTCAAGCTGCCTGAAATTTGGATGCTTTGGACGTTTGCCATAAGGAATTCTTTGCTCACCAAAAGAGCTAAATTGAGCGGAGATGAAGGACTGGTGTTTATTGATTTCTTTTCCCCCTTGCTTCTGAACAGCTAGAGGATGGGATCCAAATTTAAAAGCTTTCCCCTTAGTATTTCAGTAAAATACTCCTCTACTCTTACAAGTGTTTCTGATTTGATTTCATATCACTTTATCTAATAAATCAAGTTTTATAATAGAAAAAGACATATTTACCTAGCTAATAGAAACCCAAAGAAATTTTCTGTTGTATTTGTCATTGTTTGTACCTGCTCTTGAAAGCTGATAGTAATGTCAGTGTTTCCTTCCTATAGGAATCAGATGGATACCGTAGGTAGCTAGTTATTGGTAAACTAGAGGTACCTAGGCCTGGCCGGTGATTGAAGCGCAAGCGTCTGGTGCGGAAGGGTAGGTCCTAGCTGAGCTCTGGGCCCTGGGCAGCACCTGGGCCCCCGGACCACCGCATGCCCCTCTCTACCTGAGTCATCGGGCCCCCACCCGGCTCCCTCAGTGCTTGGGAGCGGGCGGCAGCCCTGCCCCCTGCTGCTGCCTCTGGTCACCATCTGCAGGACAATCACGCTTTGACCTGGTGCTGCCCACTCACCTGCTCCACCATCTCGCCTCAGTCCCGCTCTGCTCTCGTTGGGGCCCATCAGTGCCAGCAGCACCTCCACTGATGCCCACTGCCAGCACCCTGTTGCCAACACCTCCCATGTTCCGCGCCGCCCCCTAGTGGTCATCACATGTCGTAGCAAGCAGTTAAACTCCCAGTTGAGGGGACAATTTGCATATTAGTCTTTTCTTATATGGGATAGGAAGAGAACCACAGGGATCAGACATTGTTTTGCATGGTCAGCTGGAGACACTGAGCCCATTGGGTTCCATTTTCTGTTGCTGGTCGATGCAGGGTCTTGTGGTGTGATGAGAAAAAGCATTTTGGGGGACCCACAGTGGAGCATGAGGTCAGGTGGTAATAGTTACTTGTGATGCAAAATCAAAAGAATGCCCCTCTGATGTCCCATCTCTGTCCAGTCATGGAAAATTGGGGCCATAAATAGAGTCAAAGTCCAGACACTCTGTGCCATATTAAACTTAGTCCCAGGCGGCAGCTAAGTGGTCTCAGTTCCCATCCAGGTAGCTAAGTGCCTTTGTCAGCTTTAATACATTGCTGTGCTGCAGTATCCAGGCCTGACAGAAGCCTGCATTTGGATTTCCCAGGGCCAGTGGCCATGCAGCTGCTAGGGCCACGTGGCTAGAGAGAGAAAAGAGAGAACAGGTGAGTGCATGGGTAAGTGTAGGGGAAAGAGAGAGAGAGAGAGAGAGAGAGAGAGAGAGAGAGAGAGAGAGAGAGAGAGAGAGAGGACTTTTGTTCGCCTGGCGTTTTAACCAGGAGCTTTTTCAACATAATCAACTTCCCAAACTTTTGGGGCTTCTGGTAGGGTTCACCACTAGCCACTGATCTTTTCCTCAGGTGAGACTGACAGGCCTCCATGGTAAACACCTCACCCTGCACCATTGTGACTTTATTGTGCGTGTGCTTACCTCCCCCTTTGTTCTGACTCTTCCCGCAGTGATCTGCTGGGGGCAGACCTGTGGTTCCCTGGGTGGAGTGTGAAGCTGTAGCTTCCTGGTGAAGCAAACAGGCTGTGTCCCCAGCTGACCATGTCCACAAGGTCTGACCTCCCTTGCTCTCTTCCTCTTTATCAATAACTAGCTACCTAGGGCATCAAAACCATCCCTTGTTTGGAATGAACAGTCAGTTCTTTGATGTTTCACTGAGGATTTTCTTCCATTTGCTCTTTTCTTTGTATGTGTGTCTTAGTGTTTTTAAGTGTAGAAATTGGGTTTTCTTCTGATTTATATTAAAAAAAAAAAAGATAGATGCCCAATGTAAAGCTTGCAATACAGAAAATTATAGAGGAGAATAAAATCACCTGATATCTCTAAAAATACATTTATGTTAAATTTAGGTCACTAACCTTTTAGATATCTCTTTTGCTTATACATTGAATTGATGGTGTTCTGGAAGCTGCTTTTCTTCAGTCACTAGTATTTCATATCCACTTTCTAAGAGAGTAATTATAGGTCTGTGCTCTCATTTTTATGACTGCAGAGGATTCAGTTATTTAACTGATCTTCTAATGGTGGGCATATGGGGATGTTTTCAGTATTCTAATGTCATAAACCAGGCAGAGGAATAGCGTTGTCTCACTCAGTTTTTAGTGTTAGGAGATCTATTCACGTTGTCTTAGCACATTGACATGTGTTAGCAGAGGACAGACCCCTCTCTGGCAAATTAAGGATGTTCAGTAGAGTAGGGCCTTTTTTAGCACTTGGAATCAAAAAATAAATTGGGGTCACTTAAAAAAATTTTTTTAGAGAGAGGAAGGTTGGAAAGAGAGAGAGAAACATCCATGTGAAAGAGAAACATTTATTGGTTGCCTCCTGCATGCACTCCCACTGGCAATTGAATCTGTGGCCTGGGTGTGTGCTCTGACTGGGAATTGAACCGGCAACCTTTTGGTGCACAGGATGGCACTCCAACCAACTTAGTCACAATGGCCAGGACACATTGCCTGCTTATCACGTGTGGAGAATCTGAGGTTTAGAGAAACGAACTAAACTTTCTTATCATAATAGAGTTAATATGTGATTGAACTGTAATGTTAGTTTAGTTCTGTCAGAACTTTAAACTCCTTATTCCACTGAGTATAACATACATAAGTGATACCCTGTGCTCTAGCAACTTAGATTCTAATTGGGAAGATCATACATTTAATGGACATTTGCTATGCAGACCAGTCGTTCATATCTAGAAAGGCACCACCCTGGAGCACTTGAAAATGTGCAGGGACGTTTGCATTTGTCACATTGACTGGGCGCTGCCACTGGCTTTTAGTGATTGGGGTACAAGAATGTTGAACATTTTGCAATGATAACTTCAGGCCCGTACAACAAATAATTTTTCTCCCCATTTTTCCATTGGCACCCCCATTGAGAAACAATTTTTCATCGTGATATCTATGAGGGACATTCTTCTTCTTGCAGTAATACTGCTAGTGGAATGTACAATGCGTTTTATCTTTAGTTTCTTCATATATGTACTGAGAACTTCCTAGAGTCATAGCCACTCATAGGAGCAGCCATACAAATGGGAAAAGAGCTATTACCACCATTTACCATCTAACCCAGAGGTTCAATAGTAGGCACATTTGTTTACTAAGAGAATATCTAAAGCCTTCATGGTGTTATAAATTGTACCTCATAATCTGCTTATCTGATCTGATATTTTCCCTGTCATAATATTTCACTGATGATTTACTTCCCTTACTCTTACATTCTGTTAATAGTTAACTGCCAGAGGAACCCTGCCCTCATACTCTTTCATGTTACTCCCTCTTGAATCATGTTCTGTTCTCTTCTAGCAATGCCAGTCACTTTCCTTTACCTCAGCAGGTCTAACCCACTTTTTATTATTGAGTTCAGTCCATTCTCCCCCTGCAAGTCTCCCCTGAGCCCCAAGGTGTAGGGGTGAGTGCTCCTCCTCTGCCATTCCACGACATCCTATTCCTCTTGCTTCTAAGGCATTGACCACTGTACTTGTATGTCAATGTTCAGGTCTTGTTCTCCCTCACCTGTAAGATCCTTAAAGATATGGAACAATGTTTATTTCAGTAGATAAAAGATTACAGAGTTCTTCCCTATAATTGGAGTTAAATGATTATTTGAACTATTCTTGATGATTATGCCACCAACGTAAAATTGATTTTGCAGCAAGCTGTCCCTTGCACCAATTCAAAATATCCGAACAATGGATTGCGTGTTATCTTTCTTTTCACTGGAATGAACCTTGTAAAATTTTAGTATATGTCCCCTTCACCAAAGAGATATTTATCTGACTTTAAGTCCATTATGAATTTTTAAATCTATCATTAAGTTTGGCAGTCGACACCTTTTATGGGTTAATAAAGTTAATTTTTTTTGTTTCAATTTACATTGTGCAAGGGTTTTGTTTCAAAAACCATCAGTTAATTTGCTCTAAATAAGCAATTTAATTAAAGTAGAATATAATCACATATACTTTGAAAGTAAAATAGGAATAGGAATAAACAACCCTATATAGGAGAGAATACTTGGAAATATTTTAGTTAATTCTATTTCTATCTTGCATTACAATCATAAATTCACTTAAAAGTAAACTATATCTTGATTAAAACCCAAAATGAAAACTTTAGTGAGCCTGTGGCACTATTATAAAGAATGCAAATATTTGACATTCAAAACTACAAAAACTCACAAATGGCATTCGTGAATGATCAAGAAATATGAGGTTCAAATTGATATGTGAACTAGTTACCTCAGTTTTTCAGTTGTATTACAAATATTTCTAAAATGCTTAGGCAGATCAGTTTAGAACTAGGAAGGATATTATTAAATCATATCTCTTTAAAATTTATTATCAATGAATCTCTTGCTGTCTTATACTTTATTTTATTATTTTTATTGAATATTATTGGGGTGATATTGGCTAATAAAATTATATAGGTTTCAGGTGTACAATTCTATAATACATCATCAGTATATTGCATTGTGTGTTCACCACTGCAAGTCAAGTCTCCTTCCATCATATACCTTCTTTGATATAGGATCTTATATTGCCTGAGCATTTTTTGAAATATGAAGTTTCTAATTATAACTGTGGGTTATGAATGAAATTGTGTGGCTATATTCTGAGTCTGAGACCTACTCTGGATAATAGTGTTTTAAGAATAAATTTTAATGTGTTTTTTTGTGATTTATCTCTTTCTCTTAGAAACTAATAAAAAAGTGTTTAATATTTAAATTGGGTTTTTTTTGATAACTAAGTTTTAATGTATCTATGAAATACAAACTCCTGTACTCTTCAATGCTCATGCCCATAATGAGTATTTGTTCAAATAAGTAAATGGTTAGAAACTGACAGAAAAACTAACAGTATCACTTAAATTAATGAAGTGTTCTTTCCTATCTACACTAATAAAAGAGAAACATGCAAATTGACTGTACCTCTGCTACACCCACAAGCCATGCCCACCAGCCAATCAGGAGCAAGTATGCAAATTAACCCAACCAAGATGGCGGCGGCCATAGAGCTGGAGCAAGCAGGAGGCTTGAGTTGCCCCCGGTGATGGAGGAAGCCAAGCTTCCCACCTGCCCTGGCTGGCCTTGTCCTCTGCTCAAGGCTACAAAGTTTCAATTATAGAAGATAAATAAATCCCAGATACCTGCTTTCAGCCAGCCTTGGCCTTTGCTCAAGGAGGTGCTGAAAAACAAAAAAGAAAAAGAAAAAAAGGAGGGGATGGGAGCCATCAGCCCCTCAGCCAGGCTGGCCAGGCATCCCAGCAGGGACTCCCACCCTGAAGGGGGTGTGGCCAGCCTGAAAATGGCCCTCAGCCCCTCACCCAGGCTGGGTAGGCACCCCAGGGGGAACCCCCACCCTGAAGGGGGTCTGGCCAGCTTGAAAACAGCCCTCAGCCCCTCACCAGGCTGGTCACGCCCCGCCAGTGGGGACCCTCAACCCATGGGGGCATGGCCAGCCTGCAAACCACCACAGGCCCCTCACCCAGGCCATCCCACGCCCCAAGGGAATCCCCATCCTGATCCAGGACACCCTTCAGGGCAAACCAGCTGGCCCCCTCCCATGCACCAGGCCTCTATCTATACTAATAAAAGAGTAATATGCTAATTAGACTGGGAGACCTTCCAGACTTTCTTCTGGACAAAGCCATGGTGGCAGGGCCAAGGTAGAGGTGGTTAGAGGCCAAGAGGGGAGGGCAGTTGTGGGTGATCAGGCCAGGATGGGACGGCAGATGTGGGTGATCAGGCTGGTAGGGGGCGGGGCCGTTGGGGATAAGCAGACCAGCAGGGGGGCCAGTTGGGGGCAAGCAGGACATCAGTGGGGATCAGTTGAAGGTGATTAGGACAGTGTGGGGGGGCAGTTTGGAGTGAACAGGCCACCAGGGGGACAGTTGGGGGCGAGCAGGCCAGTGGGGAGGGAAGGTGGGGGTGAGCAGGCCAGCAGGGGTGGCAGTTGGGGGTGGGAAGGCTGGCAGGGGGGGCAGTTAGGGGCAGGCACACTGGCATGGGGGACATTTGGGGGTGATCAGGCTGGTGGGGGAGCATATGGGGGCAAGCAGGCCGGTGGTGGTGGGCAGTTGGGAGCGAGCAGGCCGACAGGCAGAGTGGTTAGGGGCAATCAGGCAGGCAGGCAGGCAGGTGAGCAGTTAGGAGCCAGCAGTCCCGTATTGTGAGAGGAATGTCTGACTGCCGGTTTATGCCCGATCCCTGTAAACTGGCAGTAGGACATCCTTCGAGGGGTCCCATATTGGAGAGGGTGCAGGACGGGCGGAGGGACCTTCCCCCCTCCCCCCTCACGAATTTCGTGCACCGGGCCATTAGTTATGTATATATCTGAACTCTGCTTTTACTTATATGTATGTGAGGAAAATCAAACTATTCCATAATTATACTAAAAATGGCATGCTATTATATTCTACTTTTTATATAATTGATTTTAATTGAAAAAAAATGCATACACTAAACCTCAATGAAAATAAAGCTGTCACCTGAAATTTTGGATTTTGTCTTGAGGAAACACTCAATATATGTTAAATCAAGGTTAAAGAATTTATTGTCTTTGAAGACTGACAGTTGTGGTGCTGGCATGGTGAAAGAATCTGTAATCCATTAGTGAGTGATAAATAGTATACTGTACAAAGGAGTGAAATAATGAAATGTATTTCCTCTGCTGCAGGGAAAGGAAGAAAGTTACATATGGGTATTTTGACTTAATAAGCTTTCTCCTTACACATAAAAATGTTTTGTTTTAGTCCAAGTCCTAAGCACATGACAATATTTATTGAAACTTTATTTCCTTTGGACCTTTGTGTAAATTAAATGAAAAAGAATATTGCTAACTATATTAGACAATACTAATATAGCTGACAGAACTAATGTCTTTATGATAAATTCACTACATAGAACTCGGTGGATATAATTTGAACTCTTACTTTTGAATTCTTATAATTATGAATTAATGGGATTCTACTTTATTTAGTGATCTATTGTTATGGGTACAGATAAAATAATCACTATATATACACATACATATATATACATGCATATATTCACATACATATATATATTATGTACACACACACACACACAGAGACGCACGCACGCACACTAGGGGCCCAGTGCACGAATTCATGCACCTTGAGAGGAACTGTGGACTGCCAGGCTGTGGTGGGCACAGGGCGGGTCTTGGCCCATCTTCCGTGCCCCCTCCCACAGCAGCCCCTGGTCCCTTCTCTACTGGCAGCCCCGCTCCTGCCAGCTCCCCTCCCACATGCTGATGGTGCCAGCCCTGCTCGCACCTACTGATGGCACAGAGCGATTGGGGCTGGTGCAGCAGTGGGTACGAGTGGCGCCTGCTGCCCCGATCGCCCCTCAGGAGCAGGGAGAGGTGGAGAAGCCCTCAGGGACAATCGGGGCTGGCAGCCACTGCTAGCACCTGCTGACAGCGCCGAGCGATTGGGACCAGTGCCAGGCACTGGCAGCAGGTGTGGGCAGTGGCTCTGGCACTGGTTGTGGGTGCGAGCGGGGCTGGCACCAGCAGTGGGTGAAAGTGGAGCCGGCACCTGCAGCATGTACAAATGCCAGGTGGGACCGCAGGGCGTGAGAGCAAAGAATTTTCTGTAACCACCAGAGGCTCGCCCCAATGACAGCGACTGGCACGCCACCTTGGTCTGGCACCCCTGCTCACCAGCTCCATGTTCCACATTCTGCTGCCTGCTGCTGACACCCGCCATGCTCCGCGTGTCCCCTGGTGATCAGTACATGTCATAGGTACTGCTTGTTCAGTTGTTCGGTTGCTCTGCCGTTTGGTCTATTTGCATATTGGGGTACATATATATATGTGTGTGTATATATATATATACATATGTATATATATACACATACATATATATGTATATATATATACACACATATACATATATATATGTATATATATATATGTATATTTATATGTATATATATGCATGCCTGGGAATGTACTAAATTAGAAGCTGCCTTAATTTTATTTGAGAGTGTTACTTATATGTTGTTTCTCTATTCTGGATATGTTTAATTCTTATTTAAACTCTCAATTTTATTGCACTTCCTGATCTTTGTATTACCCAAACCTCTTTCATTATAAAATTTCATTTGCAAAAATACTTTAAAAATATTTAGTTTACAGATAATTGAAATGTATTTCTTTATTCCGGGATTAGAATAGATTTTCTGGAACATTGCGAAGGAGGGAGAGAAGTAGTTCCACTCTTGGAACTTTTTGCAAATTGTTGTCTTCTCTCTGGTAATGAGGAAGGGAACTCTGAGAGAATACTGTGTGGTGGAGAGACGTTATTTGTAGGGAAGTTTAAAATGATATGTTTGGCCTGAGATAAAATTAAAAGGAAGCATTTTCACATTTAGATTAGATACCTAATGCTTTCAGAGAAAAAGGTCACTATCAAGCGTGCTATCATGAAATGTTGTCTGGGGCAGCCTTCCTGTCCTCATGCAGACTGATCCATTTCCACAGTCAGGAAGTGTGCCTTAGAAGCAGGTTTCTCCGGCAGTATTTAGGACCCTGGGAAGTCTTCTGCATTGTCTCAATTGGATTTTACTCTGTTAGTCTCATATTTTTGTTAGGAACAACAAACATGAATAGATTATTTTATAAATATATATATATATATATATATATTTATAAGACTGCTATACAAGACTATAAAATGTCAGTTGTGTTAGGTTTTGTGAGACAACTTTAGTAGGATTTTTTTATCCATCTAATTGTATTTAGAAAGAGAGTTATCATCCTAATAGTTTTAGGGGAAAATATCTAGTCTTAAGTTGTAATCTACTGTATTTTTGAAATTTTCCAAATGTGTATACAATTGATACAATATTTGCTTCCTCATTAAACACAAAAGAATGACTATTATAATTTATTTGACTTGAATTCATAACTTTTCTTTTGAAAACACATTAATAAACTCTTTTTATGAAAAAGATTAGTGATTTCTGCTTTTCTTGGAAGAGCTTGCTTAGAATAATAAAATAGTTTATTAAAAACTAATGAAATGTTGAGTTCATTTCCAGTTATTTATTTTTTGCTTGGAGAAAAGACATGTAAATGAGACGTCCTCACGGAGTGTGTGTGTTTGGGTTATGTGGATAGGCTTGTCCCTCCTAAATGAGGGCGACCTAGAAAAGCAGTACTGAATGCATAGATTCCTTTTCATCTGTTTTACTCTTTAAATTATTCAGCTTTTAAAGAAATATCATTACTGTTTAAGATTATCTGTAATGGGAAATCACAGCATGCATCTTGAAGAATGGTTCCACTTCACCCTTTCTCCTTCATCTCCCAGTGTAATTATAAATGCATGAGTGCAGTGTATGGCTATTCAGGTCAAATTCTCTTTCAGCACTCATGTTCCACTAATACAGTTTATCCATCTATTAACACCCCAAAATGTCAAAAGTTTCATTTTTTTAAGGGTAGAATGTCATTTCTTTTCTTCTTCTTCTTTTTTTTTTTTTTTTTACTTAGAGCAATTTACCCAGCAAAGAAGCAAGAGGTTTGCCAGTTGCCACCATCAGAGCAGAGACTGCCTGGTGATTGGAGGAAACAGCAGTAAATGTTCAAATACGTATCAGGGGACCCACAGTCTATGTTTTTATGACAACAATTGTGATAAAATGGAAGCACAGATCAGAATGATTGCACGTGTGTGTGTGTGTGTGTGTGTGTAAAAAAAAAAGCTGTATCTGATTCCTAAATTTCAGGTTTGAGAAATATTTCTTCATTCCAGTTAACTGTTTATATTAAACTCTTAAGTGACTTTTTTTACTGCAACCCAGTGTATAATTGTGATTGCATGGAAGTTTTTAGATGTATTATTTACATCTAAATATTTACAACTGTGATTAAATGCTTTTCATTGATAATTAGAATTTTATTTATTTTAAGCATATTAACAATGAGGGAAACAAGGATGTCATTTATATGTGGAAAAGATGTTGGCTAGAGAACAAAGATTACATATATTAATAATACAGATATATATTCCCTAAGTACTTAATTAAAATATGTAAAATGCATACTACAGCTACACCATTGAAATTGCTTTAAAATACTGTAGGTCTGAATGTGCTAACGTAATTGTAGTAATCATTTCATATTGTGTACATATATTAAGTCATCACATTGTACACCTTTAACCTTTTGCACTCGGATGTCGAGTGTGACTCGACACGGTTAGCATTAGAATAAAGGAATCGAGAAAAAAGCAAGTGAGTGCAAAGGGTTAAATTAAAAAAAAATACTGTGCATGTTATTCAGATCACTGAAAGACTACACAAGCTGCAGAGTTCTCAAGTTGGCGGTCAAAGCCAAAGCTTTCTGTCACATCTCTTGGAAAATTTTCCTCTTGTGAGAGAGTGAATTGGGGTAGCTCCTCTCTCCCCATTTCAAAAATCAGTTGCACCTGAGGAATGATTGGGTTGCTAGTCACACTGCATATGGATTGAAAATACCTTCCCACGTGCCATGTTGTGGGATTCCGAGGAGTCTGTGCTGACCTGTAGGGTAGGTGAAGCCGGGCCTCTGCTCCTTTCTGTGATTTCCATTCTCTGGTCGCACTGTGCTGTCCCGAGAAGGCCTGTCTGTTCGGAGTTTCCCATTCTAGTCTAAAAGCAAAGCAAAGAGCTCGGAGGGCAGCAGGTTATTTCAGTGGCTTGTTTTCCTCAGGGTGTAAGTGTGTGGGGAGGTGTGAGGGTGGAAATCGGGCTCATTATGCCTTTCAGTTTATTCGTTTGTTGGTCCCCTGTCAACCTGCCAGCCCTCTCGGTGGGATAACTGCTCTTTGTATAATAATCTGCCAACATGCATGGTGGCTGCATTCACTGTACCCATTCTGCTGTGGAACTCTATTACAACTGGGGTTTGAATGCAAAGCTTCATGATATCTGGGTATAAACAGTGTGCCGAGCCATAGAGGCCTCCTTTGTATTTCTTAGTCTTCTTATAATCCCCCTTGGAAAGAACAACCTAAAGAAACTAGCTTTGAAGAGGGGATTTTCTGGAAATAGGGAGGAAAATGCATGCAGTCCCTCTGTGCAGTCGCACTTTCAGATTGCCATGATTGGGAAGGGGGGACGTTTCTAATTCTGCCACCTGATTGGTTCCTAGGCTAAAGCGGGCTACAGAGAGGATAATGCTCTACCTGTGGCGGTGTGGGGGAACGGCCCTTTGCTTTCCTGCAGTTACCTGGCCTGGCAGGTGGCCACACTGATTGTTCTTGGCATGTGCTTCCCAAGTGCCTCTCTGATCCTCCTAAGCTCCTGCTTTGTTCACAGCGCTGCTGTAGGAGGCTTAACCCTGAACCCTCTTCTTAGAGAGAGGTGCCTTCTGACCTGTTTGTGGTTGGCGCCTCCCAGTCTCTTTTTGTTTATTCTCTCTTCTGTGGATGTGTGAGGTGGTTTTGAGATTAAAAAATGGCAGAATCCTCAATCGGCCAACAAGCGACCATTACAAATTCAACAGAGAAGGTTTGCTTTCCTTCCGTCCACACGCCCACCCATTGCTTTAGAGACAGAATCGAAGCCCTGAGTTACGAAGAGGAGCAACACCATTGGGGACCCTACAGCCAACCAAGGGCAAGGCCATGCCTCTGCTTTCTGTCCTTCCCGGCCCCTCCCAGGGAACTTGCGGAGGCTTTGTGAGGAAGGTCTAGGGATTCTTCCCCTTTTCTGTTTTGTTTTGTTGGAATATTTGACCTAGAGGGTAATGATATGTTCACCTTTGTGTGTGTGTGTGTGTGTGTGTGTGTGTGTGTGTGTGAAAAATCAGTGTAAACCGATATTAGATAATCACATTATAGGATTAAACATTTGGGAACTTGTCTGCTTCACAGGTTGTTTTCTCTTTTAACTGAACTTATATGACCATGAAAGTTGGTGTTTCCTTTGGAGATTCTTTGGTTTTTAAGATATATACTTCTATTTATATTATTGAACCTTGGTTGTTTGGGGAGAGCATTGACCTGCATAGATTTTTATTCTCTCTCTCTCTCTAGCAATGTCTGCTAATATCTTATTAAGTGCAGATGGATACAAGACAGTTCCTAGGTCTTTTAGCTAGCAATTAAAAGGAAAAAAAATGCTGTTATGTCAGTTCTTTTTAACATTGAACTTTAATATATCTTCAGAGTATTACTCTAAGGATTTCCATGACAATATAGAATGGAAGAATACTGTCTTTCTGTTTTTGTTTGTTTGTTTGTAGGTGGTGCTCAGAATTTAGTGTTACTATGTTTCATTTGTGTAATCTATGTATCTGTGTGTTTGTGTGTGTGTGTGTGTGTGTGTGTGTGAGAGAGAGAGAGAGAGAGAGAGAGAGAGAGAGAGAGAAAGAGAGAGAGAGAGAGAGAAGTTTGATTTGACTTAGCAGGTATTGTGACACAGAGATTTGCATGTTAAATAAACATTTTGATTTTCATGCAGGAAGCTACTCAGAAACCATAGTGTGAGGGTCTCTGAGAAAAGTGACCATGTGTGACATCTAACCTTATAAGTGTATCATTCTGCATTGAGGCTGTTCTCCTCAACTGTGCTGATTTCACTGTGCGTTCTAAATGTGATCACCAGATGAACACTTTAATCTGTATGTGTTCTTATTTTTTGTATCTATGTATTTAAATATTCTAGATAACATCATATATTGGTTTCCATTCTCATTCAAAAACTATTGAATGACCAAGTGAAAGTCAGTGTGTAAATCACAATGAACATTTTATATGAATGAATATTACTCTAGTCTTCTAACAAATTTTTGGTAAGCTAAAGGAAAATAACAGTAACAATTTGGTAGTTGCCAAATAGTCACAGGGATATAAAGTACAGCATAGGGGATATAGTCAATAATAATTGTCATAACTATGTAGGGTGCCAGGTGGGTACTAGAAATATCAGGGGGAATGATTTGTAAAGTACATGATTGTCTAACCACCATGCTGCTCACCTGAAACTAATACAAATTAATATTGAATGTAAACTACAATTGAAAAATTATATTAAAAAAAGAAATCTCCCAAAAAGGAATGTAACAGTTTTACGGAAATGTATTTTACATTAGATAGAGCTTATCAGATGGACACCATTTCTGGGTGTCACCAAGCTTGCCTCAGAATCACTCCATTTCACACATGTGCAGTGATTCCTAACCTGTGCCCCTGCTCTCATTAATTAGTACTAAGGGTAGTGTTGGGAAGACTTTAGAGTTTCCTTCACAGGCCCACCAGGATGGTAGTGAAGTGCTGTCCAGGCAGACTGACTCTAAGCACTGAGTGGTCCAAGCTCACTCTTTTCTAGTGTTTGCTCTGGATATTAACTTTCTCAGTACTTACTGCTGAACAGCTATAAGAATATCCCTAAGTCGGAGGTCTTATTTTGAGGCCTGATGAAAACATTATATGAACAGTCCTTTAGCACAGTGCTTCACATGTATGCTTCCTTCCACACATGATTCATTAGGTGGTCAGGAAACACATAAATCTACACATGTGTTGATTGTGGGTACCAGCACAGTTTTGTTTTATTTAGATGTTTGTTAACCTCAACAGTGTAGTTAAATTTAGTTTATTTTATACTAAAAGAGATCTGAGAGATACATACGTAAACATCCATGCCACCATCTTTCATTTCAGACACCCAGGAAAATGTGTACAGAATCATGAAGGAGTTGCCATTGGATTTGGTTTATTTGATCCAGATATGGAGTACACATCTTCAGGCCTCACTATAAATTTGAATGCTAAATTATGATGCCTTAACACACGGAGGTTGAGGTCATTGTCATCAAATCACACCCATTTGCTAATAATTTACACGGTGCAAGAGACTTTGTGTGTATTTTAAATAACGGGAGGAATATGAAATTTCCTTTTTTTGTACTTTTCAAAATATGCCTTGAACTTGTTCTAATAACATTTAGCTACACAGACATTTAAACAGCCTTGTTACTAAAACTGTCTTGCCCTTTGTGTATTAATGTAAATTGGCAAAGAAGGTTCTATGGTTTGGCAGTGGTTCTGCATGATGACGGAGCCCGAGGGACAATCTTAGATCTCCTGGTCCTTGGGTTTGGGGAGCTCGGGTGTTTTGGAGGTAGTCTGCTGCCAGCTGGCTTATTCTCAGAGGAGGTCCTCTGGCAGTAACTCTTCAGGCAGATAGAAGGAGTCAGTTTGGTCAAAATAACTGAAAAGCAACATTTTTGGAAATCCTGTTTGGGATGATTCCTCTTCAGCTGGCCCAGGTGGGGAGGGAGGGTCTCTTAACTGTGCTTGTCTGCTTTCCATAAAGCACTCCATCGGAGGACACAGTGCTTTACTTTGGCAGCTGTGATTGGCTTGTATTTCAGATAGGACATGCATCAGAGTCATCATCCCTCAGATTCAAACTTAATTGGACATTCTGCTCTAGGGAAGAATTCTCTTCTACTCGCATCTGACTGCTTGCTGTTTACTAGCGGGTGGCCTGATTAGCCCTATTAATCTTCGTTTTAAAGTCCAGTCCAAAATACCACCTTCTCAGCAAATCCTTTCTCACAGTTCTCTCTCCCACCGTATCTTCCATACTCCTCTTTATTATAGCAACTAGAGGCCTGATGCACAAAATGTGTGCAATAGTAGGCTTTCCTTGCTCCGGCTGCTGGCACCGGCTTCCCTCTGGCACCCGGGACCCGGGCTTCCCTCGCAGCCCTGGCTTCATCCAGAAGGTTGTCGGGAAGGATGTCTGGTCTAATTAGCATATTACGCTTTTATTATTAGAGATTAGTGCTTTCTAATTTTTGTCTCACTTTTTGGAGGGCATGGAGGATGAGGATGGGCTCTTTCTGTATGGCTTTATTTTTTTTTCAAATCCCCCATATAATGTCAGTGGCATATACTAAGTGCTTAATAAAAGTGGAATGAATGAATGAATTATTTGTATCCCGCTTTGTAAGGCAGACATTAATATGGTATCACTGGCTTTGCGTGAACAATGCTGCTGTTGTCTGCATTTGCTATATTAAGTAAGTCTAATTTACATTAAGACTCTCTCTTCAGCTATTTTTCTTGCTCTGAAATAGTGCTACACATCTAGAGAATTCTGCTCAATTTTCTCCTTTAAAGACCTTTTTATAAAGCTGGTTTTACCATAGTAACAACAGTAGTAATAAATAACAATTGGCCAATGCTAAAAATCTTTAGGTTTGTTGGTTAGTTTCTATATAATTTTTTTCTCCCTTTTGAATTATGTCTGTGTACATGGAGGTGTGGATGGCCTTTGCATTGGTGGAAATTATATTAGTTTGAGAAACCATGGTAACTTTGAAGTGAAAGATGGATTTAATAACAATTCTTTTAAAATAGTTGGCTTTATATGCACTCTCTTAGATGCAAAATAACACCGAGGTTTTAAATATATGTGTGTTATGTCTTATGTTCAATTTAATGAGTTGTGTGTGGGTTTTCTTGTTCCTTTTTTATTACAAAACTATTATGTTGAAGGTATAATCCATTGAAATAAATAATAATTTTGATAACTAACTATTTCATATTTTCAAAGCTATTAATCTATGGAGCTATTTGTTAACATGGGAATAATAGTTTCTATTTTTTGTTGTGTAAATTTTATTTTAATATATTATTACTAAAATAATTTATGAATACTTAGGGAATAATTAAAGAGTACAGAGGCATATCAAGTTAAAAGTATAAACCTCCAACACTTCCCACTGCCAATAAGTAAATGGTAAATGATTTAATATGATCTTTTCTAGACTTTTCTCGGTATATACTTAGTCATATATAGGATAGTGTTTTTATATATGCAATATGTGTATATGCATATCTATGGTATATATTTATTCATTTAAAATGAAAACATAGCAGTTATATAGAATGTTTTTGTAGATGTTTTGTGACTTCAAAACATAAAATTTTCTGTTAGTATGCATAGATTTCTTTCTTTTTTATCAGTTTTATAGTTCTTTATATATAAGGTCCATAATTTACTTATTCAATCACTTATACATGGACTTTTGCATTGTTTTCAGATTTTTCCTACTTAATATATACCTGCAGTATAAATCATGGACATACTTATTGGTGCACATATTTCGGGAGACTATATTTGTAAAGTAGGAATTACAGGGGGAATTATGAAATCCTATATAATAAAGAGCTAATCTATAATAATAAAAGCATAATATGCTAATTAGATCAGACAGCTGAACGACCTTCTGGACGTCATTCTGGACATCCTTCCAGATGAAGCTGTAGTGGTGGGGGCCGAGGCAGAGGTGGTTAGGGATGATCAGTCAGTCAGGCAGGCAAAGTGGTTAGGGGTAATCAGGCAGGCAGGCGAGTGGTTAGGGGTGACGAGGCAGGCAGTCAGAGTGGTTGGGGTGATCAGGCAGGCAGGCAAAGTGGTTAGGGGTAATCAGGCAGGCAGGTGAGTGGTTAGGGGTGACGAGGCAGGCAGTCAGAGTGGTTGGGGTGATCAGGCAGGCAGGCAGATGAGCAGTTAGGAGCCAGCGGTCCAGGATTGCGAGAGGGATCCTTGTGGGATTGGCCTAAACCAGCAGTTAGACATCCCCTGAGGGGTCCCCTGGATTGTGAGAGGGTGCAGGCCCGGCTGAGGGACCCCTCCCCCCGTGCATCAATTTCGTGCACTGGGCCTCTAGTATGCTAATAAGACTGGACGGTGGAACAACCTTCCAGCATGACCTTCCGGAATGACCTTCCGGAATGACCAGTGGGCGGGGCAGCGAGGCAGCCAGGGCCAAGCCCCTTCTATGAGTTTTGTGTATTGGGCCTCTAGTATATAATAAATAAAACACTCTCTAAAGAGTGGTTTATTTTAAAACCAGGAAATTGGTATTTCAGGGCAATTACTTTTTTCAGATTATAAAATAATATATATTTATTGTAGATATTTAGAATTATAGAACTGCTAAAGATTTTTATTTTTTTTTAGAAAAAATTACAATCCTACCATCTAGAAGCAAGCACTATTGCTATTTTGATACATTTACTTCCAGGCCACATTTTCCTATGCAATATTTTTACTATGTTGATATCTCACAATTTTATATTCTGACTTTCTTATTTGGCATTATAATGTAGGCATTTATGTAGGTATATGGCATTTTTATGTAGGTATATGCCATCTCTCATGTAGGTATCATTAGAGACATTGAAGTACCAACATTCTGATTACCTAATAGATTGCTTTATAACAGTAGCATGATACTTTCAATATATGTCTCTATTTTGTTTTGGTATTTAATGTCTTCATTTTTTGGTAATCATGAACAATAAGGTACGAAATATCTTTCAAGTAAAGCTTTCTCTATATTATGTATTGTCTCTTAGGGCATATTAAAAGTCATAGAATGTTAGGTTAAATTGTACTTATATTATCGTGGATTTTGATGCTCTTTGTGAAATTATTTCCCACAAAGATGGTACCAATTATGGTTCCTCCTGTAGGATTAGAGGATGCCTATTTCAGCATTCCCATGCTGCTGCTGAAGGGTTTTTATGATGCCTGAAGGGCTACAATTCATTTCACCTCTTTGAGTCCCAGGGTATTATTTCTTACTAGAGGCCCAGTGCATGAAATTCGTGCATGGAGGGGGGTTGTCCCTCAGCCCAGCCTGTACCCTCTCCAATATGGGATCCTTCTCACAATCCAGGACTGCTGGCTCCCAACTGCTTGACTGCCTGCCTTCCTGATTGCCCCTAACTGCTTCTGCCTGCCAGCCTGATCACCCCCTAACCACTCTGCTGCCAGCCTGTTTGCCCCCAACTTCCCTCCTCTGCCAGCCTGGTCACCCCTAACTGCCCTCTCCTGCAGGGTTGATCACCTCCAACTGCCCTCCCTTGCAGGCTTGGTCCCTCTCAGCTGCCCTCCCTTGCAGCAGGGTGCCTCCCAACTGCCCTCCCTTGCAGGCCGGGTGCCTCCCAACTGCCCTCTCCTGCTGGCCATCTTGTGGTGGCCATCTTGTGTCCACATGGGGGCAGGATCTTTGACCACATGGGGGCAGCTATATTGTGTGTTGTAGTGATGGTCAATCTGCATATTACTCTTTTATTAGATAGGATAGAGGCCTGGTACAGGGGTGGGGGCCAGCTGGTTTGCCCTGAACGGCGTCCCGGATCAGGCGGGGGTTCCCTTGGGGTGTGGGGCGGCCTGAGCGGGGGGCCTGTGGTGGTTTGCAGGCCGGCCACGCCCCCTGGCAACCCAAGCAGAGGCCCTAGTATCTGGAATTTATTTTCCTTCTACAATTGAAACTTTGTAGCCTGGAGCAGAGCCAAGCCTGGGGCTCCCTCCGAGGCCGGCAGCCATTTGTGTTGGGGTTATAATTGAAACTTCGTTGCCTTAAGCGGGTGGCCCCGGCCAGGGTGTGCAGAAAGCTTTGCTTCCCCTGTTGCCGGCGGCAAACCTGGCCTGCTCTCTCAAGCTCCATTCTGCCGCCATTTGTTTGAATTTGTTTACCTTCTATAATTGAAACTTTGTAGCTTGAGTGGAGGCTTAGGCCTGGCAAGGACAGGCGGAAAGCTTGGCTTCCTCTGTTACCTAGGAAACCTTGCTCTCTGTGGCTGTAGCCATCTTGGTTTGGGTTAATTTGCATACTCGCTCTGATTGGATGGTGGGCGTGGCTTGTGGGTGTGTCGGAGGTATGGTCAATTTGCATATTTGTCTATTATTAGATAGGATTTGCTACAGGCAGTTCTTTATAGTTTTGGCCTAAAGTTGCATGTTGGGTTATATCTCTGGAGCCTGCTAGTTGGCGAAAATTATTAGACAGCTAATGTCTGTTTACCTATTGTGTAGTTTTACATGCATTGTGGGGGAAACCAATGATAAACTATTGAATTACATAATTAATAGTGATAATGAAAAAATACCATATACATAAAATTTCTAATATGTGTATTTCTTGGTGATTCCTGAGGAGACCATGTCATCTGCATCAATTCTTCACGCACCCCATGTATATCTGGTGGGAAAAGGGGGTCATTGTCTCCTTAGGTTGGCATTTCCTCTTTCATACTTACCTTTTTGTGTGTGTGCATGTCAGGCTATATTCTTTTTTTAAAAAAAAATACATATTTTATTGATTTTTTACAGAGAGGAAGGGAGAGGGATAGAGAGTTAGAAACATCGATCAGCTGCCTCCTGCACACCCTAACTGGGGATGTACCCGCAACCAAGGTACATGCCCTTGACCGGAATCGAACCCGGGACCCTTCAGTCCGCAGGCTGAAGCCAAACTGGTCAGGGTGACAGGCTATATTCTTTTGAGACATTTTCCACTGGTCATCACCACCTTCTTTTCTTATTGCTGACATGCATGATCTTGTCATTTTCTCATTCAGGGAACATTCGAGGGTTAGTCTCATAGCTTTCCACTCACCAAATCCTTATCTTTGCTTCCAGTCACTTCCAACAGCCATGGTTTTAACACATCTTAGTGTTATGTTCTAACCACTTCATTACTTTACCCGTCTGTCATGATCATCCTAAATGTTGTGATCACCAGATATTTCAGCTTTCAAAACCACAAAAATCAGACCTGTCTCTCTGACTGTAGTCTCCCATTGTTCCAGCTTAGTTTTGCAGATAGCTTCATGGCATCCATGCCACTGTGCACGGATTTTCTTCCTATCCATGTTAGATGCGTGGGTCATCATTTTTCATACAGCCTTGAAAATACACGCAAATGCCTTGCTCCTTCTCCCCAGCCCATCACACCAGCCTGGAAAAGATGCCTAGCCTGTGTCAGAAGTGATATGTTGAAAGGACCCCATCCAGATACAACTGTAGTCCTTGCTCTCACGCTGGCTGGCAATGTGACCTTGGCAAGTTACTTCACTAATCTAGGCTATATAAATAGTAGTGTTTGGACTAGATCACTGTTTTCTAAAATATAATAGACCCCAGACCCAGATGTTACACAATAAAGAAGAAAAAGAGTTCCACAGTCAAATGAGTTTGGCAAGCACAGCATATTATTCCCTCTTACAAATACACAGTCATAATAACAAATTAAAGGCTCTAAGAATTCTTATAGGGAGGAAAAACCCTCCACACAGTTTAACATTATTAAACCTACCACTTCTCAACCTATTTGGTTAGGGAGTAACCCACACTTAATTCATATCTGCAGAACTTGGGTTCTATTGAACACACATTGGGAAATGCTGGGCCAGATTGTCCTTGCATTATTTATTTTTGATCTTTAATTTCATGATTCTGTAATTCACTCTATGTGGTGCTTGTTCAGTCACTAAGAATATCCAGGCTAGGTATACTTTAGGATCTTCATAATTCAGTGAGGCAGATTTATGCTACATATCACCCAGAAATAAAATAGTGCATTGACGGTTGTCCTTCTTTAGAAGCTTTCTTTTGAGATCAGCAGTATTTTATATGCTGTATCAGAGAGAGAGAGAAAGAAACTATTTGTATGATTTATTAACTACAGTGTGGCAAGTAATCTCTTATTCCACAGTCATCACTCAGTGAAAATGAAGGTTTTTTTAAGACCTTACTTCAAAGTCACTTAAATGAAAAAGTAGATACTTTTTTGTAGGGGCGTGGGAAATGTGTACATATAAGAATTGCCAGATACTTGCTTTGCATAATTTAGTGATTCTGATAGGTTGCTTGAGTATGTACAAGTTAAACAGATACATGCAAGTACAGGATTGTAGAGTTCAAAGGAAAAGCAAACTTGATTAACAAAAGTCACTGTCAGAAACTAATTGTAATTCTGCACCATATGAATCCTTGAATAATGTCCCCTAAAAGGTCAGCCAAAGTCCTGCTTCTGTCTACTGTTCCCTTAAAGAGAATTTTTAAATTTAGGCATTTTCTGGCATCATAGAAGTCAAGAGAGCTATAAGGCTTTTTTTTCTCTTTCTTTCACAAGTTAAAGCACCAAGAGAATGGTGAGAATAATAGTTGAGCCTTTCTGGTCCAGTAATTAAGAGATTTAGCTTTTAATTAAGTTAACTTAGTGTACTACATGTGAATTGGAGCTCTATAAATTGTATACATCCCCCATTTACTTTCTTTGTTTCATTGACTTAAATTTATTTTTTGATAAAATATTTCTAAATTTGAAATTAGTTATACATTAAGTTAGCATATTAAAGATTCATGCCAGTGTCATTAGTTATGCATTTTAAAATAATTATGTTGGTTTTATTATAAATATGGGATATAATTTCCCAAGAGCATAGCAGAAATAATGAATTAGTACTTAGACATTTTTTCCAGCTTTAATGATTAAATGATTGCTTCAATAGTGTAATTTTTCAACTCTACATAATTAATGACTCTGAATAAGCAATTAAATTATGTTTAATTTTGATAACTGTTATGATTAAATAATTACATATTTTGTTATTTCTAAAAATTAGTCACTTTATTGGCTGTGATGTTGATTGAGTTCTCACTCTCTTAATTTATTGATTTTTGTTTTATAGGAAACATTTTCTAAGTCAGGCAAAAAGCCCAGGGCAAATCTCTGTGTTTATTGTCCAGACAAGAATAGAATTTGTTGTCCAACTGCAAAGCCAGTTACTGATTCAAGAGCTTTCTCTAGAGAATAGTCATTATTGATACTTTCTGAAAAGAAGTTTTCTGTGGCATCCTACACTTTTCTGTCTATTTTGTCCTCTTATAAAATGTTCAACATTCCATGAATGAATGACTCAAAGCAAATTTCTCCATATTTATAGAGTACACTTATTTGGTAGCAAAATATTAAATTTCAGAAATAAATTCCAAAATTCATCTATGAAGGTTATAAAATATGCATGGTATCTTATTTACTTTCATTCGAGAAACCGTCTGAGGAATTACTGTGTTGGGATGAAGGAGGTTAGGAGCTAGCTCCTCAATGTGAGTAAGACTGAGGGGTTTTTATTTATTTGTCAAATCTGATGGAGGGCTTCCTAACATGTTAGGCTTAGCTGTTCCTGTACCCTCAAGGAAATCAGAATAACAGCAAAGATATACACAAATTATTGAAGTTCAATATTGTAGGTGCTCTGTCAGAAACAGGCTGTTTTTATGGGAACAAAATTAGTCATTTTAACCATGGGCATCAGTTTGGAAGTTTGAGGTTTCATTTACCTTACCACAACTTGACATTGTGGTGGTGTCATTAATGACATGAATACTCTCTGGAAGCAGGCAGGTATATTTATATCAAACCGAAAGAAACATAAAAATAGGCCCTGATTATGAAAAACTATGATAGTGAAGAAGTTCTAGATCCGATTATATGAAGAAATACTGAAAGACTGTTTAGCCAAAGAAGAGAATACTTGGGGGTATGGCAGCTCTGGATAGATGTTTGCAGATCCATAATATCTGCTCTTACTATTCTGTGCCTGCCTATAAATTTCTAGAGGTGAGAGTTAATGCGATTTTCAGAACATCCTAAGTTATATGCAGTGAGTATATTAGGAACTTTAAGCATCACCATTGGAATGTAAACTTTCTAGACTGGTAGAGAATTGGTTTAAACTCTCTGTGTGCTTTTCATTGAACCAAATGAAAATTTCCAGCTTCAGGAAGGGGACAGGGGAGGAGATACTGTTTTTATTTATTTATTCTTTTTGCTACAGGTAGTATGTTAAATGTGATTCTTCCTGGTGACCAAGTCACTTTCTACTGCTATAGGAAGGTTCATTAGCTCTTTAAGGCCAGCAGGTATCTTTTATTGCTTTATTGAAATAATAGAGCTTATTGTGTTATTAACATACCATTCTGGTTTTCAGTAAGTAACTCACAATTACTTAAAATGGTGTTTTGAACTACAGTATGATGTGTAAATTCCACAAAATGAAGAAAGCCGATGCAATGTCTGCCTATGTTAAACCCCTGATTCATAGGGAAAGTAATAACTTGATTCAAATGAAAGGACTTACCATGTCGATTTGCTTTTTGTTAAGTTAGGTGTTAGAAAATCTTGCATATTCTGTGAGGAGAAATGTTGAAGTTTTGTTCTGTGTCCAAAAATAGAATCAAAAGAGGATTTACCAGTATGACCCATTGTATCCTTTGCATTAATCTATATTTTGTACATCTTATACATGGAGAATTTGCATTTATTTTATGGAAAACATCAGCTCCATATACTCATTAAAATGTTACTAAAATTTTTATATCTTTATTCTTTCTATATCTGTCTAACAGGCTATATTAGGATCTTTTTTCTCATTTCTTAAAACAGACTTTGTTAGTGAATTATTCTACCCCTAATGAATAATTTCTTGTCTATCATTCATTAAAAGCAGACAAGTTGATTGGTTAATGTTTCCTCATTATCTAAAACTGCATGAGAGCACTCTTAGATGATTTTGTTACTTTTTATAAACTTGTAATAAAAGCAAATATTGAAAATATAGAAAACATGTATTACCAACAAGAAGAAACTAAATCAAAGGAAACCCTCAAACCCAGAGACCCTTTTTATTTCCATATGCACAAATGAATGTTTTAATCAAAATGATCATATTATGATTATTCTCCTTGTAAGTGATTCTTTACTTTAAATATACTTATATCATAATTTGAAATTGCTAGGAGGGTAATTTTAAAATGTGTATTAAGACATTTGTTAATCATTTTCTTTTTTGTTGAAAATTGTCACAGGTTGCTTTTTTAACATTCTGGAATTATTCTTCCCTGGGTACTTCAATGAGATCATGTAATACATAAATCATCTTTATTATTACAGAGCAGAGTTTTGAGGAAAGAACCATGGCATTTTCAAATGATATCCTAGTTGTATTGCCAGAATAAATGTATGTTCTTAAAATACAGTAACAAAGCTTATATTCGTTGGAATGTGGAAGCGTATTTCTCAAATTAAACTTTTACAAGACAGAATTAAGGTTATTTAATGGGCGAAAATAAATTTCAATAGTACAGAAAGCTTAAATGTGAGAAGAGGACTCGTCAATGGTGTAAAATATGTTAGATGTAAAAATGAATTTAAAAACCTTAGTAAATCATGACTGTGCCATTTTATTAGACATTTGTTTCATAAACTGGAAGATCTGGCAAACTGATAAATCTGCCTTTAAATATTCAGTGTTTAATTTTTAAAATAAATTATCCCTTTGTCTTCTACTGCAATAGTTAGCTAAATCTGTCTTAAGGAATGTGGAAATCTTCAGTCTCGGTAAATTAATAATTCAAATGTAAGTAAAAAATTCTGGACGTAAAAAAATCTGGACATAAAAATTCTGGACGTAACATAACCTATTATGTTAGCCAAATTTTTGGTGTAATTTCAGAAGAAATAATTGAAATGAAGGTGAAGGCACTGAGGGGTAGTTATTTAAGATATATACATTTAAGTTAACTGCCTTAAAATAATTACCTTATTTCCATAAGAACTGATTATGGTTGAGTGAGAATTGAAGTTTTTATGCTGTTACTAGTTGCCATCTATAAAATGGCAGCACCATTTAAGAAAATCACAAAACATTTTATATCTTATGAAATAGTGAAACTTGATAATTAACAGGCTTTTATTTTGATACTTAGAGATGTGTTCCATCAATGAGTGGATTTCTTTCCTCCACATTTTTTAACATTTAAAAAGTATTCTTTGAATAGCAGAACATAAGATCAGTTTAAAAAAATTTCATTCCACTGAGAACCATTTATATGTTTTTATTTTAAAAGTAATTAACTATTTGGTTATTGTTTCTCTGTAAGTGGTTATCGAAAATATAACAGCAATAATAACCCATGGCTATTTTAACCATAAATTTCTGCTTCGTAAATGTTGTACCAGAATTCTCTATAGCTTTGCTATGTAAGACTCACCATACTTTTTAACAGTGACCCTTTATAAACTTTGATCAATTCCAAACTCCTAACTGCATCATACACAAGGTGATAACTGCTAACCCATTTTATTTAATCCTCACTACAACATATATGTTGAAATGAAATAAAAATTAACAAATACCAGTATCTTTATAAAGAAATCACTGGGGAAAATGTTAGTAATTATTTTCCATTAGACTGTGGCGTCAATAGGGCTTTGTTCTCAGTGATGTTTATCCAAGGCTCTTAAAAATGTGCCTTGCCCATAGTTAATATTTGTTAAATGAATCAGTAAATGAATGAATGAATATAACATCTTGGGTGGAATTTTCACACTAAACCTTGCTCCTATTCATTTTTTAATTTGTCATTTAAAACATAGACATGCATTACTTCTTATATTTATTCTACAAATACTTATTGTGTAATCACTAAGAAACCAAGACATCCTTTGATGTCATCAGTAGGTTAGAATATATTTAGTAATTTCTAAAGTTTATTAGTTTAACAGATATACGTATATTGAATACTTAATATGTATGGGCCAGCTGTTGTAGAAAATCTACCTGTATATACATAAAAGCCTAAGCGACTGTCCGACTGTTTGACCGTCCGACCGATAGCTATGACGCGCACTGTCCACCAGAGGGCAGGCGCTCAATGCAGGAGCTGCTAAGCTGTGGTGACTTGGCAGCTGCAGTTCTTGGGTGACGCACCCGGAATCAGAGAGGAGGGAGCCTGATTTCGGGGTGCGTCACCCTAGAAGCACCCTTTCGCAATCCAGGACCCCTAAGTGGATGTCGGAGAGCCAGTTTTGGCCCAATCCTCACAGGCCAGGCCGAGGGACCCCACCGGTGCACGAATCCATGCACCAGGCCTCTAGTGTTTCATAAAGGAATCAGATTGGAAGAAGGGGAAAAAGTTCAAACACAATGCTGATATCAATTAGAGAAAATAATTTTGAGTTCTGACATCTGTGGAGCACGGCCCATAAGTGTAATATTCTCAGTTACATTAATACAGCCCATCCCGGTCCTTTATGGATTTTTAATTTTGAAATGAAGAGTAAATATCAAGTAGAGAGTATCATTTTTATGACAAAGTAGGCCTTTTCTAAAATATTCTGATCGGGTATATTCATTTTGCTTAGGCAAATCCAGACCTTTGTCAGAAGTATAAAATTAAGAGAAGTGATGCAGTGCTCTTTCTGTTCTTCCTAATTACTACTTTAGAACTTCCAGGCACCTAGTGATGTAAATAAGTTATGAATTAAAAACATTTAATGCCCCTTAGTGCTCAGCGCTTAATATGACTAGAAATAAACTGAGTCCGTCCCATCTATCTGACCCTGGTTCAAAAATCCCAAGAGAAGAATGTTTGCTTTTGCTTAGGGAGATGGGCCCTTGCACTTCCCAGACAGAGGAGTTTGCAGACAGAGGTCCAGTTGGTCTAAGTAATCATTTATGTGTGTACTGTTTTTAATAAGTAAATAAGTCTATATTTATATACAGGGTAGGGCAAAAGTAGATTTACAGTTGTGAATATTCAAAACACAGTTTATTCATCTGTTATTCTTTATTAACTTTGAATGACTTTACATAGAAGCAACAGTAAACTTACCTTTGACCCACCCTGTGTATATATAGTTGACCCTTGAATAATGGGAGGATTAGGAATGTCAACCCTTGCACAGTTAAATATCTGCATATAACGTTTGACTCTTTGAAATGTTTTGTTAAAAATATATTTTTATTGATTTCAGAGAGAAAGGGAGAGGGAGAGAGAGATAGAAACATCAGTGATGAGAGGGAATCATTGATTGGCTGCCTCCTGCCTACCCCCTACTGGGGATAAGCCTGCAACCCTGGGCCTGTGCCCTGACCAGGAATCAAACCATGACCTCCTGGTTCATTCAACCACTGAGCAACACTGGCCAGGCGTGACTCCTTGAAATATTAACTACAGTGGGCCCTTCACATAGGAGGATTCAACCAACCACGGGTTAAAAAGAGCATTTTTGATATGTGATTGAGATTCCATGGCTGGAATTGTGAAAATACTGTTTCCATCCATGGTTTATTGAATCTGTGAATGTGAAAATTTCAGATAGGAAGAGCCAACTTTATTTATTGAACAAAATCCACTTATAACATGGACACATGCAGTTCAAACCTATGTTGTTAAACATATATATTTACATGTATATGCATATGTATGTGTATGTATGAGATGCATGTATGGCTCTATAAACATACACATATATCTGTAAATGTATTATACCGTGCAAGTGTACACAGTTACTATTTTTAATGAATTTTAATTTGTTACACGTGTTTCTATGGAAATCACTGTAAAAATCCCATTGAGTTATTTAGACATTTGTGTACATGGATAAAAATATCATGTAAAATGACCTTTATTAATTCTAACTTTCATCCCAAGGAGGTGTCTTAATAGGTGGCTTTATCTTTTAAAAATATTTAAAAGATATGTAAAAGTCTATTATTTGCCTATGCATTTTCTAAGCAATTATGTATACTTTTCTGAGTTATGCACTTTTAACTTTGAGGACCAAAGCAAGCAGCTGATTTTGTGTTCCCACATAACATATTAATGTTTATATTTAGGTTTTGATATCATATTTGTTAAAGGATAGCAGGCAGAGAAGGAATTTAGTATGTGACATTACTGCATGTAATTAGAGTTGCAAAATTTAAGTGTAGGTAGATCTGTCAAACTTTGTGTTGTGATACTGATTTGAGAAGTTGTGGTTTTTCTGGTATGTGTATTAAAAAAAACTATAAAACTTCAAAACAAATGACAATAAGTTATGATTAGATCAACAAAGAGGCCTGAACAAAATATTGAATGCTTCAAAAATTCTAATTGGTGGCTGTGGTATATTAATAAACAAGTTGAAGCATAGCAAGTGAAAAGGATGAAAGGTAGGATGAGGTAAAATCTTGATGAGAGAGAAAGTAGGTTACACAAGGCTCCTCTCCTTACTCATGCTCTTCTTCCCCTGTCATACTTCCCAATAGAATTCCATTGAAAATTAAGAAGAATATTAAAATAAGCTAGAGAGAAAGACTAATTAACTGGTTAATGGTGTTTAAAGATTTCTGTAGTGAGAAAGGAAGGGAAGATGCCTTTAGACTAGCCTGCTGTTTGTGACACTAAATATGTGCTCAATAAATATTTGTTGGTGTGGTGGCTAGATTGCCTGAGACTTAGGTTTCTGTCATATAAAAGTAATCGATATGTCACCCTAACCTTGGAGAACGCAATACCTTTTTCATCTTTTGTTCACTTTACACTAAAGAATCCATTTCTGGAAATGCAAACAAAACCACAATGAGATAGTACCTCACCTGTTGGAATGGCTGTTATACAAGAGACAAAAGTAACACGTGTTGGTGAGGATGTGGAGTAAAAGAAGCCCTTGTGCAGTGTTGTTGGGACTGTAAATAGTGCAGCCACTATGGAAAACAGTATAGCGGTTCCTCAAAAAGTTAAAAACAAAGAAGGTCCCTGATATACAATGGTTTGACTTATGGTTTTTTTGTCTTTACAATGATATGAAAGCAAAAAACATTCAGTAGAAACCATACCTTGAATTTGGTCTTTCCCTGGACTAGCAATATTCAGGATGATACTCTCTTGTGATGTTGGGCAGGAGCAGCGAGATGATTTTGTCCAACCAGACTAATTCTCAGAGCATTTTCAGTAAGGCTGTGCTAAGCTATAATGTTTGGTAGGTTAGGTGTATTAAGTGCATTTTCGACACAATATATTTTTTTAAGTAATAAAGTTTACCTGTATGGTTTTCCACCTGTCTTTATAAAACCACAAATGGATTTAATCATTTCATTTTCATTTTTTTTAGGTAGAACCTATACTCAGCCATGCTTTGTATTTATATCCCTTTTTTGTTTTCTTCAGAAACTTGGAGTATATAAATAATAACTAAAATGTCAAATTGTTATTGGTTGTTTACTATGAGCTATGTGTGGTCTAAATCAGCGGTCCTCAAACTTTTTAAACAGGGGGCCAGTTCACTGCCCCTCAGACCGTTGGAGGGCCGGACTATAGTTTAAAAAACACTATGAACAAATTCCTATGCACACTGCACATATCTTATTTTGAAGTAAAAAAACAAAACGGCAAAAACACCCGCATGTGGCCCGCGGGCCATAGTTTGAGGACGCCTAGTAAATGATTGACTTTTGTTAACTCTTAATCTTTACAACAACCCTATGATATAGGTAATGATATATTATTTTTTCATAGGGGAACAAACTGAGGTAAAGAAAATTGTCATCATATGGGAGAGTCAGGAATGGGATCCCAGGCAGTCTAGCTCCATTGCTCATGCTTTACCTACTAAATTGTGCTGCTTCTATAAAATAGTTTGTTCCTAATAGCTGGAAGTTCTCAGTAAACTATGTGACATATAAAATGGACTTTCAAAAACAAAATTGTTTGAGAAAACTTTATGTTAAGAGCAATGCAAATAATTATAGGAATGAAGGCAGGTTTAACTTGAGAAGAAATTTTAATATCATGTTTTTTATGTGGCAAATGAACATGCAGGCTTATATTATACTAGAGGCTCGGTGCGCGAAAATTTGTGCAAGAGTAGGCCTTCCTTCCCCTGGCACTGGCTTCACTCCGGCACCTGGGACCCGGGCTTCCCTCCTCGGGCCACTGGCAGGCACCTGTGACCCGGCTGCCGGCAGGTACCCGGGACCCTGGCTGTTTCCTTTCGGCTACCCACAGGCACCCGGGACCTGGGCCGGCTCCCCTTGGACCGTCCGCAGGCACTCTGGACCCCTGCAGGCACTGGAACCCGGGCCAGCTTCCCTTGTGCTGCCCACAGGCATGTGGGACCCGGGCCGGCTTCCCTCTGGCCCCGGCTTGGTCAGGAAGGTCGTCTGGAATGACATCTGGAAGAGGTCCAGTCTAATTAGCATAATACCCTTTTATTATTATAGATACTTCATGTAAAGTCCTCTATTACCTAAGAGGATGATTTTTTTTGGAGGGGGTACTGTAGTAACCTAAATAGAATAGAGACTTTGAACTCTAACTCAATGAGCTATTGTAAGATATATAAGATTTTCAAAATTATTAATCGGGTATGGGAATGATCTGACTATTACCTCTGGGTTCAGAGAGGCCAGGACAGTGGGTTCTGAAGAAATTAGCATGATTTATTAGTAGTTCCAGGTCGTATTCATTTCAATTTATCAGCACGACCTTGCTAAGACTCTTTAAAAAGCCTCTGGTATTCACCTTGAGTTTCTGTTCTGCCTTGGTTTGAACAGTGGTATAGTTTTATGGCCTCTTTTCTCTTCTCAGCTTGTATTTGCTGGAGCGGGTCTGTCTCTGGTTTTAACTTTTGCTACAGACACCGTCTGAATTGATCAGAATATTTAAGGTCAATGGACCAGAATAATTTGTCCTTGGCCCATTATTGAGGTCCTTAAAAGTCAAAATATAAAGACTAGATTCATTTTTTGAAAATAGGAGTATAAAGACCTTTTCTAATATCAATGCTTTAACTGCATGATGGGTAATATTAAATGAGACAAAATTAAGGTTTATTGTTCTCATCTTAAAATTCAGTAAAATGAAATCTAATCTGTTTACTGTTCAGAAATGTAGTAAGGGTCAAGTAGGATAAAATATATTCATCAGCTATAAATACGTCCTGTGTATGTGTGCATTGTATTATTATAATTGATTTTTGTTAATATTCTTGCATTAACTTTAAGCCTCTTCGAAAAAGGCTTCCTCTCAGAGAAATGTATTTTACTCTCAGATGTATTTTAATCCATAACCCATGTCTTTTAATAATTTCTCAACCCTTCAATAATAATAATGTATTATTCACTCCACAAAAATTGAGTTGGCTCTTATCTGTGTATATAAAGAGGTAATATGCAAATTAGCCAGGATGCTGTAACAGTCACGACCAGCTCAGGAGGAGGTTGCATGTGCAGATGGGCGGAAGGGGACTACTTGTGCTGTGAGGCAAGCCATGGATGGCGCAGCCCCGGAGCGGAGAGGCAGGGGGGCGTGCCCAGGCCGCTGCCACTGGGAGACAGCGCCCCAGCAGGCCTGCCTCTGCGTGTAAGCTGCAGAGGAAACACCTTTTCTTATAGCTCACTGGCTAAGCTCCCTGTACACCACTCACAGTGTTCTTGATAACTTGGGTAATAAGAATCCAAGAAGCTGATCTAGGGTTTTTCCACCTCACTCCTGGAGGAAATAACGAAGGTCTGCTGCTGGAGGGGCTAAGAAATGTCTTATCCTGGCTCAGTGGATAGAGCCTTGGCCTGCAGACTGCAGGGTCCAGGTTCTATTCTGATCAAGGGCATGTACCTAGGTTGCAGGCTCCTCTCTGGCCGAGGCCCAGGTCAGGGCTCATGCAGGAGGCAACCAATCAAAGTGTCCCTCTCACATTGATGTTTCTCTCTAACTTTCCCTCTCTCTTCCACACTTTCTAAAAATCAATAGAAAAATATCCTCAGGTGAGGACAAAGAAGGAAGGGAGGGAGGGAGGGAGGGAGGGAGGGAGGGAGGGAGGGAGGGAGGAAGGAAGGAAGGAAGGAAGGAAGGAAGGAAGGAAGAAAGGAAGAAAGAAAGGTCATATCCTATGAAAGAGACATCTTGAAAATGCCTAAAGAAAGTTGTCATTTTTTTGTGGTGAAGGAACTGGATTCCGTGTTGATGAAAACACCTTGGCAGCTGGCAGTGGCAACAGCAGCGGGGTGATGGGGGTGACGCCTTTCCCTGATCAGCCTGTAGAGGGAGGCCAGACTGTAGGATATCCCCTGAGGGCTCCCCGACTGTGAGAGGGGGCTGGGCTGAGGCACTCCCTCCCAGTGCACAAATTTCGTGCACCGGACCTCTAGTTATGTATAAGCACAGCTATTGAACTTGGTTTAGAAGCATTTTTTTTTTTTAAGTTCTCAGGTGAAGGTATATATATCAAAATATGAAACCTCCATTTAAGCTATCTTTCTACAATTGGCAATTTGAAAATTAAATTGGGTACTTTTAATCTGTGGAGGGAATGTTACTTTGTCTCATGTCTATTTAGACAAATATACCTTGGCAGTCATAGAGGATATTGACCTGCTCTCTCTTAAAATATGTATGCTTAAATGTAGTATTTACTTGCTGACCATTTTACCTCTCAGCACAGCCATGCTAGCATTCCTAGGGGAGTAGTTATATATCTACCAGCAAAGAAAGAAATGGCAGATTTCATTAAATGTTGGTTAAATGAATGAAGACTAAATTTATGTTTCAAGAATAGTGTTTTGGCTTCAGAGATAATGTTCATCATAATCCTCAAGTTTTGAAGTTTAATCCTTGAATATATTAGTTAATGTGATATTAACCTGGTTCCTCTTGTTAAAATTTACTAATAATGATAATAATTTAATAATTTATAATTTGATTCATGCTATTTCCATATGGAAACTTTGACATTAGATTCATATATGTAGAATGGATAGAGGGGATTATTCAAATTTACATACTTTTAAAAAAAAATCTGTGATAAAGTCCTTCCCTTGCCTCAAGAAGAACATAAAGGTTTTGTCACTGCTTACACAGATTGCTAACCTATAAGTATTCTCACTGGTGTCTAGGTAAGGTTTTGATTTTTCTGTATTCCAAACAATGATGTTAGAAAAGAATGCATTTAAGCCCCAAGGGGAAAAAAAGGGTGAAATTCTGCAGAATGCTTACGGCAGTGTCAAATGCACTGTTTTTGTTACTTCATTAGTGAAATGGAACATTGTTTCTCTTAATGTGGTAAAAATGATTCCACATATTAAGACTAAGAATTCAATATTATTTTTTCTTAAGGAGAAAAAATTCTGTTATGTAACTAATGACCATATACAATAGCTTTTGTTCATTTCCATAATGCTAATCACAGTTTTTATTTCATTTTTAATCCTCTAGTGAAGCAAACACAATTCATTCCATGGAATATTTGACAAGGTCATTGCATTAAATAGCTTCTTCAGTTTTTGCTTAATTTTCTTTGCTTGGTCTCATTTTAAATTAAAAACAAACATTAATATTTTCCTTGCAGTTTCTCTTCATAAAGCCATAGCTTACAAATACATCTTATCATTTATCAATAGGCAGAAAAAGATACACGTAAAAAAATAACCAATTAAAATACCATTACTGCAAAGTCCTGCCCTGAATTGGTTGTTTTTTTTTTTCCTGTTTGACACATTGGGAACTTTTCCTGAACACTATCAGGTTGTATTTCATCTTAAGCATTGGTATTTGACCATTTGCTGATACAATTCACTGACAAAATATGGTACTTTGTGAGTGTGTTTTTTATTAAAATGTTGGTCAGATTATTTGTGCAAAGAGGATTGAATTAGTCAATTAAAGTGGCATTTATTTTATAGCCCGTTATTACAAACTAGAGGCCCATCGCGCGAGGAGGCACCCCGCGCATGGCAGGGACCACGCCTGACTTGCTCAGCACCAGCCACAGCGGGAGGGAGTTAGGCCGGCCCTGCACCTGACAGGCAGTGTCCCCCAGCCCCCTGCCTGTGTCCGCTCCGGGGCTGTGGAGGTACTGCAACTCCCCAAAGTCTGTGAATCTAATAAGTAGGAAACCCAGATAGAGCCCAGTGCTCCCAAACCTGTCCTGTTCTTTCTGCTGGCGGGTAGAATGCTATGTGACAAGGATGATAGGGGAGCACAGCTGCTGGTTAGAGTTCTTCATCAGCCCTGTGCCTTCCTAAGACTTTTAAAAATGTCTTTGGCCTTCATTTTGTATATCGATAAAGTGGGGTAGTTATATTTGTTGTATCATTTGTGAGGTGACTCACATATGGAAACAGTGGCTAGCATATAGGGAATATTCAGGAAGAATCAGAGAAGAATAGCTACAGGTTACGAGGAGAGAGAGGAAAGCTTCGTTTTGACTGGTTGC
Source organism: Cnephaeus nilssonii (assembly GCF_951640355.1). Lineage (NCBI taxonomy): Eukaryota > Metazoa > Chordata > Mammalia > Chiroptera > Vespertilionidae > Cnephaeus > Cnephaeus nilssonii. Next base: position 80,712,293 of record NC_137072.1, on the reverse strand, counting down.
ATGAGTGCCAAAAGCTTTATTGAAATATCTGCCTTTGATTTTAGCTCTGAAGTACAAATAGCATTAAACCAGACAAAGAAAGTAGAGAGCAAAATCAAGTGGCTAAGAACATGGGCTATGGGGTTAAACGGGCTTGATTTCTTGTCCAGGTCCTGCCAATTACTAATAAATTTCTAGGTCTCTATCGCTACGTCTTAAAATCAGGACAGTACTGAGAGCTGCTCTCATAATGTTGTGAAGAGTGGATGAGTCACTGTATGCAAAAGGACTTAGAACAAGGCTTAGCACATGGTAATGTTAGCTATTTTCATCATGAATTTACCCGTATTTTAGGATATTCTAGAAGCAGTATACCATATGAATTGGTAGAAAGAGAATAGGAAATGTAGAAAACTATGATAGACTCTTGTAAATTAAAATTAGCAAAAAAAAAAAAATATATATATATATAATGTTACTAAGAATATCAGAGAGTTCAGTGTTATTTTTAGGAATAAGCTCTCAGGACTTCTAACAAAATGAAGCATAGATATCCGTATATTCTTTATTAATAAACAATAAAGAACATTGCATAATCACTTCTGAATATATTTTTTATTATGCCCATCATAAAATACTTACTGAAATTTACAACTTTCAGTCTTTTGGATTAAGACTATAATCATATAAAATTTAGAAGAATGCATGGTCACTAGATGAAATTATGTACTTGTTTTTGTTTCTTACCCAGTTCATATTAATCATTTAATTAATTAATTAATTTCAATAGTTCATTAGTTTTAAACATATATATATGTATATATGTGTATATATATTCAATCATAATGAAATTGGAGAAAAAATAGCCAAAACAATGAGAGGAATTATGAGATTAACTGGGTGTGAGCTGAAGTAGAGAGGGAGGATAGTTTCTTTTATGGTACAAGTCTATATTTGAAAATGCTATTTTTATTATAAATAGAAAATATATGGTAGAAAAAAGGATTACTTCCTGGACACTTCTGCTGTAATATATTCTGATCTCTATTGTTAACATTTACTTTTCAAAGTTTTGCATAACCATTTACCAATGAAAATCTCATCCTCCTGTGTTTTAATTCCGAGCATAACCTATTGATATCATTGTCCCATGAGTAGCCCTTAACTGTCTTTGCCCTGAGTTTAAATTGTGTATTGTTGATACAACTGTCTAGCTTGGTGAATTGGAATTATCTCTTTTAGCACTGTATTGAATTCCTGTGATACTAGAATGACAGCTTCTCTGTTTGCACAGTTTGTTGGTTTGAGCAGCATTTGTCCTAAATAACATTAGTTTTAAAGGAAATACTGTGATAATCATCGTGTAAGCCTCGTTGTGCTCTTAAGAGGTCCTAGCTTCCTACTCCAAGGAAAATTATAGTTTCATTTGTTGAAACGATTATTGTATTTCTGAAATTATTACATTGTGTTGTTGAAAAATCTCGTAATTATTTTTTCTAAGGCTATAGAAAGTTATCAGCATAAATTTAACTAATGAACTATTGAAATTAATTAATTAAATGATTAATATGAACTGGGTAAGAAACAAAGAGAAGTACATAATTTCATCTAGTGACCATACATTCTTCTAAATTTTATGATTATAGTCTTAATCCAAAAGACTGAAAGTTGTAAATTTCAGTAAGTATTTTATGATGGGCATAATAAAAAATATCTTCAGAAGTGATTATGCAATGTTCTATTTTGTTTATTAATAAAGAATATACGGATATCTATGCTTCATTTTGTTAGAAGTCCTGAGAGCAAGGTCCCGATTTAAAAAAAATCAATTGTATAAAGCTAGTTATATTGAGCTATCTAGGACTTTTTTTCACATTTGAAAAAATTTTGCTCTTTGTTTACTCTGCCAGGTGTTTTTCTTTTTTTAGTAGTGATACTTATCCCTTGAAATGATTGTAAGCATATTGATTATGAGGCCCGAAATCATAGCCTTTTATTTCTGTCATTTTTGAATATTGTAGGTATATATTGTCATGTGACCCTGCCATTGAGTATCTCTCTCATGTTGATAATGTTTTATGTTCTTTGTGCTATAGAATCACCATCTTTTGAATGGTGATCATGTTATTTACTTTATCAGTTATAATTTCTAAAAACATGAATATAAAACACCAAGTGTAACATATATAGCTTTATTTTATTATTATTATTTTGTAATCCTCACCTGAATATATTTTTTTCATTGATATTTTAGAGACAGTGGAGGAGAGGAAGGAGGGGGGAGGAGAGAGGAAGGGGGGGGGAGAGAGAGAGAGAGAGAGAGAGAGAGAGAGAGAGAGAGAAAGGAACATGGATGTGAGAGAAAGACATTCTTTGGTTGCCTCTCACACTCCCCCTGACTGGACCTGGGAATTGAGCCTTTGACCAGGAATAGAACCCTCGACCCTGCATCTGCAGGCTGGTGCTCTAACCACTGAGCACCAGCCAGGGCCATTCATAGCTTTACCAGCTAAAAACAATTCTGTGCCTGTTATGTGCTAGAGACAGTTCTAGGGCTTTTACTTGGATTACTTTTTTTTTTTTTAATTCCCAGCTCTTTGTTTTATTTTTGTAGTCTGAAGCAGCACAGAAAATTTCAACCATCTTTTATGTGGGACAACTCTTCAAATAGTTCAGTGAATTACCTTCCCTTCACAGGTGTTTCCAAGCTTGGTCTTTGTTTTTTCCAGCCCCCCAATTCTGATACATCTTTTCCCACAAAACAAGCTCTTTTGCCTTTCTGTGCTCTCACCGGAACATTTTCCATGTGCCCCTTCTGGTTTTTAAACGTAGATCTAGCAAATCCCAGCTGAGCCCCAATCATTTCCCCAGGTTATCACATCTCTACCAGGGATTCATTCATATCTAGATTGGAAATTCCACTGATTAATTCCATCTAACATTGGGAAGGAAGGAAGGAAGGAAGGAAGGAAGGAAGGAAGGAAGGAAGGAAGGAAGGAAGGAAGGAAGGAAGGAAGGAAGGAAGGAAGGAAGGAGAAAAGGAAGGAAGGAAGGAAGGAAGGAAGGAAAAAAGGAAGGAAGGAAGGAAGGAAGGAGAGAGAAAAGAAGAGACAGAAGTAGGAAGGGGGAGAGATAGAGAGACAGAGGACGAGGAGAAAAGGAGAAGGGAGGTGGGGAGGAAAGGAAACAGGAAAAATATTTTAAAAATTTGCACGTGGACTACTAATCTTTTCAATGATACCTTAAGATAGCTCATAATTCCAATTTTATAGATAAGCAAGTTGAGGCACCAACAGTTTAAGTCGTTTAAATTCACGCAGCTAGTGTCAGAGTTAGAATTTGTAATTAAGTAGTCTGGCTCCAGGCCCAGGCTTTATGGATTAGTTACTATCATTGTATATATATTTTAAGAAACGTATATGTAAAATTTGTGATACATAACTGGGGGAGTGGTCAAAACAATAAATGGTAGGTCCTGCCTTCTAGAGGTTTATCATGAGGTGGATGATTACATGACATGTGACATGTTGACTATACAAGGCAACATTTTGTTACGTTTGTCTCACATAAAAACCTATTGTCCATCTCCAGGACTTTCAGTTCTTTTTTTTTCTTTCTTTCTTTTTCTTTTCTTTTTTTTTTTTTTTTTGTAAGTTTTTAAACAAACTATGCACCTCATATTTTTAAATATTTATTTACTCAACTGTTCCTCCACAGATCATTAAGCTTCTTAGAAAGCAGTGTTCTCATATCACACATATGATAGTGCAGTGGCTAGAGCCCAACTGGTTTTTAATGAATGTTGTAGAATGAATGAACCAAAAATGAAGCCATCAACATAAATGAAGAGGCAGAGGAGAACATTCTAAATTTGGCACACCTTCAGGTTTGAGTTAGAGATGAGGGTTTGAGGAGAGATCACCAAAATTCAATAATAGTAGTGGTTACTGTAATGTGTGGTTTGCGATGGTCTTTTCTCTTCAGCAGTAACCATACGAAAACATCCTCATCAAGTTTTGAACAGCTGTGTGGTACATGATGTTGTAATAGATGTAATAAAGAAAAATTCTGCTCTGATGTTCTTAAAACTGTGTAGCAATTATGACAAACCTTGCTTTAGCCTTAGATTGAATTTCTAGAGGGAACATTAAACAGTAGGATATTCTCTCAATGCTTATCTGGTAAAGGGAATGGAAGATGAGATGGGTATTGCAGACTAATGCCATTATGCCCAAGCCGTGAAACAACGGTAATGACATTATGATTATCATGCAGATGCTGCTGCCCAGGCATCCCACTAACTGAATTTGTTTGCTCTAAACAGAAAAAGTGAAACAAAAAGGAAACTTTCCTATTGAGTTTACTTGACTTTGGAGATCACAGCATCAAAGCGAAACAAAAAACCTTAATATAATCTACCATTCAGAAGTTGAACGGATTTCTCAAAAATGTAAAAATCTGATTTTTTTTTTTTTAGCTCCACTTAGACTGCTGAGGGGGTTAATATTTTGGGAAATGGGAAAGGCATGCAGGAGACTCTCTGCAGACACAGACTGCTTGATGTTTATGACCAGTAGAGCTAAAGGATCTCAACAAGAATGACATCGTCCGTTCCGTACGTTGGAGGCAGGGGGAGTATATCTCCCTGCTGGCACTGTCAGGTGGCCCAGGTGGAGTTTGCAGCAGGCTTGTCACATGTCAGGAACTCTGAGCTTTAGGATCAGCAGAAATTTTGAGGAGATGTGTCATGGCAGCAAATCTGAAGTTTCTCCCACTTTAAAACTAAAAGCAATTCATGGAACTCCTCAAGCTCTACAGCAGCAGGTTTTCCTGCCTAAAGTGTACGGATCTTGCAGAACTCCAGTCAACTATCCTTAGAAGCTGCAAATATTAATCAAAAAACCAATTTTCCTTATCTCCTCTTTCTTTCTTTCTTTCTTTCTCTCAAATAGAATAAAATAATGAGTAGTTCTATTTTGTGTAGTTGGAATTCTATGTAATGCCTGCACCATTTTCAACATACGATGAATGCAGATTAATGAGAATAATGATGAAAGGATGAAAGATGATATTTATAGGGCTTAGAAAAGCTATTATTTTAATTCTGTTGTGAAGCTCATTCACTTTCTCCACAAATGAGATGACTTATTAGATAACTGATTTGAATTCAGGCTTACAATTTGCAGTTTGATGGTATGCTAGCTACTTTTCCTGAAAATAGGGCAGCAGTTTTAGGGGGGAAAAGGAAGACATTTTATTTTTTTAAAGAAATGCTTTATTTTAAAGCAACTCTTTTCCCAATATGTCATTAAAGATGCTGAAAAGGTTCTAGATTTCTGTAAAGCCAAAATTTTATGGGACACATAAGAGGCAATAGTTTGGCTAGCTATACAATCAGCCCCAGAAACATCAGTGTCTATTGATACATTATACATGCACAAGTGGAATGCTGCCGGCATGCCGATGTATATGCTGAGTTCTCCTAGTGCATCTGTATCATTTTTCCCAGTGGAAAATAACAGGATGTCGCCTTGCAATTTTTACTACTGTATAATAAAATATAGCCATAATTAATAGCATCTAAGCACATAAAAGAGATTTGGACTGAATCCATTTAGCCTTCATCACTTGGTATAGCTCAGGCTTTTAAGTAGTTGTGTATACTAAATTGGCTTAATTTGATCAAGTTGCATTGGACTTGGACTGCAGTAGAGTAGAGACAGATTTTTATTTTTATTTGCTATTTAATGTTTAGGTCATATTTTAGTGTATTTACCTTTGGACTCCATTGTGCTGTTAACACAGTTTGTCCAGATGATAGTCTAAATTGTGCTTTGATTAAGTTAGCTGATCTCGGAAGCTATTATTGCTATAGTTTAGTTATTGTTACTATTGTTATTATTATTCCTAATGCTGTTAATTAGTTTCAAACCAAGAGTGTTGCACATTGTCAAGAATTTTCCCAATTGTCTGAGTTTCCTGGGAGCAGGAGTAATGTTTAATTAAGTTTTGTAGCTCCTTTATCTAGCCCACCTCAGTTTTACTATGGCTTTTAAGAAAAAAAATTGGATTGATTATTGATGTTCTTACTTGAAATCTAAATATATAGAAAAATTTGCTTTGAAAATGTATTTTACAATTTCATTCACTTTAATGGAATGAAGGTTAAAGTTCCAAGTTAAAATAAATAATTGAAAAGTTTTAGCCTATTAGTAGTAAGAAAAAATGTTTTTTGGGGGTAAAAAAATGATTTCAGCCAAGATGTTCAAACTTCTGCTCTGCTGCTCTCCTAGAAATACTTCATTCCTTTTTGATCTTCAATTTTTACTATAATAACATAGCATGCTATTCTTACAGTTATAAGGTACATATTTATCAGTTAAGAAAAAGTAAGTTTATGGCTGTGTTTTCTAAAAACATGATCTCTTGATTTTAAATACTTTCTCAAAAGAATAAGGACAGGTTAAACTTTATTACCAGTTATAGTTCTAGGTAAAGTTATATTTACATATTTTATCCCTATGAATTTCAGAATTTAACTTTATTGTTAATGGAAACATAGAAAAACAATAGAAGCAATATTTTCCTATTTTAACTATAGGTATCTCCTTTATAGGTCCTGAATGTATACTGTAAAATAAATTGGTTATATTCAACTAGAGGCTTGGTGTATGAATTCGTGCATGGGTGGGGTCCAGCCGCCTGCCCTGATGGGGGCCTACTGGGGCTGGGCCAGCGCGTGGGGGAAGGGATGCAGGACATTGGCCGGCCGGCCATGCCCCCAATTGACCTGGGGGGCTATTCGGGGGCCGGGCCCGGTGAGGGGAGCTGCTGTGGGAGGTTGGGAGAGGCCAATCAGGGCCTTGATTGGGCTGGTTGGCTGCTGAAGTGCACATATAACAACTGGTCATTCAGTCATTCCAGTCGTTCCATTGTTCTGGTCTCTTGGTTTTTATATATATAGATAACAATGTGAATTAATTCCATACCAAGTAAATTTTAAAAAAATCAATATTTAATATAGGTAACTAATTAATTAAAGTAACTAACTAAAAGTAATTTCTAGGGGATGTTGTTTCAAAGGAGTGATAAGCATTCCCCCTCATGGTTATGTGTTATGAAAATAACTTAAAATGACATATACATGATATATAGAAATAAAATAGATGGACTAAGAATAATGTCCACAAAAAGGATGGCAACATACACACACATATACATATTCTCTAAACTTCATCAAGGGTGTTAATTTTTAATTGTCTGTAATACCAGTATAATTTGAGCTTATTGCTTTATAATTAGTTGGAATTATACCTGATCAAAACTTCAGTTATAAGGAATCTTATTTGGGTGGGGGTTTCCTAGGGTAGATAAACTTTTCTAGAAACTTGAGGCAAGCATCCAAACCGTTAAAAGTGGCAACATTGCAGGTGTTTGGCAGTTGATTAAACTGTTCCCAGAGTTCTGTCCAGGTCGGCTCACTTTTCCTCAGAGCTGTAGGTACTAGGGGTGGTTGGTATGCCAGTTTGCTTTCTCTGCTTCTTCTGAACTCTCAGGGTTCGAACTCTATAGGAAACCGGGTCTTGATTGAAGGCCTCTCCCTGAGTCAAGTTCATTGGGTTTTAGTACAGGATGATTTTAAAAACAAACATATTTCCCGATATAGGACTATGTTAGATTGATTTGAATTCCAGATGTTGGAATCTCAGATAAAGGACTTATTACTGTGGAATATAAAGCACACCATTCTAAAGCTCTTGGTACTGAAGATTTCCTGCTTGAAGCCTTATACAAATGAGAAATAAAGCTTCATGCAATGAACTACAGGCAATGTAAGAATGAACAGGAAAAAGAGGAGAAAGCAGACTAATAGTGCCCTGGTCATCTGATATTTGATGCATAAACTAATCCCTTTTAGTTGTCCAGCCAGATTTCTTTTTCGCTGTGCAGAAGCATTTATTTTCTTCTTTCTGCCTTTTGATCCCACTGCCCCCTGCACAGTTGGAACATCCCCAAAAGACTTTGGCAGAGGTCACGTCTCAGAAGCTTTTTAAACTTTAGTTAGAATACATTTATTGATTTTCTTTTAATGACCAAAGGAATGAGGATTTTGGGATAAAGCTCATCTGAGAGCCAGTGTCTGCCTTGGCAATCTGATCTCTTTTCTACCTTTGAGAACACTTCATTAGATACACTGTTCTCCTCATCAGTAAAACTCAGGATTCTGGCATATTGGATTTTCCTTAGGATTGACAATTTGGCCTCTTAGACATAGAAGATAAAGATCATTTTTTTAGGACAGAGAGTCAGAAACTACCGAACTATATAAAAATTCAGTAACTCCTTTTTAAAAAATTCAATCCTGGGCCTGTAGAAAATATTTGGTAGTATGTGTTGGCACAATAACTTAATTTTAGACTTGATCTTAGCCAAAAGGCCAAGAAGCGATAATTTTAGGCTATTTTCTTTATATTTAACTAGTAGCCCTGTGCATGGGTGTGCGAGTAGCTTGCTGCCGCTTGCCTCAGCTGGCCACCCACCCACCGCAGCTGGTAGCTCTCTGCTGCTCCTTGTAGCTCACTGCCCCGCCCTCCTGGAGCTCTCTGCCTGCTGGCCCACCCTCCTGGAGCTCTCTGCCTGCTGGCCCACCCTCCTGTAGCTCTCCCGCCCCCTCATAGCTGCTGCCCTGCCCCTTCCTGTAGCTCTCTACCCCCTGCTTGTAGCTCTCTGCCCCACCCTCCTGTTGATCTGTGATCCAGTCCTTATGTGGTCAGTCGTTACACCTCAGGGCATAATGGATAATTAGCATATTCCTCTCTTATTATATAGGATAGTTTGAGTTTACATTGTTTTATTTGTCTAAATTAGCCATGACTGGAAAATACATTTTTGTGAATCAAAAACCCTGCTAATTAAGGGTAGGGTAATGTTTAAAGAAAAAGACCTTTTCATACTTTGACATTTCTGCTTCAATGCATTTTTAAAGTTTCTTGCTTAAATTTTAACATTGAATAAAACATGACAAGATTTCCTACATTTATAATTCTCAGGTAATTATCATATGAATCAGAAAGTGTGCTATCTAAGTCATTCTGGTTGATACTGTCTTGGCTCCCAGGTTCCACATTATGCTCTGGAGTCAAAGGGCAGGAGATATGGAGCAATGTTTAATAACACACGGTGTCAAACTGCAGCAGGAAGGCAGGGCAGGGTTGGTGGGGTAAGAGATCAACTGAAGGACTTGTATGCATGCATTAAGCATAACCAATGGACACAAGACACTGGGGGGGGGGGCGGTGAGGGCATGTGCTGGGGAGTAGGGGAGGCCACGGGGAGGTCAATGGGGAAAAAAGGAGACATATGTACTACTATTTGTAATACTTTAAACAATTAAATAAAATATAAATAAAATAAAATATAACCATTATAAAAAATAAAGATAAAAAAATAAAAATAATATGCAGTGAATGGTGGTTATTATGCATTAGATTTCAAAATTATTTAGAAATCATTTAAATAGCAAATATCTCCAATACATTCAAAGTGAATTTGTTCTTATACAACCTTTCAAAAACATATCTATTATAAAGAACAAGGAAGGTGTATTTTTTCTTTTTGTTTGTCCACCTTAAAAAAATAAAAACATGTATGTGCTTTACAATGCATATTCAAAGAGGCAATAACAACCAGTTTTGCATTTGAAAATTCTTTGTAATTTATGAATTGTACTTTTTATTTTAACAGGAATTTTGAGACCACTCTTTTTCCTTCTTAACTTGTCTGTATTTTGAAAAATATTTATTAAAAACTCACTATGTTGCTACTGAAATTGAAACATATGAACATTGATCTATATAATCCTCTTCTTAATTTAACATCTCAAATACTAAAATATTATACTTTCATTACTTTTACAGCAAATGTTCAAATTATTTTGGACTATTCTGTCAAAGAACATATGAATGTACTTTTTAAACAATTGTTATTTTATGATAGAAGAAATAGGGTAGATTTCAGTGTATCCTACCAGAACATGATTATTTAAAAGTATAGAGAGTAAGTATATTTTATTATAAATGAAAGAAACTCAATATTTTCTATTATTATATTTGGAAACCATGACTAGGAAGCAAATATATTATGTATAATTATAGTGATGACATAGCCATTTGTGAGGAGGGAAAACTATTAAATTGAATGATTGCTTTTTACTTTGACAACTTGAAAGCTATTTCTCAAGCAGAGGCAAACATGACTTCCACCAGAAGTAGGTTTACAGTTGTGAGTATGTGAAACACAGAGTTTATACTTGTATTATTATTTATTAATTATTATATTATTTTCCACACAAACAACCATAAACCAACTTTTGTACCACCCTGTACATGGCTGAGTCCATGAGTCTCTTAGGGGTAGAGCATCGGCTGTTTAAATCCTCTGGCCCCAGCCACTGATCCACCTTGCCCACATATAATCTCCTCTACGCAGCAAGTCCTTTTCTAGGTGTTGGTTCTAGCCTTCAATAGTCACATCTCTTGTACATTTTACCACCTTTTCTCCCATCAAAGGTGGCACCATCTCATTTTCCTGTGTACGGCAGAATGCTACAACTCCTGCCGATGGCACATGGTTCACAGCAGGTCACATTTTCTCCCTTCTTATGTCATAGGGCAGTAGCTGCATACATCTTTACATAGGAACAAGCTACTGCATCTGGCAATCAGTCCTAGCCCAGGCTCAAAGAAATAAGTGCTTGTGGGTATGAGAGGTTTAGGTGGTTTTGGATACTTGGAAGATAATAATGGCCTTGCACTTTATTATCTTCGTTAAGATGGAAGAGTATAGCAGAAGCAGACCCCTGGAAAAATTAACCACTCCAGTACAATGTCTTAGCCGAACAATGTCTCTGCTGGGATCAGAGTTCTGGTGTTATATATGCCACGGGCTTCTGATCAATCCAGGCATTACTACTTCTCTGTGGGCAGTGCAAAAACATCTCTGTGTAATGGAATTGTAAACGAAATGAAATAAGCAAAAGGCCTAGTCCTTGGTTATAATTTTAATAAATAGATGCTTTTCTCTATGCGGGCAGAATTTTATATATACTGCTCCAATCCTTGATATTACACAATGGCTGGGTATATAGTGGACATTAATTAAGGGCTCTTCCCTTCACCTTCCCTGTCCCGTCCCGTCCCATCCCATCCCATCCCATCCCATCCCATCCCATCCCATCCCATCCCATCCCATCCCATCCCATCCTCTCTATGTTGGACAGCAAACTGATTGTCAGCAAAATAGATTTCTTCTCTTATCTTAATTATAAAATTTTAATGTTCATTTATGCCAAATGTAAAAAGTTCAGCCTTTTGTAAGTAAAAAGTTAGGTAATACATTGATTAAGATTTGAGGGTTATTATCTGCAGTTCTTTCCCCCTAATAATAAACTATTGCCTGGCTGGTGTTGCTCAGTGGTTGAGTGTCAACCCATGGACCAGGAGGTCTTGGTTTGATTCCTAGTTAGGGCTTTATCCCCAGTAGGAGGTGTGCGGGAGGCAGCTTGTTGATGATTCTCTCTCATCATTGATGTTTCTCTCTCCCTCCCTCTCTCTCTAAAATCAATTTAAAAATGAATGTAATTCTTTTTGTTTAGACAACTAACTTTGTATAATTTAAATTATTTTAAATTTATCAAGATTTGTTATTATGTCTTAATAAAAAATGATTTGTTGTATGACCTAAAAGAATTTCCAGGACGAAATTCCACAGGATCTCTACTGTTATAACTGGAAGTAGAGTATTTTTTCTGGAATAAACTCTTCTTAATCTCTTGTGTGATGGTCATTTTTCCATAGTCCTGAAACTGTTAGTTTTGGAAATTTTATCGAGCTTTGTCATTGATTTAAAAATTTTGCCCCAAGGCACTCTCCTTTTTACAATGGCTTACTTTTGGGGGCCCATAAAACACCACACAAGGAAAATGTGGCACATTTAGCACTGAAGGTTGCACTCCCGATTTAAAATGCACCAGGAGTTTAGATGTGATTGTGTTGAGGCAAATTTCATGGGAGAAGGAGACCTTAGTGTTTTATTATTATGGTATTCAATGTGTAAGTAGAGACAAGTGAAGAGAGCATTCTTGGTATAGCCATTGCATTAACAAGCCACTGTGTCCATTATAATCGGTTTGAGGGGACTTTCAGCACCAGAAGCTGGCTGATGTAGAAATTCTTTTTGGTGCGGTTGTATCCAAAAAATGTTCGCAGCAGAAGAGAACATTCTTCCTAGAGAGGGTCTTGAAAACAAGGCTCTGGATAACAGTAGGGTGCTTTTGTGGATTGCTGAGCAGAAGACCTACACGAGGAAAACAAGGTCTCAGATTACCCTGTACATTTACCAGAATAGATTTGAGAGAGGACAGAATGATGCAATAAGAATACCATTGCAATATGCCAGGTATAGGGCCTATGGTGAAAACATGTAGTGGCAGGATTCCAAATGAAGAGGAAAATACCTTGGAATCGTATCTTGCACTATCAGTTGTTAATCACGGTAATCTTCATAAATTGCCACGTTGTAATCTATAAAAACAAAATATTTCTTTTCTGCCTATGTCACATGACTATAAGGGTTATGGTATTAAAAATGTGATGAAAAACAGATCTGAACACTCCATAGAGATAATATGAGAGTGCAATAAGGAACAAAAGTAGATATTTGAAGATAACCCATAGACTAAGTAGATAGACTAAGAAAAATAATTGGAAAAATAATTTGAATGGAATGAGTAAAAAAAAATGTTTATTTTATTCTAAAAAAATCTCAGTCTTTACAGATCTTTTAAAAAAGTCACTATAATTTTATACTAAAAACCATCTATTTAACTGACATCAGAATTATCTCTTAAAAATATATTTGTACATGTCACTTCCTAATTTCTTATGAACATTTATTGGGTAGTTCAGTAGAATAAGTCACCTAATTTTGTAATTACTGTCATACAAAGACAGTAAAATATATTTTTGTCTCAATTCCAGACTAATTTTTACTGGATTTTTTTGCAGTCTCATTTATATACCAGACTGGGAAGGTGCGTTTTAACAGTATTAAGTGTTATGAAATTCTGATGATTACTTTTTGAAAAAAAATTCAGGAAGTTTATTTTTTGCTTTACTTATGAATACTCTCTTCTTGAACGTAGACAGCAATAATCAGTATGGCGCTCTTTTAGAGCTGGAGAGTATAGACTGAGTTCGGGTCACTTGTGTTCACACTCTGGCTTTACCCTCAGGGTCTCAGAGTATTTATTTGTAAAATAAAGATCATCTTCGTATCGACCTCAATTTTTTTTTTTTGTAAAGGTTAAGTGAGGATATAAAAAGAGTGTTTCAATCCTTAAAACAAAATACAAACATTTTATGGTTAAGTGAGAATATAAAGTGTTCAAAAATAAAAGTGTTTAAAATTTAGAAACATTTTAAAATGAAAAACGTGTCTCTCTGTTTCTGTTACTGTCTGTCTTTCTCTTTCTCCCGTATTCTGTTCTTGCACACTATCTAGAAAGTAAGTATAAACGCTTGGAGTGTTGCTTTTGTCTGTTCATTTCACTGCCGGGTCCACAGCACCTCGGACTGTGCCTGGTCAATCAGCACATCTTTGATGGATGGATGAATGAAGGAATGAATGAATAATGAATGAAGTTGCTCTACTTTGTAAATTTGCTATCTCAGTATTAGAAAACTTAGCTTGAACATTCATTTTTACTGGTGTTTACATTTTAATCAGTGAATCAAATCTTATTTTATTTTCCATTTTTGATGTGTTTGCTTTTAAGGTTTTATGTAAAGCTTGGGTCAATTTAAGTTTAATTTTTAATCAAAACAGTCTAGTACTCATAACCAAAGTGTTTTCATGTAATTCAAAAGACCTAGAGTGAACCACAACACTAATTGCTAGGGAATTGCTTTTTATGTCATTTGAACAGTGATGAAAATATATTTGTATGGATTGACTTTTATCAGAAACACACCAAATGTTTATATCCTCAGTCAGCACTTTGTGACCACTTTGCTCAAAAAATAATAACAGTAGCTCCTTTCTACAATCCCTTTTAGGTCAATTTTATTAATTAGAAATTTACCTTATTAGTTCATATTGATAGACAGTATCATTTGATATAATACCTTCTTCTGACTGTTAGGTTTTCTATTTCTCTTACTATTTGTCTCCTCCCTTTTTCCTTTCCCATGTTTTAACTCAGACTTGGCCTGCTAACTCTTAGGAGGCTAAGGGACCCTGGGTGAGCTTGTTTTTTCACCTTTAAGTTGTCTGCTAACTCTTAAGTGCCTTAAGTGGATGCAGTTCAGAGAGTGAATCTCTTAGATGTTGACTAGTCAAACTGTAAATTGAAGATACTCTGTTTTTCTATTCTAAAAGGAAAGCAAAAGGTCCTATAAAGATAACTATACAAATTCAAAGGCACATATAATGGGCATTTTTGTTCTTGATTTCAATTTATGGGAGGCCAATATAAACAGTTTTCAATAATATTTTTAACCAAAAAATGTAAATGTTTTGTTTATCCAGTCAGCATTTTAAGGCCCCTTTAAAAAAATTATTTTTATTGTTGAAAGTATTACAGATGTCCTTTTTAATCCCCCCCCTATTGACCCCTTCCATCCCTCCCTTACCCTTCTCCCCCTAGGCCTTCACCACACTCTTTTCTGTGTCCATGAGCTGTGCATTCATGCATACAAGTTCTTTGGTTGATCTATCCTACCACCCACCTCATTGAGATTCGACAGTCTGGTCCATGCTTCTATGTCTCTGGATCTATTTTGATCATTGCTTTATTTGTTCATTAGATTCCATATATATATAAGTGAGATCATGTGATACTTGTCTTTCTCTAACTGGCTTATTTCACTTAGTTCTTAGTTCTGTAAGGAGTGGTAGTTCAAATTGAAAAAGTAATCATATTCCCTGTTCTCAAACAACTCATGTTACGGTAGAGGGTTCAGCATGAGCATCAGGGAAGATCTGATTGGTTATGTCTGTGGTAGGTCTGGTGATAAACGAAAAACTCTGTAAATACTAATGTTTGGATTTCAGAATGTGTTTCCTAAAAGGAAGTAAAAAGATCTAAAGTGTGAGGATATCTGTAGGAGAGTTTGCACTGTCATTACCCATGATTATCAGTTATGAGGAGTTATGCTTGGTCTTAAAAAACCAGAGAAAATTACCTTAGGTAAATAGCCAGTATTTATTGAATATGCTCTGTTTGTTGAAAGAATGGTTATGCAGGGAAATGCAAGAAGTTGACTAAAGAATTGCTTTCAATTGCCTGTTTAGTAGCAAGCCTGACTTTAAATATGGACTTAGATTGCTCATGTGGTAAAAAAAAAAAAAATTCTCACAAATTGGCCATGTATGGGTAGACACTAACTAGAAAAAATTCAGTGAGTTCCACTGCTTTAATATTTTCAAATCCTCAAAATATAATACGTTTAGTGAATATGTTCCTCTATTTGTGTGTGTGTGTGCAATTGTAATCAGTAGTGATTCTGCAAAGAGAACTTAATTTTTATTTTATGCTAATCACTGTCTGACAATATCAAATTCCTCATCCATAGATATTGAACTGTTATTGTTTGGCATGTATAGAGTTAATTAACTTCCTGCTAATAGCATAATACTCCTAATAGCATAAACACTAAGTACCATAATTAACTAATGCACCTGATGTTTGTACGAAGCACTATGACTCACCAGAAAGTTTAAAAATTGATGACTAGTTGATAGAAACATTAGAAAACATTGAAATTCCAAAGAAACACTCTGAATGACATCATGCTTTTTGTGTGTGAAATGTCTGATGTGTTGATTATTAGTTCAGTAAGAAAACAATAATAAAAGAAATACAAAAACATTGTGGAAATTTAAAGAAAACGAAGACAATCCCTCTTGTAAATCTCCCATTTAAGTAAACTTACGTTTTTTACTTATTTCTTTCTAATCTGATTAAAATCTGAATTTGTTTAGATTATTATAATTACAGCCTCAGTGTATGTACACATTAGTACATAGAAAATAGATATATGTGTGTATGTTTGTGTATATACCTGGTATATGGTTAGATAGCAAAATGTACTACGGAGTTGCCTAGTGTTTTGTGTTTTGTGCTTTTTTTTTGGTGTGTGTGTTTTCCTTTGTTTGTTTTCCACAGCAGTTCTCTCTAAGGTAAAAGTAATTAGATACATCCTAGGGTGTTAGCTTGAAGAGCCTGTTGCAAGATACCAGAATATTTATTGGAAATCTTAGAATATGTTTGAAAAAAATCATGTGTTCTTTTAATTAGGAGAATATTTAAATTTCTTATGTACCAAATTCTGAGTGAACAATATAGTGAAGTAGATCATGGGGGAAAAGGTGTCTTATGTAAATTGAATTTTGTTTTTATACCATGGTTTTTCTGCTATACCTTACGCATTATGGGGGAAAACTACACTGGCAAACAATGAGAAATATAAAAACCTACTCAAATAGTACTACAACGATAGCCATAAAATAAAGTACTTTTTCATCATTAATTTAATGTATTTTTGTTTGTTTTTACAGAAGTATTCAAATGTTCAGTAAATTGGAGGAAAAGAACATGGATGTTTAATAACTGAAAACCACATTAAGGTAATTAGTAGATAATTATTGCCAATCCATTTCTTAGTAACTTACAAGTGTATTTAACATATTTATATTCAAGTTAGTGTATTCTTTTATGAGTGTCACATTGAAAATTTATATTGTATAATGAGTTACTAGAGTTAAATTTTACATGTTCTGGAAAATCAATTGATATTTCTTGTGGACAAATACGTAAATAATACAGTTCAAAGTATTTGCTGTGGTGAGGAATTATATTCCAGCTATATTAAATATACATGAGCTACTAAAAATAAGGACACTTATGTAATACATTGATCAATAAAGAAAAAAAAGAAAAATAGTAATTTTATTGGCTCTCTACCTCTTTGGAAAGGCAAATAGCTATATTACCTTAAATGTCTGATAATTATTCAGAATTTTGTTTTTAATTGCTGCATGTATACCAATACAATAAAAGTTATTTTTGTTTAATTTATCCAGGTATTCTCAATTACATATCCATGACAATAACTTTGAATATTAGGAAATTGAATATTAACAAGTAAATTATTTTCAAAAGTAATGTTTTTATTTATCCCAAATATATTTATAGAGTTCGATATAGAAAGATTTTGAAGAACATAACCTTAGGCCGGCATACATATGTGCATGTTCTTCAGAAAATCATTTTGAAACCAAAAAATGTGGGTGTTTTGAGTCTGGTTCTTGTCATGAATGAAGTTGTGGACAAAAACGATTAATGGAACCAAAGTTTATTGGGAGAAGCTGGTCCTGGAAAAGGTGCACTGGGGCTCCAGGAGCAGGACAGTGTCCAGAGCCTCCTTTCCATGTTACAATGGCGAGTAGTTTAGCATCCAAGCTAATTAAAGTCTGTTAGTCCATGTGTGAAGGCCCACATGGCCATAAGCCACGTGGGTGCAAGGGATGTCCTCTCCTGCCATAGGAATGAACCTATTGCATGCTGGGGGCAAGAGGAAATACGCACCTTTTAATTTAGGGAGTAGAAACAGCCTTGCTAGCTCCTGATTGGTCTTTTCAAAGAATTTTGCCTTGGCAACATACTTGGGATTGGTTTCTACACTGTACTGCTTTGTGATTGGTCATCTCCATCTTCCTGTCTAACCAATATCCATACATTTTAAAGTTCATGCCTCTAGCCCTCCCTGCCCAGTTGGGATGCCTTAGAAACTCCACCTAGTTTTATTTTCTACCCCTCCCCCATCCCTGTCCCTGTCCACATAGCTTACCTCTACTTCCTCAATTTGAAGATAAAGTAGGCCTTTATAATAATCATTCAACAGTGAAGTTGAAATTTTCTGTCTTTTTGAAGTTACTGAAATTAATTTCTGGAGAGCGATTTTGTATTGTCTACAATATAAGTTATTGTAAACTAGAGGCCCGATGCATGAAATTCATGCAAGGGGCTTGGCCCCTGCAGCTCTGGCTGATCCTCGCAGCCCCTTGCAGCCCTGGCTTCATCCGGAAGGTCATCTGGAAGGTTGTTCAGCTGTTCGTTCTAATTCGCATATTAGCTCCTTATTATATAGGATACTAGAGGCCCGGTGTACAACATTCGTGCACTGCGGGGGGTGGGAGGGTTCCCTCAGCCCAGCCTGCACCCTCTCACAGTCCAGGACCCCTTGGGGAATGGCCTAAGCTGGCCGTTGGACATCCCCCGAGAGGTCCTTAGTGCTGCCGCAGAGTCGGGAGAGGCTCCCACCGCTGCTGCTACGCTTGCTATCTGTGAGCCCACCAGCTATGAGCCCAGCTTCTGTCTGCGTGGCACTCCCCATGTGGGAGCCCTGCTCAGCCAGAAGCCACGCTCGCTATTCCTTAGTGCTGCCTCGAAGGCGGGAGAGGCTCCCTCCACTGCCGCTGCGCTCTCCAGCCATGAGCCTGGCTTCTGGCTGAGCAGTGCTCCCCCTGTGGGAGAGCACTGACCACCAGGGGGCAGCTCCTGGTGGTCAGTGCGCATCATAGCGACTGGTCAATCCGCCGTTCGGTCGATTTGAATATTAGGGTTTTATTATATAGGACTAGAGGCCTAGTGCACGAAATCATGCACGGGTGGGGTGCAGCCAGCCTACCCCAAATGGGACTGATCAGGCCAGGCCAGTGGGGCGGAGGGGACACGGGAGATTGGCCGGCCAGCCCTGCCCCTTATCATGAGTGTGGGAGCCGATCAGGGGTGGGACTCGCCATGGGGAGGGGCCGCTGGTGGTTGGCTGGCCGGCCCTGTCCCTGTTATGGCCGGGGCCAGCTGTGGGGAGAGGCCGCCCCCCAACCAGGCCAGTTGGCTGGCTTCAGCATGCATTATAGTGACTGGTTGTTACAGTTGTTCCATTTATTCCAACTTTCTGGTTGCTTGGCTTTTATATATATAGATAGCCTTAAATTCGAAGTATTAACTTTATTATTCTTCATATTAAAATAACTCATGTTCATTTTGAATTACTGATATATGTTTTATAAATTATTATCAATACTAGAGGCTCGGTGCATGAATTCATGCACTCGGGAGCGGGGGGTCCCCTCCGGGACCCCTCTCTCCTTACTGCCTACCTGCAGCAGAGGCTAGAGAGACTCTTGCCACAGCCTCTGAGCTTGCAGGCCATGAGCCTGGCTTCTGACTGAGCGGCGCCCCCCTCCCCCCCGTGGGAGTGCACTGACCACCAGGGTGCAACTCCTGCATTGAGCGTCTGCCCCCTGGTGGTCAGTGTGCCAGTGTGCGTCATACACACCGGTTGTTCAGCCGTTTGGTCAATTTGTATATTAGGGTTTTATTATATAGGATGTTTTCAAAGGTTTTCTATTTTTCTTTTTAGGGTAAGGTAATGAGTAGCTTAGACTATTAAAATACTGTACTTGTTTTTGTAGGCACTAATTTTTCCAATTGTTATTCCTTCTTGTAATATTTTTATCTTAGTTTCATTGTCACTGCTTTCTTTCCACATTTATTCACAATGCAGATGATTAGTATTATTCCTATATTCCAGAGTAGATATGATTGAATTGATTTTATTTATATTTACTATCTTATTTATACATTAAATACATTTTCAGACATTCTGTTACTCACTTGCATATGAAATGGATTTTGGTACTTAGTGAAAGAAATAAATTAAACAAAAATAGGTTGCTTTAATCATTTTTAAAAAAAAAACTAAAGCCAAGCAAGACTTATATCTGATCTGGATGTTCTGGAGAAAATAAATGCTGGTGGGAAATTGAAACTCTATGGAAATTATTTTATATACTTAAAAAAAGTCAATGACAAACTGTAAGGAGACAAAAAGGTGGGGGTGTAGGTTACTTTAGGTGAAGGCTCTTAAAATTTCATGGAAGCTGTGAAATTCACTGAGGCGTTGTTAAGGCAGGGAAGGTGGGGTCATGCATTCCGGGCCAATAGAATAGCTTGTGTAAAGGGACATGAAGGAGCTAGGGATGGCAAATGAAGAATTGATATGTCTAGTGTGGCTAAAAGATCAGGCACATGTGG
The DNA here is from genome assembly GCF_951640355.1 of Cnephaeus nilssonii. Taxonomy (NCBI): domain Eukaryota; kingdom Metazoa; phylum Chordata; class Mammalia; order Chiroptera; family Vespertilionidae; genus Cnephaeus; species Cnephaeus nilssonii. The sequence continues at coordinate 80,692,153 of NC_137072.1, read as the reverse complement.
CTGGACAATGTTAAAAGATGAGTCTGGAAAAATAGGTTTGGAACAGTCCATGGAATATCAGATTTGCCATAATAAAGCTTAATTTTCCATCCTAATTCCTAGAATGGATTATTAACTTAATGGTACCCATAGAGTTTTGAGTAGAACATTTTAGAACCTCTCCTGGAGGAAAATAAAAAAAGAATTAAGATCTTATAACATTTACTATAATGACTGTTATAGTCCCCTAAATATGAAGTTTCTGTAGGAATCATAGGAATTTTTACAGTGTTGAATGATTTGCTTACTTGTTTTTTAACTGAAATATTCATATATCATAAATTCACCTTTTTATTGTATATAATTCAGTGGGTCTTTGTATATTCACAATGTTGTATGAGTATCACCACTGTCTAATCCAAACCATTTCTTTTTTTAAAAATATATTTTATTGATTTTTTACAGAAAGGAAAGGAGAGGGATAGAGAGTTAGAAACATCGATGAGAGAGAAACATCAATCAGCTGCCTCCTGCACACCTCCTACTGGGGATGTGCCCGCAACCAAGGTACATGCCCTTGACCGGAATCGAACCTGGGACCTTTAAGTCCGCAGGCCGACGCTCTATCCACTGAGCCAAACCGGTTAGGGTGAAACCATTTCTTTCATTCCTAAAATAAACCTTGTACTCATGAAAAGTTACTTCCCTCACCATGCCCTCCTCTGGCAAACTGATATACTTTCTACCTCAGTGGCTTTACCACATAAATGGAATTATACAATACATAGCCCTTTGTATGTTCTTTCACTGAACATAATGTTTTTAGGTTTCATCCTTGTTGTATGAATTAGTACTTAATTTCTTTTTGTGTCTGAATAACATTCCATTATAGGATATGTATATATCACATTTTTATCCATTTATTAGTTGATGGACTTTGGATTTTTTACACGTTTTGGCTATTGGTAATGATGCTGCTATAAGTATTTGTACACAAGTTTTTGTGTAGTTATATGTATTCATTTCTTTTAGATCTATACCTGGGGTAAAATTGTTGGGTGATATGGTAATTATATTTTACCTTTTGAGGAATGTCCAGACTATTTTACAAAGTGGCTGCACCATTTTACATTTCCACCAGAAATATGTGAGCGTTCCAGTTTCGCCATATCCTTGCCAAAAGTTATTACTGTCTGTCATTTGGATTATAGCCATCCAAATGGATGTCAAGTAGAATCTCATTGGATTTTGATGGCAACGTTTATTTTTAAGAGAGTATTTTAGTGTACTGATGTTACATGTGTTTTGATAAGTGCATTAACGGAATTATTATCAATTTTAAATAGACTAGTCCTCATATTTAGACAGTTGATTTTATGAAGTGTTAAATAAAAATTACAAAATGTAGATTGTTTGATTACTGCCCAAGTCTACAATTAAAAAAAAATAACAAAATTGACATTTTTCCTACTCCTATTATAGGATACTAGAGGCCCAATGCACGAAATTCGTGCAAGGGCCTTGCCTCCCCCCCCCCCCCCCCCCCGCAGCTGCTGCGGCCGCTTCTGCCTCGGCCCCCACCCGCCACCGCCTTGGCTGGGGTCTGCCTCAGCCCCGCCTGTTGCGGCTTTGTCCGGAAGGAAGGACTCCAGTCTAATTAGCATATTATGCTTTTATTATTATAGATTTTTCAGATTTATTATCCTATATAATAAAAGCCTAATATGCAAATTGTCCCCTCGGGCGGTCATTCGACTGGAGACTGCGAGTTCGACTGCTCACTATGACGTGAACTGACCACCAGAGGGCGGTGTAGAGCATGGTGGGTGTTGGCGTTGCACTGCGACCTCTCTCTGGCTACCTGGGGATGGGGGTGACGGGGTCTGAGATGCACTGAGAATGTGGGGTGTCAGCTGAGCTCACTCTCACTCCCCCTGCCTCCCTCCCCCAGGATGCCAGGGCTCGCATGCCGATGAAGCCCCTGCGCTCAGGTGCCAGACGCCTGAGAGGAGCCTGCTTTGCACCCTCTTCCGGGTGAGCCGGGCTGCAGCTGCTGGGACCGCAGGGGCCAGTTGGGCTCCCCGTGGGTTCGCGCAGGAGGCGGTCTGTGAGGCCGGCTGGGAGAGAGTGTGCTGCCCGCCTGACTTCTGTGCAGTGCCACTGGATGGCCCAGAGACCCACACTGTGCCCCGGTCGTGGATCTGGCCGCACTCACCATGTCTCCGCATGGGGACTCGGGCGCCATGACTCAGGCGGAGGGGGGCACGTGTGGGCCTCGGGGGCCAGGTGCTGCCCAGGGCCCAGAGGTCAGCTGGGACCTGCCCTTTCACACCAGACGTTCATGCTTAGATTGACAGCCAGGCCTAGGGACCACACCTGTGTACTAATTTCATGCACCGGGCCTCTAGTATGATATAAACATTAACAACCTCACATTTATTAATGAGCTAGCTAAAAACTTAAAATTAACAAGAAGATTGTAAAATAGGACTTTTTCTCTTATATCATAAGTGATTAAACTTGTCCTAAGTACATATTTTGTCTGAGGTGTAAGTTAATGATAGTATACAACAATAAGAATAGCCAAGACTATTCTTAATAAATTAATATCTGAAACACAGGTGCAAACTTCTCTGGAATTTTCAGTAATGTTTAAAGTCATATTCACTTGAGTCATCTACAAATTTCTACCCAACTTTATGATAAATGTTCAGAAGCCTTATTTAAGATTTCCTGCAGGGAAGGAATAAAGTCATTGGGGAAACCCTAGTTCTTCCTGCTGTGGTGAACTTGGCTGAAATCATGCAAAAACAATTGCATGGCAACAAATAAAGAGGTATTACTGTGTCAGCAAGTACTATTGGAAGATGGCATGAGGAACATTGCTTTAATCAGAAAAGATGAGTGTTAGAACATATTATGTAATATGAGACACTCCCTTTACATTTGGACAACATATATGCGTTTCCAACATGTGTCAATTTATAATACTTGCTGGATTATTTTTTAAAATCAGGTTTATTGATATATAATTTATCTATAGTAAACTCATTCTTTGTAATTCATAATTTTGTTTTCATAAACACATCACATTGTGTAAGTTACCACCAAAGTCAAGATAAAAAACATATCCAACACTCCCAGAACTTCTCTCATGCCCCTTTGTAGACTGGTCAACGCCTCCCCCCACTGTTAGCCTTAAGAACCTCAAATTCTATTTTAACAAGATACAAAAGAAAATCTGAGAGGAAACAGAGGAAAGAGGTGAAGTTTTGAAGACAGACCTTATTCTCTATGCTTCAACATAGCATTTGGAATAGAGTAAGTTTGGCATTTCTAAGAAGTACATATTTCTATAATAATTTCTTAAACCTCAAAGGAAAGATGTACTGGAGAAATATTAACCACAGTAAATGACCTCTTGGAATGTATTTAACCACAGTGTCAAACTAGTTTTCAGAATTACAAAGCCTATTCAGAAACATCACTCCGAAAAAAGTTTTGGTTAATGGCTCATTCATCCAAATCCTTAGGCATAAGTCCTTGGAGTAATGGTTGGATTTTCTTTCGCACATATTGCACATACGTCTGCACTTTCTCTCTGACTTCTGATCACCTCCTTGGCTACCACCGTGGTCCATATCACAATCCCTTCTCACGTGGAGAATTATAACAGCCTTTTGTTGGTTGTTGCTCCACTGTCTTTATTATACCTCACTCAGAGACATGTTCTATCTTCAACCTCCTGTCCACTCCAGCTGCCCTGTTTACATTGCAGTTTGCTGAACACACAAAGCCACTGTACTTTAGCCCATTGTTCCCCGTGCCAATCACATTCTCCCTAGTTGTTTCCATGACTTATTCCCTAGGCTTCAAATACTCTCTTTTCATGGCAGCCTTCCCTGAACATCCTATTTAAAATCGAAACTGCCTGGGTGCACCCTCTGTCCTCTTCCCCTGCTTTCTTCTCCAGAACACATATTACTACATTACATGTAATTTTGTTGTTTATCTCGTCCCTTTAGTCAGTTAATATATTCTAAATATTTTTCCTTGTAATATTTTTTTTAGTTTCTGTGGTTTCTTTTGTTGTTGTTGTTTTTTTGTTTTGTTTTGTTTTGTTTTGTTTTGTTTTTTGCCTTTGCTCATGGTTTTGGATATTAGAAATGTAACTTTGGAGGTATGTGGGTGACTGTGTGGCTAAAAGCAGGAGGATTATCTGGGAATATTTACAAAAACTCAGGTGAGGTATAATTAAGATTGGATTTGAGGCAAAAACATTGGGGATTGAGAGGTAATAACACATTTGAGACTTTTCAGAGGTCAAATTAGGAGGTCTTAGTGAATGATTGCATTTCAATAGAGAAAGTTGAAGTCTCAGTGGAATGAGTCTAAGGTTTAAAACTGGCACCCTGATTGTGGGTGGCATCGTTTACTGACCTGCAGGTAGCAGGACTCTTTGTGTGTATTTACAAAATAATAATGTTTATGCAGAAATAATCATGCTTGTTTTTTTACAAAAATAATACCCAGAGCGAGATGTTAATTTTTATATTTAGGTTTGAGTGATCTCTACAGGTATAAAACTTTAAACTGAAGGTATCTCACTTTTTTTACTCAGTGTTTACTGAATTCAAAAGGAAAGCTTTGGTTTGCTATGAAATCACATTTTCTAATTAATCTAAAAAATCCAGTCAGAAAGTGCAGAATGTAAAAACTGGCCATGGGCAGAGTAAAAGCACATTAATTATTCAGACAGTTATCCCTGCTTATTCCATTCTTGGAGATATAGTGGCTGTCAGAATCTGTCAGCTGTAGAGTTAGTGCCCTTCAGAATTTACACGCATAAATGGTGACCTTTTGGGAAATTTGCATAAAGATAAGCCTGGCATTGGAATGATAGCTGCCAGTCAGCTAAGCAGAGCAAACATTGTCAGCCACTGCTTACGCCACGGAATCGACTATGAAGCAGTGAACAGCAAATGGAGCACATGCGAAACCACAGGAATACAAAAATAAAACCCATTTCTAATAATTTTACAGCAGTTAAAGAAGTATAACCAGTTACTGAATATCCTTATATTAGAATTTTTGGTGCATATAGTTTTTCTCACTAAAGGTTTCTGGTAAAAAAAAAAAGTTTATGTTTTATAATGACTAAATTTTATAATCTAACTGTTTAACCATAAGTATTTAATGTTATATTATAAAATTCGTGTATACTCATTATGGAAAATTTAAAAAATGTTGCAAAGAGAGAATATTAATGTTATCCATTATCCCATCCCCAGAGAAAACCGTGATTAACAGTTTGGTGTGAATTCTAAGTTACCTTTTAAATAAATACATAAACATATTTATTGCTTTATAATATGGCCAAGTACCTTTTTGCGAGCATCACAGTCATCATAAATGTTACTGAGGAAGGCATATATTCATATACATCTTTTGGTACATACGTGATTATTTCCTGGGATAGCTGCTTATTGCAGTGTGATTATTTTAAAGCTTTGGATACACATGTAAAGAAAATCAGGGTTCACTTTCAGAAGCTGTCACTTCACCTGTATCCTCACCTTCTTTTTTTAATTACTTGTAAATGTTATATTTTAAATGTCTGATAAAAGCTTGTCATTTAGGAAATGTCTTATTAAAATTAAGGCAGAAAAATCATTTTCAATTTAAAAATACCATTTTCTTTGTATATTAATTACAAATTTCAATTTCTTTGTATGGTAGCATGCTCCTTATCACTTACCTCAGCCATCAACCTCAACTTGAAACATTCATATTTCATTCAGAACAATGCTGAATAGGGAGGCGTGTAGGAAGTATAACCTCTAAGATAATCATGATGTTCACATTCCATCATTTCTGATTTTTATGGATAAACCCTGAACCAGCAGTGGCCCCGACAGAAGCTTGTGTCCTCATCCTTGTACTTAACCAGATCTCCTTTATCTTAAACTGTCCTCTGTTGCCTCTAATTCATGGCATTGGGGACATTTTATTATGGTTCTGAAAAGGCTGCTCATTTTCTCCTGAATCAGGGATGCTATATTGAATAGAATGAGAGCTGCTCTATGCTGTAAATATTTATAGATTGGGGATTTTTTTGCCACAGCTAGAAGGTAAAAAGAGTCTATTATTCACACATTTTTTATAGGACAGGGATTTGTTCATGATTTTTTAAATTGAGTGTCCACTTCTAAAAATTTTTAGTGAGTATGGTCTTTAAAATTACCCATTGTAAATGAGCAATTTTAACATACTTATATACCCATGTAACTTTGACTGTAATCTGTCTGTCTATCTATCTGTGCTTGTGATTGTTTGTTTGTTTGTTTGTTTGTTTTTTTAGTTTTCTATGTATAGTTCTGAGATGTAAGATTTGATAGAATTGTGTTTGCTTACAGTATTTTGATCACCTAAAAATTCCCTCATGCTGATCCTTTGTAGCTATTCCTTGCCTCTGTCCCTAACCCCTAGCAACCATGTGTCTGTCTTCATTCCTATATTTTTATCTTTTCCAGAATGTCCTATAAATGAATCATATAGTAGGTAGTTTTTTGAAACTGGCTTCTTTCACTCATCATAATGCCTTTGAGATTCATCCTTGTTTTGCAGTATATAAGTAATGTATTTATTCTTTATTGCTGGGCAATATTCCATCTTGTGGATGTCTCACAATTCTTATATTTATCTACCTGTTGAAGAACATTTGTGTTGTTTCTAATTTTTTGGTGATAAAAAAGTTCCTATAAACATTCATATGCTTGTATGTATGTGTGTATACACATACATTTTTATTTCTCTAGGATAAATACCCAAGAGTTGGATTGGGTCATATGATAAATGTATATATTTATTTTTAAAATTACTTTTGATTTATTTCTCTTACCTTATTTTGTTCCTCCTTATATTTTATTTCTATTTTAGGTGCCATTGCTATTATATAAATTGAAGTTGTGCAAATATTTTAAACTCAAGTGCTGAGTAAAATAGTGATTTTTAAAAAAATACTAGCTTGACTATGGAAAGAACTGATTTTATTGGTCTCTGCATTTGAGTTGGAAAAATTACATCATCCAAGTGCAAAAAGAAGCTTTTATTAGTTTCCCTTTCTTGATATTCACTTTTTTTAGGCGTGTATCTTGATTCCTTTAGTGAATGATCCCAAAACAACTAACCACAGAAACTACAGCTTAACTGTTTCTGCTCCAGATGTATTTTAGATCTTTTATTCTATCTAAAGCTCATTTGCTTTTCCATAGAAAAGGCCCTCATTGAGAATATATTTTACAATGTGTTCTAACAGATGTGGTCACCTAGCATCTAAGACCCAGCAGATTAAGTTTACCAAATTACTTTAAAAAAAAAGAAATAGTGAAAACTAATATGAATCTAATATAGTATATTAAAGATAGGGAACAGATAAGCATTAAAAGTCAGAAAAATTTAGTAAATATAGCAGGCTGGATCTATTGTATATCAGAGCAAAGTTTCCTTAGGTATCTAAGAGGCTCTGACCTATACACATTTTGCAAATGTATTTTTTGTTAGGAAGAATGCTGGGTCAAATTTCCTTCACTCTAGGCCTGGTCTTGCCATTAACTTGCTGTGAGACCCAGGGCATATCATGTAATCTCTCTGGATTATAGAATTCTCATTTGTCCAATTAGTGAGAACAGCAATAGATTATCCATAAAGGACATTTTTGCTCTTAAAAAAAAATAGGATGCTGCAATTCTTTGATGATCTTGGGTCATTCAGAAGAAAAAGTTAGTGTGTGTGTTTAATATAACATGTTAGGAAACAAGGATATGTACAATATATTTTCAGAAACCTAAAAAAATATATATGATTTTGAAAATTAGTTTTTGTGCTTGGAAAAAAATCCACTAAGTATTCCAGAAAGCTTGAAGGTATTAGAATCATTGATTTCCCTAACTGTTTTTCAAAAGTTTAATAATTAAAAAAATTCTGGATGTTGCTTTATATTAATTATATACAGGGGTAAATGTAAACTTATAGTCCCATATGTTAGTATTATAGGATTTTTTTGAAAAAATTTTCAGAGTTTTCAGTGTAAAAAAAGTGTTTCAAATTAATGTCCCTCATTAATTGTGAAAGAGGTGTGATACTAAACTCTCTATTGTTTTTCAGAGTAAATATCCATTTTTCTAAACAATTTCAAGCTTATATACTCACAAGCAGAGGAAACTGATTAAAAACATCACCTTTGGTTATATTTGCTTAATGCAGAATAACTACTACTTCATTAAGTTAACATATTTCAAAGACTGAGGAATGTCATCATAAATCTTGACGAGGATGAAGATTACAACACAATTGTAATTTATGTAAACACTTATTTATTTAATACATCTTATATTAGTGTGTAGTGTGCATAAAACCGCTGCTAAGTTCTGGAGTAGTGATTATGCTATTCTGACCTCGAGAAGATCAAGACTAGTTGAGAGTAAAGCAACATGTATAATTAGCTCTACTGTAATACTAGTATGTTGAGAACCATAATAGAAGCATGAGAAAAAGCGAGTAATTAATTCAGAATGGAAGACCTTGGGAAAGTTTTGCAGAAGTGGTAGCATAGGAGAATGATTTTACTAGAGAAGAGAGAATAATGAATGACCTGTTCTGGGGAATATATTTTTTCCTGAGTGGTAGAGTATCAGGTAAAGATACTTAAGAAGAAATCTGAGGACATGTTAAAAGACCCTTTTTACATTATTATTATTACATATTATAATTATACAGACATTAATGTGATACTGTTATTCTAAAGAACAACACCTCTTAGATATATGAGAGATGCATTGCATTAAAGGTGGATAAGACTGTCTGATAAAAAAATATGAATAGAGGGCTAGAACGAATAGCTACAGTATTCTCTGAATTTTTCAAAACACCAGTGCTCTCAGCAGTACACTTTTACATACATCTTTGAAATATATACTTTTAGAAATTATTTGTCCTGGGAGGACTACATTTTTCTTCTTTAAAACATTATAAATGTTATACTTAAATAATAGTTTCTTTTATATCTTTCCAATCCATCTAATACTTGATATATGCATTTTTCCTTGGGTCCAAAATGTGTTAGTGAAAGAGAATTTAACTGCTTGAGAAGAAAAAAAAAATAAAGAAATTGGATTTCTTGGTTTGGTTTAGTGCTGCCTTCAATGTTCTGAGAACAATAATGCAATTAACTAAAATGTTTATCCACAAAATTTAATTCCTGGGAAGTATCTTCTCAAATTGCCTCTTACAAGTGTAATGGAAGCAAGTAATTGTTTGCTGGTTTTGTTGCCAAAAATTGTGAATGGCTAGATTTTTGTAAAACTTGGTTGTAATGCATGTAATCATGTAATCTCTCCATTATAAATTTCAATGAAGAAATTGAATTTTGTAGACACACACTTTTTGTTATATTGTATCTCAGTGTTCTCAGCCATGAGTAAAGAAATCCTTTTTGTTATTAATTATTCCACAAGTGAAGTTTTTAATAGATTTTTTTCATTTCAATTTAATTTCATCCCTGATTAAATATACTGGATTAGCAATATTTTTGGACTGTCAGTTTATGGATAATCTAGTGATAAGTAGTTGAAAGTTCAATGTTTATTCTCAGCATATACAAATAACCAAAGAAAGTTAATGTTTCTTATCATTACACCTTTACCAGTAAATATTTTAGGAATAATTCCCTCTGATACCACCTTTGAAAAGCTTTGCTAGTAGGAAAAGAGAGGTGGAAGTGTATTAAAAACCTGAGCTATAGATATAGCTTCTGAAAAGTTATCCCTGGGCAAACAGCTGTATAGATCATTTCTAATAACTTAGCTGTACTGTACTGTGCTATTTCAGGTGCATTTTATCTCAACTGGTATATTTTCTCTCTGAAGTTGAAGTATATCATTAGGTTAATCCTATACAATAAATATAACAAAAATATGTAGGTTATTATATGTTATTATATCCATTCAGCAAAATATCAAAACAAAGTTTTCTTTTAATAAATAGCCAGTTGTAACCCATTTGAAAGAGATAAGAAAATTAGCACTCGCCGGTTTTGCTCAGTGGATAGAGCATCAGCATGCAGACTAAAGTGTCCCAGGTTCGATTCCGGCCAACGGTACATGCCTGGGTTTCAGGCTCAATCCCCCCTGATGTGCAGGAGGCAGCCAATCAGTGATTCTCTTTCATCGTTGATATTTCTATCTCTCTATCTCTCTCCCTTCCTCTCTGAAATGAATTAAAAAAATTAAAAAAAAGAGAAAATTACAAGGTAGCTGAAAAGGTTTTAACTGGCATGGACTACAGTGAAATGCCAACAATATGCTTAATGTAAAACAATTTTTAAAAAATATATTTTATTGATTTTTTACAGAGAGGAAGAGAGAGGGATAGAGAGTTAGAAACATCACTGAGAGAGAAACATGGATCAGCTGCCTCCTGCACATCCCCTACTGGGGAAGTGCCAGCAACCAAGATATATGCCCTTGACTGGAATCGAACCTGGGACCCTTCAGTCCACAGGCCAACACTCTGTCCACTGAGCCAAACCGGTTAGGGTGCAAAACGACTTTTAAAACATTGATATGGAGGGGAATAGCTCAACTGTTAGTTTTGAAAGAGTGACACTCATAGGTTGTTTTCTTATCCCATCTTCTGAGAGAGCAGGTTGTGCTTACATTAAGAGGCAAATGAGGAATAATGAGCTAATGGTCTCCACCAAACTGTATTCACCATAAACTGAAGACCACATCTGACTTGAGAGAGATCATTTTTAAATTGCATTTACTATAGCCTATTTTTAGCTAAAGAGTGGAAGGATTTATTTGTGAAGTGCTACCTACAGTGTGCCTTCACCCACATGCTCGTCACAGTTCCGGTGTATACTTGATATCCAATGACAAAAACTCTTTTAGCTTTAGCTATAGCAGAAAGGGAACTGTTAATAAAGTTGTAATTAAAATCATGACATTTCTCCTTGATTATGTATGTATTAGTGTTCGAAAACTAGAATGCAGGCTCTGGCCAGATAGTTCAGTGATTTAGAATGTCTACTCAATACACTGAGATTTTAGGTTGGATCCCTGGTTGGGGCACACACAAAAATTAATAAATGCATAAATAAGTAGAACAACAAATTGATGTCTCTCTCTCTCAACTCAATAAATAAAAAATTCAATAAAATATAGAATGCAAACTCAATTATAATGCTGGTCCATTTCTGCCATTAAAGATAATAAGTTTTTAATTTAAAATAAGAGATTATTTCTATCTTTTGTAATGCTCTTGATCAATCAAAGTTGGGTATTTTTAACCTTGATGGGAGTAAACATATATCAAATTACATTGGAAGGAGAGACTTTTATTTTGACTTACATTTGCAAATTTTGCCAACTTGACTCATTTGAATTGATTTTTTGAGCATTTTATCATTTGAAGGCCTTTGTTCTGACAACATATTAGACAGGATAGGTAAAAATGAAGAATAACCAACACACCAGTCACTGTCTTTTCTGCACATCCAAGTTTAACTCATTAAGGAAGAAGCATATTTATTATTGTTATAGGGATATATAATGTAATTACTAAAATTTTACTGTAAATCTATTTGTTTTCTAGCTAATATATTAGTTTATAAGTTACACTAATGACATGCATTCATATTGGCCTTTTGATACTTCTCACATTCAAATTCACATCACTGAATGTCTGTTGTACATATTTTCATGTAATCTATACTAATAATAGAGGAATATGCAAATTAGCTGGGATGCTGTAACGTCATGAATGAACAGCAGGGACCTGAGGCTGCATGGCGCTTGGCCGGGGCAACGGACCTCAGGCCGTGTCCCCAACCCCAGCGCTGGGCTGGGGTACCTGAGGCTGTGCCCCCCGCCCGGAGGGGCTTGATGGGGTGGGGCCGGCCTGGTCTGGGTCTCACCCAATGGGGGTGGGGCCGGCCGGGTCTGGGTCTTCTGCATTTTCGAAGCGCGTGCAGGTGGTGGGCGGAGACTTGACTCTAGGTCCACATGGTTCACCCCAGACACTGACAAGAGGGATATTTTCATATACATTTTACTGATTTTCTTTCATCTCTGACACTTCTATTATAGAGAAAGGGCAAATAGCAATATTAAAATATTTCCTCTAATTAATTCCCTTTTAACGTGAACGAATTTCGTGCCCTGGGCCACTAGTTACTTGATAACTCATTAATCTAGTAAAGGATACATAGTTACTTTCACCACTGAGAGGAATGGAACTTTGATGTAGTAGAATAAAGTTTTACATTTATTTGTTTTCAATATAATATATGTATCTAAAACTATAAACTGTAACACTAATAGTGTAGTTTTTATCAGTTCACTTTTGTACAAAATATCAAGTCATATCATCATTCAGCAAGTATTACAGGATTGTATAAAGTTAGGACTTTTAAACAACAAATTTTTTTCTTACTTGCATATTAATACAGTTTCTTTTTTTTCTATAGCAATTTAGCCTTGTTGCTATTCTCACAAAATTTCCTGAATTTCAAATAATTTTATGAAATGAATTGAGGAATAGGACAGATGACTGAGGAGAGACTCCATTCCCTGGTCTGGTTAGCATTAAAAACAAATGCTTGAAAAGCTATCCCAAAGGGAAATGGGGCAAATGTGGCAATATGGAAATGTGAAAACACATCATTTTTGGAGATTTGATGGAATATTTTCATAAACCTCCAGAGGACTGTGAATTTCCTAGCATCTGTCTACCTCTCAGTTCTTAGTTAGCTCTGCTATTTCCTCACCTCTCTTGTAACAGAGCTAGAACACCAGTGTTTCTAAGATGCTGGCTGCCTGAGAATAGTTCTGTTTTGTTCCTGTATTTTCCAAGTGCTACATATGAGTACTTATCTCGGGAAAATGTGAAAAACGCAGGACTTTTTAATCTCCTGGGGGGGAAAAAATTGAAAACCGTAACGGATCTTTTCAGGCTCCTGAGGGTATGTTGAATCTCTTATCATTAAGAATCATTTTTTTTTTTCAAATAAGAGATTTTAAAGTTTAAATTAAAGATTTTACTCCTCTGTATTTTACTCCAAAAATGGGTTGAGTGTATAGTTCTAGAAATAGAATGGGTGAGTTATAAATTGGGCAGTGGAGAGCAATACTACTCTGTAGATTGAATTGGTACGTAAATCTGGATTTTGTAAATAGATGTTCTGTTGAAATATCTGAAGTGATCCATGCTTCATGTTATTTTAGAAATATTTTTATTACACCCAGCAGGCTAACCTCTGAATGATGAAATAATAAAGTGATTTAGCTTTCATATATTTTATTTTGCCTTGAGAAAAAAGATCATAGAACGATGTTTCACTAAAACTTTAATCCTAAAAATTTGTCAGTGTCCTTTTTGATACACCCAAGAATTTAAATGAAGGAACAATTGAATTTTGGATATTGATTGATTGAAAATATCCATTTTAAGCGAGCCCTCCTTAGATATCATGGAGTGAGAATTATTAGCCACTGTAAATGTATTGACAGTAAATGGCAGGACAGTCCACTTGAAGGATATATTCTTTTTCACTGAAATAAGCTCTCCCTTTTCCTTATCTAGTAACACTGAAAATATGGCAAATAATTTCATATTTAAAGTCTTCATCCAGCCTTGGTTCTTGATTAGCAAGATTAATTCATGATAGTTCTGTCAACCTTTATCTGATTCATTATTACTTTGTGAAATAATTTCTTCTATGCCTTTCCTGGCTTTATCCACTAACTCTGTTTATGGAGCCTCTGGTATAGAGCACCATCTTTTCTTGTTTTGTTTTACATTTTGACTTCATTGTTATACTCCTGAAATATGAACTAACGTGGTTAAAGGATCTTTCAAAGTCTAATATTTATTTTAAAACTGAGTCAGATGTAGAACACATGTAAATAAAGGAATCTCCTTTTCTCTTTCCTTTCTTCTTCGCTTTTACATGTGCATTTTCTCCTTCCACAAGTGTCTTCCTAACCTCTGGTTCCCTCCACACACATACACCCTCCCACGCACCAGTCCGTTCTTTATTCTTTCATACTGTAAAGGAAGAATAACTTGTACTAGGGTTACTTGAATTGATTCACACATTCTAATTACAAACAAAATTCCTGAATGGAGTATTTATAGAACAAGATAATCCTTCGCTTGTAAAGAAAACATATACAGAAACAGAAATTGTTCATAGAGTCAGACATTACTTAATTATTATTTATTCAAATGTCAAAATAGTATTTGAAGTAAAATTGCTTACTTCATTTAATAGATCTTAACTAATAGATAAATGACATTAAATGAACTGTGTGACACTCTAGAGATGATATTTATGTTATTCACAGTAGGAATTAATATTAATTAGTAAAGGGTACTCAGAGTAGTTTATAAATGATTTTAAAGTGTGTTTTATGGCTAAAGATCTAATCTTAAAAGCAGATTATACTCAGTATGAACTCAAATTTTTAAAATAAATTATATATATTATTAGTTATCCCTATTTCATCTTGTATGTTAATCCCATTAATTTTAAAGATCAATTTTACAAATACTATAAAGTAGTATTTTATTTAGGTTGGTAAATAAAAGTAGAAAAAGGGATGAACTAATAATAAAGAAATGTGTCTCTTCTGTAGTGAATGAATAAAAATTCTAAATGAATACTTAAAACTACTAGTACTGGTTCTGGTAATTCTTGACCTATTCAGGGTATCATTTACTTCTGTGGGCCTCACTTCTCCCCTAAAATTTGAGAGCATTGGACTTAATGACGAAGGTGTCTTCCTGGCTCTGAGTGTTTAACATTAAAATATTCCCTCTTGCTCTATAAACTTAATTTCCTTTGAGATTTTAGGAGT